>NC_049223.1:73098582-73746707 GCF_011100685.1 Canis lupus familiaris | reverse complement strand
CAGGCTGCCTCCTCGCCACATCCAGCTGAGACAAGTGGGACCTCCGTGGTCTCTGCATTTTGTCTTGAACTTGGGGACCAGCAGCCAGAGTGAGTCCACTTTTATGTTGAGGCTTTCACTTTGGAGGCCCCAAGGTCTGAGCATCTGCTCTGTGAGGAAATTCCTGACATTTATTGGTTTAGTGTTGGCTCCTGTTAACCGCTGTGTGGAGCCCAAAGCCCTACTCACCATGCCCTATGGTCCTCCGAACCAAGGAGACAGGATCCTCTCTCCTCTCATCAAGGACACGCACTCTTACATGGCCCCCAGGCTTGCTGTCCCCATCGGGGCCTGCTTGAAATATGGTATTGGTTTCCTAGAGCTGCTGTAAGAAATTACCACAAATTTAGTGGTTTAAAACAATCCAAATTTATTCTCCTATGGTTCTGGAGGTCAGAAGTCTAAAGTGGGTCAGCAGAGTTGTGATCTTTTTGTAGGCTCCAGAGGAGAATACATTTTCTTGCCTTTTTACAAGTTTCTAGAGACCACCATTCCCTGGTTCCTAGCTCTTTCTTCAACCTGACGGCCAGCAGTGCAGTACTAGACTAGAAGAGTCTTCCTCCCGCTTCCATTGTCACTGGCTCTGACCTTCCTGCCTCCTCTCTCTTAAAAGGCTCCCGTGGCTGGGCCTCCTAGGTAATCCAGGATAACCCTCATCTCAAAATCCTTAACTTAGTCACATTTGGGAAGTTTCCTTTGCCATTCTAGCTAACACTCATGGGTTCTGGGGATTAGGATGTGGACATCTTTGGGGGCTATGATTCAGCCTCCCACACAGGTCTTTTGGAGAGAGCATTACAGGACGAGACAGATTAGGGGTCTGATCCTGGCTGATATGCTGTGTGATTATGGATAAGACCCTGCCCTTCTCTGGGCTGCTTGCCCATCAGCAGAATGAAGAGGGCACCTCATTGACCTCCAGGATTGCTCTGAAAGGCCCCTTTCTTATGTGTACCTTGTTTCTTTCCTGTAGACTCGGTGTCGCCAGCCACTCACCCAAGGCCTCGTGATGCCCCAGGTCCCTGAGCTGCAGTGGCTTCTCCCGTGACAGCTTTGTTCTCACAGACAGTGACTCTTTGCTTTGTCTCTTATGAGGCCACACAGACTTAAAAATACAGGCTCATTATGTCCCCATTGTTTGTCTCTTCCTCCCCACTGACCAGAGCAGGCACTGGGCAGGGGCAGCTGGCCCACAGCCACTGCGGCAGAGTGTGGACCCTGGGTAGGAAGGGCTCCAGGCTCCAGTGGCTTCCTCTGGGAAGGGGAGGCAGGGGGTAAAAGAAAGCGGATGCTGGCCCAACGGCTAAAGGGAGGCCTGGTCTGGGGCCAGAGGACTTTAGACAGGCTTGAACAGAATCAGCCTGCCCCCAGGCCAAGAGGTCAGTTATTGAGGAAAACAACCTGCCCACTGCTTGGCCCTGACAGCAGGACCCTGATCCAGCAGGGGAACGGCTACCCAGGCCCTTCACTTTCCCTGGCACATTTTGCTCTGTGTCAGGAGCTGACTGGCTTGATTCTGGCCTAGCCACCCTTTCTCAGCTGGCCTTTGCCCTTCAGGGAGCCTTGGGGAAACCCTGCAGACAGCCCAGCACAGGGCAGTGTAAACAGGCCACCTATTTACTGGGCCCAAGCTGGCAGTAGCCTGGCCATGTTGGAAATCATGAGATTCTCAGGGCTTGGTGGACATTTTTGAGAAGGAGGCAGAAGGTGAAACGGGGATCTCAGGTTCTGCAACCCCCTCTGCTGCCCAGTGCCTCCACGATGTTCGCCACTGCCTGTCCGGGGCTAAGCCCCGTGCTGGGCACTGGGTACCCAGGGAATCGGCCGTAGAGATACCAACAAGAGGGTGGGAGAGAGAAGCCAGGATTCGGTAACTGGAATATAGGGGGTGGAGGTCATTAAGTCTCACTGGAGGTCAGTAAGACTTCAAGAAGAGTCAAGCTTTGAGGGCGAAGGAATAAGAGGAAGGGGGTGGTGGTAGAAGAGTGCACGTACCCCAGTGTAGGAATCAGCACGTGCAAAGACACAGGTGCAGAATTAAATGGTATGATTGGTGGTTGAGGACTCAGCTGTGACTGGAGCCGGGGTGGGTGGCCGAGGAGAGTCAGCCTGCTGGGGAAGCTCGGATTTGCATGCTGACACAGCCCTCGTTGCCTTTGGCTGGGGGCCCACTGTCTTCACGTCCCCACCCCACCCTTTCTCGCGGGGCTGCCTGCATAATGGAGGAGTCTGGGACCACCCAGGGAGGGGAGGAAGGGGTTCCTCTCTGGGTCGCCCACCAGTTCAACTCAGCTCAGGCAGCAAAGGCACCAGGCCTCCTTTCCCTGGTGACTCTTGTTGGGCACGACCAGGATGAGTTCCTCTACAAAGAAATACTTCCCTGGGCCCAACTGGGAGGCCTCCGCCAGCACGCAGCCTCTGGATTCTGAAGTGAAAGTGGGGTTGCCGGCTTGACGGGGGCCCAGGGTTGCAGTGCAGGTAGACCGAGAGTAAACAAGGTGGTGCCCCCTAGTTCTACCCCAGGCAGCAGAGCCATTCTCCCTTACATGGCTGTTGGCATTCCTCAAGTAATCCTTCTGTGCAGGATTTATGCTTCTGGGGCAGCAGAGCCATAAGGGACACATGGCCCGACTTGGTCTGAGGGCTAGGCTGGAATCTGGGATCCTGGGGGGTCCTGAGCTAGACTCGGCCCCTTGCAGGAGCTAACAGCCTAGTTACTGGGAACAAGCCAGAGGCATGAAACACTGGGTGAGGTGGAACCCGATTCTGATGATAAGAGACCCACAGGCTAGAGGCACTCCTAGGAGGGATAAGCATTTAGCCTGCGGAATAAGGGACGGAAGACCTCCCCGTGGGCAGCCCTGAGCAGTCCTTTCTTGTAATGCTGCCCAGATTCCTGCAGCCGCCCCAGAGAGCAGGGCCCACCCCGCTCCAAGTCCCTGCCCATCCTGGGCTTGCAGCCACGTGCACACATGTGCATCTTGGGTTATATTTGGTTTACTTGCAGCTTGGGATTTCAGGGCAAAAGGGCAGGAGTGTATGCAAATGAACAAGTAGATTTATGCAAAAACAGTATCAGGTTCATGCCCCCAGATATCCTGGAGGCAAAAATAATGGTGTTTCCATCTCCCTGCCACATTAGGTGACCAGTCCTGTCTTGGGTGTATAGTGAGCTGACTCCGGCTGGTAATCAGCCCATATTTTTAGTTCATGGGCAATTCTCAATGGTAACTGGGTCTATTAAACTTGATTCAGACGTGACAGCTTAAATTGTAAACAGCTGTGAAGAGTTTCATACTTAATTACCATATTTAAGTTTTGCCATAAAGCACCCGTACTTCCATCAAAAATGTAAATGACGAGACATTCAAATGAGATTTTATACTTCGTGAAGTTTAATTGGCATGGATCAGTCAGCTTGTTTAAGGATTTTAAATTTTAAAAAAAGTTTTCAAGGCAGTAGCCACAGATTCATTTCTCAATTAAATCAAGTCGTCTGGTGGAGGGGAATGGAGTGGGTCCAAGGCTGGTTAGGCCTGAACTTGCGCACTTGAAAGAATCCGGTACTTTCTTCCCCACACCCAGGCTGTCAGAAGGAAGCTGGATGTCGCTTCCAGCTACAGCTGAGCTCTGGGGCTCCCACTCCTAGAAGCTGAGCTGTGATTAACCCTGAACTGGAAGCAGAGAGAGGAAGAGGCTGAGATGAACGTGGAGGCTGAGTGAGGCCTCTGGAGGCCTGCCCCTGGAGCCAGTGCGGTTTGGTCTGCTCTGGGGATCAGCGGTGTTTAGAACGGGTTCTTGCCTTTAGGGAGCACCCAGATGGGGTGGCACAGGAATGTGAGCTGGTGATTCTGTCATGGGCATGATGCCAGGGAGAGGTCGGTACCTGAGGGGCCTCCGTGCTGGTGACCTGACAGAGCTGGTAATATCTGAGTGGGGTTTGAAGGGGTAGATGGGAGTTCCTCAGGGGTGAAGGGCCAAGATGTGGCCCCCTCTGACAGGTGAGTTATGACACTGAATGGTTTTGGTCCCCTGCACGGGCACACATTGGCATCTTGGGTCCAGTTATAAGTCCCTCTAACAGGCATAGAGCTAACCAGAGTCTAACCTGTGCTTCTGGCTGTGGCTCATGCAGGCAGTGACCAGGCCCTTCCCAGTTCTGGCTTCTCTGTTCTCTGATTCCAAGGGCTAAGTTACTGTGTGAAGTGCTTAGGTATTGGAGTGGGGGCTTCTTGGAGGAAGTAAGCCTCCTAGTTATTTGAATATAGAGAAACCCAAAGGGAAGGGGAAAAAGTGGAAGGGAACAGCCATTGCAAATGTCAGGGCTGGAATAGAGGTGGGAACCCTGGCTGGGCTGCCGGTGGTGAGGATGTGGCCCCATCTGCCTGCAGAGGGTGTGGCCTCGTTACACCCCTAGGCTGCTTTGGTGACATGGGAGGGGCCAGAACTCTGCCTTCACCCATCTGGCAGTTCAGAGCCTTGAAGGAGCAGAGCCTCGGGGCTTGCATTTCAGACTTGCCATTACCTGCCTGACCTGCACCCCACCCCCAACCTGCTTCCTGTTTTTCAGGCCCAGGCTGTCACCCTCACAGTAGCCCAGGCCTTCAAAGTTGCCTTTGAGTTTTGGCAGGTGTCCAAGGAAGGTGAGTCTTGTTCGGGGACACCGTGGTGGATGGGGGTGGAATAGGGGAAGGCTGGTGGAGTAGAGAGGAGTGGGGAGTGGGTGGTCAAGCCCCCGGAGTTCAGGCCCCACTCCACTTCATCACCTACCTGGTTCGTGTCTGTGGACAGGCCCATTCACCTCCCTGAGTCCCAGTGTCCCCCTGTGAAGAAATGGGAACAGCCATCTCCCTTCCCCAGGGTTCTTGTGAGGGTCAGATCTGCAGTTTCTTTCCTCCCTGGTGGAGACCTACTGCCCGCACCTTGAGATTGGTTGCAGCCTGCCTCTGTCCAGCGATTGCTGGGGGCAGGAGTTCCAACACTCTGTGCTTTGGTCCCACAGAGAAGGAGAAGAGGGAGAAAGCCAGCCAGGAGGGAGGGGACCTCCTGGGCGGGGGCCTCCGAGACAGCACCCCGTCGTTGAAGAGCCGTGAGTTTTGGGCAGGGGGTGGGGCCAGAATCAGGCTGCATGATCGGGTCTGCCTTTCACCCAGAGGGCCCCAGTCCCTCCTGGGCTGGGGCAGACCCTTGGCTTCTTGTTTTTGTTTTGTTGTTAAATAAGTAATACATGTTCGTTATAGGTGAATTAGAAAATATAGATAGCGATTGCTCGTTTTGGTGCATGTTCTTACAAATATGTCTCTATGCAACTATATAAATATATGTGTACATCTCTGTGTAGGCATTTAACATCCTCTCATGTGGTCTCTTAAAAAACTTAACACCCTGTTGTGAATGTAAAAATTTTAGGCCTAACACATTAACACATTAGCTGGGAAGAGGTTCTTGCCTTGTGGACAGCTGTCCAGCTGCTTCGGGAGGTGCACAGGTGGGGCTCTGGGTGGTCTGGTTTATAGGCCTGGGAAGGCCATTCCTGAGGATAGAGTCAGGACCAGGATAGCCTGGGAGGCTCCAGGATGGGGCTGGGAGATGAGGCCTGGAAATAAGAAGCTCCTCCCACTGACACACCTGACCGGACCCCTCATAGTGGTTGCCACTGGGAACCTGCTGGACTTGGAAGAGACGGCCAAGGCCCCGCTGTCCACAGTCAGCGCTAACACCACTAAAGTGGACGAGGCACCCAGGCCTCAAGCCTTGAACAATAGCAGTGTTGTCTGGGTGAGTGGTCATGTGGCCTGGGGACCCCACAGGGATCCAGCGAGCCTCAGCTTGATCTCTGGTTGAGGCCTAAGGCTGTTGTAGTGCCCAGGTCCTGGCACCCATGACTTTAGTCCTTTGGGAGGGCCAGACACAGCCCAGCAGCCCCCAGGCCCAGGGTGGGGGGCACACAATGTTCCCTTTGAACTCGGGGCTGCCTCCCCAGCAGGCTTGGCTCCCAGCACAGCTGTCTCCTCACAATGCCCAGCCTCTTGGTCTGAGCGTCCATGGCTCAGCCCACCACAGGACCAGCCAAAAGCTCCCTTGTTCTTGGCGTGGGCACGGTTTGCTCCCGACACCCCTCCCCGCTCCGCCATCTGAAGGAGGAGCCTGAAGCCTGGCGGTCAGCAGTTGGCCCCTGACTCACTCTGTGACTCAAGGCAAGCCCCCTGACCTCTCTGTGTCTCAGCTTTTTCATGCCCTCAATAAAGATGATGACCCCTGCCTGTAGCATCTCCCAGAGGAAACTAGTTTATTAAAAATTTTTAAAAATTTTTCACTTGGAAATAATTTCGGTCTTAACAAAAAAAAGCTATAAAAACAGTAAAAGCGTTCCTGTTCACCTTTCATCCAAATTCTCCCAAGTGCCAGCGTCTCACGTAACCACGTTACAGTGATCGACATCATTAACGTCAATCTGATGCTGCTAAGTAATCCAGAGGCCACAGTCACATTTCTCCACATGTATGTCCCTTTTCTGGTCTAGGATCACTTGCAGAATCACACGTTATTTTGTCGTGTCTCTTTAATTTTAAAATATCTGGAATGTTGACCTACTTGAAAAACTCAAATCCTCTTCCCTGTTGGGAGCCACCCAGCGGCCCCCTCGAGTAGGCATCAGTTGCCTGTTCTCTGCTGCCTGGGAACCACCCTTAGCACCTACCCCTCTACTCAGGGAAGCTGCAGGGAGCCCTGCCCATTGTTTTCTCACCTGAGCTCTCGGGTTCCTGCCACCAGGTATCCCTCATGAGCTTGGAATCCTGGCTCAGTTTTTGGAAGTGGATGAAAGCAAGAAAACCTTCTTCCCTGCCCCCTTTGCTCTTCAGCTTGAAAGCCATCGACTTCCTCCAGTCCAACCCCCTCACTTTACAGAAGGAAAAGCTGAGTCCCAAAGAGGAGCAGTGACTTGGCCAAGGTGTCACCTGGGTAGTGGCAGAGCTGCGAATTGCACCCACCCAGCTGCTCTTTCTCCTGTTCCACTTCCCAGGCTTGGGCCCATGGGTTGAGATGCGTGTGGCAGGGGCCAGGTGGGAGGCCTGTCTGGGCCTGTTCCCCGGCACTCACAAGACTCCTGTGCTTGTGTCTGAAGTCCTCGTAGCTTACCCGGGGCTGGGACAGGCCCTGGCTGTGAGCATAGGCTCCCCCACTGAGGGTTCATGTGTCCTGCTTTGTTTTCTCCAAGGAGCTGGATGATGGCCTGGATGAAGCATTTTCAAGGTAATGTTAGTTGGACTCCTTGTGCTGGCGTTCATGGGCTGGTCTCTGGGGTCCTTTGCCATATCTGAGAACATGAACTCTGACCTTTTCCAGAGCAAAAAAACTCCCAACTTGAATACCTCCAGGGATGGGGAACTCACTATGTGGGGTTGGCCAGGTCTGCTAAAAGGCTCTTGCTGTTGAATCAAAAACTGTTCCTAGTGGCTTCTCTACCACAGTCTGAGATGAACTCAGTACTCGCAGCTTGGGTTGATTCCCTCTTCCTACACTCGGTGTAGCCTTGTAGACCTGGCTTTTTGCAGACTTTGTTCCCTCCAGAGGCTTTGCAGTTATGGAAAGGGGCAGGGAGGAGGTGATGCTTAATTAAGCCCATGGAGCAATATATAGAGGAGGAATGTCAGGCATAGCCAGCAGATATTTTGGTCTTGCCTGAGGGTGGTGGCATTTCTCCATCTTCCCGGGGGCCCTTCCTGTAGCCATGGCTACCTTCATCTTGGGGACATGGCTTGGGGAAGGCTGGGCTGAAGAGAGCCCTGGGCAGCTCAGGGTTCTGAGCACTGGGCCTGGCCAGTCAGGTCTCCCAGTCTCCCTGGGGACCCCAGGCAGCCCCCTTCTTCCTCCCCAACCCCTCCCTGCTGGAGCCTGCTAGAAACCCCAGGGCCCAGCCAGGGCACCTGGGGTGGGGAGGTCAGCATGGGTGGCCCTTTCATGGAGGCAAAGACATTCTTTTTACCCTGTTTCACTAGCTGACTACAGCCCCCTCATTTTAGGAAAATCTTCCATTTGCTTTTTCCAGATTACTTAGGTATCTTGTGCCCTTTATTAACAACTCAAAATCAGCAAAGCATTAAACAGGAAATAACACCATCCTATAATCCCACAGCCCAGACTTTTGGGCTTAATTCATGCTAATCCTATACGTATACACTTTTTTTTCTTTTTGCCTTTATCAGCTCATGGTATTTGTATTTGGGGGTCCTCATTTTCACTTAACACTGACATATCAGGAGGTTTTCCCCAGGCTGTTAAAAACTCCTCGTAAACACCTCACTTACTGCCTCACATTCTTTTAAGGACCAGGGCTGTAATTTACTTACCTCTCCCCTATTCTTTGGATGCTTAGGTTACCTTCCTTTTTAAATTTGTGTTTTGAACAGAGTTCTAGGCAGTAGTCTGTCTGCTTCTGGCTATACCCCCTCCACCCCCCCGTATGCCCCTCCTGCCCTCACCAGCGCTCCTCTTCCTCCTCTTTCCTGGTGGAGTTGGGGCTGCTGTGGCTGCCCTGGCCTCTCTCCATGGCGGGAATGCCCCTGCCTGCCCCAGCATTTTCTGAGCCCTGTGGTCCTCCAGGGTAGACTCCGGTCCGAGGCTCTAGCTCTCCTGACATCCAGGGCTTTCTCCTCTGGCCCCTGTGTCCTAGCCTTCTCCCATCCATGCCCTCTCACTTCTGACTGGGAATGGGCGGCTCAGACCCCTGCCAGCCCCTTCCGGGGCCCTGGGCTCACACAGCTCTGCCTTCCAGGCTTGCGCAGTCTCGGACGAACCCTCAGGTCCTGGACATTGGATTGACAGCACAGGACATCCATTACGCCCAGTGCCTCTCACCTGTCGACTGGGACAAGCCTGACAGCAGCAGCACCGAGCAGGATGACCTCTTCAGCTTCTGAGGGCCCGGGCTGGCAGGACACATGACAGACCAAAGCCTCTCGTTGCGGGGTGGGCCGGCTCCAGGACCCCAGCCTCCCTCTGCTGGTTGGCAGCGCCCTCAGCCTTCGAGTCAAAGCTGCAACCAGTCAAGCAAGGGGGAAGGAGAATTTTTTTTTTTTTAGCCCCACTCTTTCTGTAAGAACTGAAGGATGCCTTGAATATTTATTCAGTGACTCCTGGTTCAACTCGGAAGCTGGTTTTGCGTCAGGCATGAGCGCAGTGTTTTAACCAGCTTTCTGCCCTCTCTCAAGCAAGCTCTGCTCTGCTGTGGGTGTCAGGACGGTGACCAAAGCATTTTTTGTCTCTCCTCTCTCTCTAAGAACCCAGATTTCCGTGGCGGCGCCCCCACCTCTGAGCACAGGAGGGCCCCGCAGCCTCAGGAGAGCGCTGTGTCCTCAAGTGTGCCTTCCACTGGGGCCCAGCAGGCCTGGGCTTGTGCTCCTGGCCCCGGGGCTCTCAGAGACAGAGGGGAGCCCCTGACCAAAGACAACATGCAGCTGGCACTTTAAAGCACGGCAGGTGAGGCCCCCAGGGGCTCCTCAATGGTGCTGCATTGCATAGAGCTTTCTGCCCTTACAGAAGGGCCCGAAGTCGCTGTGGATGGTCCCCATCAGTGCTCGGAACCAGTGGAACCGGCTGCCCACAGGTCCCCGGGGTCTGACTGCAACAGTGGGGATCATCTGTGTGTGACTGACCTCTGTCGGGGTCCCCCACCTGCCCCTTCTCCCCGAGCTGGACGGGAACGTACCCACTCGTCCTGTCTGTGTGGGTATCTCTGAGCCCCAATTCCCCATGCTTCCTGGGACTGTGTGGAGCCCAACACTGAGACCTGGTCAGGACATTTACGGAGGAGGAGACAGGCCCCAAGCCTGGAAGGGGTGGAGTGCAGAGTAGAACCGGATCTGATGCCAAAGTTGCCTCTCACCCTCGCCTCTCCTGGCTCACACCTCCTTTCTTTCTGGCTTTGTTGTCCTCCCAGGAACCAAAAACCCCAGCTATTTTCTGACCAAAATGTGTTTCATAACAAACCATCTGGTGCCTTTCCACACACAACTGGCTTGAGCCTCTGTGCCCTGCTAGTTGTCTGGCTGCCGATTTCCGTGGAAATGGAAGTGTTGATGCTAATTTGGAGGGTGAAACTAAATGAGATGCACCCCAAAGCATCGTGCTCTTCTTCCCTGACTCTCATCCCTGGATCGGGACGTGCCAGCAATAGTCTGTATCCTCTTAGTCTCCCTTCCTCCTCCCACCTCTCCTCCCCGTCCCCCTCCCTCCACCCCGGGGCTCCCAGCAAAGCTGCCAGTGATCTCTCCACCTGGAGGTGCCTCCCAGGCCTGGCTTTACTAAACTTGAGTCACCAATGATAGTTGGAGCGGGTTTCACCAGCCCAGGGAAAAGCACACACCATTTCTAAGAATCTACTTCTCTAAGCACTTGAATCAGCACAAAGATAGGTGCCTGGCCGAGGAGTGGGGTGGCATTTGTAGCATCTTTATCAGAATGTGGGGATCAGTTCCTTTCCTGCCCAGCTCCTGCACCTTGCTGCCCACCCCAGACCTTGGTATTGGCCCCTGGATTTGTTACGAGGCAGCAAAGGTAGGGCCTGACACCAGCTGTTCCTGGCACAAGGGTCCAGGAGCCCTGAGAGGCCGTACAGAGAGTGTGTGTGTGTGTGTGTGTGTGTGTGTGTGTGTGTGTGTGTGTCTGAGTCCAACCTGGCCCTTGTGTGGGTCTCTTGGTGACACGCTGTTGGTGTACTCCTGTGTATCTGCAGATGAGTCTTGTGCTTTGCTTTGTGTTGCTGTAAAAGATGTTCTAATGAGGAAAAGAATAAGTAATAAAGGTTCTCTTTTTGAAATATAAAGAGCATTTGGAGGGAGTGGCCTGTGGCTGGGTGGGAACACAGTGTCGGGCAGCTCCTGCCTTTAGTGGTTGCAGTGGTAGTGACCACAGGCCAAGTCGTGGTGGGAGTAATGGTCTGTGGTCTCCTGGTAGAAGCCCAGAGGAGCCCCTTTTTACCCAGGCAATGTGGGTGTATGGCGAGATTATCCTGGGATGGCTCGGCTTACCAGCAAGCCAGTGCAGCAGGAACCCAGGTCAGGGCTGCCTGGCCAGGGGTCTGTGAATCCATGGATTGTGCATATGATGAGGTGTGGGTCTGCATGTGCATTTTTCTCGGGGAGGATGTCCATCACTTCCATCACATTCTTACCTGGGCCCCCGATGTGCATTCCTTTGGCACACTATGAGCTAAACACAGACTGGGCCTGGGACTCTAATGCTGGAGTTGGCAGTCCACAGTGGATCCAAGTGGACTCCAGACGTGTGGCTTTGGTGTGACTGGGGACCAGCGGGGGCTGGGGGAGGGAGCAGGGGATGGTGGGAAGTGTTTTGGTGACTGGGGAAACCCAAGGCCTCACTCAGGCTGTGACCCTGGATTGGTCACTTCTTTCCTATTTGGGAAAAGTTTGCAGCAAGCTCCACCCTCCCACCTCCCTGGGTTCTGTGAGACTCGGGGGGGTAACCATTATGTCATTGGTGGCTACTGAGATGGTTCAAAGTATATCTCAGAGCAAAAGGCATTTGGACCCAATACATTTAAGGAAAGTCAAAGTAAAATTGACAATAAAGGGAGCTCCCGTTAACTGAGCTCTTACTATGTACCTGGGGCTGTGCTGGACTTGATCTCATCTGAGCCCAGTGCTTTTAGCACTTTTACTGCAGCAGCACCAAGGCTAGGGAGGAAGGCAGTCACAGGCCCGCACTCTGCAGAGCCCTTGGCCAGACTCAGATCTGTGTGACCCTTGACCCCACCACGTCCTGACCTCCCTGGAGCCGCACCTGTGCTCATGCTGCCCAAGGCCTCGTCAGCCCCACGGTTCCTGCCACAGAAAGACCTCTCTCTCCAGGCTCCAGTGGGGGGTCTCTTCCAACATTTATCTCCTTGTCCTTTTTTTTTTTTTTTTTTTCCTTGTCCCTTTTAACAGTGATACTTAAAATATCCGGAACCCAGAGGCGGAGCCCTCTGATGTCAGGCAGACTCACTGTGAATTCTGAGTGGATCATAGATGACTAAGTAATTCTCTCCTTTCTTCTTCTCCCATAATCTGAAAAGACACCCAACAAGTTCATCTTTCGGTTTAAATCTGGCCAATGTCTTTAGTCTCCGGATGTCTCAAATTACGAATCCTGAGCACCCGCCGTCTGTTCTTTCATGCATAACAGATGAAGCCAAGAAGAACAAAGTCGCCTTTCAGATTTGACGTGACCTTCAGCTTCACTGGGTGGATGTTGAGGTCTTCTCTCCCAGGAGGAGACACCATCCCATTGAAATCTCTCTGAGGACTTCTCAGCAAGCCCAGAGAGGGCATCGGGGTGGATTCTGTGCCCTGGGTTCTGGCTTGGGGTCTGGCCTTCCTCCTCCTCCCACCCCACGGATATGGATCACAACAGGTGGCCTGTTCATTGGTTAGGACGTGGACCTTTCTCTAGTGCTTAATACATGCCAGGCCCTGTTAGGTCCTTCACACCTAATACCGGTGATAATAGTTTAACAACTGTGTTAGGAGGTGGGTGGTCCTAGGCCCATTTTCAAGATGAGACAACGGAGGGTCAGGGAGGGTGAGTGAATTGACTAAATCTTACAGCTGATAAGGAGCAAACCTGGGATTCAAACCCCAGTCTGTGTGACTCCAGTGCTTCTTTATTTCCACAGCACTAACCACTCGAGTGAAGGACAAATCCGAGCTGTGCTGCCCATGGGAGAGATGAGAGCTGCTGGCTTTTGGATGTCTCCCTGGGCAGAGTAGCAGAGCCTGGGCCACACGAGGCACCTAAAGCAGAGGCCATCTTCCAGACTGCTCCAAACACATCCTTACCAGCCCCTAACTAGGAAGCTGCTCTTTGGGGCTGCTGCTCTGGACATGCCCAATTGAGGTCTTGGAAGGGCAGGTACCCCATCAGTGCCCTGGGTTGCCCCCAGTAGACATGGCCCAGCCTGTGGCAAGCAAGGAAGGGGTGGCCAGAGTAGAGCTTTAGGGTCTCTCAGAGAGGCAAGGTTTCCTGTGGGGGTGGACTCTGTGTTGCTGGTGGTGAATGGCAGCCTCAGAGGTGCCGGAAGGGGAACACATCTCCGGGACACTGGCAGCACCTGCACGTTAGCTAGTTGAAGCTGCTGCACAGTGACTGCGCTAGTAGGCATTATAGGCCCATTTTAGAGACCATGAAATTGAGACTCACAGAGCTTATGTGACCTGCCAGCCTCCCACAGATGGTAAGAGGCAGGCCTGGCATTCAAAGCCTGTGTGTTCTCCACTGTCCAGGCATGGCTCTGCCTCTGTGTGTCACTTGGGACATTTGGACATACCCCGCTTGCTTAGGAGCTGAGCTGAGCACCCAGCACATAGGTGCTGGATCAGGTTGGCGCCTTTGCTTCCAGCCAGGACAGATGTGAGCTGTGTCACAAGTCCCGGTTGCCAAGCAACAATTCTGATTGCACCTGCTGAGCTCCCGCATGGGGTGGGACCTTGAGGGCCTGTCCTGATCTCTTTGCAGCCCAGGGGTTGTGGGTCACGGTGCCCTGGAGAGCCGGGCACGAGGTAGGTTTGCATCACACCAGGGGCACGTTGGAAGTCCGAGCTGAGGAAGCCAGCAAGGGAGAGTACAGAGGTTGGAGACTGCTCTCGTTTCCCTGAGCTCTGGGCCGCCAGGGCCTGTGTTTGAGACGCCTGTGACCCCAGGGCCCAGCGTGCACCTGGCACAGGGCGGCCGTCAGTGGCTGAAGTCAGCTGAGAACCCGCCGAGAGCACCCGGGTCAGTAGGCAAGACCAGCCTCTGTGGCACGATGTTCCCCTTTGCAGGGCATGTGTCCTGGGGCAAACCCATCCTATGGCAAACTCCCCCGGTTCCCCTGGGCTTGGTGCTCTAGGTCTCCGCCACACGGCCCAGCCAGGTTCGGTAAAACGTGTGGTCTTACTTCTCTGCCCTGACCAAAGATCTTAGTTTTCAAAATGCCTTTATTTTTCTATTTTTTTTTAAATATTTTATTTATTTACTCATGAGAGACACACAGAGGCAGAGACACAGGCAGAGGGAGAAGCAGGCTCCATGCAGGGAGCCCGATGGGGAACTCGATCCCGGGACCCCAAGATCATGCCCTGGGCCGTAGGCAGGCGCCAAACCACTGAGCCCCCCGCCCAGGGACCCCCCTCAAAATGTCTTTAAAGCAGGATTCTAGAATGTTAGTGTCAGAAGAGCCCCTAGTGGTCCTGCGCCCACCCACTGTCTACAGCTGGGACGCCGAGGCCCCGGGGGACAGGACGCCCCCAGGTTGTGTGGGCAGGTAAGCGGGGCTGCGATTCCAGCCATCGTTTTCTCCACGGGCCCCGTGCTCCGTCCTCCACCCCAGACGGAGGGAAAGCGAAGTCCCTTCCCCGCACTTGCTGCAAAGGGCCAGGAGCTTGGGGTCCGAGGGCTCGTGGGAAGCGGAAAAGATTGCAAGAAGGGCTGGAGAAGGGGTCTGGTGAACCCCAAGGCGCGGAACGACCGAGAGCAGCTGTGCCACTGAGCTGCGCACCTGACTTCCTAGTCTGGGCCTGGGTTTCCTCCCGGGGTAAGTAGGCCGATGCCGGTGTAGTCCAAGCTGGGGCGTCGTGAGGAGGGGATGAGCCAACAGATACTTCATATCCGTAGGGTGCCGAGAACCCCAGCCGCCGGGGCCGTCCCTCGCGTCCTGGTCACCCTGACGGCTGCTCTGTGGGGGGCGGGGCGGGGCGGGGCAGGCGTGGGGCCGGCTTCACCCCCAGGGAGAGGCCTACCCCCCTTTCCCGGTGGCAAAGTTTGGGAGGAGATGAGTCCTGTCCCAGCAGCTTCTACCCTGATGCCGCTCCAGCGCGCACTGCCGGCTTGTCCCCACCGCGAAGTGTGCCCTCTGGGAAAACTCTGGAGACTCTTGTCCATTTGGGATTCGGTCAAGGAAGCATTCCACCGTAGCAGTTTTGAGTAGGAAATAAATCCCTTGATAAAGAGATTCAGTTCCCAGAACTACTGGCAGAGCTAGGGGAGGGAAGGGGGGCCCTGCAAAGCTTCGGGGACTCAGCGGAGGTTGGGGTTGAGGGAATTCAGGGCCGGGGATCGCGGGGCGCACGCTCCTACAGCTCCCATGTGACCAGGCCTCATAGGCAGAGGCTGCTGGGGAGTCTGCCCACGAGGGAGGTGGGAATGTGGTTAATAGGCCTCTAGCCCTGAGACACAAGAGGACACGGAAGAGAAGGGCCACCAGACCCTCTGGATGCCCCACCCCGCACTCTGGTGAGGGGGCGGGGGACAGTCCAGAGCAAACCTCCCTGCCACACCCACCACCTGCCAGGTCGCATCCTAATCCTCAGGAGAGTCCTGTGAGAGCCAGACTGGGAGAGGCAAAGTGACCTGATAAATGACAGAACCGGGACTGTGCCCCAGGGCTGTCGGGGAGGAGCCCGCCCTCGGAGCTTTCAGGGATCAAGGCTTCCTCCTTCAACACACACTGATTGATCACCCACCATATGCCAGGCAGGGCTCTAGGTGGTTGGAACATGGCAGGAAACGATGACAAACGTCCCATCCTCGTGGAGCTGACATTCCTCTGTGGGAGAGGGGATACTGAGACATCCTCCCCCGCCCGTGCTGAGTGCCATGAAGGAAAAAAAGCCGGGGAAGGGGACAGAGCTACAGGGTGGGCGGTGCTGTTGTACGCAGGCGGGCAGGGACCCCACAGGAAGGAGGGAGGCGGACACAGGGCTCTTCGAGGAAAGAGTGTCAGCGTCGAAGCAAGTGCGAAACCCCGAGGTCGGCAGCTGCCTGGGATGTGGGGACCAGGAGGGGCAGGATCAGAGGCGGGAGAGCAGAGCTGGGAAGCAGGTCTGAGAGCAGGTCTGAGAGCTCGGCCACGGCAGAGGCCTTGGACCGGCTTCTGAGCAAGACGTCAGAAGGTTCTGTGCGGAGAGAGCCAGCCTGCAGAGAGATGGGGGAAGGGTGGACGCCCAGACCGGGGGGCAGGGAGGGAACCGCAGTCCTCGAGGTCGGCCCGAGAGAAGCAGGCTCGGGCTAGGAAAGTGCAAGCGGAAGCCTGAAAAGGGAACAGCATTTCCTCCCTCTCTGGTTTCCAGCAGGAGGACACCACCATGCGCCTGGTCAGGGACCCAGATCTGGGCGTCAGTGACACTGCGGGTTGCCGCGGGTCTGGGGCCGGAGTTGGTGCGTCCTGACCTGATGGGCGGGGCTTGCATCTCTAAGTCCCTGCCAGCCACCGGGCTGTGGTGCAGCGAGCGTCTCAAGGCACACGGTGTCCTGACCTGGGGAGTGCGGAGCGAGTGCATGTTGGCTCAGCGGGTCTGCGTGTGTGTGTGTGTGTGTGTGTGTGCGCGCGCGTCCCAGGGGCACATCCCTGAACATGAGCCTGGGAAGGTGGGAGTTCAGGGGTGAGGGCGCAAGTGTATTCCTTTGCGCATATGTGTGGATCCCTGCTTGTCTGTAGGGGGCAGCAGTGGGGAAGGTCTCGGATTTGGGCTCAGTCACTGGGACCCTGGCTTGCTTGGCATTCCACAGAGCTCAGCTCTAGTTTTTATAGTGAAGCAAAACAGGTGGCCCCTGGGACCCCGCAGAGTGTATGTGTGCTTCTTGGGGACAGAGGGTCTGTCCCCTGGGGGGTCTCTGACAGCTGAAGCAGGGAGGACTCCCAGCCACAGTGATTTAAACCCAGAGACCCCCTCGCTCCACGGTGACCCCGTTGGATCAGGGCTCTCTCCACCTAGTTAGGAAGATGGTGTGCTGTTGGGGCCCTGCCAGCCTTCAGTAACAGCCAGATTCCTGAGCCTGAGCCTTCAGGAGAAGCCTGGTCTTTAGTACCGTGGAAAGGGCCCAGAGTCAGAGGGACCTGGGTTCAAACCCCATTTCTTTTCTATTTATTTACTTATTTTAACATTTATTTATTTGAGAGAGAGAGTACACAGAGGGGGGAGGACCAGAGGGAGAGGGAAAAGCAGACTCCGCTGAGCAGGGACCCTGACATGGGGCTCCATCCCAGGATCCTGGGATCATGACCTGAGCTGAAGGCAGATGCTCCACTGACTGAGCCATCCAGGTGCCCCTCAAACCCCATTTCTGCCACTTCCTACTTCATACCCTCGGTCAGTGACCCCATCTGCAGATTAAGGGGGGGACCCACCTCCTGGTGTTATTCTGGAGCTTAAGTGAGCATCACTGTGTGCCAGGCACTGTGCTAGGGGGTTTCCATGGAGCACCTCATTTGGTCCTTACACTAATCCTCTGCAATGGCTACTGTCCCCATTTTACAGAAGAGGAAACTGAGGCCCGGGGAGGTGAAGTTACTTGCCCTGTCACTCAGCTGGGAATGGGCAGAGCCAGGGTTTGGGCCGGGAAGTCTGGCTGTAAAGGCAACAGTGTGAGACGATGAGTAGAAAGCAGGGTGCCTGGGATCCCTGGGTGGCGCAGCGGTTTGGCGCCTGCCTTTGGCCCAGGGCGCGATCCTGGAGACCCGGGATCGAATCCCACATCGGGCTCCTGGTGCATGGAGCCTGCTTCTCCCTCTGCCTGTGTCTCTGCCTCTCTCTCTTTCTCTCTGTGTGACTATCATAAATAAATAAAAATTAAAAAAAAAAAAAAAAAAGAAAGCAGGGTGCCTGACTCCTGGTCGGTGTTTGGTCAGTGGTGTTATTATTGTTGCCAAATGGCTACTCAGGATCCAATTGCTGACCCCGAAGGAAAGCTCCGGACTCTCTTTTCTCATTTTAAATTTAAAGAGGGGAGTGGAAAAGCACCAGACTCAGGGGACCGCAGTTCCGATCCCAGCTCCATGACTCCTGGGCTGTGTGACCTTGTACTGGTCACTTCCCCTCCCCGAGCCTCCATGTGTCCTCAGCTGACACGAGGACACAGCTTGGCCCGCCTGTCAGGATCAGATGTGCACAAAAGAGCCTCGCATCCCGTTATGAGTTGACGTGCGTCCTCCCAGAAAGATACGTGGAAGCTCCAACCCCCACTCCAGATTGTGGCCTGATCGGGAGCTAGAGTCTTCACAGAAGTAATCGAATTTAAACAAGGTCACGTGGGTGGGCTCTGATCGACTGTGACTGACATGAAAGGGGCATCTGGACAGGACAGGACAGGCACAAAGGACTGAGGGAGGAGCCCCGGGGACAGTGCCGCATGACGACCGGAGACGTGATGCCATGTCCTGGGGACCTCCAGGGCAGTCACCATCCTTCCCCTGCAGGCGACAGAGGGAGCACGGTCTTCTGGCCTCCGGAACCATGAGACATTACATTTCTGTTCTAAATAACCGAGTTTGCTGTGCTTTGCTAGAGCAGCCCCGGGAGCATCCACAGTGACCGCGTACCCACATGCCTTCTGTTTTCGTGTCAGGATCACACACCTTACCCCCCTCCCTCTATCCCCCGTCTCGAGGTGCCATCCGTGGTGACACATCAACTGAGTGCAGTGTCGGACTCGAACCCAGGTCAGTGTTGCTCTGCCTGCAGCCGAGCCGGGGCCGGGTGTGCCCGGAACAGCCCAGGAGCCAGGGCCCCGCTCCTCAGCTTTGCTCTGCGGACTCTTCCAGCCTCCTCCGCACCCCCACCTGCCTCCAGGGCTGTTGGGTCTCAAGGCCTGGGCCATGTGGCGCTTGGAGGGGGACATGGCAGTTAGTGGTTCATTGGGGTCCTGGGTTCCAGGCCTTGAGCAAAACACTGTCCTCCTTCCTGAGCCTGATTCTTTGTCTGTGGAACAGGACCAGGTGGATCTCTGCCTTCTCTGCAGGGACGTTGTGAGATCAGGTGCGGAGGGAGCTCGCAGGTGCGGGGGCTGCACCTGGGCAGGGCCTGGAGGTGGAGGATGTACAGTCCCGCCTGAGGCCACCAGGACACTGTGTCCCCACACTGGCCAATTGCTCTGGTCTAACCCACAGTGGGAAGGCAAGGGGGCGTCAGGTTTGGAAGATTCTGGAAGCTCTAACGCCCCCACCTCAGCTCTCAGTCCCCAGGGTTGCTATGGGGAAGGGAACATGGATTGGGATAATCCGTGGTCATGATTTATCAAGTACTTAGTCTGTGCCTTTTTTTTTTTTAAGATTTTATTTATTTATTCATGAGAGACACACAGAGACAGAGAGAGAGGCAGAGACACAGGCAGAGGGAGAAGCATGCAGAAGCTCCATGCAGGGAGCCCGACGTGGGACTCGATCCCAGGACTCCAGGATCATGCCCTGGGCCGCAGGTGGCGCCAAACCGCTGCACCACCAGGGCTGCCCTTTTTTAAACATTTTTTAAAATATTTTATTTATTTATTTATGAGCGACAGAGAGAGAGGGGCAGAGACCCAGGCAGAGGGAGAAGCAGGCTCCATGCAGGGAGCCCGACGTGGGACTCGATCCCAGGACTCCAGGATCATGCCCTGGGCTGAAGGCAGGGGCTCAACCGCTGAGCCACCCAGGGATCCTCTTATTTTTGTTTTAATGTAATTTCCACGACAGCTCTGCAGAGTAGGTGACGTTGGTCCCCTCCTACAGAGGAAGAGACAGGCTCAGAGAGATGAACTGACTTGCCTCGGGTCACGGAGGCAGGAAGGGCCAGGGTTTGAGGCCAGGCCCAACTCAGCACACGGGCGCTGTCTCCCTGTCACCGGCGCCCTCACGCCAGCATCAGCCTGAAGTTTGGCAGGAACTGGGCTGCGGCCCAGAGGAGGGATGAAACTCGTCTGAGGCCACGCCGGAGACAGGGGCCACACGCAGGCCCGGGCCTTTCTTCCTCTTCAGAGAGCGGGGCTGAAGGGGCCACAGATGTCCATGCGCTTAGCACACCCCGATGAATGGGTCTGGAGCCTCAGTTGCCCCCCTGGTGTGGAGAAGACCATGTGGGGACATGAGGCGGAGGCTTGGGGGGCTGGCTTGGGGCGCAGGCTGGAAGAGGGCCGGCTGGCGGGGTCCGGGCCAGGGCTCGGGGTCTTAGGACAGACAGGGTGGCGCCCGCTGGTGGCTCAGTCGGGGAGGCCTCGGCTGGGCAGGGGGACCCGTCGGTGATGTCCTGCGCGCCTGGGTCGGTGCCAGACCGCCCACCCCACCCTCCCCGCAGTAGGCCCCGGGGCCACCCAGCCTCCGCCGCCCAGGAAAGAGCAGGAGAGAGAATGTCTCGAATGCTGTTTTATCGCAGTAAGTTTGTCGATTCAGCTCATTACATTTCATTAGAATTATTTAATTAGAATCTTAATAAAAGAGTAAAGCAGGAAGGAGGCTGAGGAGCGGAGGTGGGGAAATCCGTGCTGAGCGTGTGAAGTAGGCCCGGCGGGGAGGGGGAGGCCGCAGGGCGTTGGGGACACCTGCCTGCGAAGTAGGGAAGGGACCGGGCCGCGGGGGAGGCGCGCACTGGGCGCCAGGTCTGCGCTGAGGCCGGGGCATGTGGGGACCTGGGGCCGCGCAGCACCCATTTCCTGCCTTCCAGGGAAACAGACAAGAAGCCACAGTTACAGGCCCAGTGCCCGGGGCTGGGACCGGGAGGCAGAGGTCACTGTGCCAGCCGCAGAGAGGGTGTTAGCCCGGCGTGGGGTTAGAAAAGCTTTCCAGAACAGGGATGGCTTTGGCGACACCTGGACCTTGACTTGGAGTTGACAAGGAGGGGAAGGGCTCTAAGCAGGTTTGGAGAGAAGGCCATGAGCTCGAGGCTGCTGCGGGGCGGGCGGGCGGGCGGGGTGGAGTTCTGGAGCCAGGACCTGGAGCCGGGTAGCTGGTTCCCCATCCCAGTGCCACCACTGTGGCCCCTGGCAAGTTATGCCATCCCCCTGAGCCTCGTTTTCCTCCTCTGTGGGTGGGGCGACAATGGCACCTACCCCATAAAGGCTCCTCTGCGGTTAGATGAGCTGATGATACGTGTAAAGCACTCAGAACAGCGGCCGGTAGGCGCATGGCCAACGCTGTGTGCTTCGGCTGGTGGCATCGTTGCTGTCACTGTCCAAGCGGAGATGCCCAGTGGTGATGAGTTACATGAGTCTGGGCCGGACTAGCCCTCGTAGTGGCCAGTGAAGCCACAGGGTGAGGGGTGGGGGGGCACCCTAAGAGGATGTGGTGGGTACTCGTGCTCCCCATTCTCTCTTTTCCTCATTCCCCGAAGGACTCATTTTGTTCAGAGATCTGCCCTCCCCACAGCACATGCTCTTCAGGGCAGCTGACCCCACACTCCAGCTCCACAGAGGGTCTGCTGAGACTCAGCCGGCGGGGTCATAGCTGCCGCCTGCTGCTGGCGCCCAGTGAGGCTGCAAAGCCAACCTGGTTCCATGGTCAGGGGAGAGAGATCCTCCCCCTCTCCCTCCTTGTGTCACTCCCCTTGTCCCTCTTTGGCACATACACAAAGAAGCAGGTGGCCCCACTGCCACCCCTTAGGGGATCAGACCTAGCAGGAAGCCAGTTGTGTGCCCGCATACCACCTCTAACTTAGAGAAAGAAGGTGCTGACTTGTAGCATTTGCTGATTTCAATCGTGTAAATATCCCCTCTGTGGTCAATTTCTTTACTTTTTTTTTTAAGATTTTATTTATTTATTTATTTATTCATGAGAGACACAGAGAGAGACTCAGAGACACAGGCAGAGGGAGAAGCAGGCTCCATGCAGGGAGCCCGACATGGGACTAGATCCCGGGACTCCAGGATCACGCCCTGGGCCAAAGGCAGACGCTAAACCGCTGCGCCACCCGGGGATCCCTGTGGTCAGTTTCAGGGTGCCAACAGGGCCCCACCGAAGGCCGGGTAGAGCGCACACAGCTCTTGCAAGCCAGCATAAGCCATCCGGCCCTGAGGAAGGTGGAGCTGCGAGAAAAGCAGTGGCACCTCTGCGGGCACTGGGCGCTGCGGGGAGCTGTGCCCCGCCCGGGGACCCACCTACCCTGGGTATTCAGTTACTTGCAGCCAAATGCACCCCCACGGGCTGCAGGCTGCGGAGTGAGAAGCGAAGAGGACCCAGGAGCAGCCTTGACCTATGAGCATTAATGCAGCGGAGGAAGAGGAGGCTGGGAGCTCAGCCGCCAGCGTAAATTTGGCAACGCAAAGGATCACGTTTGCATTTAGTTTTCCTCCAACTTAATCCTGCTGCAGTAAAAGATAAGAGAATTTCTAGCTCAGCTGTAAAAAAGTTCCTAGGCTCCAGTCCATGCCTTGAGCCAAGAATTTAGGGATTAAAGCTGTTATTCTTTTAATTGTCCAGCGTCATGGAAGCAGCCACCCGATCTTTAAAATCTTCGTGCCATTCATGTGTTCAGTGGCAGCAGCAATTCAGGCCCTCCAAGCTTTGCCTTCAATGGCACTTTTTTCCAGATGGCCACAGGCCATAATGTAATTCATTAATTTAATTTAATTAGCTGTTTCACCACTACATACCACAGCCTGCTAGACTCCCATCCCTGGATACTAACTGGATTTTCGCTACCTTCAGCCCCTGGCTAGACCAGATAATTATTTCCCCCATTTCCCTGAGGGTGTGTTGTCTGAAACCCACCCCCTCAGACCAATCTCCAAACCAGTCAGGTTCCCTGGTTGAAAACAATGGAAACTGACGCTCACTAATGGAAGCAGGACAGGAGCCTGTTGGAGGAGCCAAGGCGGCCCCCGGAAGGGCCGATGTGGCAGGCGGCTGGCAGCCCAGGACGCGTCGGGGGTTCCCTAGAGGACGTGTGCGCCTCTGGTGCCGCTGTCGGGCCGCCACCGCTGAGCGTCACGGCCTGGGCCCAGCTGCCGTCCCACGTGCATGACCTCCACTGCCCTCTGCACCCCCGCGGGCGTCCCTGAAGGCGGGGCAGCCTCCCTCCGGGCCCATCGAGCTGAGCCCCAGGCGCGCTCCTGGCCCACCCCGCGAGGCTCAGCCTCGGCACTGGGAGGCCAGCTGCCTCCCCGGGAGGCTCACCCCAGGACCCAGTCCCACAAACAAGAAAAGGGTTTGCATGCTGAGCAGGGGGGATAAACCAGAAAGCCCCGCAGACAGCAGAGGCTGCCCTTGGCTAGGCACCGGGCTAACATTTTTTTTTTTTTAAGATTTTATTTGTTTATTAGAGACACAGAGAGAGAGAGAGAGAGAGAGAGGCAGAGACACAGGCAGAGGGAGAAGCAGGCTCCATGCAGGGAGCCCGACGTGGGACTTGAGCCAGGTCTCCAGGATCACACCCCGGGCTGAAGGCGACGCTAAACCGCTGAGCCACCCGGGCTGCCCCCCCCCCCCCCCCCCCCCCCCCCCCCCCCGGGCTCACATTTGCCTGCCTCTCCTCGATGTAATCACTCGCAATTCTCTTTGCAAGGGCGTTACTTTTATCAACCACGTTGTACAGCTGGGGAACCGAGCTCGGAGTTTCTTCATCAGTAAGAAACCCAGACATTTTTTTTTGGGGGGGGGGGTCCCGTGAGGACCAGGCTGTGCACCACGGGTGCCAGCCGGCTCGGAGCCAGGCTTCCCGAGGGGTTGTCCGGAATTGAGGCTAGCCGCGGTCTTTGGGTCTCGCGCAGGCAGCAGGAGCCTGTCCCGTCTGAGCCCTTCCTGATTCTAGACACTGCTGCTGTTGGCCTGCCTGGGCCAGGTCCTGGACCAGGGTGGCGCCATCCCGGGGACTGTGACAGACGCAGCTGAGCCATTGAGCTTGTCTCACAAAGCAAATGGCATATCCGGAGCACGTGTTTTCTGACAGGTGTCAGCACAGGGGCAGTCTGTCGTGAAGCTGGCACCCGCTGCTGTGTAAGCTGAGAGAGAGAGAGACCCTGCATTCTGAGTCCCTAAGCCTTGGAGTGGGAAGAGGACAGGGTACCTGAAAAATAGAAGGGGCGTCTGGGTGGCCCCGCTGGTGAAGCGTCCGACTCTTGATTTCAGCTCAGGTCATGATGTCAGGGCCATGGGATGGAGCCCCGCATTGGCCTTGGTGCTCAGCTCGCAGTCTGCTGGAGAGTCTCTCTCTCTCTCTCTGCCCCTCCCCCTGCTTGCACTCTTTCTAAATAAAGAAATAAACCAACAAATAACTACATCTTTAAAAAAAAAAAAATAGAAGCCAGCCAGAGCCCAAGTATTGACACAGGGACCTCCTGCTGGTGGCCCAGGTCTCTCCCACCAGACTAGGAGTTTCTGAATCTGAGGTCCCTCCTCAAACGGGGGGATCCTTCGAGGGGCATGCCACATCTTTCAGCATATCAGGAGGTTGTGTGTGCAGGGCTGGACTGGGGCATCTAAGGGCGGGATGTCTCTTCCCTCAGACTAGGCAGGGCTGAGTGTTCTGAGAGGTCAGTCTGCTGCAAAGCCATCCAGATTGGAACCAACAGAACCAGATGGAACCTGATTACCTCCTCAAAGGGGAGACTGAGGCCCAGAGAGGGGCAGGGACCTCCTGAGTTCATCCCTCAGAGAGCAACTGACCAGGACAGTATCCCAGGACTCCCGCCTCCCAGACAGGAGGAATTAGGGTGACAGCATGAGATGGGGCCTCGGGAATGCAGAGCCAGGCAGGAGGAGGTGGCCCTGTGGGGCCCCAGGCTCTGCGCTGGGCCAACCCCACCCATTGGAAGTGCTTCTGTTGTTCTGTCCTGTATGTTTGAGTCCTTGGCCAGGCTCCTGGGTGATTGCCTCATCCCACTGAGGCCAACAGATGTGCACAGCTGGAGGAGCGGCTGTCCATGGAATCCAGCTCATCATGGGCCTGGGCCACAGGACATGAAATCTGAGTTCTGGTCCTGGCCACCACATTTCCCTGGCTGTGTGGTCCCAGGCAGGGCCAAGGCCTCCCCAGGCCTCAGTGTCTTCTCTAATGGGGGAGGCTCTTCATTCTTTCCCCAGACGTTGACTGAAGACCCGTGATGTGTCCTGCTCTGTGCTGGGCCCCGGGCACGAGCCAGACCCAGTGGTCCCCACCTTCAAGGAGTATATGCTCCGTGGGGAGCTGACATTGAGCATCTGTAGCCAGTTTAATGAGCTCCCTGAGTATAAGGGTATTAACAGGAAACGTTTTCATTTTTCTCCAGTCACTGGCCCCAACTGTTCAGTGGCAGATCCCAGGGTGTCACGGTCACACTGTTATTACACAGCCATCTGTTTGAGATCCTAATCCCAGGGGCAATTCAAAGCTTTCCCTTCCTTTGTCTCCCAATGACAGACTTGTGGGGCTTGGCATGTGTGTGTGTGAGTGTGTGTGAGTGTGTGTGTGTGTGTGTGTGCAGCGTGGGTTCTCTGGTCTCTAGGATCTTGGAGTATCTGGGAGTACATAGTCTTGTTCTGGGATACCTCCCCCCCTTCCTTTATTTTCAAATTTAAATTTAAATTTTTATATTTTTTTAAGTTGTGGTCCAATATACATGACATAAAATGTATCATCTTAGCCACGTGTGAGTGTACAGCCCCGTAGCATTAAGCACACTCAGTGTTGTGGAGCCATCACCACTGTCCATCTCCAGAACGTTTTTGTCATCTCCAAATAAATGCACCTCCATTTTTAAATAACAGCAGTATTGAGATATAATTCACATAACGTACAATTCCCCCATTTAAAGTGCACACGTGGATGGGTTTTAGTATAGCCACAGGGTTGTGCCATCAGCATTACGATCTGCTTTCGAATGTTTTCATCACCCCAAAAAGAAATCCCCTCTCCAGTAGAAACCCTCCACAGAAAGAAAGAAAGAAAGAAAGAAAGAAAGAAAGAAAGAAAGAAAGAAAGAAAGAAAGAAAGAAGGCAGGCAGCCCTCCACCCCATCCTCCACTACCGGCCACCCAGCTTAGCCAACTGCCAATCTACATTCCATCTGTGGATTTGCCTGTTCTGGACGTTTCATATATATGGAATTGTAAAATATGTGGCCTTTTGCATCTGACTTGTTTTGCTCAGCATAATGGTTTTGACGTGTGTTCGTGTTGTAGCAGGGGCTTCATTCCCCCTCTCTGGTTTGGGTTGTTTTTCCTTTTTTTTTAATTTGAGAAAGAAAGAGAGAGAGAGAGAGAGAGAGAGAGCATGAGCTGGGGGGTGCAGTGCCAGGACCCTGAGATCAAGACCTGAGCTGATGCAGATGCTTAACCAACTGAGCCACCCAGGTGCCCCCCTCCCCATTTCTTTTTTTTTTTTTAAGATTTATTTATTTATTTGTTTGTTTATTTATTTATTTATTTATTTATTTATTTATTTATTTATTTATGAGAAACACAGAGAGAGAGAGAGAGAGGCAGAGACACAGGCAGAGGGAGAAGCAGGCTCCATGCAAGGAGCCCGATGTGGGACTCGATCCCGGGTCTCCGGGATCACACCCTGGGCTGCAGGTGGCACTAAACCGCTGAGCCACCTGGGCTGCCCCCCATTTCTGTTTTAAAGGCATAGATGTAGTGGCTGAGGGACAGGGCTCAAGAAGCACCATCTCCTTGTCCACCATGGCCAGGATCCTCCCTGTGAGCTGATCCCTCTGGCCACTGATGCCCTCAGCATGGCAGGTGTCTGGGTGCTGGCTCTCTGCTGGGCACCCGCGTATGTACTTTGGGGGTCCTATGGGAGCCCTGGCCTCCACAGTCCCCTGATGTGGCTATCTAGCTCCTCCATCACCTCCATTCCCAGCTCTTGCCTGCAACAGTCTGCTCCATGGTTTCTGTTTCAGAGCCCTTGAGTGGTAGAATGCCCTCCCGGACAGGGAACAGAAGTGACACAAGCCCAGCTCCTTTCCGTGACATCTCCTGACCCCCAGCAAACGGCAGGTATGCAGGCTGTCCCATTGCCAGTTCTTTCCAACCTGCCGTTTCTCTCTGCTTCTTTCCTGTCCTGCTCAGGTGGGCCCAGAACAAGTCTACCAGTGGCTATTCCCAAGAGGGAGATGCCAACCTCGCCTCCTAGCAGGGACCTTCTTATGCCCATAATCACACATGATGTTCCTGGGGCCTCTCCCACAGGCTTGGTTGGGAGGGGTCCCTGCTTGAAAAGGGAGATGCGAGTGGGGTGTCTGTCCTGCACCCTGCCCGTTCCTTCCCTTACACCACCTTCCCTGCACAGGGTGGGATATGAGCAGGGTGTTGGTGAGTCTCAGAGACAGAAGAGGCCAGGTTGGCAAGAGAAGTAAGGGCTTTGGTGCTAAAAGGCCCGGGTTCTGGCCCCCGCACTGTCCCCCACTCGGCTGAGTGAGCCAGGATCAGACCCTCCCCTCTTTGACTGTTAGTTTCCTTGCTTTTCACATACTCACTCTTCTTTATTTTATCTCCAGTTTACAGATGGCTCAGAGAGGGGAAGCAAGGCAGTGGCGCCCAGGCCCCCCAAATCCAGCTCAGGGCTCTTTCCTCTACACCTGGTCGTCATCCTCCCAGGGGTCTGGGTAGGGCCAGTCCCAGAGGACTCCCGGGTTGATGCAGAGGCTCAGATTTGTGTAGGCTGGTGACACTGAGGCTCTCATAATAGGCTGGGGGGAGTGCAGCCTGAGCCACCTCCTCCTCCACGCACCCACCTCTGCGCCTTCCTGGGAGCTAACTCTGATTTCCCTGAGGCCCCGTCTGATCTGTGCAGACCGTTCCCTGCAAACACCAGACTTTAGCAGTGCCACGGCATCCCCAAGGGCCTCATACCTGGATCCCTCTTTCCCACACACTGCACACACACACACACACACACACACACACACACACATATGCTTGCAAATGCTGGGCCGAGGGGGCTGAGAGGGAGGCGGATGAGTTAGGGGATCTGGAGCACTGCACTGCAGCAGGGGTGGAGCTGCAGCTGGGCTGAGGGCAGGGTGTGTCTACCCTCACTCCCTACTGCACTTCTCCTGCCTGCTCCCACCCTGGGCAGGCCTCGGGCTCCAGGCTTGTGAGGCTGGGCAGTCAGGCCTGACAGTCCTCAGCCATCTCAGACACAAGTTCACACCCCTGAGCCTCAGCCCAAGGCTTCACTCTGACTGTTTCCAGGCCAAGACCCAAACCTGCCCCTAGGCTGAGCCTTGCCCCGACCTCCGTGTTGAACCCCGATCTTAGTCCCTAGACTGAGCGCTGGTCCTGGTTCCAGACTGGGCCCTGACCTTATTCTAAAACTGAACCCTGATCTTTTTTCCAAACTGTTCTTTGACTCCAGCTCCAAGCTGAGCTCTGGCCCAATTCCAGACCATTCCCTGACCCTGGTTCCAGGTTGAGTCCTTACTATAGATTAGCTCTAAACCTAATCCCCAACTAACTCTTGGCTGTGGTCAGAAATTCAATCATTATCCAGCCCTAACTTCAGTCCTGACCTCTGTCCTTGGCTGAACTGTGACCGTGACCACAGACCGATCTCGAATTTCCAAACAAAGTCAACCCTTGACCTGAAACCTAACCCAGGCGGGACCTAGGATCCCTTCAGACGGCAGGATCTGTGCTGGAACTAGAGGGTATATTAGTTTCACTGAGCAGAGCTGTGGGGCCTGCGTGCGCAGGTACGGAGGTGAGAACAAAGAATGACAGTGGCCATCTCAGAGACGAGAAAAGAGTGGCGAGGATTGGCCTCCAGATGGGAGTGGGGTATGGAAGGCCTCTGGGATCAGGATCCACGGCTCCGATTCTAATCTGGGCTCTATCATTTGTCGTCACCTTATTTCAGGTGAGTCCCCTGGCCTCAGCGAAGTTGTTTCTTGATCTTACAATGGACTCACTGTTTTTCTCAAGGGTTATGTAGCTTGTTTTAACCCTGTTTTCCATCTTGCCTTTAGGTCCCCCTTGCCTGAACAGCTATTCTTTCCTTGCTCACCCCTGCATCCCCAGGTGCCCCCTCCTCTAGGAAGTCTTCCTGAAGCTCCTTGTGGTGGACATGAGATGCACCATGAGGATCGCCCTCCAGTGAAAGGCTTGGCATCCTTGGGTCTCATGTGCTACCTGCAGACAGCCTGTGTCCTTGGGCCACCACCGCATTCAGGGCTGCCTGTGTCTGACAACTGCTCAATGACCTCTGTCAGGGAAGAGGATCAAAGAACTCCTCCCAGCCATCCCAACCAACTCAGGACAAATCTGAAGGAATGTCCTCCCTCCAGTGCTCCCCTAGGGGCAGCTGAGGTCCATGGACCAGTACTGAGGTCTCCCCTTCCCCCCTCCAGTTTCCTTTCCCTCCCAGAACACTCCCTAATAAGCACCTACGTGCTTATTTAGCCTCCGTCTAAACTGCCTCCAGAGAATCCAGCCTGTGACACCCCTAGTCTGAGTCCTAAATTACTCCCAGGGAGCCTGGTCATCTCCTTTGTAAAGCTCAGAATAACTTAGGGCACTCGCCTGTTTCCTGTCTCCTTCCGCTAGAGTTGTCCTGCAAGGGGGCACGGACACAGCACCAGCATCACTCGTGCAGGCTGAGATCACCAGGGAAGAACCGAGAGGCAGAGAAGTGATTTCACATCAGCAGCCCCTCAAACTCTCAACATCCTCAGCGTGGTCCTCACCGTGGCCGGTGTTCCAGCAGAGAGGGGCCCGCCACAGCCAGTGGGCTGGACGTTGCAACAATCTCCAGGAGAAAGGACATACCCCACACCCCACACAGTTGGGTCAAGAGGGGGGAGTGGGCAGGCAATTTCTTTAAGTCACAAGAAATATGTCAAGGGATGTGTGGACGGGAGCTGCACCCCAAGGACTCAGGGAGAGCCCCAAAGGTCTCGGCACGTGGGAGCACTGATATTGCCAAAGCTGATGTTGGCTGCTCCTGACGGACTGGCCTGGTCCAGCCACGCCAGCTCTCTGCTAAGCTACCAAAAGGGAGAGGGAAGGTGGACCCTGCCAGAGCCCCCCAGACTTGTTTCTCATCAACGATCCATGCCTTGTGGGGGTAGAAGCGGAGTCTGTCTTGTTCCCTGCTCACTAAATTGTGTGCCATATGGATAAATAAGCACATGGATCAATAAATAGGGACAGAAAAGCAATTTACAAACCTGAAGCATCATGCAAAGTAGAGGATAATTGAGGGGAAAATGCTTCTTCCAGGAGTTATTTCTTAGGAAGGGCAAAAAAAAAAAAAAAAAAAAGTCTATTAATAGACCCGATTAATAAACATTCAGTCAAGGTAAATGTTAACAGGAAGTACCTGCACAAATGTTGGCGGCCTCTCCGGCAGGGCTCAGGGCAGGCTGACATGCAGGCAAAGAAGGCATCCTTCTGTTTGCTCAAGGCAGCCTCATTCCTCGGGCAGCGGCTCCCCAAGTCGCAGAGTGGGGGCCACAGTCCGGGCTTCCTGGAAGCTCACGCTGCTCCAGCTGCTCCTGCCCCTTAGGTGTTCCCGAAACACACCACAGTGTGTTGGTACCTCAAGGTCCTCCCACTTGCCATTGTCCGTCTTCCCCTCATTTCCTGCAAATTTCTGTGCAAATGATGCCTCCTCAGAGAAGCTTTTCCTGATCCCCAACCTAAAATAGTACCTCCTGTGCCCATCACTGCTTCTCTCTCTCCCTCTTAATTCCCTAACTCTGTTTCCCTTTATTGAAGGGGCTTATTACAACCTGAAATCATATATATAATAGACACACTTTTAAAAAATAATTATTTCTATGTGTCCAACTCCCCCCTCCTGAATGAGGACCGGGACTTTTTCTGTCCCCTTTACTGGTGTATCTGCTAGAACAGCACCTGGCACTTGAGTGGGCACTCGGTAAAACCAACGATAAGTGAGGGGTGACCCGGACAGTCCCTGTCCTCAACCAGCTCCCCTCCCAGTAGGCACCCCTGGCAGCTAACCAGGCAGTTTCTCCACCACAGGCTGGGGGGGTCTGACAGGGGCACGCAGGCGGCATTGGGGACAGTGCATAAACCTGTGGGAGGGTGAGCAAAGGATTCCTGCAGGAAGCCGCATCCGCATCCGAGCAAGACCTCGGGCTGAGTGGGGATCCTCCAAGTGAGGGGAAGGAGGAGGAGTGAGTTCTGGGCAGAGAGATGTACGGTTCAAAAGCCGGAAAGCAAGAGGGAACCTGGCAAGTTGGAAGATGATAAAGAAATTTGGGGGGACTGGACCAGAGCGAGGAGGGGAGAAGAGATGCAGTAGAGGCTGGGTGGTGGGCTAGGCAGGCTCCCCTCATGAAGGATCTGGAACAGACACTAAGCCTAGAATGACGTAACCAGATCGTACTTCTACAAACCAGTGTTTTCTCACCGTACCCAGCATCTCTCGCCCCAGTGATCAACACTGTTCACACAATATTTTACACGCAACCAACTCACTTTATGTATATGCATTCATTTACAAGGGAAACCCTTTGTAACACAACCCTAATTTGTGTCAAATATACAAAGTGACAGTAAAACCAAACCTAATGAAAATGGAATATTGTTACATTCCATCACCTGCCTACGGCTCTGATCCCAAAGTCTCCCTTCTCTTATTAAAAAGGGAGATTAAAGAATCAGCAAGGTGCTAAAGACACAATAGCACCAGGTGGGATTTTCTTCTTGACGTTATGGAAAGAGGAGTGAAAGGGAATATCTTCCTTGCTATGTGATTCACTGCTACTTTAAGCTGTGTCTGGATTTCTTCTAAGATTATTTTATAACAGCATAAAATAATTTCATGCACGACCCACTGGTACATTTTCCACACATTGAGAAACTCCCTGTAAATGTTTCAGGTGTCTTTGACCAACTGGGTGTATGGAAGAGAAAATGGAGTAAATGGCCAAGAAAGCTGAACAAATCGATCAATCAAATTTTATCCCCTGGGCCTTCCTACATTGGAAAACCCACCTGTCCATCCAACTGCCTGGGCATTTACCTACCTGCCTCCATGCCCACCTACCTTTTTGTGTGTCTTCTCCCCCACTCACAGATCCCATTTACTTACGCCACTTGCTCACCTGTCTTCCATCTCCCTAAATATATGCACCTGTCTCGTCTACCAAATATATGCACCCACCCCCTCTATCCAAATACTCTAATGAACATTCCCCATCCATTCCTTTGTCTACCTATCCAGCTACTATCCATCCATCCATCCATCCATCCATCCATCCATCCATCCGCTCAACCTTCCAACCATTCACCCATCCACCTAACCTTCCATCTATTTATATATCCTACACATTAAATCCCACACTGTGTTAACTCCTGGCTCTGTTCTTCCTAAAATAGAAACCATGGTCATGACTCAGGGTTCATTGCCTCTCACAAGCTTCAATTTTCCCTGAGCTGCCTCTTGGGTTGTCCCTAAACAGAATCTCTGAAAATCACCTTATTTTTGTTGTCCCCAACATCTTCCCCTCATACACTCTTCCCCACCAGGGGTCTTATGTATGATAACCAGACTGGGGCAGTGTCCTGGATTGTCAAAACTGAAAGGGACTGCAGAGACCACTGAACTCAAAGCTTCCAGCTTCTAGATGGGAAAGCCAGGGTCCAGAGTGGGCAGAGTCATGGGGTGAGCCAGTCAGAGTACTAGGAAACTTTTCTCTCCCAAGCTAAATCCTTTAGTTCCCACTAATATCCATGGTTTTCAAAAATGGCAGGGCTTGAGTTATCCTAAGACATCATTTCCTTGAGTGGCTTTCCACTCAAGGACATGGGCTTCACAGAAGTGGGGTTTGTAAGTGATCTGGTGTCTTAGTCTCTACATCCCTATTCCCCAAAGGACAGAACTATGTAAGTTTTTTTTTTTTTTTTTTTTTAAGCGAGGCTTGAATGCACAACCCCGAGAGCAAGGCCTGAGCTGAGATCAAGAGTCGGACACTTCCTCGACTGAGCTGCCCAGGTGCCCCGTAAGATTTTTTTTTTTCAAACACAGGTTTCTAGTGCTAAGAAACAAAGTTTAAATCCTTCATTCTCATCCAATATCCTCATTTCATGGGCAAGGAACAGGTTCAGAGAGGGGAAATGTTCTTGCCCAAAGTCGTATAGCAGGTAAGTGGCAGAGCTGGCTTGCTAACCAGGGTTTCCTGGTCTTGTCTTTTTCCTTTGCCGAGCATCTGCTGACTTTACAGGGACTTGAGTTGTGGTGCCTAGGGAAGAAGAAACGTCATTCTTTTGCCCCAAGAATTCTCAGACCTAGCTTAGGGAGGGCACGTGATCCCATTTGCTGCTTATGGACTGAGGACGTATTACATTTTAAAAAACCAAATGTGATCCTCTGGACTCCTCTACTCCCTTCACTGGGCCTGGCTGCCCACGGGCTCCCTTCACTGGGCTTGGTGCCCAGGCAAGCAGGGGCACCAATTATACCCTAAGCCCTTCCTTTATGATGCCTCTCTCTCCTTAACAGCTGTCTCTTTGCTCTACAAAATTCTGCCTATTAAAGTTATGAGAACTGAGCACACTTTGTTCATTGTGATTGTGGGTTTTGCTGCTGAAATTGATAATCCCTCTTGGGAGAGACATGAGATTCTTTTCTCCCTTGATACACAGTACGGATTGCTCTCTGCTCCCTAGTGAAGGGTAGCAGTGTCAGGGTTTTGTGGACTCCTCTAGCTCAGCTGTATTTGAAATTCAGCCTATTGATGTTCTCTGGGAGCTAGGGGCCAAGCTCCACAGCATGCGACCTTGCCCTGAGACCTTCTACCTGTACCGCCCATCACTCTCAGAGTTCTCTGGGCTTGTCAACATTTGCTAAAGCATCATCCCTGTTTATTTACAGGGTGGCTGGTATGCCCTGCCCCTGGCCTTTTAACACAGGTGAATTTGTCTTTGCATGACATAATGCAGCTGTTAAGAGCAGTCTCTGGAGCCAGGCTGCCTGAGTTCAAATTCCACTGCCCTGTTTGCTGGTGTGCTTGGGCAAGTCATTTAACCTCATTGGGCCTCACTTTCCTCATCCATAAGATGGAGATATAAAATAATAGGAAGATCAGAGAAGAGAGGAGGTAGAAGGTAGGAGATAGACAGGAAGAGAAGAAGAGGAGAAGAAAGAGGATTGTGGGCAGAAGAGAACAGCATGTACAAAGACTCTGTGGGAGAAAAGAAAAAAAAGGACAGCCCGGGTGGCTCGGTGGTTTAGCGCCGCCTTCAGCCCAGGGCCTGATCCTGGAGACCCAGGATCAAGTCCCACTTCGGGCTCCCTGCATGGAGCCTGCTTCTCCCTCTGCCTGTGTCTCTGCCTCTCTCTCTCTCTCTCTCATGAATAAATAAATAAAATCTTAAAAAAAAAAAAAAGACCCTGTGGCAAGGGGAAGCAGAGTGATTCTTAGGGTTTGAAAGAAGGCTCAGGATGGTATAGATACTGTAGCCCAGCTTGCTTAGCCTCTTTTGTAGTGTGCCTTCCCATACTAGAAAGACCAAGAAGCAAGACTTCTGAAGCCAATCCTCCAGATGTGATTTAGGTCCTACCACTCAGATGCACTAGGGATGTTAACACCGTAGGGCAGCCATGCCTCTCTGATTTTCAGACGAGGAGACTTAGAGGTGATGAGACGTCCTGTAGGAGCCATTGCAGAGTGCCCAGTGTTTAGACCCTCGTTTGCGATCATTGAAGATCTTGGGGCACCCATTCTCTCAGAGAGGGGATCAGGGCAAAGTTTACTCCTGGAGCCAATGGCGGTGGTGCCAGCATCCTGATCCCCAGATCTTTGGTGATGGCAGAGGCTGCAGTGTCATTCTGGGGATCATTTCTGAAAGCTCAGCCGAGAACCAGCCTCTCCAGCTCTCCCTGCAGTGCTGTATGCACCTTTCCCCTGTATTAAGATCTTTTCTGCTTAAATGAACTGGAGCGGCTTCTGTGATCAGAAGCTGAGCCTGGCTGTGGTGGATCAAAGAGGGCCACCAGTTATTCCCCATCGAGAAATGGAGCTTCTTTTCCTCTCCTTCAAGAAAGCCTCATTAAATTTGAATTCCAGACAAATTAGTGCATAATCTGTTAGTATACGTATGTCCTAGATATTGCATGGAGCATACTTAGAGTAGAAATGACCTGTTAGGGGCATCTGGCTGGCTCGATCGGAGGAGTGTATGGCTCTTGATCTCAGGGTCATGAGTTTGAGACCCATGCTGGGCAGAGAGAGGATTTAAATGAGTAAACTTGAAGAAAAAAAAACAAAAAACAGAAATTGTTTGCTGCTCATCAGAAATTCAAATGTAACTGGACTTCCTGCATTTTTATACGCTAAACCCTCATAAGCCCTCATCTGCTTTGTCTCTATCCTGAGGACATATGAGCCTTCCCTGCCTCGGCCAAAGGCTTTTGACTCTAGGTGAGCGGACAGGTCAAGGAATTCCCTTTCCTCTATTTTCCCTTAGCCCACTTGACATGACTACCTACAAGTATGGTTTGAGCAGGGCTCCTTTGTCCGCCTGATTGGCCGCACTGCCTACAGGTTTCCACCATTATAGATACAATCCTTTTCATCTTTGGAAACTTGTTTCTTTTCAGATGGTTACGAAAGCACATCTCCCTCTGGGAGGGTTGAAGCCATATCAGCTAGTACTTTGTGTGACATTGGATTAGGAGTAGGAGTTTCTGAGAAGAGCACTCAGGGGTGATTTCCTGGAAGGGGTGGGGGTGGTTGCTGCCAGTGGGGCGGGGATGGCCTGATGGAGTGAGAGAGACCCAAGCTGGGGATCCTGGGCGCAGCTACTGGCTGAGCAGGATAGTCCCTACACTTACCTGAGCGACAGGCTGAAGAGCGAGCACCTGGAGAGAGCCTGGAGGAGCCACTGTCTGCCAGAGTGAAGAAAGGGAAGCACAGAGAGAGCTGGGGCCGGGGACGTGGGTAGGGATAGGCTATAGTGTGTGGGTTTGGGGCAAGACCCCTCCTTTTGGGCTTCAGAGCCCTTATTTTTTTAAAAAAGATTTTATTTATTCATGAGAGACATGCAGAGAGAGACACAGAGAGAGGCAGAGACATAGGCGGAGGGAGAAGCAGGTGCCCTGCAGGAAGCCTGATGTGGGACTCGATCCCAGAACCCCGGGATCACAACCTGAGCTAAAGGCAGATGCTCAACCACTGAGCCACCCAGGTGCCCCCAGAGGCCTCGTCTTAACGTGAGCAGTTGGGGCAGCCCACCAGACTCCCGTTTCAGTCCCCTTTGACCTTTATCTCTGACTCACCAGCGCAAGCTGGCCTTTCTGCTGGGTCCTGCTGAGGCCCCCTCCCAGGAGGGTCCCTGCTGTGCGCTTCTGGGGCTGCCTATCCTCTGTCGCCAGGGGCACCTGGGGCCTAGCACAGAGTGGGCTGTACGTGCCCACAGGAGGGACAGCCTTTTTCCCACCTGTTCTCAGGCCCTGGCTCCTGGTTTTCTGTCCAGAAGCAGTGACTGGGTACAGGGGAAGGCAAGGAAGGGCCTGTTTTTAGCTCCTCCCCACCTTGGCCTCTGTGGGTCATCACTGAGCCTTTGGGGGGCATTCTCCAGCATAAATGGAGTTACTTTCAGCTTTCCCTATTGGCAGCTTAGGGGCTTGGGGTCCTTGATTCCTCTAAGTCACAACCCATTGAACTGCTTTTCTGCCCCCCAAATTCTGGTAATGTTATCTCTTCTGTGCTAATTATCCTTGTGGTTTTATGCCTTGGAAAAAAAATCCCTTTTGCCTTCATGTTAGTGGAGAGTCAGGAGGGAGCCGAGCTGGGCGTCCGTGTGCTCCATCTGTCTTATTTAACCAGAACTCATAGTTGGCCTAATTTAATCTTCACAACAATACCAAGGGGCCAGTTATTACCCTCATTTTCCCAGGGAGGGAAGAGAGGCTCGGTGATGGTGCCTACAGAGCTAACAAGTGGCAGGACCCGGTAGCTCCCACGACCCTCTGTCGCCAACATTCTTTTCATCCTACACAGCTCCCCTGGCAATGCCCGGAGAAGGCTGTGCCCTCCCCACCCAGCCCCCTCAGGTATTGGCCTCTTCTGTGATAGAACCCCAGTTTGCCGGAAGGAGGCTTTGGGGGTGATCGTGCCTTCCTCCATCTGCGCTGTCCTCTACCCGCACCTTCTGCAGGAGCCGAGGCAGTCTGAGAGCCATAAGCTGTTGTCAAACGCAATTAACAATTGGAAATGACCTTAATGTCCAACGATTGCAGGTTGGGTAAATAAATTACGGTATACCCATTTAAGAAACGCTCTCTGGCTGCCAGAAATGACGAGATAGAAGAATATTTAATTTCATGGGAAAATGCTCCTGACACACTGGTAAATTGAAAAAGCACATTTCCCAAGCAGTGGGTGCAGTATGGCAACAATAGCACACACATATAATAACAAATTAATAAGAAAAGCAATTAACACTTACCTGCAACCCTTGATCCTTGAGCGTCAGTTCCAAGCCAATATGCAAAGTCAGAAGGAATTCTCTCCACCCCAGGATATGAGGTCAAGTTCCAATGCTTTAGTTCCCCCCCACCTTTCTCCTATGTCCACCTCCCTTCCCTCATGATCCCGAAGCCTAAGATCCACATCCCGTGGAGAAGAAAGTGCCCTGACTGCTCCCCCATCCTTACCCGGGGCTTAGCGACTCTCTACTTCTGGAATACCGCGGGTACTGAGAACATTTTAAGTAGTCAAGTTTTCTCTTTACCGTCAAGCTGGACCACTTGAAAATACCCCTGGTTTTTTTTTCCCCCCCTTTTCAGGAGAGTAAGGGTGAGGGAATTAGCAAAAGGGAGGGAAGTGGCAGGGAGTTGTAATACCCCCACTGCACGCTAAATGAGGAAAAACGTACCTGAAATCTAGCCACAGCCTACTTGATGGAACACTGGATTTCCTTTCCTAAAGATCCTCTGGACTAGGATGAAGATTCATGTATTCAGGATGCCTTAGGATAGTGTGCTTCAAAATGAGGATCATTAGCCATTACAGCTGTGCTGTCCAGTCCCATAGCCACTGGGCACATGGGGCTTATGGCGCACTTGAAATGTGCTATAAATGTAAAATACACGCTAGACCATGAAGACTTGATATGTAAAAAAGAATGTAACGTATTTTATTACTGATTTTAAAATAATAATTGAAATGATAACATTTTAGGTATTTTGGATTAAGGATAATATATTATTAAAGTTAGTTTTACCTTAAAAGATTTTTTAAGTTAAAAACCCTTTTTAAAGCCCTGTGGTCTCAGTGGCTTGACACAGCACGTATTAATTTTTCATCTAAGCTTCATGCCAATGCAGATGTGCAGAGGGTTCTGCTCATCATAATCATGCAGGGACTCTGGCTGGTGGTGCAGCGGCCATCTCGAGCGCTGTAAGTCACCTTGCTAAAGGGAAAGCCATAGCTCTGGAGGATATGGCTCTGGTAGTTAAATGCCCTGGCCTAGAAGTGACACCTGTCATTTCTGCTTACAACTCATTGGCCAGGACTAGTCACATGGCTCCATTCGACTGCAAAGGGGTGGGGCATTTCTACCATGTGCCCCAAAGGCAGACATCCAGAAATATTTGGCAAACAGGGCAAATGACCAACTCAGTTGCTGTCAGGTTTTTAATTTTTTTTTAATATAAAGAATAGAATAGTAGAAGAAGTCAACTGGAACAAAATAGGAAATAGAGGGAATCGCAAAGCTTTTAAATTATGGTGAGGCTCAAGAAGTATTTGTGGAATGACGAAAATTCTTTCTGAATACAGATTGTAGCCACAACATGTCTCTTTTGCTTTCTTACTAACAAAGTGCTTGCCCTTTGGTTATCTCATATAGGGTATTATGGGTCCCGTTTATGGATGAAGAAATTGGTTCAGTGATCTGTTCAGCTCATCCAATCAACTGGCAGAGCTGGGACATGGGACAAGTAAGATAACTGGTGGGATTCTCTCTTCAAACTCCAGTCTTTCTTTTTTTTTATCAACCTTGAATCCTAAACTTGCTATTTTATATTCCTTTGAATAATATAAAAGTTTAATGTATACTGAAGTTAGTACTAACATCATTGCTATTTTGTAGCCAGGGAAATTGAGGCAGAAATAGATGAGATGACCTGCTCAAGGTTACATCGTCAATAAGAGGCAGGACTTGAATTCATACGTGGGTCTAAAAGAAGCAAGGCTATAACCATAGTTATTTTGTCAATCTGCCTTATTGACTTGGTTTTAGAAAACACTTGCATGGCATAATAGATAAGGTTTAAGGATACTTCCCAAAATTGTTTGATCCATGTGGTCTTCACCCAGCAACATACCTGCCTGATGCCTTGGGCCCTTCTTACCATCCTAACACCATAGGAGCAGACGCTTTGAGATCCTTCCTGGAATCTGGAGCTTCAATAACCAACCCATGGACACTAGAAAACAGACAGACAGGAGCACCTGGGTGGCTCAGTGGTTGACCGTCTGCTTTTGGCTCAGGTTGTGATCCCAGGATCTTGGGATCAAGTCCTGCATTGGGCTTTCTGCGGGGAGCCTGCTTCTCCCTCTGCCTATCTTTTTGCCTCTCTCTGTGTGTCTCTTATGAATAAATAAATAAAATCTTTTTTAAAAAGAAAACAAACAAAAACTCTCTAATATTAGCAAGTGGAACCAGATGACTAAATTATTCCAGGGTTACATTTTACTTTATTTATTATTATTTTTTTTCCAGGGTTACACTTCAACAATACTATTTCATTTCTAGCTTTACGGGGCTTGATGTAAGCTTTTGGAGACTCAGATATTTATTTTACATGCTCTTTAAAAAGTGCCAGTATCATAAATAATAACTAACATTCAGCTCCTGCTATATGCTTGATGCTCTGCTAAAGAATTAACGTGGATTATTTAATTTAATTTTCACAGTGTTCAAAAAGGTAAATGTAATCCTAGATTGCAGGAGAAGCCCTGACCACTGTGTACTATGCTTGTGAAAGTGGCCTCAGCTGATATTCTCAAGTACTAAGATCCAGCACTTGCTCTGCCTCTAACTACAAGTACTTACTTACATGCTTTGATCCTTAGACTCCACATCTGCCACATTCTACCATTGAACTGGATGATCTAGAAACCCCTAGAGAGGAGGGGCTTGCTGTGTAGTGCTTAGCACAATAGAACTTTCATCTGAAATGAAACCTGTCTAATTTAATCATCACTTCACACATGAGAGTTCTCATAGAGACCATGGACAGAGTGAAAATGGAGCTTCCCTCCTGGAAACTTAGCTCCTGTAGTCCTCATAACCACCATATGTGGTGGGTACTGTGATCACGTCCATTTCACAGATGACGAAACGGGGGAATCAAGAGGTGGGCAATTTGCCCAAGGTCTTCAATGCTGGTAGGAGACTGAGTTTAGACTCAAAACTGGTACTCTGACTCCAGGGGTTTGTTCTTACCACTCTGTCTTCCTTCCTCTAGCATAGTGAGGACTTGGGTTTGGGAGGGAGATCAAGAATAAATCCAGCTCAGCTTCTGCTCACTTGGAGGATGAGCCTGACATTTGCTTCAGGCTCTTTATGGTCAGCTATCCCATTTAATTCTCATATCAACTTCCTAAGGTATGTATTACTATTGCCACCGCCACCGCCCCCCCGCCTTGACAGATGGAAAATTCGAGGCTCTGAGAGGTCGGACAAGTAGCCTGAGATCAACTGGTCAATGCGTGGCAAAGCCAAGCCACTCTAACTTCAAAGCCTTGGCATTAAGCCAGGATTTCTCTCCCTTGACACTGTTGACATTTGTGGCTGGACAGTTCCTTATTGTGTGGGGGGTGCCCTGTACATTGTAAGATATTTAATAGCATCCTTGACCTTATCCACTAGATGCCAGTAGCACTCCTCTCCCAGTTTTTTTTTTTTTAAGATTTTATTTATTACTCATAAGAGTAATACAGAGAGAGGCAGAGACACAGGCAGAGGGAGAAGCAGGATCCAAGCAGGGAGCCCGAGGTGGGACTCGATCCCAGGACTCCAAGATCATGCCCTGGGCTGAAGGCGAGCACTAAACCGCTGAGCCACCCAGGCGTCCCACTCCTCTCCCAATTGTGACAACCAAAATTATCTCTAGACTTTGCCAAATGTTCCCTGGGGCACCATTGCTCCCAGTTGAGGATTCTTGCTCCCAACTGACTGGGTGACCTCTGATGCAGATTTGGGGACTCAGGTAAGATGAGGTGAAAGGAAATTTCATGACTTTCTTTTAAGATCCAGGAGGGCAGGTGTTCGGGACTCTTTGACTCTGAAATCAGCCTCCACTGCACAGCGAGGTATTGACTAGGTCTTGTAGCCTCCTGGAGTGAGCCCAGCCGTGGGGCCTTTTATCTCGAGACTGATGGGGTGTGCTCTCACTGGGCAGGGCCCCAGTCATCAGTGTCTCTCCTGCCCAGGGTTCAATTTATCTGGAGGCCATTAAGGAACCTGCCTGATGATTATCTATTGGCTCAAGCTTGGCTTTATCTCTAGTCTTCGATTCTGAATGGGACTAATGACCGCTTGAGATTCAGATTCCACACAACTGCCCAGCACCTTCTTGAGAACAGAAGGGCAGCCTCTCACAGCCTGGGTCACTGCTCCCATCCCAACAAACTTGCCTCCGGGGCAAGTTAGAGACCTGGGAATCTGTGCAGATGTCTCCCTCTCCATCAATGTCCTATTTCAAGTATTCACCAAGTCCTATTGATTTTGGGTTCTAAATATGATTTGGATCCTGCAGTCCTGGTGACTCTTCCCTAGACCAAGGCATCATAGACTATTGCAATATCCTCTGAAAGGCACCTACTTTGTTCACTCCTGCCTTCCATTCTATTGCCCACATTGCAGCTAGAGTAGCCTTTTAAAAATGTTAATCTGAATCTACCCTCCCACCTACCTCTACACACACACTCCTACTCCTGCCCTAAATCATTCAGTGATGTTACCTGTCATTCCCCCCATCACTCTCTCTACTCTAGACATACTGGCTTTTCTGTTCTCAAAGCACCGTGTTCCTTCCACCCCAGGGCCTTTGCACATGTTGTCCCCATCAGCCATGTATTCTTACCACCCCTCATTGCTTATGTCACTCTGTTCAGCCTGAGGGGAAGTCTTCCCTGACCACTTTTAACCCAAACTCAGTCTAGACCAGATTCATTGTTCCACATTCCTCCTGCAGCATTTCTCTCTTTGCTCACTGTCATCTCAGCCTCTGTACATATTTGTGGAGATTGCTTATTTGTTGAAACTTCTCTTCCCCTTGAGACTGTAAGCTCCACAAATGAGAACAATGTGTCTATTTTTGCTCACCATTATATCCCTAAAGCCTTGTATATTGCCTGGAACATAGCAGGCACTTTATAGGTACTTGTTGAATGATGTAATGAGCTCATGCAATCCTCCCAACAAGCTTGTGAGAATTTCACCTGAGGCCAGTGCTCTGCTCTGATCCCCTACAGCACCTGCTATCATGGCATTATAAGATGGAGAGCAATAGACTTGAAAGACAAAGTGTTCTGGAGCCATCTGATAGGGTTCAAATCCTCCCTCTGCCACTTCTCAGATGTGGGACACTGAGCAAATTCTTTAATTTCTGTCCTTCGTTTTCCTCTTCTGTAGAATGTCAGTAATAATAGTACCTGTCTCGTGGAGTGGTTGTAAGGATCAAATAAGTGAGCTTCTATAACATGCTATTATAAGGGCTTGGTGCATAACGAGTGTCTCATTAATCTTAGTTATTATTAATATTATTAACAGAAGGAGCATAGATTCTGGGAGTAGATGGATTCTGGCTTTCTGTCATATTTGCAAATCATTTCCTGTGTGGCTTTGGAGAAGTCCTGCCACACCCCTGAGCCTCGGTTTCTCCATCTGTTAAACTCGGATTTCAAAGCCTACTTCAGAGAGAGCCATCAGGAGGGTCTGATAGAATGGGACATGAAGCAAGTAGACCAGTGACCTGTGGTCCTCCCTGACAGGCTAAATTGGTCCCTGTTGGCTTTTAGACAAGAAGTTTCCTGAAGATAGGCTTCACATCTGCCTTATTTAGGGCCGTTATCCCCAGCCCCTCTGTACTTGGTAACTGTAGATGCTCAAGAAATAGTTCTTTTTTTTTTTTTTGAAAAAAGATCTTATTTATTTGAGAGAGAGACAGAGAGAGCTTGCAAGTCGAGGAAGGGGCAGAAGGAGAAGCAAACTCCCCACCGAGCAGGGAGCCTGACGTGGGACTTGATCCCAGGACCTGGGATCCTGATCTGAGCTAGAGGCAGACACTTAACCACCCAGGTTAAGTGGGTGGTTGAGCCACCCAGGCGCCCCTCAATAAATAGTTCTTTAGGGATCCCTGGGTGGCGCAGCGGTTTAGCGCCTGCCTCTGGCCCAGGGCGCGATCCTGGAAACCCGGGATCGAATCCCACGTCAGGCTCCCGGTGCATGGAGCCTGCTTCTCCCTCTGCCTATGTCTCTGCCTCTCTCTCTCTCTCTCTCTCTGTGTGACTATCATGAATAATAAAAAAAAAAATTTAAAAAAAAAATAAATAAATAGTTCTTTACTGAAAGAGTGAATCAAGAATGGCAAGGACCATGCTTTGTTTGTCTTGTGTCCAACCTGAGACTAGTGAAATACCTAGCATCTAATTTCAACAAATGTTTGTTGACAGAATAGATTTTTTAAATGGCTATTCATTTTTGTCCCTTGGCTCATTTGAGTTTTTAAATTAAACTGAGAAAGATACTGGTTAATTTATCCTACATCTCTCTAGCCTTAGTCTTCTTATCTATAAAATGAGTCTATTAATAAAATCCACCACATAAGAGTGTTCTAAAGAGTAAACGAAGCAATGTGTATTTGGCACACAAAAAATGTTAGTTCATCATTATCCCTTTCCCTGAGCTTCGATTGCCTCATCCGTGAAATGGGCATCCACTCACTCATGTATTCATTGGTTGTTCAACAAACACAGCGCCCTTGTGCAAGGCATTGTAATTAAGACCTAGGGCAGTTTGAGAGGTGAACAAGCCACGGTCCCTGCCATGAGGAAGTGTCTGCTGTAGAACAGCATATGAATAGCAAAACCCAGTGATAAAAGAGCCATGCTATATGTGAGGTCTACAGAAGCTGGGATGAAACCTGCAGGGTTTCAGTGAGCACTCTAGGGAGACTGTAAAAGGTCACCAACTCAGTGTAGCCACCGACAAGATATCAGTCTGAAATGCAGTTGTTCTCTCTGGGCTCTGGTTTTTATAGCTGGGTCTGTGGAATGCGCCAGTTTTGTTGCAGCCCCACTTTCCACCCTGGCTCACCAGCATATGGGAGTCTGATCTGGGTGTCACAATCCCACTGAGCATCCCATTCAAAGAGGCACATCCTTCTAACACTCAGCCTTGCCTTCCTCCCCTTCCCTGGATCCTACCTTCTCAGGGGACTGAACAGTAATTCCTTTACCCTTTCAACGTAGAGCAATCTGGGGTGCCTCTAACGAATGCTGGGTTCCTGGTTCTCCAAAGACAAGCCTGCCTCTTCCTGGGGTGGGATCCAGCAAGGGGATACTTGGGCAGTGAGGACGGGAATAGGCCAGGCCAGGTACGGTATCTGGGCTCCTGCATCTCAGTGGGTCTCTGATGTTTGTAGCTGGTTCCAGGGAACTGACTCCTGCCAATCAAACTCATAAGAGATTGAAACATTTGAATTAGAATTTTATATTTAAGCTGGGTGCAACTTGTGGGAATGGGAGGGACGATTCATCTCCAGTGACCAACATATTTGCACCTGTTACCCAGAGCAGTCTTTTACTTTCAAGTGGAAGAAGTTTACATGCCAAGGGTATTTAAATATCAGGGGAGGGTCTGCCGTCTGCGGCCAGCCAGAGGTAGAAGGATGTCTGAGTCCCAGTGGCCCATCCTAGCAGGCCGCAGGGAAGAAGCAAGATTTATGAGGTGAGAGCCCGCCTGGGCGGCTTTTTCTATCCGTAAAGGCCTCCCTGCAGTATTTTCTGTCTTGTCAACGCTGCATTTCATTTTAAATTGCAGCTGAAAGCAGATATTTTCCCTCTTGCCTATTACACCTCTTAATTTGTCTCTCCCTCTGCTGTTATTTGTCTCTATAAAGTGTTTTGCATGAAAGACCCACACAGCACAATGTTGCTTTGCCCTGGGTTAGGTTTAATAGGAAAGGAAGGCACGGAGAGACTTAAGTCCGAAGAGGAAGGCGCGAGGGAGGGAGGACCTTGGGGGTAGAGACCCACACGTGTCTGGGAATATATATACTTGTGCATGTTTTGGGACCTGTTGTGGGGCAGTGGGTATGTGCGTGCACATGTCAATATTTGTACTGATGTGTATAGCAGGTGTCCGTACGCTCTGGTATAATCACTTGGTGGGCATACCTAAATTAAGCGTAAGTGTGCAAGTACTCACTCACATGCAATCTCTGAGCACGGATGTATCTATGCACAGGAGCACACTTACGAACACACACAGGCATCTAGGTACGCATGTCACATGAGGTATGTGGTCTGTACACAAGACCAGGGTTCTCTCTTCTCTGTCCTCACCTCGCATCTCCCCCCCCCCCCGCCCCCCCGGCACCTTCGGGGCCCCTAGCCTGGTTTGCGGCTGTGGGAAAAGGAAGGCAGAGCAGTGGTCGGTGGGGCTCCAGTGGAAACACTGCCTTAGCCTGGTCCAACCGCAGCCGCAGGTCCGCGGCTTGGCTCCAGCCAGCCACCTCCCGGCCCGCAGCCTGCCCCAGCTGCACCACCACGGCCCCCTCCCGGGGAAGCTCTGCGGACCCCTGGGCCGGCGCGGAGGGGTGACAGAGGTTACCGAACAATGGCCAGAGCCCTTCAGGCTGGCCGAGCCTCCGGCCCCACCCGGGGGCGGCCAGGGGGGCGCTCTCGGTCGCTCCCAGGCCGGCGAACGCGGGCCGCTAACCAATGGGCGACTGCAGCCCAGCGGGGATCCCTCTCCGAGGCAGCCAATGACCTGGCTCCGCTCTGCACCCCGCCCCCGCCCACTCCGCGCAGCTGGACCAGTGGCGCCGGCGGGATGGGGGCGGGATGGGGGCGGGATGGGGGCAGTGCGCGGCGCCGGCCGCCGGGGGGGCGTGGCTTGGAGTCCCGTCGCCTCTGCCCACCCGCGCTCGGCTCCCGCGCTCCCTGCCCACGGACGCGGGGCCATTGGCTCGGCCGCGGCGCCGCGGCGGAGGAGGCCCGCGGGGCGCGCGCAGTGGGCGTGGCCCGAGGGCGTGGCCCGGGAGGCGGGGCCGCGGGCGCCGTCTCAGTGAAAGCCGGAGCTGCGGCGGCGGCGGCGGCGGCGTCCGGGCGGTGCGCGCGGGTGTGGGGCGCAGGCTCGGCGGCGGCGGAGGAGCCTGCGGCGGCGGCGGCGGCGGCCCGTCTGGAGCGGCCGCCGCGAGGACGCGCGGGCTGCGGCGAGAGCGGTGCAGCCGGGGCTGCGCGCCCCGCGGGGCCGGCGGGGGCCGGGAACAGGTGATCGCAGCGGGGCGCCGAGCCCTCCCGAGTTGGCGGGGCGGGAGCCCGCACTCCCGGGCGCAGCTGCGGCCGCCCCGCCGCGGCTGGTCGCGGACGGCGTCCGGCTCCGGACCGCGGCTCGCGCATCCCTCGGCCCCCGGGGGCCCGGCAGGCGCAGAAGTGCCGGCTCCCGCGGCGGCCCCCGCTCCGCGGCCGCGCAAAGTTGTGGACGTGTCCCGGGGCCGGCCGGGCGCTGTCGCGACCCCCGCCGGTGTGCGCGCTCCGGCCGCGCCGACCCGCCCGCCCGCCCGCCGCCGCCCGGCGCCCCGAGCCCGCGCGCCCTGCAACCGCTCTTGAGGCCGAAACTTTGGGTCGAGGGGCTGCGGGGGGCTGGGCGCGGGGGCGAGGCCTCCTGGGCGGCGCGGACGGCATGTGACGGCGGCGGCCGCGGCGCGGGAAGGCGCGGGCCCCGCGGGCTCCGGCCGCTGCCGGGAGGGGCTGCGCGGCGCCGGGGCGGAGGCGGGGGCGCACGGCCGGCCGTTGTGGGCCCGGGCCCCGCCGACGCCGTTGCGCCCCCGCCTCGGCGCGGGGGACACTCGCCCCCAAGTCCCTGAACTTCAGGGGCATCCCCCGAAGCGGCCAAACTCTGCGGGACCCTCGCCGCGGCGGCGCCCGCCGACGACCTCCGCGCGCCCGAGCGCCTGCTGGCCGGGGCCTGCCCTCCGAGGGCCCCGGGGCTCGGCCGCAGCTGACCGGCCCCGGCCCCGGCCCCGGCCCCGGCCCCGGCCCCGCGCCAGGCCACGATGCTCGTCAGGAAAGTGCCTGTCTTCGTCCCGGCCTCCCCGTGGGGGCTGCGGCTGCCGCAGAAGTTCGTCTTCCTTCTCTTCCTCTCGGGCCTCGTCACCCTGTGCTTCGGGGCCCTCTTCCTGCTGCCCAACTCCTCCCGCCTCAAGCGCCTCTTCCTGGCCCCCCGGACCCAGCAGCCCGGCCTGGAGGTGGTGGCCGAAGTCGCCGGCCACCCGCGGGCGCGCGAGCCGGAGTCGCCTCCCAACCCGGCCCCCGCCGCGCCCGCCCCGGGCGACGCCGACGCCAGCAGCCAGGCCAGTCCCCGCCGCCGGAAAGCGTGGCCGCGGCGCACCCACCCCACCGGGGCTCGGGAGGAGGCCACGGCGGCCCGGAGCGGCGGCAGCGCGGCCCTCGGGCCCCAGGAGGGGGGCGTCCCGTTTAGCTTTGACTTCAGCGCGTTCCGGAGCCGCCTGCGCCACCCGGTCCTGGGGACGAGGGTGGACGAGAGCAAGGAGCCCCAGAGCCTGGTTCGGGCCCGGCGGGAGAAAATCAAGGAGGTAAGGACTCCCCCCTCCCCAAAAGGGAAAGACCCTCGGTGCTTCTCTCCGTTGCCCCGGGCCCCAGTCGCTTCTGGTTCCTGCACTGCTGCTCTAGGCCCTCCGGGCACGCTGCACCCTCCTCCCTCCTCTCAAACTTTCCACCTTCTCCGTGGGCTCCTTCCCGCTGTTGGGTTCAGTGCATCATTCCCCACCCCTGACAGATGGTAGCTGAACCACCGGATCCATTCTCCCGCACCGCACCCCCAGACCCTGGTCTTTTCGGTCAAGTCTCCGACCCAGGTGGGCTGCATGCTGTCCCTTTGTGGAGTTGCTAGGTAGGGTCCTTAATGGACACCCTCTCTGCTTGCACAGGGCCAAGGGCCACATTCTTTCTCGCTGTGTGTTCTTAGGTCCTCGCTTCCTCTGAACCCCTGTAGGGTCTGCTATCTGGAAATCCAGGATTTGGGGGCGTGGAGAGAGGGTGGTATTTGGTGTCCTGCAAGTATTTTGTCATCTAGAAGCTTGCAACCTACAAGCCAGGGGGTGTTGTGCATTCTTGCTAACTATTTCTGTTGAGGTCTGGAACAATTGTACGGGATCACATGTGATGCAGGAAAGAGTAATCAATAAGGCAGTGGTCATGTTACAGAAGCTCCGAGGTTATTGGTTTAATGAAGCAGGTCTTTGACTTGCTCCCTGTAGGGACTGTAAGGGAGGGGGTGTGTGTTTAGAAGGATCACTTTGAGTGTGGATCTTGGTCTTAGTTTAAGAAACCAAAAGCAAATGCAGCCTCACCATGGCTTGAAGACTGTTGCCAAGCGGCCACCGGTAACTAAATATTCTGCTCTACCACTGTTAGAGGTTTTTGCCCAGCAATGCAGAGGGGGCTGCAGTGACACCCTCGGGCCACGAGGGGGCTATGGGCAAGCAGTGGGCCAGGGTCTCCTCCCTAGAAATGAGAGGATGCTCGCCCCACTCCCCCGCGGACCCAGAAGGAAAGGGCTGTTTCTGTCTGGACTTTTTGGCTTGCTGCAAAGGAGTCGCAGGTCTGATTTCCAAGGGGAGGAGGCAGCAAGGGTCAGCAGCTGCCCTGCCCGGATCTACTCAGAGCCAGTGGAGAGCTTAGCTGTCCCTCTCCTTGTCTGGACTGTCCTCCATCCCAGGGTCTACCTCTGCCCCACTTCTTACCTCTGCTGATACTCAGTCCTTCTACCATAAACCCTGTTGGGAGATGCTATCTTCACTAGCAATCACAGGACATTTTGTGACGTCAAGATAGGAAGCCACAAAGATGCATCTTTGTTTTTTGTGTGTGTGCATGTGTGTGCTCTCAGTTTCCAAATTCTTGTTGAAATCTCAAAGGTTAATTAAAGGCTGGAACTTGCAGTAGCTAAGGAAGGGACATCATTTCTCCCTTTTTGGTTAAGAACTGTGTTTTTTACTACTTACCTGAACCACCCACAGCTCCCTTTCTCAAAGCTGGCTCTGGGCACATTAGCCTTTTCCGTCTTTTTATACCTAACCGGAGAGCAGTAAAGCCCAGTGGAGTTATATATAAACTACATGCATGCAATTTTTCATGAAGCGTCCAGAGCTGCCATCAGATCTTCAAAAGGATCCCCCAAACAATTAAGAATTAACTACTGTCCTCTTCAGAAGAGGTGCTTTCTGCATTTGTATCTAGATAAGTAACCTATTTCTGAAAGCTTGGGATTGGGAATCAGGGTAAGAAGGGTGGGCTGGCTAGTGGGGACTTGGTTCTGCCCCTCTATACATAGACAGGCTCCCTTGCTGGCTGAGGCCGCAGGCTGCAGCAACCTGGGGGTGGTGGGAGGTGTGGAGACTTCTGCTCTGCAGGTGGGTGTAGAATAACATGATGGGTGAAGGTCTGTGTTGGTTGCTAGATGTCTGGATCATTCAGTCTGGCATCTCTGAGCACCCCTGGTAGTAGCTGGAGGCCTGCTTGCATGTACCTGCAGTTGGTGTTCAATGAACCCTCTCTTACTATCTTGGAGACCTTAAGCTCTTCAGAATGAAGGCGGCTGAACTATATACACGATTATATTTTGAAGCCTGTTGTCTCTTTAGGTTTCTTGAGTTTGGACCCCTGCCTCTCCAAACAACCTGAAAAATGTGAGGCAGAGTTTTTGGTCTAGCTGTTAACACAGAGCTACCTTCCCTGGTGTCCTGCCTGATAAGGAATGCATAGGACTATGGCTGGAGGATGTCTTTATTTCCTTCTCATTTAAATTTCTATCTGTGCCATGCCCAGGGGTAGATCATTTTAGAAAGGTGCCTGTTTTCATAAAAGGGACTGTTGCTTCCCTCTCTGGCTTGTTTATTTCCAGACATGGATTGATTAGACCCCAGGAGCAGAGGGGGAGCTAGCATCAGATAAAAAGGGCTCTGTTCTTATAAGATGAGGTTTTTAAAGTGAAAGTAAACGTCAAGAGAGACCCAGAGAGGGTGATAAATGGGAGTGAATGAAGACTGGACACCCAGTCTCTCTAGATCAATGAAGTATATTTATAAACATTCTGGTTTGAGAGATGAACATGGGCATGAGGTCTGTGCTGATAAGGTGGGTTGAAGCGGCAGGTTTTGGTGTACAAGCATCAGGAAACAACCTATCAGTAGAACCAACTATTTTTCTTCATTCTGTAGCCTTAGAACCTTGGAGGAGGCAATGTGGTGGAAAGGGGAAAGCCGGAGACTGTGGGTTCAAGTCTCAGTTCAACGATCAACTGTCTGACTTTGAGCAAGCCACCTGCTTTCCCTCCCGGACCTTATTTTTCCTTCTGTGAAATGGAGTGAGGGAGGGGTGAATATACTGGTCACGTACATTCTTGCTTCCAGACCTGGCCCCTGAGCAGGCCAGGGACTCCTTATTGGACTTTGCCCAGCTCTGTATTCAATTTGTGAATTCCGTGAAGTCAGAGACAATGGTGTGTGTAGTTGACAGTGGTGGTGGTATTCACTGTTGTATCCCCGGCACTTAATCAAGAGTAGATAGTCATAGAGTTGATTAAGTTAATTACGCCCATCACCTATATGGAACTTTAAAGATGGAATTGAACAATGACAGATCCTCAGGTTGGGATCATGAACAATAAAGGAGTCGGCGAGAATGTAAAACACCTTGCTAGCAGCTTTCCCTTTCAGATCTGATGATAATATAGGAAATTATTGTCATAATTGTTAATTATAGGGGACTTCACCATTGGTGGATTTCTTACAAATTCAAGTTCAACAGACCTTTCTCACTCATGACAAGAGCTTGTCAGGGTTACATCCCAGTGAAAGCATTTAAACTTTTCTGGGTTCTGCTGATGGTGGTTGGTTGTTGATCGGGGGAACCCCAGTTGTCCTTTCCAGTGAAGGGGGCTTTTATCAAAGGGAATTGGGCAGTCTGGGATAGTGAGAATATAGTACTGGAATGAGACTCACCCTGGCCCATATACAGAACATGGATTGAATTTCATCCCTGTCCGCTCTGCCCAGACCCCTATGCAGCACTGTATGTGGCAGTCCCGCTAAGAACCCAACCTGGGTTCGAGTCCTAGCCACACCATTAACTCTGACCTCAAAGAAAAAAAATCCTATCATTGGGACTGTTTTTGTGGTAAAACAAAGGGACTAACATTTAGGGGACTCTTCTCTTTCCCTCACTCCTGCCTCTTTACTGGTTTATTTATGGATCTGCCCAGGCACCTACGATAGGGTCTGATACCTAGTTGGAGCTCAGTGGCTTGAGTGAGTGCCTACAATAAAGATCTGTAAACTAACAGTTAAGGTTGCTGGTGACAGAGGCTGGCTCTTCTTCCTCAGAGTATCTGGAATTCTCAGAGTGTCAGAGGAGGGTCCATAGCAAGGTTGGGGACTCAGCAACTCCGTGACCCGAGAGGCCTTTTAGAAGTTGCAGTATTTTTCCAATTGTGAGTCTACCTTGAAGAGAGTGGGGAGGTGGCAGTCGTGAATAAAATCTTTTCATGCCTGGATAGCAGGCATTTGGAGCATGCCCGAGTCGCTCTGGAGTGCCCGAGACTTGGCAGGGAGTGCCCCAGCTCTTGCTTTCTATGCCTGCTGCGTTAAGTCTCCAGGATATTGCTGGTTATGATATGTGGCTATGTCTGAATAAGTCATCTTGGCAAATGATCTTTGCTCGCCATTAATGGGCTGGTTCGTTAGTCATGTGTGGTTTCTCTGTATATTTGATTTATCACCACTAGTGCCATGGATAGGTAGGAAAATTAAAAGGCTTTGTGTTCTTTGTAGCATGTGAATCTGAGGCTGTGAGATGTTCAGGATAATTAATATTAGGAACACCTTAGATTTAAATAGCTTTCCTTTGAAGAGCTCTAAGTTGCCGATTCATCGAAGATCTTTTTCTCCCCCTGTCCTTCAGTTTCACTCTTGTCCTGCTCTATGATACATTTAATGTGGATAGGAAGACTGGCCTGTCATAACTGAATAGGTCCCTTGGGAGACCCATACCTCCCTTGGGGAGATCCTAAGCCCAGCCACACTTCATCCTTCCTCCTTGAACTGAGTCCTGCGTGTAAAGCTTAGAACTTGTCCCCTACAGCTTAACACCTGTAGGTTGGGTAGATCTCTTTCATTTTGAGTTGTACTATCATTTTGGGGAATTAGATGCAGACATTCCAGGAGCAATTGCTTTTTGGGCCTCACATCCTTAACTCTATTGTTAGTATTAGGTCTAGAAACAGTGACTTTTAAAAGTCAGCTGTTTATTTCACACTGTAGTTAGCAGAGGGGTAAGAATATAGATTCCCCTGAGGTTTTCAGAGTGACTGATTTACATCTGAGCTCAAGAAATGCTTTTTCTCTAGCTTTCCCCGAAGACTGATCCATTACTCTACCAAAAATAAATATTGTGATATATATCAGGCATACTTTGCTTAAAGGGACTTACATCTTTTCTCTTATTGAAAAAAATAAATCAGCCTCACAAATTGGAAAGGCCCATTCAGGGAAGCAGTTTGATTATCTCAGTGGGCACCAGGTCTTGTGGGTACTGCTTCTGGTCTTCCTGTATCCTAAGTTGAGTCTGTGTTAAGGGAGATGGTGAGAGCTTTAGGAAATTCTCTCCCTGCCTTGCTTTCCATTCCCTTAGTAAGGGAATGATGGGCAAGATTCACGAGAGTGGTTGCTTCAGGTGAATTCATGGGTATTTATTATACTACTAAGGGACCAGGAGCACCTGGGTGGCTCAGTCGGTTAAATGTCCGACTCTTTATTTCAGCTTAGGTCGTGATCTCAGGGTTGTGAGATGCAGCCCCACATCAGTCTCCGCACTGGGCATGAAGCCTGCTTGGAGTTCTCTCTCTCTCTATCTCTCCCTCTCTCTCTCTCTCTCACCCACCCTCTCTCTCTCTCCCTCCCTCCCTCCCTCTCCCCTCTCCCTTTCCCTCCCTCTCCTCCTCTCTCCCTCTCTCCTCCCCCTAACCCCCAAAAAATAAAATAAAAGAGAGACCATGCATGGAGTAGGGATGAATGCCATGAATCAAAGATTATTATTATTATTATTATTCCAGTCTGTATATCTGCAGGCCAGAAAGAGTAAGCTCATTCAAAGAGCAAACCCTGGTTCTTGACTTCCAACTACTTCCCCTCCCCCACCAGGGCCAAGAACTTACACACACAAGTGTTTGCATGATTTGGAGAAAAGAAACAACAGACTTTCTTAGCTCTGTATTCTCATAGCAGATGATGACAAGACCCCAAATTTGAGATCCCTCAAAAGAATTCTGAAAGTCAAGAGTCTAAATCCCTCTTCTTTCCCCCCATTCAGCTCTAGGGGCTAGTTAATAGCTAAGGCAGCATAGTTTTGGTTCTTTTATTCTTTTATTTTTGTTTTTTTAAGTAGGCTCCACACCCAGTGTGGGGCTTGAACTCAGGACTCTGAGATCAAAAGTCACATGCTTCTCCGACTGACCCAGCCAGGTGCCCCAGTTTTGGTTCTTTTAAATGCAGAGTTGATGTGGCTGAGATCACTGGAAGTTAGTCCTGCTTTTTGGCACTTCCACCCCCAGAGGGAACAGAAGCTGTGGAGACCACAGCTATAGGCTGTGGGCTCAGTGTGTGTGTGGGGGCCCAGCTATAGGCGTTTTCTTCCCTGAAAAGGGTGTTTTCTTTTTTTTTAATAATAAATTTATTTTTTTATTGGTGTTCAATTTGCCAACATACAGAATAACACCCAGTGCTCATCCCGTCAAGTGCCCACCTCAGTGCCCGCCACCCAGTCACCCCCCACCCCCCGCCCTCCTCCCCTTCCACCACCCCTAGTTTGTTTCCCAGAGTTAAGAGTCTTCCATGTTCTGTCTCCCTTTCTGATATTTCCCACTTATTTTTTCTCCTTTCCCCTTTATTCGAAAAGGGTGTTTTCTAAGATTTGGGCTGAGAGCTCCCCAAACTTGGCAGGCAGGCAGGCAGGCAGAATAGCTCTTACTCACAAGGAGGTCTGAGTATGTCTCTTAACTCTGCATTTTCATTAATTAAAGGCTAAAACCAGGGCAGTTGTCCACATGTTTTAGGACAATGCTGTTAGCAGTAACTTATGAGAAGAAACTTTGGCATACTGGTTAGTGTTCTCCTTAGTCGATGAGCAATAATTGTGCTTTTATCTAGTGTGCTCTGCTCTGGGTGTCAGCTGCTCCATAGGTGAACCTTACAGGCAAGTAGTTTTCACGAAATAGCAACCATTTTCAGGGGCTGAATAGTAGGAGATTTCTCTCTCCTCCTTCCACGTCCCCTCCTTCCCCTCCTGCCACCTCCCCTCCTTTTGGTGATCACCAGAAAATCCACTGTGCAGTACAGCAGTGGTTTAGCTATTATAGATCCTTTGCATTTCTGCATACATTTAAGAACAAGATTGTCAGTTTCTGTGAAAAATCCTGTGAGCTGTGGAAGTTGGATTGGGTTTGCTTTGAATCTGTAAGGCCTACTGAGTTGTATAGATAAGTCTATTGGCCTCTCAATGCCTCTCCCTTGTGTTCTTGTCTTTTTTTTTTTTTTAATTTATTTTTATTTTTTTAGCCCCTTCCCCCCGCAGCCGTTGTCTTTTTTTTTTTTTTTTTACAACAATCCTGCTATACAGGAACTGCCTACTTATTTAAGTATAGTTTACATATAGAAAACACAGAGATCTTAAATATACAGTTTGCCACATTTTAACAAATGCAGAAAACCATGTAAAGCACAAATAGGTATGGGACATTTCCATCACCTCAGAAAGATCCCTCTGCTCCTTCCCAGGCATTCTCCCATCATCCACCTCCCATCTACTATTTTAGTTGATCACTAGAAATGCGTTTTGCCTATTGTTCTGGAACCTCAAAGTAGTATGAAATATGCCCTTTTGTGCAAGGCTTCTTTCACCAAGGATGTTTTTGGAGTTCATCCATTTGTATATTCATACTTCATTCCTTTTTATTGTTAAGACATATTCTGTTGCATAAATATGCTACAATATGTTTATCTATCACCTGTTGTGGACTTTTTGGTTGTTTCCAGTGTTTGGCTATTATGAGTAAAGCTGCTATAAATATTTTACAAATAAGTCTTTGTATAGACATGTTTCCATTTTACGTAAATACATGGGAGTAGAATTGCTGGTTCATAGAGTAGACATATGTTTAACTTTATAAAAAAACTGGAAACACTTTCCCCAAGTAGTTAAGGCCATTTGATACTTCCATCAGCAACGTGCAAGAATTCTGCATTTTTGTCAACACTTGCTGTTGTCCACCTTAAGTTTAGCCATTCTGTGTAACATGTAGTAATATTTCGTTTTTTCAATTTTTGATTCCCTACTAACTGTTGATATTGAACATCTTTTCATGTGTTTCTTTACTGTTTCTGTATCTTCCTTTAAGTGTCTGTTCAAATCTTATGCCCCTTTTTAATTAGTGGGGCTGTTTATATCATCTTGAATATAGAAATGCTTTATATATTCTGGATATAAGTCAGATATACATTTTATAAATATTTGCTCCCAGTCTGTGGTTTGTCCTTGCATTTTCTTGTGGTATTATTCAAAGAGCAGAAGTTTAAAATTTTGATGGTCAGTGTTTTAATATTTTCTTTTATGGTTAGTGCTTTCTGTGTCTACTTAGAAAAAAAAAAACTTTTGCCTTCCCCATGGTCCTGAAAATACTCTCCTTTTAAATCAAGAAGCTTTATCATTTAAATTTTTACATTGAGGTCTCCCATCTACTTCAAATGAGTTTTTGTGTGTGGTGTGAGGTAGGAATACCTACCTGTGTGAGTCATTATTTTACATTTAGTCGAGTTCCTTAGTACTTCTTGTTAAAAAGTCTTTCCTTTACCTATTGAATTGCTTTAATGCCATATTAGATTAATCAGCCAAATATATATATATATATATGGTTCTGTTTATATATATTGTTATATATATTTATATATATATTCTGTGTATATATATATGGTCCTGTTTATATATATATATGGTTCTGTTTCTGGACTCTTTTATGATTTATCTTTATGCCAATTCATACTATCTTGATGGTGTACCCTTGTAATAAGTCTTAAAAGCAGATCCTCTATCTTTGAACTTTATTTTTCAAAACTGGTTATTATAGATCCTTTGCATTTCTGCATACATTTGAGAACAAGATTGTCAGTTTCTGTGAAAAATCCTGTGAGCTGTGGGAGTTGGATTGGGTTTGCTTTGAATATGTAAGTCAAATTGGAGAGAACTTATACCTTAATGGTATTGAGTCTTTATTCCTGAATGTGGTATCTCTTTCCATTTATTTAGATTTTCTTTAATTTCTCCAAACAGTGTTTTGTAGTTTTCAATGTAGAGGACTTGAACATCTTTTAACTGTATTTCTAAATATTTTATAATTTTTATGCTGTTGTAAATGATAATCTTAAAATTTTTAAAGTTTTTATTGCTAGTACATAGAAATACAAGAGATTTTAGCATATAGACTTTATATCATGTGACCTTATTGAATTCATTTATTAATTTTTCTTAAGATTTTATTTATTTATTCATGAGAGACACAGAGAGAGGCAGAGAGAGAGGAAGAGGGAGAAGCAGGCTCCCTACAGGGAGCCCGATGTGGGACTCAATCCTGGAGTCCAGGATCATGCCCTGAGCCAAAGGCAGATGCTCAACCACTAAGCCACCCAGGTGTCCTCATTTATTAATTTTTTTTGTAGACTCTTTAGGACCTGTTAGGTATGTAGTCATGTTGTGTTTAAGTCAAGACAGTTTTACTTCTTCCTTTCCAGTGTTTATGCTTTTTATTTCTTTGTCTTCCTTCATTGCACTGCCTAAGACTTCTAGTTCAAGGTTAAATAGAAGTGGTGAGAACTGATATCTTTGTGCTTGATCTCAAGGGCGGAGCATTCGGTCTTTTACATTAAGTATGATGTTAGGTGTAGGTGTTGGTAGATGCTTTTTATCAGGTTGAAGTTACCTTCCATTCCTATTTGCTGAGAATTTTTACCAGAAATAGGATTGAATTTTGTCAGATACTTTTTCTGCATCCGTGGGGATGATGATATTATTTTTCTAATACTGTTAATATGGTGAATTGTATTTTAAAAGAATTTTAAACTTGCATTTTATTTTCTAGTATTTTGTTAATAATTTTTGCATCTGTGTTCATGAGGTATGTTGGTGTGTAGTTTTCTTATAAGGGCTTTGTCTGGTTATTGGTACAGCATTATATTACTTAATAAAATGAACCGAAATGTTCTATTTTCTGAACAAGTTTGTGGAACACTACTATTATGCCTTCTTAAGTGTTTCATAGAATTCACCAAAGCCATCTAGGCTTGGAGGGTTTGTGTGTGTGTGTGTGTGTGTGTGTGTGAGAGAGAGAGAGAGAGAGAGAGAGAGAAGGGGGGAAGGGGGAGGGAAGTTTTAAATTATTAGTTCAATTACAGATATAGGGCTATTCAGAATTTCTGTTTCTTGTGTTGGTTTTGTCAGTTTTGCTTTCAAGAAATTTATCTATTTCATCCGAGTTGTAGAATTTATTGAAATAAAATTGTTCCTAGGATTCTGACTTTCTCTTTAACATTTGTAGGACCTGTAGTGGTGCTCCCTCTTTCATTCCTGATATCAGTAGTTGCTTTTTCTGTTTCATTCTTAAAAATAGTTTTGCTAGGGGAGGCGCCTGTGTGGCTTAGTGGATTAAGTGTCTGCCTTTGGCTCAGGTTCTGATTCTGGGATTGAGCCCTGCATCGGGCTCCCTGCTCAGTGGGGAATCTGTCTTCCCTTTCCCTCTGTCCTGCCAAACCCCGGCACTTGTGCTTTCTCTCTCTTTCTTTTTTTTAAAAAAATATTTTATTTATTTATTCATGAGAGACACAGAGAGAGAGAGGCAAAGACAGGCAGAGGGAGAAGCAGGCTCCATGCAGGGAGCCCGATGCGGGACTCGATCCCAGGTCTTCAGGATCACACCCTGGGCTGAAGTCGGTGCTAAACCACTGAGCCACCCAGGCTGCCCTCTTTCTCTCTTTCAAATAAATAAATAAAATCATTGAAAAAATGGTTTAGTTAATATTTTATCAATTTTACTGATCTTTTCCTGGAACTAACTTTTGGGCTTTTTAAAAAATATATATTAAAATTGTTTTTTTAGGGGATCCCTGGGTGGCTCAGTGGTTTAGCCCCTGCCTTTGGCCTAGGGCGCGATCTTGGAGTCCCGGGATCAAGTCCCGCGTCGGGCTCCTGGCATGGAGCCTGCTTCTCCCTCCTCCTGTGTCTCTGCCTCTCTCTCTCTCTCTATGTCTATCATAAATAATAAATAAAAAAATAAATAAATATTAAAAAAAGAATTAAAATTTTTTTTTATATTTACAGTTGTCTTTATTTCCTTCCTTCTGTTTATTTTGCACTGAATTAACTATCTTATAATTTCTTCAGCTAGTCTGACAGTCTTATGTTCACTTACCCTCTTTCAGTCTTCATTCTGTTGTTCTGTCGTAGTTTGCTTCCACATATATCAGAAATCTCATAATACCTTAGTAATTTTTTTGCTTCAGTCAGTTTTCTTTTTCCTTTTTAAAAGATTTTATTTATTTATTCATGAGAGACACAGAGAGACAGAGACATAGAGACACAGGCAGAGGGAGAAGCAGGCTCCATGCAGGGAGCCCGAAGTGGAAGTCGATCCTAGGACCCCAGGATCACGCCCTGGGCGGAAGGCAGGTGCTAAACCACTGAGCCACCCAGGGATCCCCCTTCAGTCAGTTTTCTTAAATAAATTAATAGAGTCTTTTAAATCATGCACATACTTACCATTTATAGTGTTTTTCATTCCTTCTTGCATGTCTGAGTTTCTTCTGGTACCATTTCACCTTCAGCCTGAAAAATCATTCTTAATATTTCTTGTAGTGTAGGTTTGCTGATCACAAATTCTCACAGCTTTAGTCTCTATTTTGCCTTCATTTTAAAAGGATATTTTGGGGGCAGCCCCAGTGGCTTAGCAGTTTAGCGCTGCCTTCAGCCCAGGGTGTGATCCTGGAGTCCCGAGATCGAGTCCTATGTCGGGCTCCCTGCACGGAGCCTGCTTCTCCTTCTGCCTGTGTCTCTGCCTCTCTCTCTCTCTCTAATAAATAAATAAAATCTTTTAAAAAAATAAAAGGATATTTTTGCTGGATATAAAATTTTAAGTGGACTTTTATTTCTCCTTAATGAAAGACCCATTGTCTTGTAGCTTTCATTGTTTCTGATGAAAGGTTAGAGTATATTCCTCTGTGTATGTCTTTCTCTTCCTTTTGCATGCTACTAAGATGTTATCTTTCTTTTTAAAAAAAGACCCCTCTTTTTTTTTTAAGATTTTGTTTATTTATTCATAGAGACACATACACACACAGAGAGAGAGAGAGAGAGAGAGAGAGAGAATGGCAGAGACACAGGCAGAGGGAGAAGCAGGCTCCATGCAGGAAGACCGACGCGGGACTCGATCCCAGGTCTCCAGGATCACACCCCAGGCTGCAGGGCTAAACCGCTGTGCCACCGGGGCTGCCCAGATGTTGTCTTTCATTTTCAGCAATTTAACTATGATGTGCCTAGATATGGATGTCATTGTTATTTTTCTTAGGGTTTGTTAAGCTTCTTGTGTCTGTGGGTTGATATTTTTTCATCAGGTTTGGAAAATTTGGGGCTCATATTTCTTCAGTATTTTTTTCTGCCCCAATCTTTTGGGGAAGTTTCTTTTAGAACTCCAGTTATATATGAGTTAGATTGCTTGCTATTTTTTTTTTACAGGTCATTGAACCTCTTCATTTTCTTTTCAGTCTTTCTCTCTGTGCTTTGATATAGTTTATATGAACATATCCTCAAGTTTGCTGAGCTTTTCTGTAGTGTCCAATCAGTTGTTAAGCCTACCTAGTAAATTTTTTGTTTTGGGTATTTTTTTTACTTCTAGAATTTCCATCTGGACCTTTTCCATTGTTTTTGTTTCTGTGATATTTCCCATCTTTTCATTTATTGTTTCCATATTTTTCTTTAAATTGTAAGGCATATTTATAATAGTTCTTCAAAAGGTCTTTTTTGCTATTTCCAAAATCTTTGTTATCTTTGGGCCTTTATTTATTGACTGTTTTATCTCCCAGTTCACATTTTTTTTAACATCTTCATGTATCTACTCATTTTTTAAAATTCTGTACTAAACATTGTGAATCTTACTTTTTTAAGATTCTTGCTTCCTCTGCTTTTATGCAGTTTTTCTTCTCTCTGTTAAGCTGTCATTTCTTGTAGCTGTCAGGATATCTGCACTGGCTGCTTTATTTTCTGCTCTTCCTATTTTGTGATTTTCTTACCTGTACTTGACCAGGAAACCATTCAATCTGGCTTCTGTAAATTAGCATTATATGTAAGGTACAAATGAACCACTTTGAGTAGGTTTCTAAAGACTCCTGAACCAAGTGTGTGAACTCTAATATACATATTTTAGTGTAGTTTAGATATTTAAAGATTCTTATTTATTTTTTGTAATTGTCATAGGGTACATGAAACATAATTTTGTATTGGATCTATATTCTAAGTAAAGACCACAATTCTCAAAGGGCTCCTGATTTTTGGTTGATATGATCTTCAATTATTTGTGCATTTTTTGCTCCTCTCTTTTCAGATGTTAGAAGAAATATTTGTCAGTATCTGCAGGGTTCAAGCAGCTTCCATTTGTGTCACTTTCTTCCAGGATTTTTAACCTGTTAAATATTTTCTCTGGGCTCCTTACCTTAAGTCTAATGACTAATTTTTAAACCTTATTTTATAAATGCTCACGTTAAAAACAAAACTGTTCACACAGACCACATTACTGAATTGCTAATCAGAATAAAGCTAAATACACATGGTTGAAGGATTTCCGAGGTGCATTCTGTGAGATCTGACCTCTTACTCCCTCTTATTCAAGAAAGCTCAATGTGGAATAAGGATAGTACCTATGGCAAAGGCTACTTTTAACTTTATCTCCTTTGGAATGAGTGGGGCATTGAATAAAAGTCACAAATCACTTATTTAAGATCCCTCTCCTCCATTTTCACTCCTGGAGTGAGCTTTTCAGAGGTTAAGCGTAAACTTTGCCAAGTAAATGCTGATCTCCTGGGAAGACATTTCAGCACCATTTTTGTTTTTTCTGTACTTGTGTTCTTGACCTGAATCAGCAAATCTTTCTCCTTTCCAGCTCTCCCAGAAGCCATTCTCCATGTCTATCACATACCTTACAGAGCTCTGGAGTAGTCTTGGTTTTTAATTACAAGAATCAGTGGGGGAAAGAAGACTGGTTTCTTGGTTTCAGAACTGGACCTTTTAGAGAGCACTCTGTAAAATGTAACCAGCACTGATATTTTGCAGTATAAGGAGACCCTTTATAGAGAAAGCTTCATCTTTAGCACGAAAAATCTGTCTAGAGACTTCGCTAGTGGTTTCAGATACAGGTCTTCTTGGATGTATAATTATGTGTAAGGGACAGAGACTTCACATTGATGTGCTTTCAGAGGTGGTATTGTAGAATAACTGCCTTATCATCATGCTAGGAGGTCTGTCTGGTTATTGATCCTTGAGCAGCTAAGAATGGTACCAGAGTAGTATCAGCCCAGATGGGGCTGAGGGTGACAAACAATATTAGATATTTCCTGTGATGAGGCACTGAATTAAAGTGTAATAAGATTCTCTGTGCTCTGAGTAAAGTGCTCTTAAATTTGGCACCAGTGGGAGCAGAATTCCAGGTTGCCAACCCTGGTATTTGAAGTCTTTGTGCATGTTATAAAAAGGTTTTCTGACACTCTGGCCTCTGTACCACCTACTGGCATCTAAATCCCCAGGGAGAATCTCCAGGGGGTCTGTTTTGGAGGGGAGTGGGTTAGGGCTGAGATGATTCCCACCTCCTCCTGGAGAGATGAGATAAAAAACTCCTGTGTGTGGTATTTTTAGTAGAGCCCTAGCATCCCATTAAGAGTTTAGCTGATCCCCAGCACAGCCTGTGGCATACGGGGCATGGACTATAATCCCATTTTATAGCTGAGAGAATGGAGACACTGAAAAGGCAATCACCACCTCTAGACCCTGCCAGTTTAAACACTGATACATGGTATAAACCTCCTCTCCTGCCACTTTGGTTGACATTCATTCTATTACATCATTTAAAGGCTTGTGGGTGATAATTTAGAGGAAGATCTTTCACTTTGGGGTGGAATAAAGTAGAAATTGTCAGTCTTGGTAGGTATCAAAAGAATTGGCCTGGTGAATCTTTAGAACAGGGATTCTAACCTTTATTATAGTCTGGAATCCCATCAGGGATTTTAGTAAATACTGACATCCAAGTTCCTCCTCCAGAGAGTTTGATTTAATTGGCCTGGGTGGGGTGTAGCCTGAGCATTGGGATTTTTAAAAACTTCCAGGTGGTTCTAACGTGCAGCCATGCTTTAGAACACACCTATGACAATTTTGTCTTCATGTAGGCTGTGTCTCCTTTCTGGCTTTATTTCCCTTTTACCCACATATGGAAGAGGTTGGAAATTTTCTATATTTATGCAGTCTTAGGCCAGGATTGGATAAGGGAAGAATGAGCTGGAGAAACGACTCAATTAAAACTGAGTTTTACAGGGTGAGGAGCATATACTGTTAACATGACCAAGAGAAGCCATGAATTTATTAAAACTTTAAGGAAAAGCATTGAAAACACCAACTATCTATTTAGCTGCAGTTATATACTGAAGCCTATATGAGCTGAAAGAAAGGCAAAGATGAAGCTCTGGCTTGAAGGAATTTTATAGTGTAATATTGTCACGTGTCTGAATCACCTCCCACCATAGATAGATGCATAGAAGGAGGGAAACATTGCCTAGCTGCATAATATTTGCCCATCCCTCCAAAATCCTTTTTGGGGAAGCAGGTAGGGCATAAACATCTGGTATGAAAATATTTGCTTGTCCAGAAGTAGATTTCCCAAAAGACTACCACCCTCCTGCAAACAGCTGCTCTGCTGCTTGCCAGTTAACAGCAACCTTTTCACATTGCTATTTGAGCCTTAAAATCAAGTATCAGATGCTCAGGAAAAAGAAGGTATCGAAGGAGTGAAAAGCTGAACCAGCCCCCAGTGTTCAGACTCCCAGCAGCCGGGTCTGCAGTTCCGGACCATTGCTGCTCTGCCAGGTGCTAGATGTGACTTAACCTGAGAATTGCTGTCCTGGGTTATCAGATCAGCTCTACTCAGGCCTCCTCTGGTGGAAGCTGCACAAGGTGAGAATAGCTACAAATCAGTGTGAGCGTCCTCCCAGTGGCTTCCTGACAGTCCTCTTGAGAGCTCTGTTTCCATGCAAGAAACCTTAGAATTCTCCACCTGTGCCAGATTGCCCTCTTTCTTCAATCTGTCCCAACTATTTCTAGCAAATTCTTTGGCTGAAGCAGCATATAAAGCAAGTCCTATTTGTCCCAAACTTATTTCATTCCAGCTTCCAGGGGTGGGCATTTGAGCATAGGAGCATTAATGGAGACACAGACTTCAGAGAAGACATTTCCTTCTGTTGTTAGATCTTATATTAAACCATGCTTACTCAGAGGCCTCTGGCTGCAGGAAGTGGTGACGGGGATGGAACTTGGCAGATGGCTGTGGCTGCGGCTTCGCGGAGGCCTGTGTGGGGACATGATTGTTTGTATATTGGTTTTCATTTATGTATTGGTCTTATTTTCATCTTCTGAGGTACCCAGATGCTATGGTGATAGATTGGTTGGAAACGACTCATTTGTCAGGGTTCCGTGGGGGACGTAGGTTTCCTTCTCGTGTGCGGTGGAGTCTAAAATGTTTAATTAGATGCTGAGGCATTTTTGCACAGGTCCATCTCTGCCAGTTCTCCTGGGTGAATGCCATTCCTAGGTTGGAGAGGGACTGGGCATTTCAGGGCCCGACCTCCCCTCCTCTCTTGATGCAATTCTCAATCCTCCCTTTTTATTAGCTGCTAGGTTTTTCCCCCCATATCTTTTTTGTTCTAGAAACTGCCTTTATGTGACTGCCAGAATTTGCAGAGCTGATTCGTGTTGGAAATCTAGTTGTCAAACAGGTCCAACCCAGACTTTATGAAATAATGTAGTTGAACTGATATGCAGTGAGAGGAATATTAACTACCTGCTGCTGATCTGTTTTGTTCAGTGCAACTCTTTCAGAGAACTTACCTTGTTCTTACCACACGCCAGGCAGTGCCTAGGATGCTGAGGGTGCAGAGATGCAGCTCTACCCTCAGGAGTAGAGCATCTAGCAGGGATGCAGTGGATGTGTATACAGTTGTAGCACCATGGAGGTGCCCAAGTAAAAGGGGTGAACAAAGGACTGGGGAGTCCCATTAATTTGACATCAGCTTGGGGGAAAGGACAGCATTTCAGGCAAATGTGGAGAATACCAGGAGTAGTGGGCTTGTGGGATAGCAGGCTGCTCCACATGCTGGATCTGGGGAGGGGTCAGAGGTGTGGATGTAGGAGGTGAAATTTGGAATACCCAAAGTTTCTATCGAGGGTAGATGGGGATGTAGGAGACAGTGAGAAAACCTGGGAGGGGAGAGGAGTTGAACTTCAGGCATGATAAAATGATAGGCTTGTGAATTAAGAGGTGGACACACCCAGTAGGTGGTTGGAAATATGAGTGTGGGACTGGGGGTGATGGCACAGGAGATGCTGATGTAGAAGTCACAGTGTGGCATGACAGGGGTTGAAAGCTGGAGTGCAAAGCCATTCAAGGAAAACTTCAGGAGCACCAGTGTTGAAGAAACCGAGATTTGGGGAGAAGGTAGAGTCGGTGGCAGAGGGACCAAGAGAGCCACATCCAGCCTCCTTTTTCCAGCTGGTTCTCTGCCACACCTGCCTGCCCACCAAGCCCTGGGAGCTGCTCCCAGGCTCAGGCAGGCTTGCTGCGCCGTGTCCTCTCCTGAGGGGCCTGCCCTTCGTTTCCTCTTCTCCTCACCCCTGCCACCCCTTCTGTGGCACCCCTGCCCAGCCACAGAGCATTGACTTCACTGGCCACAGATGCTTCAGTTGGCCTTCCTTGGTGGCATCAAGGATTAGAGTCTGTTTGTCCCCTTTGTTTTCCTGATGGTTTATCAGGACTCACCTTCAGACCTCTGCTAGGAGCTGGGTGCTCTGCGTGGACTCTTCTGGCCTGGTGCTGAGCGACCTTAGCCTTGTAGCTTACTCCTTGTCTCAGCAGAGCATGTAGACCCATTCCTCTACCTCCTTTCTGGAAATAGGGTGTGTGCACCTGAAGATTCTCAGGCCAGCTCATCAGTATGAGGAGGCCACGTGTGGAGGGAGAAGGCATAGTTTAATCTTCATTGCTGTCCAGGAAAGGAAGATACTGGAATAGTGAAGACATATTTTGTCTTTTCCCACTGCCCACAAGCAGGCAGTGGCCAAAGAGATACCAGCACATTCTTCTCAGCCTGTGGCTAGAACCCTCCACTTCAGGGGAAGGATTCTCTTGAAACCAAGCCACTGACCATAGAATGGTGAGGATCCCTAATGGGACTGCCTTCTCTCACCCTGGACACCCTTCAGGATTTTCTTATGAAATGTGAACTGCAGAAGCTGCCCTGCTTTCTGGCCCCAGCTCAGGATTGAAAACAGGCTCCTCAGCTGGACTGTGTCTAGAAGAAATCCTGGAGGCTCTTGTGCCAGAGCAGTCCCTGCCTTGAGGCAATGAGGTAGTCTCAGCTTTTTCTATCTTGCCAGGATTGCTCTAAGTTTTCCTGTAGTGGTATGAACATCTTGAAGTAGGAATATTTGGGTCCGTTTGTTCCCCTGGGATAACAGGTGATACGTGGCCAGTGCTAGTCCATTCCAGTACTGAGATGCCTGTGGTGTCTCTCCCCTGTGTCCCTGTATTTTCAACAACAGCCTGTGTTGGGTTGCTCAGTCTCCTCAGGGAGGAGACAAAAGCTTAAATGAGTTCTTGTTCTTTCATCCCTGCTCGTTCTTACAGGGTTTATTGATGTTGGCAGAGGACCTTGGAGCAGCCCCACCAGCTATGTTGAAAAGCATCCAACTTCCTGACTCTGTACATCTGTGCAGTGCCACCCCCCTATTGGGCCTGGACCTTCTGCCCCAAGCCAGCACCCCATTCCAGTCCCACAGCCAGCTCTGGAGACTACAAAGCCTTAGATTAGCAAGGCTACAGAGGTGCCTGGGTGGTACCACGGAACTGCACAGATGGTTATGAGGTGACTTTAAAAAAAATTGTGGGTAAAATACACATAACATAAAACGTTGTTTTAATCACATTAAACTCTACAATTCGGTAGCATGAAGTACATTCACAATGTTACGTGATTATCACCACTGGCTAGTTCCAGAAGTTTTTCATCACTCCCAAGTGGAAACTCTAAACCCTTTGAGCAGCCCTTTCCCATTTCCTCCCCAACCTCAGTCCCTGGAAACCATTAACCTGCTTTCTGTCTGTACGGATTTTTCTATTCAGGATAGTTTATGTAAGTGTAATCATACACTGTGCAGCCTTATGATGTCAGGGTTCATCCATGTGGTGGCATGCATCCGTTTCATTTCTTTTATTCGTTTCTGAATAATCTTTCCTCGTATGAGCACACCGTATTTTGTTTATCCATTCACCTGTCGATGGACATTGAGATAATTCTGCCTTTTGGCTCTTATGAACAATGCTGCTATGAACCTCTGTGTACATGTTTTTGGGGTGAACTTAGGCCTTCAGATCTTTTGGGTACATACCTAGGAGTAGAATTCCTGGGTCACATGATAATTCTATGTTTAATGTACTGAGGAACTTCCACAAACTTACACTGTGGCTATACCGTCTTACGTTCTTGTCGGCAGTGTGAGGGGAGGGAGTGATTTTTGGAGCCCAGTGTGCCAGCCCCGCTGGCATAAACCAAAAATGTTATGTGGGGTGAGCTTCAGTGCAGAGCAGTTGGGACCAGTGGCATCAGGAGGGAGCAGGGAAGGGACGCAGGGCCTGGGGAACTTGGACATAGTTCATAGCATACCTGGGTAGTTTAGGGGCCAACCTTCAGGGGTGGTCCAGCCTCTCTAGTTTGGTGGCAGTGTGTGACAGGAAGTGCAAGGGGCAGTGACTTGGGCAGGGAAGGGCCACGTGGTCAGCTTGGGAGGGCTGATCTGGGTCGTGTTTGTGGGTTAGACACTGAGCCTGGGATGGTGGCAGAGGATGGCCTCACCCGGGAGAATCTGGTTAGTGATCTAGGCCTAGCCCATGGATCAGGGGTAGGAGTGTGTGATGGGGGATGGGGGCATTTCACTGGGTTCCAGTGTGGAGGGACCAGGTTTTACTCTAAAGCAATGCCCCTTTCCTGAGGCAGAGGCAGCTGGTTGCCCTCTGGTTGGGGTTAGTTCTGAATCAAACATGTGAGATGACAGGAGGTCAAAAGTATCCTTGAAAATCTCTCATAGCCAAGACCCTGGCCCTTGGAAGCTCACAAGCCAAAATTTAGCTTCTTTTATTTGCTCTCCAGTGGTGGCTTCTCTTTCCTAGGGGCAGTGGAGGTCAAAGTCTAGTTTGCTTGAGAAAAGAGTAATAGGGAAAATAAAGAGATTGGAGGTGGCAGATAGGTAGAACCAAATATTTGTGAGTTAAATGTATATATGATGCAATGCCCGGGCCTTCTGGCTGCTGTACTGATTGGCTTAGGACCGAGTAGGTGTGGTGGGACTGGGGAGGACCGGAAAAGACAATAGCAGCCTCTGGGTTGGGGCAGGTGCCACGGGGCTGTCCTTTTACCCCTTACTGTGCCAGCCTTTGGGAAGTCCAGGGGCCAGGCCACCACAAACCTACAGCAACCCAGCTCAGCACAGACAGGGTTAAGGTGGCCCCTTCACCATACCCAAGCTCTGGGAGCCCAGATTGCATGTTGCAGAGGCCTCTTTTGGCATATAAGGGCCAAGTCAGTGCCACCTTAAAAACAGCGTTATGATTTATCAGTGTTACAGTTTCCTAGCGATGCTTCTACATTCACTGCCTCCTGGAAGCATCTGGTAATCGGGAAGCTTATTCCCAGTTTACAGATTGAGGCTTAGAAAAAGAATGGCTTTCAGAGTTCCATGATTAGTAAGAGGCAGAACTAGGACACACACCTGGGACTTCTGGCTGGAGATTCAGCATTCTTTTTCTTGTGTTCCACTTCTTGAGGGGAACGATCTGATATTGGTGCTCATCTTTTCCAACGTGCTCTTTGTTAGAACAGATGATAGTCTTGGGGTCACGAGGTGCTGAGAACCTGGGAAAGGATCAGGGTCATGTCTGTTTCTTATACACATAGCTTTCTTTCTCCCCAGGCTCTGGTCAGATGTGAGATAGATCTGTTTTTTCCGTCTTTGCCAAGGCCATCTTGGCCCCCGGCTGTGCCCCCATCTGCCTGAGCCCCTTTCTGGGCAGCAGCCTCCCAAAGAGACAGCCCTCAGCTCAAGTCAGCTGAGATTTTTGGGTCGAGCTTCAATTCTGATGAGGCAGAGAGTTAGCATCTCCTGCTGCAGCCCCAGCTTTCAGCAAATGGTAAACTCTTCTTGAGGGCAACATTCAATTATGAAAATCTATTTCTCTTGCCACATTCAAAAAGTCTCCTAATGTGCCTTTGTGCACATACAAATTTAGTGACACATCACTAAATGTGTATGAGGTTGCCATGGAAATGTCTCTCTTCTAACATGGCATTCCAAGAGCAAAGAGAAGGGAAGTTTTCTTTGTAAAGAGAAGCAGAGCAGAACTTGGCTAATTGTCATCACATGAATCCCCAAACTGTCATTCTTCCCTGACTACCTGTCTCCTACTTCCTGTCAACAACCTAATGCTGGAAGCCAAATCAGCACGCTGCATTTCCTCAGGAATTCCACAAGCGTTGTTCTTAACCTCTATGCCAGGCACATCCCAGGAAGGGTGCCAGGACTCCTGATTGGAGTTTTCACCTAGCTTAGAAAGTGCACCTTCCTGGACCGTCTAGCACATGCCATTCAAGAGCACTCAAGTCTCAGAGGAGCTCTTGGCACCAGTTTCTTTGTAGAACGTGCAGGCTGAGTGGGTCTACGTTTTCCACCAGAGTCCTGAGCTTCGGTTTTTGTCTTTGTGACAAATGTACCATATGACAGCATGCAGAGCGTGCTAGTACTAAGGCACCTTTTGAATGTCAGAAATCCCAAATATTTTCCTAGTACTGATGTGAATCCACAGAGTGAGGGAAAGATAGAGAAGAAGCCTAAGACCCTAAGTCTGATGGAATGTCTTCCTGTCTCTGCCTCATCTTGCCCTGTTTTAATCTCTGTCCTGTAGTCTTTCTTCATCGATCCTGTCTATGAACAAAGAAGTCATTGTATTTCTGGACTTTGCTGGCAATTTCTGAGGTTATCCTTGATCTATATTGACTGGCCCTTTGACTAGGTCATGGGGTTCACTGGCTTTCCCAGTTTTGGAGCTGGAGAGCTATTCTTATTGGTTCTGAAGTTGAAACTGATGGGTCTTTTTGCTACTGTAGTTCACCAGTGGCAAGCTCTAAGTGGAGACCTGCATACTAGGAACCTGTCATTTCTATTCTCAGTAGCTCTGGGTTTCTCTGCAGGGTTCTTTGGCCTGTGAGGCTTTGCTATCATTTCACAGGTAAGATTTTCAGGGCTCTGAGGCCAGTTCACCAGTATGCATGTTTCTGTTCCTGGCATTGAACATACATGTGGCTCTTGGGCTAGAGGCTCCCAGAATGCTGGACTGAGAACCCAAGAAGTCCCCCTTGGGTTCTAAGAGCCTGCTTGTTGCCCTTCTCCAGCTGTCTTGCATCTGATAGAAACATCTGGTTCCTGTCCAAAATAGTAAGGTGAACTGCAGAGGTTGAACATATTCCAGCCTTGTTGCTTTTATTTATTTATTTTTAAAGATTTAATTTATTTAATTATGAGAGACACAGAGAGAGAGAGAGGCAGAGACACAGGCAGAAAGAGAAGCAGGCTCCATGCAAGGAGCCCAACGTGGGACTCTATCCGGGTCTCCAGAATCACGCCCTGGGCTGAAGGCAGCGCTAAACTGCTGAGCCACCCGGGCTGCCCCAGCCTTATTGCTTTTAATGTTGAAAATCCTAGGATGCCCCATCTTGCTCATGGCTGTACCAGCTCCCAAAAGACCTTTTGCTACTAGCAAGCCAAGTTGCCAAAGTGGTGGGATAGAACCAGTTTCTGACTTAGAAAGCTGAGGGTATGGATGCTACCAACCCCCAAGCACTCAAATCTGCATTCCTGATGAGAGCCTATTGTGTCTCTACTTACCTTGGGTGTGAAGCAGGTTTTTCCTGCCATGAGACAGATTGTTCTTCTTGCTTTTATAAATGAGGTTCTCAGCCTTGTTTCTTACCCAGCATTTATTTCTCCTGCTGTCAAGGGTTGGATGAAGAGTCCGTTGGCTCCTTGCTGACCATGACCTTGTTAATCATATGTAAGCCTGAACCAAGAGCTGAGGGGGATCCAGCCAGAAACTCTGTAGGAGTTCAGAGCCTTTTGTTACCAAGTCAGTGCCCAGTGCTTGTGCGGGGACCTCTAAGAAACCTGTCTACCTCTGCAGGCAACCACTGCTCCAGGCTACTTCTGTAGTTGCTTCTGAGCTTGTTCTGAGCTTATTTTGGGGTCTGTTTTGGGAGCTCATGATCTCCTCCTAGAGAGACCAGGTCAGACATTGCCTGCTTAACCCTGTGGCTTAACCAAATCTCCCCTCCAGCAAGGGACAGGAACTTTTAACAGTAGAAGACTCTATTTGGGGCAATATAGAAGTTATCTCTGACATTGAATATTCCAAACTTTCCTTCTGCCATTTTAGACTCTGATAAATCTGCCATACTTGAATGTGTAAATGTCTGTTAGGAGAGCTCACTGCCCCTTTTTGCTCTTGGCATGTGCAAGTAAATATCAATTTAGTTCTTATAGAAGAAAACTAAGGAGACTTGGTTGTTTCCCTAATCCACAAACCCTGTAATTCTCACCTGGAAAATCTGGCTCTCCTATTTCAAATCAGTTCTAATGGCAAAGGCTAAAGGGAAGATTTATTGCTCTTATCCAAGCTTATTTCTAAACTTCTTTTACAACTTGTTCTTTTAGTAAATAAGAACCCCCTCAGAAGAGAACTGGAGGTGATTAGATTAGGGGAAAGGGAGAAAGTGATGATGACCACGGGAAGCGTTGAGGAGGGAAGCTTGGTTCTGGGCACTCAGAGTAGAGTCCACCAACTAATGAGCAAACATGCTAGAAATCAGCGATGCCAAGAACCAGGGGCCTGGCCACTGCTGAGTCTTCTAGAGTGTCCCAGAGGAAAGCACAGACTAGCCCTTGCGAGACACATCCATTGGTAACTGGGCCCAGCTGGCCAGAAGGACAAACTGCCAAGGTGGAGAGGTGACAGGGTTCTTGGTTCTTCCAGGCCTAGACCTTGAGCACGCTTGACTATTCAGCTGTACTTTAAGCTTCTCTCCAAGCTCATGCCTTCCTGGGGCCAGCAGGGTTGCTCCAGGCTGCTTGTTGCCCTACAAATCGTCTGAGTTGGACAGATTCCTATGTCTGTTCTGCCTTGTCACTTGTGAGCAGCCTCCCAATGGGTGGAAAGGGCAGTGCGTGCCCAGCACTGTGGACAATGCTCCCGAAGGCAGTGCCTGACCCTTCTGTGTCCGTGGGGCTGTGACCCAGGGCAAAATTCCGTATCTTCAAGTAAGATGCTCTCAGCAAGGAGAGGCTACCGTGTGTTCTCTGGCTCTCGTCCCTGAGTAGGTTGCCCAGAATTAGCACACTCACCCTTTAACCACAGGCTGATCCTTCTGGTGTGGTAGAGTGCACTCTAATTCACCCTTGCTGGGGTCTGAGGTCAGCTGTCAGTGAAAGAGAGATGTTCCTTGGGGGAAAATCTGTGTATTGGGAGCAATATCCAGTTTATTTCAGGCGTTTCCTCAGGCTACTAGATTGTGGGATTTAGAAAAGCAGTGAAGTCCTGTTTCATCTGAGACATGTTAGCACTGTGGTCCCCCATCAGTGCTGGGGTAGGTCCTGAGGGGGAGGAAGACACTGCTGCCTGCCTGCTTGTGGCCTGAGACTGGCCTGAGCAGGCATTGCTGAGTAGTTTGGGGACCTGGAGGGTGCACCCTGCTTCCCGGCAATGGCTACCCAAACCCAAGTGCTTCATCTTTCCAATTTGGCCCTTTAGCAGCTCCTGAAGCCTGAGTCTGAGTGGCTGACCCCAGGGCCTCCAGGCGCTTCCCAAGGACACTGGTGGACACTCTTCCGCCCACAGAGCCAAGGAGTCTTCGCTCCACATGTCAGGGCTGAAAGGCCTGTGTGGCCCCTGGCAAGAGGTTTGGGCAGTGCCAAGGACTCCTGCCGCAGGACAGCTGCTGCCTTCCTGGTGGCTGTTGGGAAACAAATGGCTTCTCTAAGTGACACTGGGACTCTTGCAAGTACTACTTGCTGCCAAAGAAGTCTGTTCAGTGTGGCGCGCTCTCCTGGGAAGTGAGACTCTGCTAATGTGTTCTCAAGTTCTGTTCCAGCTGGCGTCCGCCTTTCCTGCCCCACAGGCTGGAAGGCCCCCAGCACCCGCGCCGGCACGGGCCTGGATTGCCGGCAGCACTTGGCGGGTGGCCGTTCAGCAAAGACAGGAGCTGCTGCCTGCCTTGAGCCGTGCCATCTTTGCCCCTGCCTTGGTGGGTCTCATGAGCCAGGGCCAGAGCCTCATGAGGCGCTGCCATGAAGCAGAGCTTGGGCGTGTCCTCCCATAGATATGCAAGGGCCACAGGACACATCAAGGAAGTCATTTAACTGCTGCCTCAGTTTCTTTGTCCTCATGAGTGTTCATGCCCTTGAGGTTGGAATGTGCATAAAGTGCTTAGCTTAGCAGAGTGCCTGGCACATAGTAGGTGTTTAATCAATATTACCTTCCATTGTAACTTCTCTGCTGAGATCCCTGAAAATTTCCCAGCGCTGCTGGTTATGACCTAACTCTCTAAGAGGCCTATTTAGGAAACCTTATTCTTTGCGTGTTGATGTGACTACTGTCTTTCCTTTAAATGCCTTCTAATCAATGTCCTGTCCCCTGCCCTGGATGCAGTCTTCTGTCTTCTAAGGTGGGAGCTCTACAGATGCCCTAATTTTTCTGAACTCTCTTGCACCCAACAGCTATCAGAGTGTCCTGGGCTAGGGGCCATGTTGGAGGGGGTATTGGTGCTAAACTGCTTTCCCTAGAACTAGGCACTCTGACTGGCCTATTTCCCTTAAGTCTGGCTCCAGTAGGAAATTTGCTGAGTGGCCCAGCTCTTGCTTGGGGGCCAAGGGATGAGGTGTATCTGGGAGGACAGTGTAGGGATTGCCCCTGAAACTCGCTATCTTATCTATTTTAGTTGTTCTCAACTGAGGTGATTGTACCACATGCTACCCCAAGCCCCAACCACAGGTGACATTTGGCAATGTCTGGAGATATTTTTGATTGTCACAACTAAGGATGGCTTTGCAGTGGGTAGAGGCCAGGGATATTGCAAAACATTGACAATGCACAGGACAGTCCCCCGTTATCCACTTTGGGCTGGATAATGAAGAATTATTAATGAAGGGCCACAGGACACACATAATGAGAATTATCCAGCCCAAAGTGTCAGTAGTGCTGAGGTTGAGAAACCCTGCTCGATTCTCAGCTGGATGAGGAGACAAAAATTGTAGGGAGCAGCCTCACTCAGATCAGCCTGAATCCTTTATCGTTTCCTGTCCGCCAGCCCGAGAACCTAGGATCATTTATCTCTTATTGATGTGCTGTGCAACTGTGGACACATTAGCCCCTCTGAACCTTAGTTTTCATTCCTTGTGCTCAGGGATACTAGAGATTGCCTTTCCAGATGAGGACCTATCTAAGACTTCCAGGTCTAATGCAGAGATTGTTATCTTAAGGGATCCCAAGCTGTGTCATACTGATTCATGAGGCACCTGATTCCTTCCAGAGGGTAAGGCTTTGTAAAAAGAAAATGACTCTGACTTTTATTTTGGGGGGACCATTGAGCTGGATCTAGACTCTGCATTAAGGAAGTTCTGTCCCATGGGGTGGGTGGATACTCACTCCCAAGTTCTCCCAAGTCCCAGGACCTAACCACTGCTGCAGCAGCTTTTCTCGCCTCTAAATAATTGTCCTTTCTTTATGCGTAGCAAGCTTTTAATCTGTGTGTGGCTGCATTGGGAAGCCTGACTTTATGGCAGATGCTGTGGAACGTAATCTGCTCACGTTTAGGCTGTAAATTTTCTGTGGTTCCAAAGTGCTGCGGAGTTCACCAGAACACATGCTGTCCTCTGATAATTGAAGTGGCTTAAAACAAAACCAGGCCTTATTGGTTTGAAATAAACCGTCTTGTTGAGCTACGCTATTTTAAAAAGAAAACAAAGCTTAAAGCATATCTTTCTGATTGAGGGCTCCAACCTCCTTCATCGCCAGAGGTCATGGGTTAAGGAATTAATTCACTCTGTGATCTTGGACAAGTTCTGTAACTTCTCTGGTCTGAGTTTCATCTATAAAATGTGGGGCCCAAACTAGATCCCCAGGTCTCCCTCCTACTGCACCCTCGCGCTCAGCTCCTGTGTTTCGTGGAACATAGGGAGGGAACCTAATGCTGCTCTTCCAGGGCAAATACCACTCCTGAAAGGTATGGGCAAGCTGAGGAAATGACCCTATCCTCCCCTCCATAATTAAGTTCTCGGATCCTCTCAAAATACCAAATGACTAGTTTTACTCGGAGCTGACTGCTAATCATAGTTAAAATCTCTTTTCTTGACTTCAAGGGAGTGAGCTGAGTTTGACAAATACAAATGGAAAACTATGCTCTGGCTCTTTCCCCTGACCCTTGGGAACAGAAGATGATCAATGTATGGGGCAGAGCATCGCTGGTTAAAAAGTGGTCTTTTCTTCTTCTCACATCCTTTTTCAACTCCTGGGTTTGTCTCCTTGGGTCTGTTGTCGGCCTCAGATCAGGAGTACTGACTTCCAAGTCTGTCAGTTGAAATCTTTGCCTTTTTATTTTTATCTTATATTTTTTTAAGATTTTATTTATTTTGTAAGAGACACAGAGAGAGACATAGGCAGAGGGAGAAGCAGGCTTCTTTTGGGGAGCCCAGTGTAGGATTTGATCCCAGGACCCCGGGATCATGCCCTGAGCCAAAGGCAGACACTCAGCCACTGAGCCACCCAGGCGTCCCTAAATCTTTGCCTTTTTAAAACCCTCTGGAAAATGCCAGTTTTCTATCAGGGATTTGTGCTAGTGGTTAATAGGACAATGTAAAGACATTCACTCTTAACCTGAAATCTCAATTTCTCCTATTGCAGTTTGACTTAAAAACAAACACAACAAAACTTATCCTTGAGCCTGTGGTGTGACTACCATGTGCGTTTCCTTTAAATGCCTTCTGATCAGGTGTCCTATCCCCTACCCTGGAGCTGGAGGTAGGAGAGCAAGCCTGGGGCCTAGACTGGGGGTCCTCCTGAGTGGCTTCATCTTCCCGAGGGGACAGGGTGGTGGGGTGTGTCTCCAAAGAATCGTCTGCAAAGCTGATGTGGGTCTTAGGTAGGGATCATCATGTCCTTCTAAAAGATATCATTTCATAATATAGCCACAGGTATGTTTGGCACCTTTTCTGGGTCTAGAGACTCGCCAGTTTAAGATTGCTTCTTCAAAGTGTTAGCTGAAATACTTACCCAGTATTATAGGGTCAGCTTCGTATTTGGAATAAATAAACCTGAGTGTTGAATTTTTTCTGGGTCTCTGCTCTCTGCAGGTGATTCCATGTATATTTCTCTGCTGAATGTCAGGCTGTGCTTCTGTCTGCTTAATTGTAGTGGTTCCTTTGAAGGTGCTGCTAGAAGTGGAAAATGGAAGTAGAAGACACTTGTTTGGTCATGCCCATGCTGATGTCTTGCTCTTCAGATTCATTGATCAGGAAAGAGTCAAAGAGCAGGTAGAGAGAGGGGGATCGAGAAGCCAACTTGGGTCTTAACCAAGCAGAGGAAAGGTCTTGTGCATGGATCCAGATGGACAGTGGATCCCAGGGCCCTCACTCAGCCTTCTAAGTGAAAGCCTGGCATGGTCCTGGGTATCATGACCTAGCTGGACAGTTCTGTGTCCTGAAAGCCTGGCATGGTCCTGGGTATCATTACTTAGCTGGACAGTTCTGTGTCCTTTTCTACGAGTGAGGGACCATTCAGACGGAGAAGGCCACCCTCCACATGTACCTTTTTCCAGAGGTTGGGGAGAAGGAGGAGCAGTGGTTCTCAGGGCAGGGGTCAGGATGGGTGGGGGGCTGCTCAGAGCATAGGAACAAAGTGATGAAGCAAGGCCCCAAGGCTTGACGAGGTGGCACCTTCCGTTTTTGGTTGGAGGTGCTTACCTTCCTGTGAATCATCCATACACAAAGAAATTTATGGTCTTCATTATTCTTCAGCAAGAAATAATTTCCTACTCATCTGTCAGCTTAAGGCTAAGGGCCTTACATTCCCGGTGCTGAGAATATAGTAGCTCGTTGTACATCTGTTCTATTTATGTCCCATTCGGGGACTTGGGGGCTGCCCTTTGACAAACACACAGAAAAGAAGTTGATGTAGTAAAAGCCATAGAAAAACAAGGCGGGACCAGGGAGCTTGGTAACCTTCTTATTGTTACTCGTGGGGGCTTTGGCCTCAGTAAGTTATCACCGGCTACCACTGCCTTTTATACATCATCCTTACTAGAATAAAAATACCCATATAACTTGCATGAAGAACCATCCATCCTGTAGTGTGATCAGGGAAATGAGCTCTAGGCTGTGGATAACCATGGAGCCTGACCCACCAACTGGACATCTGCCCGCTTTGAGGGCTCACCCTCTTAGGGAGCATTTATAGCTAGGCCCCTGCTGTGTTCCTCCCTGTTCTCTGTGCCCACTTCCCGGTCCCGCAGGCCTTGAATGGTCTAAGTGAGACCATACCCCTGCTCTCTAAGAACACCTGGTCTCCCTCTGGGTGGCCTGGTAAGTGTTAGACATCTAAAGCCACAACTCAGTGACTAGTACCAGAGTGTATGTGTGAGGGGAGGGCTACCTTTCCTTAGGTGACTCATCTTCACGATGGTTCTAGGGAATAGAGGTAATAGTTCTCCTTGTGTTACAGTTGAGGAAGCTGAGGCCCAGGGGTGTGAAGCCACATGCCCAGAGTTACACAGTCAGGAAGTGACAGAGCCAGAATGTGAATCTAGATTGGGACCCTTGGTTACCCCATCCTGCCCTTAATCATAGGATGCACAAACTATAGGCTGTAAGGGCTGCATGAGTGGGGAGGGGCCCCTGCTGGAGGTTTCATGGAACTGAAGGAGATTGGCCTAGGGGATGGAGTGAGCCCAGTAGAGACACCTGCTGCTCCTCCAGACCTGCCTCTGAAAGTTCTTCCTCTTCTGAGATCCCTCCCATCGACTCAGCCCATTACAGCTTCTGTAGCCCATTCTCTTTCTCTCCTTTGATCTTTGAAATCATTCTCACAGTTGCCGTCTTTCCTGGATGAGGAACCCGAGGCCCACAAGAAGGGCTTGTGCAAGATGGTGTGGTAAACAGAAGAGTTAGCAGGACTTGGGGTCCTGGGTTGTGCTCTCTACTTTCTGTGCCAGCACCAGCCCTGCCCTTCCCACATGCCAGTGTCCCTAGGGAAGGATGCTGGGCTGGGCCCTCTGAGTCCCTCCCCAGACCCTTGCAGCCCCTCTTTTCCCTGGCTCACCCCCAGTCTACCCATTCCATCAGACTGAATCTCTACAGACTGTAAGAAGTGGAGAGGAGCCATACTGCTTCCAACGTCACCTACAGTCTGCATCTTCCAGGCTTGGCCAGCAGCATCACCGACCATGCTGACCCTGTCTGCCTCTCCCTTGCATGCATTGTTCCTGAGCCCACTGTCCAGGGGAGAAATGTCAGGAAGAGCAGGAGGCCATTGTAAGGCCCAGGGTGCTCACTCCCAGCACCTGACAAAGGACTTGAGCTGTGAAGTCGCTCACTTGTCTGGATGGTCCCTGGTTTCATTACAGCCGCTACCAGCTAGAGCTCAGATGTGATTCAGGAAGTTGGGGTGGAGGTGGGGGGTTCTTATTGTCTTAGCCTTCAAAGTCAGGATCATTTTGTTCCAGAGCCCTTGTCTTCTGTGACCTTCCCCACTCCCCAAGCCCCAGGGAGTCAACAAAGCTTATGGTTCTACTTCTTCAGCACTCCCAGCCCTGCCCTCCCACCCCTGCCTCAGACATAGAATTACCTGTCCTCTGGCTGACCTGCCAGAGCTTCTGCTTGATCCTCAGGCCACAGTTTTCTATAATCGGCACTTCACTATCTAAAAAGCAGAGTACCAGCTACATCTTTTTTGAGCTCTCCAAGAGGCGGCACCCTTCCCTCTGAGGAAGTGAGTAGGCCTGGGGTAGGGCTGCAGCATACTTTTTAGAAACCCTAAATCCAGAGGGATTAGCAGGTCCAAAGTATAATTCAAAAGAATTTTTTTATGACAAAACTGACATGTTATATAAACATGATAGCAGAGTCTTGGGTAAGTCTATTGCAGCTAAATCTCCTATGATCCCAAAGCAGGGTTTGGTCTTTCTGTAGGATGTATTCAGTGATGTGCCAGAGATGAATCAAGGGAGCCATTGTTAAATTTTCAGAAATTTTGGGAGCTAATTGTTAAAAACATCCATTACTTAAAATTAATTATATAAATTTACAATCAAAGTATATTAACAAAAGTAGCCAATTTTCAAATTCCTCACTTCCTAATTAATTTACATTATTTATCCATCTTGAGGTTATATGGATCTACTCTATCTGTATGTGATGGTGCTTTGCTGCACATCTCTTCCTAGTATCATGTTGGTAGCTTGAAATAGGCCGTGGTAGAAATGTTCATGCCACAGAAACTAGCAAAAACTGTAAATCAGGACTTGATTTATTGTTCTGATGATTGTCTAGACTTAGGAAAGTGGTGGAGAAAATTTTAATAATGCAGAGTAAACTTAATGTGTATCATTTTAAGTAGCACAAAGGATTGAAAATAACAGTTTTCCAGTTTTCAAAAACTGCCACCAAATTCAACAAAGAATCTGCTGCTGTCATTGACAAACAAATGGAATTCTGGTCTGTTTTTTGTTACTTCATTTTTGTCTTACTTTTAAAGGTAAATGAAAATACCAGCCAGAGCTCCTGTGGGAATGACACATTTGCCACATTGTACACCATTGTAAAGCTCTGCCTCATGTCCTGTGTATTTTGCCACCTGCCTGCCTTTGACGGGCATGTCCAAGTTCCCTTTCATTCACTGGTTCATTTAGCAAATAAATATTGAGTGCACACCATGCGCCAGAAGTGAACAAAACAGACAAACAAAATAAATGTCAACTCAATAGTATGCATTTTCAAACTCTTCCCTGCTTTGAGGCACAAGTTCCCCATCCTCTGTGTCCTGATCTTCCCCATGGAGGGTGAGCTCTGCCTTTTTAACCTTTCACTGATGGGGATGAGCCTCAGCTCCAGGACAGAGTGTGAGGAGAGTCATGTGTGAACAGCTTGGAACTTGAATGAGGGCCCAGGATTGGATACTGAAGTAGCTTTGTGGGAGAAAGCCAATAAGAGGGAAGCAAAATCCATTTCTTAAGTGTTTGTGAAATGGGATGTATCCTCCAAGTTGGATGCTTTTTTAGCTATTGTCTGTGCTGTGGGCTTGAAGGAGATCTCAGATTAGACCTGTGTACCTGAAAGGTCTGAAAAATATTTAATATAAAAACACAGGATAGCCTGCTGATTCACTCATCTGTTTGTTCAGCAAATACATGTACTACCCAGTGCCAGGTGCAAACTCAGTGAGCTGTCGTGCCAGATGATCCATGGTCTTTCCCCTTGAGGATTTTCAAACTTGTGGGGCAGTTTATAATCCAGATTGCTGGCCAGTGAACATAGAAACCTTGCCCATCTCTCTGAAATCAGGCCCCCACAGAGAGCCATTCTCTTTCTCTGTTCCCCCCCTACTTAGCATTGATCTTAGTTTGTAATGATATATCTCTGTTTGATGTCTTTCTTACAAGAATGTCAGCCCCAGGAGGGCAGGGACCCAGCTCTGTCTTGCTCACAGGGCCTGGCATAAGTAGGTGCTTGGGAGAAACTTGATGAGTAAGTGGATGAAGGGAGGAACAAGCATAGAGGAGGGAGATTGGTGTGGGGGAGGGAGGAAGAGAGGCTTGAGCTGGAAGGATGCAGCCTTCCTTCTTTGACTCTAGGCAGGTGAAGCCAAGCCCTTGCATTTTCCAAGACCTTACCCAAACATCACCTCCGTTGCATAGCCTATCCTTACCCCTTCTCTGAGGGTGGATTTTGGTGATAGAACACAGCAGTTTGCATTGTAGCTTTTCTGTGATCCTTAACCTGTATTGAGTCACAGACCCCTATGCTTATCTGATAAAAAGCATAAACCCTCCCCCCAACAGAATAATGTGAATGGTATGTGCAGACATGCACAAAAAAAGCTTTATGTATAGTTTCAAGGGGTTCATAGATTCCAATTCCATCCATAAACCCCAACTCAAGAACCTGCTTTAAAAAATTATTTGCCGGGCAGCCCCGGTGGTGCAGCGGTTTAGTGCCACCTGCAGCCCTGGATGTGATCCTGGAGACCCTGGATCGAGTCCCACGTCAGGCTCTCTGCATGGAGCCTGCTTCTCCCTCTGCCTGTGTCTCTATCTCTCATTCTCTCTCTGTGTCTCTATGAATAAATAAATACAATCTTTAAAAAAAAATAAAAAATTATTTGCCATAGTAGACACTTACCCTATTCCTTTGAGCCCCCATTATCTAGTATGGTTCTTAGCATAGAGACTGTACTTGATGTGGAATATTGTGTAGGTGAATGGTTATGTTAAAAAGTATCCTGATTTGCCATGGCCTGTTTAGAGTTGAACTAATAATTCCATTGAAGGCCTCAGCGGGAGAAGGGTCAGCTTGAGCAGAGAATGGTAGCACTCTCAACACCATTGCTCTGTCCTGGCCCTATGAATGTGGTTCTGTCCACACCTGGAAGCCCACCAACTCTGTAAAACCATTTTCCAAATAAAAACTTAGAACATGGTGTCTGACACATTGTCTGATAATGGGACAGAATATTTGAAATTGGGTCTGTCTCAGAGAATCAGAGATGGTGTGATTCTAAAGGAACATAACCTAATCCTGAGGCTGATTGGATTGTTCTTGGAGCTTCTTTAACCCACGGAAAGGGATGGTCAGGGACTAGGCTGCACTCCCCATAGAGTCTAAGTTAGTCTTCCAGTTCTGGGTAGAGGGGCCCCACGTGGCAGGCTATCCTCCACATTCTTCTCCTTAGTCAACTGTGTTAAGTAACTAGGTGATCCCTAGTGTTGCCTCTAAATGCTGCCCATATTCTGCTCATTATTGTCTCCCTCCACCCACCTATCCACCCACCCACCTACCCGTATACAAAAAGTGGTGTGAATCCCTGGCCTTTAAAATGTTCAGCTCTAGAGGCTTATTTATTTGTTTTTTTTGCTTCTGTTTTGATCCCTATTTTTCACATTAGGGCGTTTGACAATGTTGATTTTTAGACACCAGAATATTTCAAAACCATGGGAAAAAAAACCCTACAGTACTAACATTTGCTTGGAAAACAGTTGTCAAGGAAATGGATTTTACAAAAACACTTCCTCCCAGGAGAGCTCTCTCTTTCCATGTATCCCCACATTGAACATTATTCTCTCATGCAATAGTGGTAGGCAAAGGTACCATTGGCAGGTAATTTGTCTAGCCAACATCTAATTATGAATTAAAGCCCTTGCTGGCAAGTTCTCAGGTCGGCAGCCGATGGTGGACGAAGTTCAAGTTCAGTTTATAGAGCATCTGAAACGTTCTTGGACTTACAGGAATGACGGAAGATTTCTTGGCTCTGGCTATAGACTTGGGAATAGGATTCTGTAAACCCTATTAGCAGACAATGGAAGTACCTGATAGATGGAGCTGAAATTGCAAAACGTGGTTCGATTAAAAGAAAAGGTGAAGGCTCATGGGGCAGGGGCTGTGACTCAAGGCACTCACATAAGGAGATACTTATCTCATGATTAGAGTGCTGGCAGCCCAGGCACCAGCCAGCGGTTCTTTGAGAATCCATCACTGTTAGACATGCCAACATATGTATGTACTGCTCAGTTGTGATCAGACCCCACAAGCAAGGCTGGCGGATTTCATTATCACTTGTAAGAACTTAGTGAAGAAAGTTCTGGCCTGGTTAGAGTTATGGCCACCAACAATGGCAGGTGGTTAATTAACAGACTTCGCCCATTCCATGGATGCGTAGGGTCCACATGTAGACCAGAGGACAGTTGCTCACAAAGAGGCAGAGAGATGGCCGTGTTTCCTTATTCCCATTGTGTTAGAATCTATTGTACTTGGAGTAATCTTTAATTATAAAAGCTATTACTATGGGATTGATTATCAATGTTATTCATTTCTGTCACGTTGCCTGGTAACATCCCTTTGTGCCCAAGACACACGTTTCTGTAGTTACAGGTTGAAGAAGTGAAACCTTCCTCTTTCTTAGCCACTTTGCCATCACCATATTATAAAAAGCTATTTTGAGAGATAGTGGAGCCCAGTATCTGGCAAGAAAAAATGGACCTGGTCTGATGACAGCCTGGATCTTCGAAAAGACTCCATTTTAACCGGAGTAGTTCTTTATGATGCAGTGTTCCTCAGTAGCAAGACAGAAAAACATTTCTAAACAGTTAACTGCATTCTGTTCTCCTCTTTCAGATAACGTTCTGTCCCATTACAGACCAATCTCTACTGCGGGACCCATTTTGCACATCCCTATGGACTGTGTGAGATGTGAGATGTTGTGAATCTTTAAGTTTTTGATGATTTCCAACCCAAGAAATGATCACTGATGGAGAAAATAGGGCATTAGATGTTGCAGGTAGTCTGTTTGCACCTCTGTGAAGTCAGGCTATCTCCATCACCCTGCTGGTTTTGAAAATGCCCCATTAGGGGGAGAAACAGTGGCAGAGTTATCACCAGAAGTACTCAAAATCCTTCTCCCTAAAGGTCACACTGGTGGGATTTTCAGATAACACTTGGCATTGCTATTTTTTTTTTTTTTTTAAGTGGGAAAGCAGCTGTTCTGGGCTTGGGGAGAGGTCATGTGTTGGGTTTCAGATCTCCAGTTAAGGCTGTAACCCCACAAAAGTGGTTATCGCTTAAAGATAATTACATTCCACGTTGTTTCTGCTAAACTCTTGAGATGGACTGATTGGCATATTTAAATCTCATCTCCCAGGCATTTGCTAATTATCATAGCCTCGTGAAAAAAAACCTAATCAAATAGCTGTTTAGAGATGCTTTGCATTTTAAAATTTTTCTGGGTTTATCAAGAGAGAAAATGTGCCTCTGATTTCCTCTGGTTCTTTCCCTGACCTCAAGAGGGTTTAAACTCTTAATGGCTTAAATAGCCACAGCTAATCACTCAAAAAGCATTTTTGCACTGATGTTCTCTCTTTTGCATCACTTCCATCCCTGGCCCGCTTCTGTCTTCCTGTCCTCGAATGAAGCTTTCTCACTTAGCGACTTCTATCTGTGAGGGGGCCCTTGGATTCCAAATAATGAAGCTCATCCTTGTAATTCATTTTAAGCAGTACCAACCAGGCCCAGAGTCAGATCTGAGAGTGAACAGTTAAATCTTTCTCAGGTGCACAAATAGAACATCAAGTCCACAGTGAAAATAAGAGGAATTTCTTCCTCTTGCCTGGAAAGAGACACAAAAAGAGCAGCTTCTCGGCCAGCAGGTTGAGTAGAAGCCACCCTCCTTAGAAAAGGCACCCAAGACTTGTTATTTTATTAATAGCAGCTGCAGAAGACCCCTCCCCCGCCCTACGCCCCCACTCCCACCCCACCCCTGCCTCTGTCTGCTGAACTGATACCGTTTTATGCAACGCTTTTTTCTTTTTTTCCCAGCCACTGGGCTCAGAATTGGGAAAACATGATAGTTTTTCCTTTTTTACAGAATACATGGCTGTCAGTGACAGAAATCTCACCAAGGCCTTTCTTTTGTAGGGAATGTCTGAAAGGGCCTGTCTTTGAGATTTATGAAAGAGCTCAGTGAGCCACCATCACCCAGAGTTGCACCTCCAAAGCAAATACAGGGAAGAGGAATTTTGTGAAGGTTTCATCAAATCACCTGTCACGGGCCATCAGTCTGCTTGTCTTCCTCCTGTGAAAGGGTCTGTTTTGCCTGCTCTGCAGGAGCTACCACCTTCGGGCAGCAGGTTTACAGGCCCCAGCAGGAAGTCCAGATCTGGAGGCAGCTTAGGCAAGAGAAAATCCTGCTCCTGTTAGAAGCCAGAGCAGCAGAGCAGGGCAGGTGCATCCAGTTATTTGGTATGTGTGGATTTAAGGGCAGAGAAAGCTACAAATCCAGCTAGCTGAAGGCCTATGGTGAGCTTTGATTCTGATCGTTCAAACAATTCAAGAATTTGTGGAACTCAAAGATCTGCGTTTTCTCTCTCAATCCTAGTCTGTCCCATTAGCTCATCAAAATTAGCATGTTTTTGGTTTTCTTAGTTAATTCTTTGGTATTCTATTTCAGGGTTTTGAAATCAAATTGCTTGAAATCAAATCACTGTATCCCGTGTGATTAGGTTATCTTTTATAATAGGACTGCAATAATCCTTTCAAGAACACAGCATTTCAGATCTGCGCTGTCAAGGAAAATGTCCTGTGTCCTATGAATTTCAGTCTTGTAGGAGTGAGAAAACACCACCAACCCCCTTATTATGCATCCAGAAGTACCACCCAACGTCATCCATCATCACAGACCTAGAGAAATGAAAAGAAAACCTATGTTGAGCTGTCTGATTAATGCACACTCAGAGAGCTTATGGGGTGGCAGCTACTTGGCTTGGTAGGATGAATGAGCTCCAAGACCTGAGTCATCTTCTACTGTGTTTATAAGGTTGAGCAGGTCTGTTTACTGCTTTGGAATTCTGTCTCCTGGGCTGAGCAGGTAACCTTATCAGTAGGTTTTACAAGCCTTTCTTAGCCAAATATGTACTTTGGAATCTGCTGATGGAGACCTAGGAGGAATAAAGAGAAAAGTCAAGTGCATTTCTCAGGCTACACATGGAAAACAGGAGAAGCTTTGTTTTTCAGATAGTAATTAAGATCTCAGCTCAGTTACCATCTTGGGAGGCTTCCTCTGTCCTCCCTGCCCTTTCAGTCACCCTCTCTTCCCTCCCCTTCTTGGTTTTTTCATAGTCTTTAGTGCCATTTAGAACTACCCAGCTTGTTTGTTTCTCTCTTATTGTCTATTTCCCCACATGGGGGTATGAGCCATCATGGAAGGAACACAGAGGACATAGTAGTGGCTCTATACATATTTTCTGAGTGGTGTCAGGAGAGGGGAGGTTGAGGAAAGAACAGGAAGAGGCAAAGGTTGGAATCAGACCTGGGTTTGACCAATAACTATGGAACCTCAGTTTCCTGTCTATCAAATGGGCATAATACCTGCTTCCCAGAGTAGCCATGGAGGATTAAATGAGATAAAGCATATGATAATATCCAGTGCAGAGACTGGTATGTGGAAGTGCATAGTAAATACTGGCTCACTCTCCAGGCCTTGATTGAAACCATTTTATTGGACAGGAAACAAGGCTCTTCACTGTCTGTGTCTAGTGGTTCTCCTTCTTGAGTCTAGGATTGGGATCTCCAAGGAGAACAGTACTGATCCTCTATGGGCTCCAAGGAGAATCACCTGAGAATGTAGGCAGTTCCATGTGGTTCTACATGGATGAGTTAAGGAGAGGGCCCCAGGGATTCTATACCCAAAGCTTGTCCTCAAGTGGGGCATCAACAACTAGAAAACAAGACTCCTGTCCTCATGGAGCTTTTGTTGTCCTCAGATGTGGGCCTGCCTCTGAACCCCAAAGTTCCTGCAATAGGTCACTTGGACTCCTTGCTGTCACTGAGGTGCCACTAGCAGTCTTTACAAAGTGGTTATCAAGGCCAAACCTCCAGATTTCAGATAGTGTCACCTTCCCAGGAGACCTGGTGATGGGATTACTTCTCTGCCTGCTCCACTCAAGATCTGTGCAGTTCTCACTTCAGCATTTTCCTTAAATCTGTTTTTCTTTCTTTTTACAAAACTCTTAACATTTAGGCAAAAGAACTGGTTCTGCCTCTTTCATGTTTCCAGAGGCTCTAGCCTCTGCTGGAGCAGCTTTAAAGCAGGTCATCCATTTCTTCTAGCAGCCTGAGCCTTCAGGAACTGGGAATGTGAATGTTTCTTGTTTTCAAAGAGAAACAGACCTTAGGATGGGCTATTCAGCCCAGGCATGAGGCAGCAGGCTGGTCCTCGTTTTGATTCTCTATATGCCACATGCCGTCCAGAGGTGCTGGGTTGATGTTTTGTTCATTCACTCATTAGACAGTGGAGCAGCCTGGTGAGATGGAAGGGACACACGGTCTTTTGAATCAGCCAGGCCCCACTTCAAACACCACCTCTGCCACTCTACATAGTCCCAGATGCTGGGAAAAGGAAACGTTGATCTCATCTGGAAGGGTTGTTGGGTGGGAAGCGGTGTGCTGTTTGGTTAACAGTGCAGGCTTCTGGGTTGTCCTGTTGCATCCACGGCCTGGCTCTGCCAGTGTTTGTTCTGTGTCCTTAGGCAAGTTAGCTAACTCCCAGGACTTATCCTGTAAAGTAGGGTTAATAATGATAGCCCACCTTGCAGGGTTGGTATCGGATGAAATGCTCGTGAAGGACCTAGCCCAGTGCTTAGCACACAGTAAACGCTCAGCACATGTCCGTTACTGGATAACAGAGGTAACGCATACAGCCATTATTATTACTGACGTGCTGTTTGACCTCCTCTGTTTGGCCAGCCTCTGTGCTGGGTGTTGAGGATGTTTTGATGAATAGGTCACAGAGCTTAAGGGCAGGGGAGACAGACTTGAAAGAAATTGTGACCCTGCTGAATTGTTAAGTATTGTCATTGAAGGGTAACAAAGGACTGAAGGAGAATAGTGAATTCCAGAATGCTGGAAGAACCTATCTATGCTCCAGAATATCAGAAGTCCTTATTGCAGAAAAAGGGCTATGGTAAAGTGGAAAACGCATTTGGAGATTTGGCGGTTTGCTCATTCAGTTTTTTCAGTGGGAAATGCAAAGGCCCTGAGGTAGTGATTAGTTTCCTATACAGTACCAAATCACACAAACTCAGGGACTTGAAACAATACAAATTTATTTGCTTATAGTTTGGAGGTCAGAAGTTCAAAATGTGTCTCATTGGGTTAAAACCAAAGTGTTGATCAGGCTACAGTCCTTTCTGGAGGCTCTGGGGGAGAATCCGCCCCCTTGCCTTTTCCAGCTTCCAGGAGGCACCTAAATTCTGTGGCTTGTGGCATCTTCTGCTGTCTTCGAAGCCAGCAAAGGCCAGTAGAGTCTTTTTCATATTTCACTGCTTGGACAGTGACTCTCCTAGCTCCCTCCTTTAATTCTGAGGACCCTTGTGAGTACGTTAACCCACCTGGATAATCCAGGCTAATCTCCCCATCTCAAGGTCAGCTGATCAGCAATTTTAGTTTCATCTGAACCCTTGATTCCATTCTATCACACATACTCAGGCTCTGGGGACTAGGACATGGTACCTCTGGAGGCCATTATCTGCCTACCCGAGGCAGGAAAGGGCTGTATGCGTCTGAATATTATCCAGAGGCCCCTGTGGCAGACACAGAGATTGAGAAGGGGTCTGAGGAGAGGCCAGAGCAGGCCTTTCAGGCATGGAGCCTTGAGAGACTCTCCAAGGCACTTACCCAGAAGAGTGGCATTTAATGGTTTACATTTGTAAAGGATCAGCTCCAGCAGTTGGAGAAAGGTTCGGGGAAGTGGGGCAAGAGAGGAAGCAGGGAGACTGGCTGACATTCAGTGACAGTGGACTGGGAAGAGAGGTGGGGAAGGAGGTGAATTACAGGTGTGTGTCAGAGATGTCAGCGACAAACTTACCGGACGGACGTGCGGTGTGGGGAAGACGACTCTGCACTTTCAGGAGGACGGGGGTCCCGCTTCCTGATGGTAGGAAAATGATGCACGTGGAACCCACAGCAGGCAATCACAAGTGCTCATGCTTACCAGGAGTTTTCTCTGTGCCAGGCACTATGCTGAGTGCCTCGTGTCGTAATTAACTCTTGGGGCACCCATGCAAGGCAGTGATGCAATTGAGGACTCCATTCTATGAGAAGCGGTGGAGTACTGTGGCCAAGAGCACAGATGGCCTGGGTTTGAAACCTAGCTCTGCCATTGACTTGCTGTGACACTTGGTCATGTGCCTCAGTTTCCTTAGAATGGGAGCAATGATACACTAAGATTAGCATGAAGATTAAATGAATTGACATATACATGAATCACTGGTGACTCATGGAAAACATTGGATAAGCATAACAGTATCATTTTTAAACAGATGAGATCATCGAGGCACAGAGAGGTTAAGTATCTTGTCTAAGGACACACAGCTTTGGGGAGAGCTGGGATCCAAAGCCAGGCTCTTAGCTCCTGTACCTTGCTACCTCCTCGAAAGTGCCTTTCAGAGCCGTGGTGAAAACTGCACATGCTAAGATATACAAAAGCCCTCCTCATTGCCTGGCACATGGCATATGTTCCATAAATGTATGTATGCAGAAGTGCAGTTTCTTTCTTTGTAAAGTGGGGGTGATGACACCCACCCTGCCTCGCTCACAGGTGACTGTAAGGCTCAGATGAAGAAGGGAACGCACTTTGGAGATAGCAGAACCACCTGCGTATAGGAGGGTGGTTTTATGCTAAAATCCTTCAGAGGGCCTTGAAAAATTTCCCTCTGGAAGTTCACTCACAGATGAGCTGAGATCTTCCTTGTTGTCATTCATCTCTGTTCTCCATGCCCCATCTCCCTGTCCCTCCCCACCATACCCAGCTTCTGACAGAATAGGGAAGTGGGGAGGAGCCTTCATTTTTCAGGCCGAGAGCCAATCTCAGTGCAGTGGCAGAGCTCAGATTCGCTTGTGATCTTATCCATCAGCTCCTTTTGTCCGACTGCTGACTCTATACCAAGATCATAAAGGTATCTCGTAAGAAGGTGTCTTGCCCATTCTTGCTATCCCTTGTGGCCTCCCAGTTGGAGCTCTTCCCTTGTTGGGCCTTTGGTAAATCCTTGCTGGGTCAAAGCCACTGGGCAGTCAACGTTCCTGTCTCGGCATTGCCTTTTCTGCACGGTCTTTATGACATGAGCAGCCCAGGGAGCTCCCCCTGTGTTGTCATCATCCTTAGACATTTCTTCAACATGTATTTACAGAGGGCCTCTATGTGCGGGCCACTCTGCTAGGGGCTAGGGAGCTATAGTGAGCAATGGAGCCTGTGTTCTGGTGGAAAGAAATAGATGCAAATTAATCACTCATACAATTAATGTAAAAGTCTGACTTTGATGATCTTTTATAATAGGGGAATCTGACTTGGTCCAGTAGGCTAGGATACCCTAGGACTGAGATCTAAAAGATGAGTGGAATTTGCTATGCATAAAGAAGAGAGTGGCCCAAGGACAGGTGCTGTCGTGTGCAAAGACCCTGTGGCAGGAAGAGGTGTGATTCTTTGAGGAACTGAGAGGGGAAGCAGGTATGGCTAGGCCAGTGATAGGGAGGATAAGCTGAGGCTGGAGACCTGAGTGGGTGGGACTCCACAGGGCTTGATGGGCCTTATTGAGTTTGATCGTTATACCTGATAGACGTGTTCTAAGTGTGTGTTGGGGGTGGGGTAGAGATAGGAGTATATTTGCATTTTGAATGATCAACCTGGCTGCAGAGTGGACAATGGTGTAGGAGGCAAGAGAGAACTCCTATAGGCCAGTTGGGAGCCACTTCAGGAATCCCATGGAGAGATGAGGAGTAGTTTGGTTTAGAGTGGTGGTGCAGGGAAAAAAGAATGGAGGGATATTTAGTAGGTAAATTAATAGGGTAGTGATGAGCACTTTTTTTATTGAGCACATATTTAGCTGCTGTGCTAAACACTTTACATAGGTTATCTTATTTACTCTCAGGGTTATTATAAGGATTAAATATTCCTGTCCTTATTTTATAGATGAGGAAACTGAGGCCCAGAGAGGTTAAGGTACTCACTCAAGGCCCCATAGCCATTCAGTAGCAGAGCCCTGTAGCAACTTCTCAAACTTTAATGTGCAATTGGATCACCTGGGGATCTTGTTAAAATGCTGGTTCTGATTCAGCAAGTCTGGGGTAGAGCCCAGGATGCTGCATTCCTAACATGCTCCGTGGGTAAGCCCAGCTTCTGGTCCCTGGACCACACTTTGAGCAGCAAGAGTTTGTCTGCTTCCAGGGCCCACACTGTCAACCATGGTGCCTTAGAACAGCTACAGATGAGGTAGGATTTCCGAGACTGCTCAGGTTTGCATCCCCATGGGCAGGATGTGGGAGAGTTGTCTGGACCTCAGATAGGTGGGGAGTGATACCACATTTTCATTTCCTACATTTGCCTTTCAAAATCTCAAACCCAAAAGTGAAAGGGTTGGAGGCAGCAACTCCCCTTCTATTCCCCACTCCACTCCTTGATCCCTCCACCCCTTAGCACAACCAAATCCCACCTATATCCAGCTTCTGAACTAGACCAGAGGCTGTGTGTATTCGTGGATGTCTCATTAACAGTCCCCAATCAGATCATGCTGTGGGGCTCTGATAGATGGGGATAGATTGAGGAATCCAGTATGGATGGTTTTTAGGGACCAAGCTGTCAGCTGTTTGCCTGGACTGTGCTGGAAGGGAAGGAAAAAAAAAATCAACCCAGCATTCTCATCTCCTTATTTGTGTGGGTCATTAGATCCCAGGATCATTAGAGACCAAATCCTTTCCCACTCAGCCCCTGCCGATGGGGCCAGGTGTCACTGCTGGGAGTCGCCAATAAGGCTGAGAGTCATGGTGTGAGAGCACTTGTCTTTAATGACTGGGAAAATCCATTTCCCTTCTTGGCAGCCTTGAGAAGTTGTGACGACGGTTCTGGGTCACTGCCAGGCCTGATCGTTTGTGTGTGGGTTTTCTTTAAAAATGGGAATGTCACACCATTTCAGTGATTACTCCATCCTCCTCTGTTGCCCCCCGAAAGAACTTTCTAACACAAACTTTCTCTTAGTTTTCTACTCTAGAGGCAGACTGCCAGTTACTCCCATTTCCTCCCGTCCTCAAATACATCCTTTCTCTCTTGGGTCCATTGTTCTGGGGCTCTTGAGCCAGGCTGGGCATCTATGGGTAATAGATTTCAGTCACTTTTCTCAGGAGAGAATTCTAGAGCTCTGAGACAGGTAGAAAGAACATCTTAAACAAAATAATAATGTCTATTCCAGACTAGTAAATATTTTTCATTTTAAGATTTCATGTCATTATAATTTGTTCAGGTGGACAAGAATGTCTTTTGTCTGAGAAGGAACTGAAGGGATGTCTTAGAATTCAGCTCCCATTGCTCTGCCTGTGTCTCTCTATCATTGGAGCTTTGTTTTCTGCCTTTGCAGGACTCAGCGAAAGGAAGGCTTTGTGGTCTATTGTTAGGTGTTCTTTGAATTTATAAATCACAGGCTGCTGGAAGGGAGGGGCTTCTAGAGACCATCTAGAGCTGCCTTCTGTCTCCAGCACGGACACGCACACATGCACACGCAAACGATGACTGCCTGTTGTGTATTTCTGGAACCCAGTGGGGGCAGAGGTATAATTTCTCTTGGTATTTAGTTCTCGTGTCTCTTGATTCTTATAGTCACGTTCTTAAGGCCATCCCAAATTCCTCTTGCCATGGCTCAGGCTGTCTCTGCTCCAGTCAGCTATGTCACTGTCCTGACCCCCTTTCTTGGAGACAGGACCATCCCTGTGCTGTTAACTTCTGTGTCCTGACCATGGCAAATCACTTCCCCAGTCTGAGCCTCACGTAGTTCTTATAAAATGTGGCTTCGGGAACAGATAATGTCTTTGGCACTCAGATTCTTTCTGTTGGATGCTGAGATTCTGGCTATGTGTTTCTATTTATCTTGTTTTTCTTGCTGGTTGGCCTTCTCTCTGACTCCCAGCTGTAAAGGCCTTCTCTTTGTCAAACCTGGCTCCATCCGATCCAACCCATGGCCAATCACCCAAGCACTCCCTTTTGACTTAGGAGTAGCATCATATCATTCCTCCCTTATGTTTTTCATTCTAACAACCTTTAATTTCCACATTATAAAAATTTCTAGATACTATTATAGAAAACCCAGAAAATATAAATCTATTAGTAGAAAAAATAACAATCACTAAGCTTCTCACTATCAGAAATAACCACTGTCAGCATTTTGGTGTATTTCCTTCCCATTCTTTTTTTTTTTTTTTTTTTTTCTTCTTCTTTAAAATACTCATAGATGGCCCAGTAAGTTTCACACTATAATTTGGCGCCCTGATTTTTCACTTAATATTATACAAGTAGGATTTTTGTATGTCACTGTGCATTTGGAAACAGTTTTTAAAATCTGTTTAATACTTTACATTTCCTACTTTATTGAGCTCTTGCATGATTATTGCTAAATGAGAATAATGGCCTATCCTGTCAAGCCCACTGAACTACCCAAATCAAATGAGATAAAGTGTGCAAAGAGCCACACAAATATAAATGACTGTTATTTAGTTTTATTTCATCCAAGTGAACTACATTACTGTATTGTCACACACAGACTTGTTATATATTTTTCACCGAGTTTTGCATATTGATGGGCAAAATGAGCTGTCTGGATTTATTCTTTAAAAGGGAACATCTACATATTAATAACTTTTAATTTTTTCCCAGCAATTTCTTAGAGGCTCTGGCCTAAATAACTTAGTTGAAGTGTAGAAAAAGAAGTGTGCACAGAGATGTTCATTATGGAATTATTTACAATAGCCACAAAGTAGAAATCACTGAAATGTCGGATTATATGGTAGGAAGGTTAAGTAAATGATGCTGGACTTACTTGCTAGGCTATGTATAACTGTTGAAAATATTGTTTGCAAAGCCTTTGTAATGAAATGGAAAATGTTTATGTCACCCTTCCTGAAAGAAGCAGAGATGAATGGAAAAAGAATGGAAAGAAAGACATCGAAATGGGAGTGTTGGTTATAGTATTTAAATAATGGGTGGTGGCTTGCTTTCTCCATTTCTACAATGTGCATGTGTATGTTGAATACGTTAAAAGATAGATCAACTTTATTTTTAAAACTATTTTAAAGTCATGTGCAGAAGGAGGGAGATAGGGGGCACAGAACAGAGCTTGAGGGAGAGGAGTGATCTAGATGTGGGAGACTGGACAGGGGGCTGAGACCTGGACTGAGCTGGACTTCTGGGAAATGCTCAGAACCACAAAAGGGGACTTTATTTTTGGAGCAGAAAGAACAGAGTAAGGATGGGCACCTCATTTAAACATGGTAATGTAATTATAAAAGGAGAAACCAAAATTGCTAGCTCCTCATTTGCTCCATCTTTGGACAGAGCTGGCAGGACAGGCCCGGAGAGGGTGCCATGAGCACCCAGCAGGGCCTTTGTGGGAACTGTGGCCCAAGGAGCTGCAGGGAGACCGGCACATTCTGATATAATTTATAAAAGTTAAAGGAAACAGAATTCTGTAATATAGACATTTGGGTGAAAGGGCATCAACTTCCAACAAAGTTTCCTTCTGGACTTTTTAACTTTTTTTTAAAAGTAGGCTCTGTGCCCAATGTGGGGCTTGAACTCACAACCCTGCAAACAAGCATCTATGAACTGAGCCAGCTGGGTAACCCCTCAATGGATTTAAAGAAATAATAAATTTAGATTTGTAGAAAAGTTACAAAAATCTAACAAAGATTTCATATTTACCCCTCACTTGGAGTCCTCCAATATTAACATTTTACCTTTTGCTTTTTTTTTCCTCTCGCCACATACACACAGTTTTCTGAACCATTTGAGAGGAAGTTGCAAACATAATGCCCCTAACCGTTAAATATTTCATTGTGTATTTCCAAAACCTTAGTGCCATTTTCCTATATAACCACAGTAAAACCGTTAAGAGAGAAAATTCACACTGATGTAACACTACCATCTGATTCCTACACTCCATTCAAATTTTGTCAGTTGTCTTGACAGTGGTCTTCATAGAAATAATAATAATCGTTGTTATTTCTGCTCCAGGATCACACTCAAGTTTATGGATGGCATTTAGTTCACATCTCTCTAGTCTCCTTCGATCCTACTCAGTCTTTCCTTTTCTTTCACAAACATTGATGTTTTTGAAGAGTGAAGACCATTTACATTGTACATGGTCCCCTGATTTCAGTTTGTGTGATCCTTCCTCATGATTCGGTTTAGGTTTGTGTTTTTGGCAGGAATATCACCGAAATGAAGGCATGCCCTGGTGTGTCATATCCACTGGTAAATGACACCTTTTTGTCTCTACTAATAGTTTTTTTAAGTATAAATAACTTTATTGAGATACAATTCATGTATCATAAAATACACCTTTTTTGAAAGTGTTAAAATTCAGTGGTTTTTAATATATCCACAGAGTTGTGCAGTCCTCATCATCAATTATAAAACATTTTCATCAGGACACCTGAGTGGCTTAGGGATTGAACATCTGCCTTCAGCTCAGATGGTGATTCCAGAGTCCTGGAATCGAGTTCTGCATCAGGCTCTCCACAGGGACTCTGCTTCTCCCTCTGCCTGTGTCTCTGCTTCTCTCTCTGTGTCTCTCTTGAATAAATAAATAAAATCTTTAAAAAAATTTTTTTTTCATCATCCCAAAAAGGTTTCATTCCCCACGTTGTCTTCTCCCAAGTCCCTGGTAACTACTAACCTACTTTCTGTTGGCATGGATTTGGCTGTTCTGGGCATTTCATAGAAATAGGATCCTATACTCTGTGGCCTTTTGTGCCTGGCCTCCAAGGTTCTTCCATGCTGTAGTTGTGTCAGTACTTCATTGTTTTTTATGGCTGAGTAATATTCCATGGCATATATATGGTCTAACGTTTTGTTGATTCATTTGTCAGTCAATGAACTTTCGGGCTGTTTTTCACTTTTCTGCTATTGTAAAGAGTGTTGCTGTGTGTATTTGTGTACAAGTTTTTGTGTGGACTTACATTTTTTATTTTCTAGGAGATGTGTCAGGGGGACCCCTAGGTTCAGTGATTCACCAGGAGGGCTCAAAAGACTCAGCACTGAGTCCTACCTCTAGCTGTGATTTTTTTTTATTGTAGCAAAAGGACACAGAGAAAAATCAGCAAAGGGAAAAAGTACATGCAGGGAAGCCCAAAGGAAACCAGGCAAAGCTTCCCAGAGTCCTCTCCCAGCGGGATCACACAGGGTATGCTGAATTCTTCTAGCACTGAGTTATGACAACACATGTGAGGTGTTATTTATCAGGGAAGCTCGTTAGAGACTCAGGGCCTGAGGTTTTTACTGGGGGCTGGTCACATAGGTACCATTTTAGCACATACAAAAATTCTAGACTCCCAGAAGGAAAGCCAGGTATTCAGCATCAGAGATTGTACATTCTAAGGACAGGAAACCACCCTCACCAGTTAGAGGATGGTGAGAATACTCATGAAATCCTCATTCCTAGACATCAGCTGAGGATCAGTCTGGCAAGCAGGCCTTTCTAGGAATGGAAGCCTTCGGCCAGCTGTTAGTTCTTTTCTGGACAGGTCCACACCTAGGAGTGGAGTTGCTGGGTCACATGGTAACTCTCTATTTAACTTTTTTTGCCAAACTGTTTTTCCAAAGCAACTGCACCATTTTCATTCCCACCAACAGTGTATGAGGGTTCTAGTTCCTCCTCATTATGGCCAACATTTATTATTGTCCATCTTTTTGATTATAGCCTCCTAAGGCCCTGATAGGGTTTTAAGTTAGTGATTTGCAAGCATTTAGAACAAAAAATTATGATTTGTAGGAACCAAAATGGGTTCTCTAAGAGCAAATCGTGCCGGTCTAACCCCTGATTTTCCTTTTAAAAAAATGCAGCAATTAATTATTTTCTGTACTAGCTATGCTGGGGGAATGTTTCTGTGTTTCAGCCCTGTCCTTCACAGGGCTGAGACAACATCTTTGTGTACAAAAATGGAGACATGGGGGTTGTATTGATTGGTAGGTTCCTCACTTGCTGACAGATGACACTCAAAGAAAGATGCAACATCCAGGAGAAAGGCCCCTGCTGTGGTTTCCCCAGTGCTGTTCTCAGCCCCCCTGCTCAATGTTTCTGTCCAAAACTCGGTGGGGGGAGACACAGATGGCAGTCCTATCAAGTTTGCAGATTACCCAAAGCAGGCAGATGCACGCATGTTGAATGATAAGATGTGGTTCCAGAAAGATCCTGACAGCACAGAATGGTAGGCAGAGTCCTACAAGATAAAATTATCAGGGACAAATGGCAAGTCCACGCCCACAGGATCTGGTCCAGATGTAACCAGGGAGAGTCTGCACTTTGGTTTCTGCTCATTAACAAAAGTATAGCAAACCATAACAAATGGGCAACAAGCCTCGGGGCACCCTGGAAAAACATTATGATTTGGACTGATTAAGGAAGAATTTTGTGAAACTATAGTCAGGGACGCCTGGGTGGCTTAGCAGTTGGGCATCTGCCTTCGGCCCAGGGCGTGATCCTGGAGACCCGGGATCGAGTCCCACGTCGGGCTCCCTGCATGGAGCCTGCTTCTCCCTCTTCCTGTGTCTCTGCCTGCCTCTCTCTCTGTGTCTCAAATAAATAAATAAATAAATAAATAAATAAATAAATAAATAAATAAATAAATAAAATCTTTAAAAAGAAAAAAAAGAAACTATAGTCAAATGAGCTCTGCCTGGTAAAGTGGTGAGCACCCCATTCCTGCAGGTGTTCAAAGAGGCATTAGTTAATCTTTTATTAAGGAACTTGTGTGGGGCAGGAGGTAGTCTAGATGACCTTTGAGGTCTTAGACCTGCCTAACATGAAGCCAAGGACAGTCTATCTCTAAAGCCCAGTCCAGGGGTCAGCCAAGGCATGTATTACCAGCTCCAGAGTGAGGTAGTCTTTCTGTGGTTCATCCTCTTCTTGTGTCCCTCACAGTCCTGTGTGTTCATGAGGATGCTTGGTTATCTACTTGAGACACACACTTGCCCTCTTCTGAGTGCCTCTGGTGTTTAGAAGCCCCTCCCTTCTGACATGACCTATCTTACCCATGACATCTGTGGTCCACCAGTCTGCCAACCATGCGTTAAGCTCTACAGTGGTTTTCTTAATTCTTATTGGTCATTCAGCAAATATTTAGTGAGCCCCTATTATGTGCCAGTCCCTGGATGAGTTGCGATGAGTCTTGCAGCAACGACTAGGAGTTTTGGGGGGACTGTATAAAAGCTTGACTGCAGGCTGCTGTAGGCCATAGCATCAGGAATGTGGGGAAAGAGTAGGGGCCTGACTTAGGCATGACTGGGGAGGAGGCTTCCTCCAAAAGTGCTGTTTCAACCGGGATGTGAAGGAAGATAAACATTTGGCAGGGAAATAGAAGGTGGGGCCGGGGTAGCGTTCCCACTGTGGCTGTAGCCCAAACCATAGCTGAGCACAGGACAAGACCCTGGGTCGGTGCTTGCTTGGGGTGCTCTAGGAAGAGAAGTAAAGACTGCCTGGCTGGGCGTCTTTTCCTGTCCCCTGCTAATCCAGTGCCCAGGTTGAGCCACTTGTGACCCCAGATGGAAGACACCAGTGTATCTTTGTACATGTTGTGTGTATGAGGGGGAGAGAGAGAAAGCAGAGAGTGGGCTGAGATCCATGCTGGTTGCCTTCTGAATCTCATCCCCAGTGGCATAGGGATGATTTGTGCCTTCGCTCCTATCCACTGATGTGGGGTGACTGAGATAACGGGCCTTGTTCCAAATGTCTCCACATCCCTGCAGTGGCAGCTCCTCTGGGAACATGCAGATACCTATGATTCTCCTAATTACTCTGGTACACCCACTCCTCTCTCTCTCTTTCTCTCTCTCTCTATTCTCTTAAGCAGGAGGGGTTTTGAGGGGAGGGTGTCATCCTCCCCATCCAGACCTCTGCTCCTGCTTTCCTGTTGTCATTTTTGTTTTACCAGCCTCCTGCTACCCTCCGCTTCCTCAGCTCACACCGACTTAACTGAGGAGGCCTCCAGATAAGAGAGACTGAGGGAGGAGGCCAGTCTCCCTTAAGCAGTCGTACCCAGCAATTAGTTTCTGTTATTGCCAATTCAGGATAAGTAGAAAATAACAGGAATGGAACCAGGACTCAAAGCGCTTGCCAAGTGCTTGGCATGCATTACCATGACATTTGCATGTGTGTCACATGGGAAGCCATATATCAGGCTGGGCACGAGGATAGGGTCAGTCAGCCTGGGAGTTGAAAGAGGTGGATTCCAGCCCTGCCGGCTGTGCCACCCTGACCACTTCCATCTCTGAGCCTCAGTATGAACATCTATGAAACGGAGAGGTGCTGTGGGATCATTCTGCTATTTCACGGGAAGTGTGGGCCATAGACTAGTCACATCTGCTCTCCTGGCCTGTGTATTTGGGCCACAGCAGCAAACACAGAAATTATGGTCCAGATGCGTCTGGAAGAGACCACTTCTAAGCCTTGGCACCTGGAATGGCAGAGCATGGAGGATGAGGGTGGAGACGTCCAGAAAGAGGAAGCTGAGGCAGGAAGGTAGGCTGGGAGATAGAAGGAGAAAAGTAGAAAAGTACAGCATCTGGAGGTGAGGTGAGAAATAGAAATAAACACATGGACCAGACTTGTGGCTCTCAGGGGTGGCCTGTGGACCAGCAGCATATGGGAACTCGTTAGAAAAGCAAATTCTTGGGCCCACCCCAGACCTGCTGAATCAGAAACTCAAGGATGGGGCCTACAGAGCTCTCTAGGTGATGCTCGCAAAGTTTGAGAATTAAGGATGGTTGGGAGGAGAGGTGGTGGCTGTGGCTTGGGGCACCAGATGGGGATTTTAGCAGCTCAGGAGGGCAGAGGACTAGTGTTTGGTGATCACGTGCCATGGCAGGTCAGAAACTGGGCATTTCCCAACTACTTTCTTTCATGAAAACCTTTCAGGATTAGAGATTAAGTCTTTCAGCAAAACAGCACTTGTTATTCCCATTTCAAAAAGAAGCCCACTGAGGCGCAGGGATGTTTGGTCACTTGCTAGAGTCAAAGCAGAGGTAAAATGAGAACCCAGACAGTCTGGCCTCAGAAGCCTGAGTTCTTTGTACCACACCAGCTGCCTCCCCACACACTGGGCTCTCATCTGTGCCTCTGCTTCCTGCCCCGGCTTCTTCCTCTGCCCTGCTGTCACCCAAGCAGCCAGCCATATAGAGGCAAAAAAGCAGCACCATAAAGACAAATAAGGGAGAGCCTGGGGGACAGAGAAGCAGAGCTGAGGATACACTGTCAGCTTGTATTCCAAGGTGCTTGAACAATGTTCCCTAGGGAATGACATGGTTACCTTAATGAGTAAGAACTCATGTCCAGACTGGGTGACAAAGTTGATATTCATTGCCCCCTACACATGCCAAGCCCTGTACTGGTTGCTGTAGGGGAAACTGAGGCATGTATAGAGGCTGGCTTCAAGGCGCTTATGGTTCCCAGCCAGGGAAACAAAAACAGTAAGTGACCAGCTCGAGTGCTAGGGAGCTCAGGATGGCAAAAGTGAGTCAAGCCAAGTGTTAGAAAAGTTCATAGAGCCTTATGGTGACTTTAGGGGGCAGAACAAAGGCTTTGGGGACAGACCTAAGGCTTCGGAACCACAAGGCATGGGTTTGGTTCCCAGCATTCTCACTGACTCTAGGTAACCTTGGACAAGTTACCTGATGTCTTTGCCTTGTAGGACGGAGTCAACAGTTGCTAGCTCAGGGGATTGCTTTATTAGATTATACCAGGCATCACTCAGTAAGTTGTTTCCTTCCTTTCAGAGAATCCCTGTAGGGCTGGAGCAAAGCAGGAAGGCTTCATGGAAGAAGTGGCTTTTCACTTTGGCACTGAAGGATGGCTAGAATATATTTAATGTTTTCTGTGTCTTCTCTAAGGAATCTGTGGGAAGACTCTGGGCTACTGGGGTCATCTGAGGAGAATGGCCTTCCAGGCAGCCGTGACTATGAATAGAACTATGTGAAAGGAAATCATCTTCTTCAGTTTGGAAGATTATTTTTTTTAAAGATTTTATTTATTTATTCATGAGAGACACAGAGACAGAGAGAAAGAGGTAGAGACACAGGCAGAGGGAGAAGCAGGCTCCATGCAGGGAGCCCGATATGGGACTCGATCCTGGGACTCCAGGATCATACTAAACTGCTGAGCAGCCCAGGGATCCCACGAAGATTACTTTTTAAGTGTGGTTTCAAATCCTGTTGCAGAGGGCAAAGCCAGGTGGTCAGAGTACATGGTTGGGAATTGCCATGCTCAGGTTCTGTTTCCTGCTTTTTCTTGCAGATGATGCAGTTCGCCTGGCAGAGCTACAAGCTTTACGCAATGGGGAAAAATGAGCTCCGGCCACTCACAAGAGACGGCTACGAGGGCAACATGTTTGGTGAGTCCCCCTGGTGGCTGAGTGGAATTCAGTTTGGGCTGTTGTGCCCTGCAACCCCCCCACTCCCCACCCCCCCTATTTCCCCAGACCCAGTGGCTTCTGAGTCTGAGCTCCTTCTGGGCTGCTCAGGCTTTCGAGCCTTCTAGATTTGGGGGAAGCCAACACGCTTCCCTCTCACTTTACACTCTTTGTATGCACTTAGCATCTGTGTTTTAGAGCAAACACACTTGGACATGTGACTGGAGATGGTAAGGAACAGAGACCTGCTTCCAAGGAGCAGGTTTGGTGCTCTAAAGGACACAGAGGACTGGATTTAAATCCACTCCCCCAGGTGTAGCTGTAAGATGATCTTGGGTGGTCTCGTAGAGAAACAGAACATGTTTCTGATGAGGTGGGTGCATGCACTGCCTTTAGGGTCCTGCAGGTGCATCTTGCACGCTCACCTCATAGACGGACAGTACTGTCGCACATCAGGGAGTAGCACAGGTGTGGCCTCGTGTCAGTAGCTTGCATGTGACCTTCAGCCTCACTAGCTCGTGTCTCTTCCCTCTTCAGCCACGGGTTCTCCTAATTCCGGAAAGCCTCTCTCAGCTGGAGAGTCTGCAGAGTGCCTTCTTGTGGGCACGGCCTCACATTCCAAATTTAACACCCTTCCAAGTCGCCAGCTCTCCTCTCTGCAGGCCTTTCTCCAGAAAAGATGCTGGAGGCGGCCTGGCTTGCTGCTTCCCTGAGAGACCAGAGCTATCCAGGGCTGGCGACAGAAATTCACCCACTGTGTTCCTCACTCCTGAGGTCCAGAACCAAAGAACCAAGTCAGATGAAAAGCCCTAGGAAAATCTTGAAGGCAGGTTAAAGGGATCCCATGTGTATGATCTTAAGAGAAGTGCCTACGTTATGGGAAGAGGAACACAGAGAACCTGCCTTCTTCCCTCTAACCAATCTGCATCACATTCTTTCTGGATGTGTGAGAATTCACTCCCGGGGGTGGGGGGGGGGCAGTGTGTGATAGAGAGAGAGAGTTTGGGAAGCTTCTTTCATTTTTCTGATTATCACAGGAATGTAGGGGAAAAGAAAAAGTATCAAAAAGTGGAAAGCAGGGACACCTGGGTGGCTCAGTGGTTGGGCGACTGCCTTCGGCTTGGGTCGTGATCCTGAGATCTGGGATCGAGTCCCACATCGGGCTCCCTGCGAGGAGCCTGCTTCTCCCTCTGCCTGTGTCTCTGCCTCTGTGTGTGTGTGTCTCATGAATAGATAAATCTTTGTTAAAAAAATGGAAAACAGACAAAAAATAACTCATTCTGCCACATAGATGCAGCCTCTCTTAGCATCTTAGTTCATTTCTTTCCAATCTTCTCTTTGCTTTTTTCTTCTATATACAATTTTATGTCCTGTCTCTCTCTCTCTTTCTCTCCCTCCCTCCTTTTGGCTTAATGTTACATCATAAGTGTTTCCCTAACTTATCCAAATTTTGTCATAAAGAATGTTTTTAATGGTTGCAATTATTGCATGGATGTGCCATAATTCATTTAACCATTCTGCTAATGTTGGACAGAAGTCGTTTCTAATTTTTTGCTATTAAAGATAATTCACCAGTTGTCATCTTTGTGCATAAAATGTTGTCTTAGGATAGATTCCTAGGAGGACTCCTGAATCAGAAGGGAGGAAGACAGATGTTTCTTTAACCTCGGATATGAAATGTGTGGATTTCTGTTCAGAGGCCTGGCTGTCTCCCCTGCCTTGGAACTCAGACCTTCCCCCAACATCCCACATCAGCCCTGGGGAAAAGGGGCCAGTGTGGGTCTCACCACAGTTGTTGGAGCTTTGGTGACTAGTGTAAATCCAGGATGGAGCCATGGAGGCTTTCCCTCTCCTTCCCTCTAACAAATATTCAGGGAATTGGTGGGAGTGGGGGAGGCTAATTTCTGAAACTACACAGCATGGGCATAGCTGTTGCTCAGACCATCCACAGGGACAGAGGAAGTACCATGGGAACACTGTAGGTAGGATTGAGCTAAGCCAAGTCCCATTGTGCAAAATTCCTCAGGGCTGTCATTTGCACCTCAACTCTCAGTGCCTTTTCAATCACCAGCCCTGATGGAGAGTGGGCAGCTAGAATGGCGGAAAGTAAGTTGGTCCTTGAGTCAAAAGACCTGGGCGCAAGTCCTCACTCTGTCCTGAGGTACCTGTGTGGCCAGGTTTGAGTCACATAGTGTCTCAGGTCCCCTCTGCTCATTTGTCCTTCATACTGGACTGCTGTGAGAGCAAATATGAACATTCAAAGGGCCAAGTCTGTGTGAGTGCTTTGCCATTTACAGAATAATACATGCAGTCAGCAGTTGCCCTGGCGAGCCCATGGGAGGTCCTGAGGTCCCTTGGGTGTCTGTCTCCCAGAGCAGCCAATCCCCTGGATGCCTGTCTCCCAGAGCAGCCACTCCCCTGGGTGCCCATCGATCCAGTGCCTGCAATAGTCCCCACAGCGAAGCAGTTGCTTTCCTCTGGAGCTAGCAAAGAGGTCGCAGTGGGTGGCTGGCCCCTGGGAAAGGAGGGTGTGCAGCGAGAGCTGGTCTTGGTTTATTCTTTCATTCAACAAATGCTTTTGTACCACTTCTTGGTTGTATGACCTTAGGCAAGTTATTTCTCTATGAGCCTGAGTTTTTCTGCACAGTGGTACTAATGAAAACATCAGACCCCAACCCAGAACCTGCCTGACACAAAGAACCTGCTTAATAGGTAGTATCTCTGACTGTAATTACCACAAATTTGTCTCAGGAGACAGAGGCTTATGGGAATGCACCCAGAGAAGGAGGTTCTAGTTTGGGGTGGATCTATGAGAGGCTTTGAAGCCAGACTATTCCCAAAAATAGAAGAAGGTGAATTGGCCTAAGTTAGAATGCTTGTCACCCTACCACTTCTTTTTCTGGACTCGTGTGGGCTGCTAGATGGCATCGTTACTGGGCTCTGGCCACTGCCATCTTCAGTGACTTTACTGTAAACTGAGCCCTGCCAGGAAGGTCAGGTGACAGCAGTGCCCACCCTGCCCCACCTGGCTGAGCTGTTTGGACATGGGCTCTTGCAGTCCCCCTCTTGGGCCTGCAGGGCCAAGAGGGCTGTATACCAGGAAAAGTAATGAGTTCACACCAGTGCCTGTCTTTGCAGTGACATCAGATGCTGAGTCGGTCTCCTGTGCAGCATTTCACCAAATCGAGTTCCCCTCCCAGCTGCCCATACTCCCCTTCCCTGAATCTGTTCTCACTCAGAGCAAGACTGCTGAGTGAGGTGTCTCTCAAGCCAGCTTTTGTATCCTTAGCAATTCAGTGTCAAAGTGGCTTCCTTTTTACTAACATCCGGCTCAGCAGGTCATGTCAGAAAATGTTCCCAAGACCCCAGTGCTGTGAGCAAGGACACAGCCTGCTCCTTGCCTTGTGGCCCAGGCCATGGCAGATATCTGCCTATTTCCCCTTCCTCTAAGAGGTCACTCAAATGTCCCTGTTAGTGTCCAGCCAGGTGGTGGAAAGAGTGTGGCTTTGGATCTCAGCAGGCCTGAATAGAACCTCTGTGTTGCCACTTAGCTGTGTGGCCTCAGACTGCGGAGTGGGACAGAGTCCCTGGCCTCTTGGGGCCTTGGTGATAACTGGAGATGGACAGAGGCCTAGCCCTGAGTCCGGCTCAGAGCAGGCACTCGATGGTAGTGTTCTGATTGCTAATAAGTCAAAGAGGTAAGTCTGCCACTTGAAGAACCCATTCGGGGAGGGGAGGGAGAGGAACCAGCTGCTATGCAGCAGCCGGCAATGCCACAAAGCACAGTGGCTCAGTGTACAAAGGCCTTCCTTACCTGTAAAAAGGACTGCTGCTATGATTTGGGAGGATATTAAATAAGCTAGCATGGGCTCGGGGCCAGAGAGGTTGCATTTGCATGCTGCTGTGCCACTTATTAGCTTTGTGACCTTGGGTAAGTTTCTTAACCTTTCTGGACCTCTGTCCCAGCTGTAAAGTTGACACAACAATACTACCCACTCACAGGATTGTTTTGAGAATGAAAGGAGTTAAGACATGAGAAGCACTCATATTCATGTCTGGCATTCTTCAGGTCAGCTGCTATGAGGATGACATAAGGCTCTTAGGACAGTGTGTGCTGCTCCCATTTTGACTGGAGCATATCCGAGACCTTAGACCCAGGGATCCATGTGAGGGCTCCAGGGCTTCCTAAACCCTGATCCCTCCTGCCCTGTTTCCCCAGCCCTTGAGTGCCCATGGCAGAGATCGTGGCTGAGCAGCCCACTGGCAGGCAGTGTCAGGTTCACTTCTTCATTTAAGCAGCTTACAGAGAAATTTTTAACAGGGAAGAGACAGGGGAAGGTTAAGGTTCAAGGCCATGGAATAAATCAGCCTCCTGCCAGGATGAGAGTTTCTGGACAGTAGTAAGTGACACCTTGCACTGGTGCCAGCTGCCAGCCTTGAGGCGCTTAACGAGCATTAATCCTCCCAAGAAGTCAGAGTGAGCCATGATAACTTCATCTTCCCTTGGCAGCTGGGAACATCAGCATGGGCACAGAGTTTTGGGAGGGTGCCACCAGAGAGGCCTCTTCGAAGGCAAGTCCCACTCCTTCATCTGAGTTGGGGGAATCCAAGCTGGTACATCTTCTCCCTTACCCTGACGGAAGCTGAGGAGGACATGTACTTTATGGCCAGGGTCTGCAGCCACCCATCTCCAGGCATCAGTAGTTAGTGGACATTGGTTGAGTATTCAGGGCTTGGAAAAAAGATGCAGATGTTCCTCTTTTCTCCCAGCATAGGAAAATGTCTTATCCTTTCCGGAGAACCTGAAAACACAGAATTGCAAAACATGCCATCGGCCGTCAGCATGATGAGCTGAGGGAACTGGGGACTTGAGAACTACACCTGCCTGAGTTTGAATCCTGGCTCTGCCACTTACTAGTCATGTAACCGTAGGCAAGTTTCTTAATCTCTGTACCTCAGTTTCTCCATCTGTACAATGAAGATAATACTTACTTCCCCCAGCAGTGGTGGAGATTAGATGAAGTCCATGTGCAGCACGTGGCCGTGTGCCTACACGTCCCTGCCAATGCACACTCGTTAACCCTCAGCTGCTTCCATAATTTTTCTATTTGTTAAAAAGTACTTGTGAAAATCATTATATTCGGAAGAAAGAAACAGTGTCTGGCACATAACACGTAGTAGGCTCTCAGTAAATATGTTGGAATGAATGAATCGCCCACTGCTGTCTCTGCCTGCCCTGTTTTCCCTTCTCCCCTTGTCCTTGGTTTGGCTGGGAAAGGGCTGGATCCTGCTTTGCTCTCTCTTCCTCTTATTCTCTTCAGCTGCCTTGACCTCGTCCTCTGTCACAAGTGCATTTAGAATCAGCAGACTAACCCCATCAGAGCAACCGTCCTGCTTGGTCAGCAGATTTGTTTCTTGGGCCTCTTCTCCATGGAGCATGGAGGCACTCGCATGGCCAAGAGCAATGTCCACCTGCTCGTAGCCGGCTCAGGATGACCGTGAGAGCCCCAAATTGGATTCCGCCTCTGCCTTGTGAATCCCCGATAGAACTGCCAACCAAATCCCCATTTCGAGGGATGATTTATGGCTTTGGGTGAGTTAAGAGGCAAAATGAACACTGCATGATTTTCAGATCACAGGCTGGGAATGTTTGGCCTTGGCAGAGAAAAAAAATCATCTTTGCCTTGTAACAGAGCAAATATGATGTTGAAGAGGGAATAAATCCAGGTCCCAAGATGTCACTTTTACAATTGCTTTTTGGTGTGTGACTTAGTAGTACCTTCTGCAAAATGTTCACAGTCTCCCACACACACACCCCAGTCTTACTGGATCTTTTTGTGGGGGGTGAGAGTTACTCTACCAGTATGGCTGCCTAGGGAACTGCACACTTTGCCAGAGAGACAGTTTGCAAAAACCACCTGCTTCTGCAGTTTTCCACAGAACTCCATGTTTCCACGAATCTCTGAGGTTGTTTCTGGGAGGCAGCATTTTGACTTTAGAGGTAGGCCTGGATTCAAGTCCTCCGCATTTACCAACTGAATGAAATTGGGCAAGTCACAAAATTCTCTGAACCTCAGTTTACTCACCTATGGAGGTGGCGGCCGGGTTAGGTCGCCCCAGTACCCTGCCTGGCATGCACGCACACCCTCCCTGGTCCCCTATCCTCTTCCCCTGCTGTTGGGTAACAGAACACGTTGACTTCTCTGGCTGAAAAATACTATATCCGCTTTTATGAGTTCATTTTTTTTTTCTGAAAAACCAAAACACCCAGTATCCATAATTCTTGGAAAATCATTATCAGGCCGTGTTGCTCACTGATTTTTCGCAGGCTGTGGTGCACATTCCTGACCCAGGCTTTGAGTTTGTTTTGAGAAAGAGCTGTCATCTGCGTCGGAAGTGGTGATGTTGCAATTCCTTGCATAGAACAGGTCAGGCGTAAGGGCAGCAAGCAAACCTTCCGGGTAGTCACATGTTTTGGGAGCCGTGGCTGCTCCATCCGGAGGCTGGGGGCTGTCAGAGTGCAGAGGAAATGGATCAGAAGCACCGGTCACTGGCAGATGGGCTTTTAGCACAAGGAGGGTAATGGGATGAAAGTATTAACCCCACACATGAAGGGTAGGCACAACGGACAGTTGCTGGTCAGATGCTGCGGTTCTGTTGGGGGGGGGGGGGGGATGTCTCCCTGTGGCCTTGAATGACACATCCATGATTTCACAGGTCCCTCCTAAAGACCAGAAAGTCCCTCAGGCCACACTGGGTAATTATCGAAGCAAAGCGCTCACCTCTGAATTAGCCTGCTGGCTTTCCACTCTCCCATGCAGCTGACCATTCGGGGCATGGTGCTCTGCACTCTCCTCCACCAAAAGATTTTTTTTTTCCTAAGCACTTTCTCATTAAGATGCATCTTGGCCGTTTTCTTTTTCTTATTGTTTAAAAGGCTTCCCACCAGCACAGAGCATAATTTATTTCTCTAAAAAATATAGTAGCAGGTTGTTGTAAAAAGAAAACTCAAGGTCAGGGAGCCTTGAGTCCCTGTCCCTGCCCTGGCGCCAGCAGCCGTGTGAGCCGGCGGGCGGCCTCCTTTGGGGCTCCTCGGGTCTTCAGTACAAAGACGCCCAGCCCCTCTCTGATTCCTGGTTGGTTACTAGGCTGATTTCTTTTTTCTTTTTCTTTTTCTTTCTTTTTTTTTTTTTTTTTTTTCTGCCTCTGAGAGGCTATTTGGGCTGTGCTGGTTCTCTTGAAATCTGAAATTTTAGTAGCAAGTCTTGTTCCTGTCAGGGAGAAGTGAGTCAGGGTATCTATTCCCAGAGCAAGTTGCTGGATGCCTAAGATGATTCATATTGAAAGTGACATTCCCTCCTGGAGGCGGGGTGTTCCCACCCACTTTCCAAAGACCTTGCCTTCCTTGGAAACAAGGCTGAGCCCACAGCAGACAGCCAGCCCCCTTTTCTTCACACCGCATTGATGGCAAGCACTTGCCAAATTTCCCAACAAACTCACTGACAAATAGGTATGTGAATTCGCAGAAATCTCAGACTGTCGGTGCCAGTTGGATTCTTTGAAACCATCTGGTCCGATGTCTGGAGGATGGGGAAGGAGGCATGCAGAGGGACACAGACTCTCACAGAGGCCTGACAGCCAGGACTTGAGCCCTGGTCTTTTTACTTGAGCCTCTGCCTTTTTTTAAAATTACTTTGTAAACATTGACCCGTAACTTCTACCTTAAATGCAGTAGAAGGCACAAATGTTAAGTGCACATCCTAATGAATTTTACTTACGGGTGCAGCCTGTAACTACTCCGCAGATCAAGGTGGGTGGCGTTTCCTGTAAGCCACAAGGTCCCCTCCGGCCACTCCCAGTCAGTAGCCTACCCCCCACCCCCAAAGGGCCGCCACTATTCTGACTTCTATCATCTTAGATTAGTTTTGTCTGCTTTAAGATTTCACACCAGACTATATATACTCTTTTATGGTTTTGCTGCTTTTCACTCATAATTATATCATAAAGAGCAGTTCATTCCTTTTCAAGTTTATCTACCCATTCTACTGTTGTTGGACATTGTTGTTGCCGGTTTGTGGCAACTGCAAGCAAACCCCAAACCCATTGGCTGTCAGTCTCTCCAACTCTCCCTCCCCTGCCAACCCAAGGCAACCACTTATCTCCTTTTTGTCCCTACAGAGATTTGCCTATTCTGGACGTTTCATATGAAGGAGATCATATATAATACCTGTTTTTTTTGTGATTGACTTCTTTCATCAGGACTAATTTTTCAAGGTTCATCCTCACGGTGGCTTGAACTTGTACCTCATTTCCCCGGGAAGTATTGCCAAATAATATCCCATCATGTGAAAATACCACATTTATTTATCCTTTAAGCAGTTAATGGACATTTGGATTGTGTGGATTTTGTGTTTTTGTTTTTGTTTTCTTGCTGTTCCAAATAATGCTTCTATGAACATTCATGTGCAAGTTTTTGGGTGGATGTGGGTTTTCATTTCTCTTGGGTATTTGTCTAGCAGTGGACTTGCTGGGTCACATGACTCTATGTGTCAACTTCTGAAGAACTGCCAGACTGTTTTCCACAGTGGCTGCACCATTTTACATTCCCATCAGGAGTATTTGAGGGTTATAAACACTTTTTGTACATGCTTTTTGGTGGAAACAAGCAGTCACTTATGTTGGGATCGACCCAGGATTTGAATTGCTGGGTCATACGGTATTAGTATGTTGAGCTTTAGTTGGATGCTGCCAGTTTTGCAACATGGATAAACCAATTGGTCTTCTTGCAGTATGCTGAATTATTGCCTCCTATTGAATGATACTTCCCTCTTAATCCAGACGCCCCACCCCTTGTTCAAAGCCCGAGCTTCCCAGGCATGTGCTCCCTGGAGCTGAGCTGCCCTGCACTGCCTGCTTGGCTCTGGTGTGGAAAGGTCTCTCTTCTTCCTGCCTTAACCTAGAGGTGAATTGGGGCTCCTAGGCTGCCTGCCTCAAGTGTTCCTTGTAGCAGAAGGAGTAGTTAGCAGAGTCTTCCTTCACCATCCCCTCCCCACACTGTCTCCCAGTGCCATTGGGTGACCTCTCCACTCCCCATACCACCCCAGCTGTAATGCATAGGTCCAAAATGGTGTGAACTAGACCGTCTTTAGTTCAGTTACTATATATCAGGAAGGGGGTCGAAATAAAGAAAGTATTGACCTGGGGTCAGAAGACTTGGATTCTCCAAATCCTGGCTCTACCAACTCACCCGGCAGGGGTCACATTTCTTTTCTGAGCCTCAGTTTTCTCTCCTGTGGAATGGGGAGATTGACATCTTCTCATAAGATTGTTACTGGGATCATATGAGACCACTTCTTTATCTATTCATTATTGTTCAGTGCCCATAGTGTGCTAGACACTCTCCTAGACATGGAGGGGAAACAGCAGGAAGCAAGACAGAGAGATACCCGTGTAGATCTCCCAGGCTTTGAGGTCCACACTCACGCCAAGGGCTCTTTAATTCATTCTTGGAGGGATGGGTTTCAAAAAGCCTTCCTGGAGGAGGTGGCCTCTACCCTGAGACTAGAAGCATGAAGGAAGAAGCATAAGAGAGGGGTCATGCACACAGAAACACAAGTACAACAGCCTAGAGGGGAGGTCACATGAGGCCCTGCCCCTGGAGGTCTAAAAGATTTTTGGTGTGGCTAGAGCAGGTGGGGGTATGGTAAGAGACCATATGCAAACAGTGTTGGCATAAAACGGGGTCCTATGAATGTAGCTTCCCCGTGTTTTCTCCCCATTCTGAGCTTCAGAACCAGGAGACCTGACTTCTGATGGCTTCTCAGCCACCAGTCTGCTCTGTGACCTAGGCGAGACCTATTCTCTCTCAGAGCTCATTTCCCATCCTACAGTGTGGGCGTCTGGCATGTGGACTCTCCTGTTACTTCAAGGTCCTAAAATAGCAGGTGATTTGACTACTTTTGGGTGTGTTTGACCCTGGCTGATGGAAGTCTGGTGTGGCCAAGTGGGCAGTGGGCTCAGAGGTGCGGCTCTGGTCACAAGTGGGGACCCAGGACTGACCGCTTCTCTGGGCCGGAGGAGCCAAGACTTCACTTCCCCACCATCTCCCCACCCCCTTCATCCTCCTCCAACCCCCCGGGGCCTCTCAGGCAGATCAGTTCCCCTCTGCACACACTGGCTGCTCTCCCCAGGCATGAGAACCGCTCAGGGATCAATAGGAATTGTTGAAAACTTCTGAAGAGAACGTGAAGGAGGACAAAGAAACCCGGAAGTGTGTTGTCAGCACAATTTAGGGCTAATGCTCAAGTTTGTTTTCCTTTTCATCAAATCTGAAAGGCAGTTTGAAATCCACTGCTCTTGTTTTGTTTTTTAATGACTGGATAAAAGCACAATTGCATTTTCTCCCCCAATAACTTTGAATTCTGGGAATAGACCATGTGGGGATAATTGCTGTTGTCTAATCCTGCCGATGGCCAAGCAAATGATTAGGACAGGGAGGAAGGGAGCCACCATGGCGGAGGCCCTCTGCCTGCTTCTTACCCAGCCAGCAGGGCTCGGCTCCCCAAATAACACTTCCTGAAATAGCAGTTGCCCAGAAATGCATCTGGATGTTGTTTTGCAACAAGTAATGGATAGTGCTGTTGGGGACATGGAGAGTTTGAGTTATTTAAGTTTTAATTCAATTCTGCAACTTTGTATTGAGTACCTACTGTGTGCCAGGCTCCCAGCTGGGTATGGAGCAGGGAAGAGGGTGCAAAATGAGCAAGATGCCATGAGCTCATTGGAGAGAAGACAAAGGCGATCTGCCTGTGCTGCCAGGCAGAGCACGTGCCTAAGTGACACTGCTGCAAGAGAGAACAACGGTACCCAAGAAGAGCTGCTGAGCAAGTTCCAGGAACTCTTCTAAAAGTTCCCATAAAGTTCCCCACATTTCATTGCTGACAATCCACAAAGATGGTGCATCCAAGAGGAGAAGTATGGGAGGGGGCAGATGCTTGGGTGCCAGGGTTGCTCAGGGGGTAGATTTTGCCAAAAATCAGTGAAATCTCTGTTACAGGTGGAGAAACAGCACGAGCCAGGCCTAGGAGGTCATGCTGGGTAGAGCGTTAGTACTTTGACAGAGGCAGGAGCAATTGGTGATGTGGGAGGAAGCACATTTGGAGGGAAGAGACCTAGTCCTGGCCTCCAGTACCCAGCCAGGTGCTCAAAATGCCCCCATACAGGGCTGACTTCTTCATTAGACATAGTGCCTACAACTCACACAAGTATTGTAATTTTCCTTTAAAATCAGAAGACAAAAATGAATATAATAATGAATCCAGCCTGGGTTATATTCATTTTTATACAAATGCAATTGTGAAAGATCATTTTTAACATATATATTTTTACAGAGGTAGGTCCCACAAAAGTGTAATGCTACCCTGCTTCTGTGTCCTTTGCTGGTGGGAGGGAGGGAGGGAGGTCTGAAAGTCTGCTACCACCTGACTTGGTGGGAAGGATTCCTTCCTTCTTGTTGCGAAAATTGGCACAGAAACAACTCAGGTTCTTTGTCTCCGTTAGTATGGGGCAAGGAGGGCGGATCTGCCCACCTGCTTGTGCAGCTACCTTCTCGTGAGTTTCATTTATTCCCCTCGGTACCTCTTTGATGAAGTAGGTGTTGTGCTGACGAGCAAACTGAGACTTCGAGAGAAGTAACTTGTCCAAGCCTGCAAAGAGCCAGAGCGGCAGTTCAAACCCAGGCTTGTCTACCTCCAGAGCCTGCACGTCTGGTTTCCTCTGCCTCTGAAACTGTGAACCCCCCACCAGCCAGGATCTCCCACATAACTTGCCTTGTGCATCCCTGGTATGGCACAGAACCCCACGGTACTTTTGCGGTATCCAGAGGTAATGGTGAATGTCAAAGAAGGGTCCATGTGTGTTCATTGGTTAGAAGGGGGCTGTGACATTCTTCCCTTGACACTGCTGAACCTTTGTCCATTCCATCCCTCTTACTTATCTTCCCCAAATCAAGGAGGGTAAAATCCCAGACACCCCAGATGAGGCTATTACCCAACACTCACCGGAGTCTAAAATGGTGTCACAGGGGCTGGACTGGGAAAAGCTGCCTCTCCTGTTATTGCCCACATCCAGCAGTGGGGTCGTTCCTGCCACTGGCAGCATGGCTCTATCTAAAGGGCCTTGAACTTCACAGACATCAACCCTGCCCAGACCAGGGTGTATGTACAAAAGCAGGTCCCTTGGCAAATGAGATATATCCTCTGGGCTCCTCCCAGCTCCAGAGGTCAGTTTGCAAAGCTGAGACCATTCCCCAGAAACATCCCAGGGCCTGCAGCTCAATCTAGGAGCTGGAGAGGAAGCAAAACCCCTGAGGCAGGATCCTGGTGACTTGAGGCAGGTTTGCCAACCAGATAGGAACACAGGGCTTTGGCTCCATTTCCTAGCTGTGTGACCTTGGGCAAGTCAATTAACATCTCTGTGCCGCAGTTTCCTCTCCTAGGAAAACAGGAATAATAGTACCTATTTCATAGAGTGGTTGTGAGAATTCAATTAATATATGTGAAGGGCTCAGAGTAGCACCAATAAATAGTAATGGCTGCCATCATTATCATCATCATCATCTTTACCATCGGTATTGTCAAAGCTGTCCAGGGAAGTAATAATTGTCTCTGTGACCTTGGGCAATGCATTTTTCCTACCCCTCCCTGGGATATAGTCTCACTATCTGTGAAATGGGTAGCTTGGGCCAATTTATGGCTCTTAAGCCAGGGAAGACATCACAACCAGCTACCGGACATTAGCAAACATGGATTTCCAGGTTCCATCCCCAGAAATTCTGGTTCGGTAGAGTCTGTTGCTGGCTCAGGGATCTGTTTTTTAAAACAGAATCTGTCGGTGGTTCTGATGCACAGCCTGAGTTAGGAACCACAGGATCCTGCTGGGCCCAAAGTCTGTCATTCCTGAAGTGATTGGTCCTTCACCCATAGCCCAGGTGATGCCCTTGGCAAAGGTGAGCCCCCGTGGGTGCTGAGTCTGCCGTGGACTTGGGCTCCCACACTATCAGATGGGGTAAGCCACCTGTTCAACAGGACAGCTGTGGGGGCCTGGGCCACTGTGTGAGTGAGTCCAGCATGTCTAGGGGGTCTTCATTCAGCAGATGTTTGATGAACATGGCATTTGCAAATGGCGGGCAGAGCAATTGTGTAAAGAGGGTACCTTCCAGCCATGTGGGACCTGGGTACTAATCCTACCCTCAGGTAACATGGGATGGTCTTGGTGTAACTCTCCTGCATTGCCTGGGAGAGGATTTTGGATGCTTTTGATAAGAATGCCTCAAAGGAACTTTATTATCACAAATGGCCCATCTTCTTGGACGCCGGTGGGCCCTACATGTCCCCTTTCCCTGCTGGAGCTCATTGTAATGCCCAGCCCACCTGCAGCCCCCACCTGGCACGCTGACCTTGCTCCTTACCCTTCAGCATATCCCCACTCCCTTCTCTGGTGGTAGGACCCAGCCAGGAACGTAGGAAATCTCGGCCCCTCAGTCCCTCCGTCCCTCCCGCAGCTGAGCGGCACCACGGCCTCTGTATCAGCCATCCCCTTTACCTTCCTTCCTGCCTCCAGTCTCCCATGATCCTTAGTGCGGTAAATTGGATTCCTGCTTTTCTCTTTGAAGAACACGCTCTGCAGTAGAAACCGCTCCTGAAGGCACTGACCCTTACGTCTGGTGCCTGCACCGGCCACTCACAGTACAGGCGCCGGAAGTGGGTGGGCAGATAGATCAGTCTGACTCCCGTCCTGGAGCCCCATCCCAGGGCAGCAGGGCTGTGCAGCCCCTGGTGTGGGGGGCAGAGGCCAGCTGGCCTCTGGGCACGAGCTTGCTGAAGAATCTCAGTAGTTATTATAGCTTACACATTCAACGACTTCAATTTGGCATATGTCTTGAGGTGCTGGGTAAGCATCTTGTCAACTTCAGCACAGCTGACGAAGTTATGACATGAAGAATGGTTAGACTTTGCAGTTTTCCCCGACCTCCAGCTGATCCTGTGAAAATGTCCCTCCTCCTTCCAGTAAGATGATTTGTGCCCCAAATTTCCTCATCTCAGCGGGAAGGGTCTCTTGGCAAGGCAGAGTAGAAATTTGTTGTCATTCTGATACCCTGATTTTGTGTTCCCTGAGAGGAAGGCACGTTTCCTGTCTGCTTTGTTGCTGACCGTCAGGGTTGCTGCCCCACAGGATGGAGTGATGGGGAGGGATGGCTGGAGACACTTCCATGTTTTAAGATTTTATTTATTTATTCATGAGAGACACAGAGAGAGGCAGAGACACAGGCAGAGGGAGAAGCAGGCTCCCTACAAGAAGCCCGATGTGGGACTTGATCCCAGGACCTCAGAATCATGACCTGAGCCTAAGTCAGAGGCTCAACCACTGAGCCACCCAGGCGTCCGGAGATACTTTCATTTTTAAGCTACTGTTCTCAGACACTAAACCTTGAAACGTGGAATTTTCCCTTTTCTTAAGGCTGCCATTCTAGGTGTCTCTTCTTAGCTAGAAAGTGATGAAGTTGGAACAAATCCCTTTATCCATATTGGAATTATCTGAGTGTGAAAATCCTTTTCTACCCTTACGGTTACTCATCTATTTTTTCCTTTTTCCTTTTTTTTTTTTTTTTTTGAAAAACGATAAATGTAATACATGCCCATTATAGAGAAATGAAGAATTACAAGTTAAGAACCCGAAAATAAAGTTCCTGAAGTCCCGCCACCCAGACATTCTAGTTTCATGGGTCTCTTCAGATACGTTCCCGTGAAAAGGAATATATATAAATATGTATTTTTACATAAATAGTATCATATGATAAACACTGGCTTGTGATGTTTTTTCACTTAGTATTTTGTGATCACATTTTCAGGCTGTTAAACACTAAACAGACATGTATATTGCCATATTTAATGGCTAGCTACGTGCTATTCTGTTGTATGGATGGACTATATATGTGTGTATTCACACACATATGCATTTATATATGTAAATGCATACATACACACATATACATTTTATTTTTTTTCTTATTCCTCTTACCAAACATTTAGGTTATTTCTGAGTTTTTGTCATTCTAAGCACTGGTAAAATAAGTTTCCTGATTCAGCTTGCTAATCTTTACATACATGTCCTAATGTTAGGGTGAGATTTTAGAACAGGACTAGCTAATATGTTCAACCATTTACCACATGCCACTCTGAGCACTTTACATGTATTATTTATTGAAATCTAGAAATTATTCTGTACAGAAACATTCTCATTTTACAGATGAGGACACTGAGGCCAAGAGAGGTTATATCCCTTGGTCAGGATCACGCAGCAGGCAAATCACAGAGCCAAGATTAGAAGCCAAGCTCTCTGACTCCAGAAGTTTCTGATACAAAATATTAGATCTGTTCAGCCTACCACTCTGTGATGTAAAACTGCCTGTCCCCTATTTCTTTCCCCCAAGCTCTGTGACCACCTTGCCTGAGGCCTGGCCTCTCGGAGTTTCCTCACACCCACAGTCACATGATAGGAACAGGAAAAGAAGGATTGGTGGTGCCACTGTGACCTAGATGTGGTTCTCAGTCCCTGGGAAATGCCTTGTAGAGAACCATCCAGGGCCAGTTGAAGGAACTTAGAGGCCCATGTTAGGGAAGAAGGGAGTATCTCTGCACAACTCTGCAAGCATGGCCAGCCTGGGGACTTGGCTCTGCTGAGCCAGCTGTCCTGGGAGGGCCTCGGCTCTTCCTAGAGCAGGTTCCTCACAGGAGCTGGGCTCTGGCTGAGGGGAGTCCTCACAGACCACTCTGGGACAGTTAGGCACATGAAAGGAAGTCTAAGCCCTCGGCAGGAAGTATACTAGGAAAAGAAGGGTGTGAGTAAGAGGCAGATTCCAGGCTGGGGGCCTTGGAGGTTTGCTGCTAGACTGAACAAGTCCAAGGCCAGAGCCCAGAAGATGAAACCAGTTTTGGAGAACTCACCAGTGAGCACTAGGACAGCCTTATGGCCCTGAGGTGAGACCAGGGTACTCTTCTCATGACCTTCACTTTGCCTGACCCATCCCTTTGAGGATAACCAAATTCTAGCTGCCTCAGACCCTGAGGCTTGCCCTGGAGCTGGGGCATGGAGTGTAGCTGGTCCTGGCAAATGGGCAAATCAAGGCACAGCATCTCCAAGCAGCAGAGGTTGAAGGATTCCCACCTTGGCTGTCTTGCAAGGCAAGTGTGTCTTGGCCTGGCAGAAGAGCCTGACAGGGAAGGCTTGCCCTCCACCCCCTGCAGCCCAGCTAGCTCTTCTTGATTTATCCATAGATTGAGCTTGATGATCTAGACTCATATTCATTCAAATAATCACATGAGTTATTTCTGCAATTTAGGTCTTCGAATAAGTGTACTTGGTTGCTGAATATGTGATCAGCCACAGATTTCTCATTCTTTAAAACCCAAGGAGCGGAAATGCCAATATAGAAAAGCTATCATACAACGGCAGAGATTTCCAAAGCACGAAAATCAGGCTGCTCAAAGCTCTGGCCCCTGAATCTCCCATCCCGCTGCCACTGGGCCCATCAGTGTTCTTGCAGAGCTCAAATTGGGGGGCTTTATCTGTAAAACCCCTGGGGGGATGACAATCAATGGATAATCTGCTCACATTCTTTTTACTTAACCAGAGAATTGGTTTGCCTCTGAAGTAACATTATCTAGAGGAGAAAATGCGTTTGAGGTCTTCAAAAGGGTATAGGTCAACTGGGAAAAGCCACCGCAGGCTTTTGAAGTTGCAAAGGTCAGTGTATGCTCTGGCTGCCCAGGCTCTGCTATATAACCTTTAACAGGTTCACCTCTTCCTCCTCCTCCTCATCAGCACAGCCGTCCCCTCAGAGCCCCTGGAACATGGAAACAGTCACTGGACAGGACTTACCATTCATTCCTTCTTTCACTTGTTTATTCAACAAGCCATTGTTGAACTCCTGCAGAGTTCCAAATACTGGATTAGACACGGAGATTTCAGAGAGAAGGCAGACCTGGGCCCTGCTTATAATCTCATGGGGAAGACAGGTGCAAACAGTTAAAATGCAGGTGTGGGGAAACCAAGGGGGGGCGGGGAGGAGAAAGGAGGTGCCTCCAGGCCCTGCCCTAGTGCCCCCAGTGTGGGCTCTGGCCCCCGTTCCCCATCCACAAATGACTGGACAGACCGGTCAGAACTCTTGAAGTGGCTTGGAGGAGAGGCCATTCTTGTTCCTTTCTCTGTGAACCACCCAGAAGCTGCAAACTGTCATGGGCCAGAGCTCAGTTGATGGAACAGGAGTCCCCGGAAGTGGTGACAGGTACACTGTGCACCTCAGTTGGGTTCTTCCTGTTGCCCTGGGGCTGGTAACACTAACTTGCACCCCAAAGCACAGAGGGGTGAAAGTTCTCCAGCCAAAATAAGTATTTGGGGACAGAATCCAAGAGTGTGGCCTAGGATAATATGACATACTAGAGTCATGATTCCAGGGCAGCCTTGCGTCTTTCTAGAATGACAATCTCATCTTATTTGACCTCAAAACTTACATGGTTTATTAAAACAACAACAACAACAACAACTACACAAAGCACTGGAATGACACAAGTGACTCATGGTGGCCCTTTTGACAAGCTAGTGCAAAGTCCCTGGTGCTGCCCAGCCTCAGATAGCACTAGCCCCCCATCTGAGAGCTGCTTTCAGGAGCCAGTGCCTAAATCATGCAGTATTATATCCTACTGCTTTGTTGTCACTCACCAGACTGAGACCCCAATAAACTCTTTCTAGGTCTCTACCGGCTATTGTGGGAAATCCAAAACATGGGTTTGAATTTTGCTTTGCCATTTGTTATTATCATCACATTGGGCAAGCCACTCAGCTTCCTTGGATTTGTTTCCTCACCTGTAAAATGGCCATTGTACCATTTCACCTCGTTGTGGGGAGAGGACACACAAAAGCTCGCACCACACCTTGTTTATGAGATGATACGAGATACAGTGTGGAAAGAGCACTGGATAAGTCAGGCCAGAAGCCTGTGTGAACCTACGCAAGGAATTCACCTCTCAAACCTCAGTGGACTATTTCCTAAGTCTGGCCAGACTCAAAGGATTAGGGTTAGAAGGATTAAATAAGAGGAACCATATGACAGTATTTTTTAAATACAAAATATGGGACAACTGCATATGTGATCTTAGAACCTGAGGCCGTGGGAGTTCCATCTCAAGTCAGTAGTACCAACGGGCCACTATCTTGGAAAGTATCTGAGTAAGTCCCCGGTGAATTTCATATTCAGCTCCAGATGGGGCTAAAGTATTTGCCTTTTCCTCGGCCTGGTAGAGTGGGCATCTATCGATCTGCACAGCTGAAACAGCCAGTGACCACTGGACTGAGTGACCCCAGGGCACGAAGCAAGGGAGGACTGGCCTGGACAGATGATCATCTTGTCTTCACCAAATGGCACCTGCCTTCGTCGGTTGGGGCTGCTGTAACAAAAATACCACAGACCGGATAGCTTAAAGAGCAAACCATTTATTTCTCACAGTTCTGGAGGCTGGGAAGTCCAAGATTAAAGTACCAGCAGATTCATTGTCTACTTAATGATTGGCGTCCTGGTTCATAAAGAGCTGTCTGCTCTCTGGGTCCTCACACGGTAGAAGGGGCGAGAGCTCTAGGGGCCCCTTTCTAAGGGCACTAATCCCATTCATGAGGGGTCCACCCTCATGACCTAATCACTTTCCAAAGGCCTCACCTCCAAATAACGTCACATTGGGAGTTAAGATTTCAACATAAGAAATTTGGGAGAACACAAATACTCAGTCCATTGATATACCCTTTAATAGGGAAAGTACTCTAGGCTTCCATGTGCCAGGGTGGGAACAGGCTTTCCCACTTGAGAAACAAATGTCCCTATAGCTTTGGTTATTCTAAGCTGGTGAGGCTTGGATGGTAAGTGACACTTCCTGCTCTTGAAGAGCAGGAACACCTAGGGACCTGATGAAGCCTTTAGAGGCTGTGACCAGAGACCAGACAAGCTGGTTGAGTTTAGAAAAGTCCAGTAGGACCATCTACTTACATTGCAGTCATTTTAGCAGCTGTGCCAGGGTCTCAATGCCAGCATATAGCAAGTCCTCAGTAAAGTCTATAGAAGCAGTGAATGAGTCCTAGAGAAAGTAACACTGCAGGATCACACTACTGCTCTAAAGGCTCACAGATATTTCTTGTCCACTCCATCTCTAAAATCCATGGGTATAAACCACAGCTCTATAAGGCCTCTTCAGTTGTGTTCATCAGTCAGACACAGTTGCTTTCCCTGCCCTCTTGGTTACAACAAATGTCCTTTCAAGTGTAAGAGCCTGGGATCTGGTGAGGGGGTAGAGGGTGGAGGAGATGGTGCATGAGAGTTCTAGTTGCTCCACATCTTTACCAACGCTTAATATTATCAGTCTTTTACATTTTAGCCCCTCTAGAAGAGGGATGGGGACACTGTCCTCTTTGGACCTCTTGAAATTTATGTATTTATTAATTCTGCACTTTTGTTCAATCTCCACTCTAGGGTAAGCACTAGAGAGAACAGAGATGAGTGATCATGGTCTATGTTCCCACAGGCTTGCATCAGACAGCTGGGGTGACTCCTTCCCCCCCACCATTCCCCAGCTTTATTAACCTGGGGCAAATCTGTCCCACTAAGTCTTGGTTTCCTCAACTATAAGATGGGGTTGGCACTTGCAATGAGGAATGTCATAGGCCTGGTCTACACAGGTACTCAACAGATGTTAACACTGCCTGTTATTTTTCATTCCTTCTGCCTGCTGGCTGACAAATGCTAGCAGGCACCAAAGGTTTAAGAACAATTTGTGAGACGAGAACTTAATAATAATAGCTAACATTTATTGAACATTTACCGTGTGTCAAATGCGGTTCTAAGTGCCTTTCAGAGATTACTTTTAATATTTAAAATCTTATTGATTCCTGTAATTTTTTGCAAATTGAGAAAAGGCCCTTGTAGTTTGGTTTTCATGGGAGAGCATGTGGTTACAATGCATGCACAGGAACCCAGTGGGTTTCTAGGAGCATGATGCTAGAACCTCAAAGGTAGCAAGCCAGGATCTAATAGCTGCTTTGCCTCTACATGGGTGCTGATGACTTTCATGTACCTGCTCCTACCCTTTGTTCAGATCCTGAAGGTTAATGACTTAGAAAGATATGGCTTCTTGAAGAAAGATCAGTGTTCAGTAGAGTTGCAAGACCCTGGGTGAGTGGTTCCCATACTTGGATTCTTGTCCCTGAGAGATGGGGTTTTAGGGAAGATCTCTCCTTTCTCTGGGCCTCCTTTCTACTGCTGTTTAATGAGCGATCCCACAACTGAGTGATTTAAAACAAAAACCATTTATTATTTCTCATGTGTCTGTAGTCATCTGGTAGGTCACCTGGGGGCCAGTTGGTCTAGGATGGCCTTGATTGGAAGACCTAGCTTTGTTGCATGTGGACCCAGACTTCTCATGGTACAGACAAGGGTCTGAAAGAACAGGTGGAAGCATGTATATCCTCTTAAGACCCTGGCTCAGAACTGGCACACTCGTATTTTCTTCACATTCTGTTGGTCAACCAAGTTAAAAGCCCAGCCTAGATACAAGGGCTGAGGAAATAGACTCCATCTGTTGATGGGAGCAGCTGCTAAGTCACGATGCTAAAGGTATAGGTCCAGGGAAGGGTGGAGAATCAGGAGTGCTTTTGAAATGCACCATACTCAGATCCCTTCCTGCACAACACTCCTGGGTCACTGTGAGGGGAAAAAAGGTAGGATTCCCATCATCTCAGGCCCAGGCTAGATGCACCTTTCCTGGATTTGGGATAAATTGACCAGGCACCCAGTCATTGTTGGTACAGAGCTCAGATCTAAATGGACAGAATTAGAGACATGTTTTTACTCAGCTACTCTTTCTGCATTTCTTGAGCATGACCTATGTGCCAGCTGCTGAGCTAAGCCCTGAGGATGTAGACTAGCTCCTGCTTTCAAGACACCCTCAGGCCTTTAGCATAACAGACACATAAAGCATTATGATGCAGCAGACATAAGTGTTTATGGAGTCGCAGAGAAGGCACCCCTGGACTTGTTTTTAACATAGAACCAGAGAGCTCCCTACAGTTTGGACTTCCTTCAGCCTAATTCTGAGGCAGATCCCTGGGTCTCTTTTTAGACTATATCCAGAGCAGGAGCCCTTAGGGCCCAACAGTTCCATTTAAACTCCATGACTCTGGAGTTAGCACTAACCAAACCGCTCCAGCACCGGGCAGCCAGGAGATGGAAAAATAGAACAAGGTGTCCAGAGCCTGCATGTGAATTTGATTAGTCTCCTCCTGTGCTCGAGGACTGTCTCTGTCTGCTATTTGCAGCCTCAAACCAAGGCTACAGGTTACTCAGCACTTGCAAGCAATTGGGACTTCAGAGGGAGTTCTATAAACCTTTGTGTTTCCCAGAACCCCTCCTCAAATATACACCCAGTTGGCATTTTTCCTTAAATATCACTCATTTTTAAAAGGGGGGCAGGGCGGGTAATGTTGGTGGTCCTGAAATAGATCACACTTAAAAATGCAGAGTAGCAGAGAGTCCATTCAAATTATTTTCTTAATAGAATTCTTCAGAGAGAGGAAGTGATGGGGGAACATAATCACTTCTTTTGTCGTTGGAGCAAAATCTAAGGACTGCAATCCATTTGTCTGCAAATGTGTCTCTTCAGTACAAATTGCAGCAAGCAATCCATTCCCAGGGTAAATGGTCTTTAATTAAAGTCAGTCAGTCGTCTCGGGTGGTTGGGGGGGAAAGAGGGTTGTTTGAAACCCAAACCAATATAAATCTCCTTCCCCTTAAAAATAAAAAAGAATATATTTTTAAAATTACTTCCCCCCCTCCCCCGATTTGATAATTAGGGAAAAGTTTTGTTGATAAGTAGAACTGTTCTGGCTCTACTCATGAGTAAAAATTTTGATAGTAAGGCCTAAGAAAAGCAGTATAAGAATTTCTGTAGCAATCCTGGTTAAAACACGTCCTCAAGCATTGATTTTTTGTAGCTGAAGTGCATTATGTGTTTTGCATGAGCTTTTGAAAGCTTAGATAAATGAGGTGGCTCAGAAAGCAGATAAAAAAAATGGAAGGAAATTATACTGATCCAAAAGAAGATAAATGTCCACTAATTCCCAGATTAACATTTTAGACTCCTGTGTTTTTATAGGGGAATTTTTACAATGCTGATAACGTGAGGTTGGTTTACAGTGTCACATACCAGGTAGAATCAACAAGGCCTTGTTTGAGTTCTGAGAGTCAGCTACACTCAAAAGGAAGTAGAGTTAGTTCCACAACCTGGTGGTGCCCTGGTACCCATATTAGAACACAACACTATTCCCAAGATGATGTATTTTAAGGGTGACATTGACCCTCAGAGTCAACTGTGTTAGTATGGACTCTCTGAGTTGCAAAAAACAAAGACTCAAGCCCATTTGGTTTAAGCCTAAAGGAATTTACTAGATCACTTTATTGAAATCACTAAGATTGGGCTTCAGGCAGAGCTTGATCCAGGCATCAGATGAGGTCAATAAGACTTGGTTTCTCTTTCTCTGTCGTGTGATCTACTTTCTCTCAGTTGGCTCAACTTGGCTCTTCCTTGATGATACCAATTTGGCTACAGCTACTTTAGCTTCCATCCACCCAATTTGTGCACAGCATAAAAGTGTCATTTTCTTAATTGTTTCAGTCAAAATCCCAAGATTAGCTCTGATAAGCTCTAGTTGGGCCCAGGGCTCTGTCTGTCCCTACCTTATGCTTATTTCCAGAGAAGTGAAAGGTGTGGATTGGCTGAGGTCTGGATCATATGCTCATCCCCATTGCTCAGGGTCTGGACAGTCCCACCCCAAGAAGGACCTGGACTAGGAGTGAGGGAAGAGAGGAAGTAGCCAGAAGGAGATTTTTTTTTAAGATTATTTATTTATTTATTCATATGAGAGAGAGAGAGAGAGAGAGAGAGAGAGAGGCAGAGACACAGGCAGAGGGAGAAGCAGGCTCCATGCAGGGAGCCTGACGTGGGACTCGATCCTGGGTCTCCAGTATCAGGCCCTGGGCTGAAGGCAGCGCTAGACTGTTGAGTGACCTGGGCTGCCCCCAGAAGGAGATAAAAGAAAGAATGCGTGGATACTGACCTTTGAAACCTCAGGCTTCTGCTACATCAGCTTTTGATTCTTTCCGTCCACAAATACCTGAGATCCCACAGCACATCTTCTGGAGATAGGTACAAGGGTTCCATGGTGAACAGGAGGGCCCACGCCCTGCCCGCTGAAAACAAGCTCAATCTGTCTGATGTATGTTAGTTAACTTAGGCTGCTGTCAAAACATACCATAGACTGGTGGCTTCAACAACAGAAATTTATTTCTTGCAGTTCTGGAGTCTAGAAGTCCTAGATCAAGATGCCAGCAACATGAGCTTCACTCTGACACCTCTTCTCTTGGCTTGTAGGCTGCTGCCGTCACGCTGTGTGCTGACATCTCACATGATTTCTTTGTGTATATGTCAGGGGAGAGAGGCAGAAGGACAGCGTGCTCTCTGGCATCTCTTGTTATCAGGACGCTAATCACATTAGAGGGTCCCACCTTCATGACCTTGTAACTCTAATTATCTCCCAAAGGCCTCATCTCCAAATGCCATCATTTAGGGGTTAGGGTTTCAACATATGAATTTTGGGGAGACACAGACGTTCAGTCTATAACATCATCCTGGAACTTGAATCATGGTCTTCTAGCCAACTTGATGTTTTCCCGAGCACCTGCTGTGTGCCAGCCCTGGAAACAGAAAGATGAGGAGCACCAGGGCCCTGCCCCCCAAGCAGTGTAGGATTGGTCTACTCATGGTGTCTGGGGGAGTCTATAGCACCAGAAGAAGAGCACTTCGCTGTTATGCCTTTGCTCATTTTATTACTTAGAATGGGATTCTATTGGAGCTAAAAGAAAACCTAAAATAGCAGTGACTTAAACAGAATTGAATTACTTCTCTCCTACAAGTCTGGATAGTCGTCTAGAACTGGTATAGTAGCTCCACTCTCTCACAGGAACTCCAGTTCATCCCTTCCTCCCCACTGGTGCCTCTTCCTTGTGATCCAGGGTAGCTGCTTGGACTCTAGTCATCATGTCCACATCCCAGTAAGCAGGAAGGAAAAACAAGGAAGAGAAGGAATGTTGCCACCCTTCATACATATTCTCCAGGAGTTGCACCCACCATTCCCACTTATATCCCTTTGTGCACGCATGCCTGCATGTCGCAAGCAGCCAGGGAGGTTGAAGACCAAGTGTTTATTCTCACAGCCCCGTGCTCAGCCAAAGCTGTGGCTTCTGTTTCTCTGGAAATCAAGGAACAATGGACATTAGGGAGCAGCTAACAGACTCAGCCACACTTCCTTCTGCACAGGGGTCCCTGCTCTTTCTTCTGGATGTCTCTCAAATGTATTTTTAAAAAACCAAGCTTACATACCACCTCCTCTAGGAGGTCTCCTTGGTTTTAACCCCAATTAAATAGTTCTATCCTTTTATTCCCCCCCCCACTTACTAATTATAATGAGGGATAATTTCACACAATAAAATGTACCCATTGTAAGCATACAGTTGAGTGCATTTACAGATGCTTTTAATCACCGCCAACATCAAGATACAGAACATTTTTTACCTCTTAAAGTTCCCTCATGCCCCATCGCAGTTCTTATTTCCTTAACTTCTGGCTCAGGCAATCACTGATCTGCTTGCTGTCAATATAGATTAGTTTGAACCTTCTGGAGTTTCTTACAAGTAAAATCCATAATATAATATTAAATATAAAATGAACATAAACTCTTGTGTCTTGCTTTTTCACTTAACATGATGTTTTTGAGGTTCATCCACATTGTTGTATCTGTCAGTAGTTTGCTCCTTTTTATTGTTCAATCATGTTCCACTGTGTAGGTGTCCCACAGTTGGTTTATCCAGTCACCAGCTGGTGGACATTTGGATTGTTTCCAGTTTGGAGCTATTACAAATACTGCTTTGTAGCTTCGTGTACTGGTGGTTGTGCAGATGTATATTTTCATTTCTCTTGTGTATAATATACTCAGGAAAAGAACTGCTGGGCATTCGATGAAGTACATGTTCAACTTTGTAAGGAACTGCCAGACTCTTTCTCAAAGTAGCTATACTATTTTCCATCCCACCAGTTCTAGTCGTTCCACATCCTTGTCAACACTTGGTATTGTCAGCCTTTAAAAAAAAATGTTAGCTATTCTGGTGGAGATGTATTGATATCTCATTGTTGCTTTTTTTTTTTAAAAAAAAAGACTTTATTTACTTATTCATAGGGATGCAGAGAGAGAGAGGCAGAGACACAGGCAGAGGGAGAAGCAGGCTCCATGCAGGGATCAGGCCCTGGGCACTAAACTGCTGCACCACCAGGGCTGCCCTTATTGTTGCTTTATTTACACATACACATCTCTCTCTCTCTCTCTCTCTCTCTCTCTCTCCATTATCTATTTCTTTTATTACAGAATATTAACAAAACATTGATTGTTCAGTGTTTAACATTGTCATAGCTGATCCTGATACAGTGTGGGTTCTTTCTCTTTCCTACGTAACTGTTTTCTCTGCAGTTTGTAATTGTCCCACCTGTTTGCTGCTTAGTTTGTCACAGTTATCACCCCATGTCCACCTTCTCCCTACTATGTGGATTCCTCTCAGCATGTTCAAGTGCATTAGGTATGGCACTGATTTCTTCCTCTTGAAGAAGTCCCCCCCCGAGCCTCCAACCTGCTCCATTCTGGAGACTTGACTCTCAGTCCTGCTGTACAGCGGCTCTATCTCCTGCTTTCTGTCTCTCTCTCTTTCTCTCTCTCTCTCTGGGGATCTTTTGGCCTCTCCTGTTCTTATTTTTTAATAGTTAATGTTGACATATAGTCACATGCCATAAAAGTCACCCATTTTTTAGGTGACATTCAGTGAATTTCATTATATTTACAGAGCTGTATAAACAGTACCACAATCTAATTTTACATTTTCAACACCGAAAAAGAAACCTTGTGCCTATTCCCACCCTCAGCCACAGTCCCTGTCTCTGTACAGTGGCCTTTTTTGGACATTTCATAAAAATGGAACCATACAATCTTTGGTCTTTTGCATCTTCTTTCACTGAGCATAATGTTTTCAAGGTTCATCTGTGTTGGACCATGCATCACTTTCTATTTATTGCTGAATAATATTTCATGAAGGATATAGTGCATTTTAAATATGCATTAATCAGCTGATGGACATTTGGGTTGTTTCCATCTTTTGGCTGCTATGAATAATGCTGCTGTGAACCTTCATGTACAAATTTTTGTGTCAATGAATGTTTTTATTTATTTGAATGTGTGTGCCTCAGAGTGGAATTGCTGGGTCATTTGAGGCCTCTTTGTTGAACTTTTTGAGAAACTGCCAAATTGTTTTCTAAGGAACCTGCTCTATTTTACGTTGCCACCAGCAGTGTATGAGGGTTCTGATTTCTCCACTCCCTGACCAACACCTGTTACGGTCTGTCATCCTTTTTATAATAGCGATCCTAGTAGGTATGAAGTGATCTCATAGTGGTTTGGATTTGCATTCCCTTAACACCTAATATTGTTGGGCATCCTTTTGTGTGCTTATTGATCATTTGTATATCTTCTTTGGAGAGATACATATTCAAATCCTTTGCCCATATTTTAACTGAGTAATTTATCTTTTTATTGTTGAGTTGTAAGAGTTCTTTCTATATTCCAGATACCAGTCCTTTTTGGATATAGTTTGCAAATATTTCCTTCCATTTTTTAGGTTGTCTTTCACTTTCTTGGTGGTATATTTTTCTTTTCTTTTTAAGATTTTATTTATTTATTTGAGAGAGAGAGACAGTCTGAGATAGCAAGAGAGAGAGACAGCATGACTGAGGAAGAGCGGAAGAACCAGGCTCAGCAGGGAGCCCGACGAGGGCTAGATCCCAGGACCCTGGGATCATGATCTGAGCCAAAGGCAGATGTTTAACCCACTGAACCACCCAGGTGCTCCTTTGACTTTTGTTTTCAACAAAAGTTTTAAATTGATTGTAGTCCAAGTTACCTGTTTTTTCTTTGGTTACTTGGACTTTTGAGATGTCATATCTAAGAAACCATTGCTTAACCCAAGGTCACGAACTCCTGTGTTCTTCTAAAAGTGTTTCATATTAGCCCTCATTTTAGAACTGTGATCTATTTTGAGTTGCTTTATGTGTATGGTGTGAGGTAGGAGTCCAACTTCATTCTTTTATGTGTGGATATTGTCCCAGCACTACTTTTTGAAAAGACTATTCTTTCTCTATTGAGTGGTGTTAGCATCCTTGTCGAAAGGCAGTTGACCATAATGTAAGATTTTATTTCCGGATGTCAGCTCTATTCCATTGATCTCTATACCTGTCCTTATGCCATTATCACACTGTCTTGATTATTACAACTTTGTAGTTTTTAAAACAGGAAATGGGAGTCTTCCAACCTTGTTCTTGTTCAAGATTGTTTGGGCTGGTGTTCAGCTTTTCCTTGTAAGAGTGCTTGTACTTCTATATGAGTTTTAACATCTGCTTGTCAACTTCTACAAAAAAAAAAAAGCAAACTGAGATTTTGATAGGAGTTACATTGAATTGATTTGGGGAGTATTGCCATTTGATATTACTAAAGTCTTCTAATTCACAAATCTGAAACATCTTTCCACTTATTTAGATTGTCTTTAATTTCTTTCAGCAGTGTTTTCCAGATTTTAGTGTATAGGTCTTGAAATTCTTTTTTTTTTTTTTAAGATTTTATTTATTTATTCATGAGAGACACACACACACAGAGAGGCAAAGACACAGGCAGAGGGAGAAGCAGGCTCCATGCAGGAAGCCCGACGTGGGACTCGATCCCAGGACTCCAGGACCACGCCCTGGGATGAAGGCAGGCGCCAAACCGCTGAGCCACCCAGGGATCCCCTTGAAATTCTTTTATTAAATGTATACCTAATATCTTATTCTTTTCGGTACCATTTTAAGTGGAATCATTTTCTTAATTTTCATTGCTATTTTATAAAAATACATTTGATTTTTGTATATTGATATATTTTACAGCGTTGCTTACCTGGTTTATTCCTTTGCTTACTGCTTGGGAGAAATGCTCTCCATCTCTAAATCAGAAATGATCTCTCTGATAGATGTACCCCCCAGGCACAGGCTGGGACCATAGATCACAGGCAACCGACTTAATCTGCTTATTTAATTATTTAGGATTTTAAAATTGCTTAGGATTTTTTTTAAAGATTTGTTTATTTATTTGGGCGGAGCAGAGGGAGATGGAGAGACAGTCCCAAGCACTCCTTGATGAGTGCAGAGCCTAATACAGGGCTTGATCTCGCCACCCCAAGACCTCCACCTGAGCCAAAACCAAGAGTTAACTGCCTGCACCACCCAGGTGCCCCAGTTCCTTAGGATTTCTTACATGTAAGATTAGTCCTCTGCACACAGATAGTTTTACTTATTCCTTTCCAATGTGGATGCCTTTTGTTTCTCTCCCTTGCCTAACTGCCCTGTCTAGAATTTTCACTACAATGTTAAGTAGTCTTTGTTCTTGATCCTGGAGATGGGGGGCTTTCACCCTTTCACTGCTAAGTATGTTGTTATCTGTGAGTCCTTCTTGCTTTAAAACCTCAATTTAAAAAAAAAAAAAACAATTTTCTGGATCCCTTGTCTTTATCTTTCTTGGTTTACCCCATCCAGTAGTTTCCTGGACAAGAGTGCATTGGGGAGAATTGAGAGGGTAAAATATTTGAAACTTTTTTTTTTAATTTATTTATGATAGTCACACAGAGAGAGAGAGAGAGGCAGAGACACAGGCAGAGGGAGCAGCAGGCTCCATGCACTGGGAGCCCGACGTGGGACTCGATCCCAGGTCTCCAGGATCGTGCCCTGGGTCAAAGGCAGGCACCAAACCGCTGCGCCACCCAGGGATCCCAAAATATTTGAAACTTTTAAAATTAGAAAATGACTCCATTCTCTACTCTCGTGCTTAATTGCTAAGGGGCTAAGTAAAGAATTGCAAGATGAAAGTCATTTTCACTCAGAATTTTGAAATGGGTTCCTTGTTTCTGTCTCCTAGCACTCCTGATAAGTCTAATGTCAATGTCATTCTGACACCTGATCATGTTTTGAAATTTCATGATGACATGTCTTGGTGTGAATCTCTTTTTAGCCATTATGCTGGGAAATCAGTGGACCTTCTCAGTATGCAAACCATATCCTTTGGTTCTGGGACGTTTTCTTGAACTATTTCTTTGATTATTTTCTTCTCTCCATTTTCTCCATTTCTGAAATTCCTGTAATTTCGATGTTAGGCTTCCTGAGTTGGTCCTCTAAACTTATTTTTCTTCTATTTTCTGTCTTTTTCCCCCTTTCACCACTTAAAAAACTTTTTTTAGTTTTACCCTGGGAAATTTCCTCAAGTTTATATTCCAGCTCTTCTATTGGCTTTTTAGTTCTATTGTCAAACTGTGTATTAATTCCAAGAATTCTGTTTTATTTTGTGAATGTTCTACTTTGAATATACCTTTCTTATCTCATGGATGCAACCTGTCTCTATGAGGATATTATTCTGTGTAGTTTCCTTCCTCCTGCAGAGCCTCTGTGTCCCCTAAATTTACTTTTCCTATTTGCTTATATATGTATGTACATCCAGCTCACATATTAGTTTTTCCACAAATGTTTGGGGATCCCTTGTTGTGTGCTCATGTTAAGTGTGGGGAGGAAAACAAGATGGTTGAAGCTCCAGTGTGGTGACTGGGCTTTATTGGCCAATGACTCATTGTAGGGTGATCTGACAGGGGACCTCTTGATATAGGTTCTTGCTTTCTAGAGCTAGTCAGACTCTGCAGAGGGGTGTTTCTATTCACCTACCTAGAGGGTGGACTCCTAGTTCTAGCTTGTTGAGAGTCATGTGGGTAAGAGGGCTAAGGAACAGTGGGATAGTCCAGAAACCTTCACCTAACCTCATGCTCTCAGGAAGGGGCTCTGTGCCTCTTCCAGGTATCACACAGTCCCAGGACCTCTGTCCTACTCCCTCTCATGATTCAAGCTCTAGTTTTGCTGGAGTGAGAAGGGGATATGTTCTTGGCTATGGGGAGGCTAGGGGTCTTACTGCCTTTAAGCTGACTTTAAACAAATCCTCCTGTTATTTCACTTCCAGAGATGCCTGATGTCACCAATTCCAGAGCCATTGGGGTTGTTGATATAGACCTGGTGCTTGTTTGCTTTCAGCATCATGGCTTAGCTTCTGCTTTCTTGGCTTTGCTAAGTCAGTGTTATGCATCTCTCTCCTTTCCAGCTGCCAGAACTTTGTTGCGGTTGTCTTTTTCTCTCTTTGCTTTGTCCTTGTGGATTGATACCTTTAAAACATTCTCACACTGTTGTTTTAGTGGAGTTTCATAGGAGAAATAGAGGTTAATGCATTTACCTAGCCTATTGTCTTTAACCACAATCTCTTGCACTGCTAATTGTGTGGTCCGCTGAGCCTCAGCATCATCAACTGTATCAGTTATGTATTGCCACAGTGATGCTGCCTAACAAACTTGGACAGACCTCACTGGCATGCAACAAAAAGTGTTTATTTAGCATGAGGGTCCTCAGGGTTCAGCTGCTTCTGGCTGAGCCAGCTCAGTGACTGCTGATCTTAATGGGCTCACCCTCATGTCTGGGGGCAGCTGAGTGTGGTCTAGGAGAACTTTGACTGGGACAACTAGGCAACTCAGCTCTGTTCCATTTGTCTTCCGTTTTCAGCAGGCTACTCCAGGAATGGTCTCATGGCAATGGCCAATGGGCAAGAAAGCAAGAGAAAACACGCAAATACTTCTTCAAGCCTCTACTCACATCACGTTTGCTGTCATTGGTTAAAGCTAGTTGCATAGCTGAGGCCAGAGTAAAAGGACAGGGTCAGACACTCAGAGAGGCAAAGGGTGCTAACACAACATGGAATGAGGAACTGGGGCCATTGGTGAAGCCTCTCTGCCATGGTTGTCTAGGCCTGGCTCTGGAGCAGAGTGCCCCTACTGTTGAGTTTTCTACTAAACCCACAGTACATTGCCTAAACTGGGAACCTGGGGTCCTGCCACCCTGATCTGTATTCAGTTGACAGAGTCATTCCTTTGCTTACTACTTGGGAGATAGGCTCTCCATCTCTAAAACAATCAGAAATTATCTCTCCGATAGAGAGATGTACTCCCCAGGCATAGGCTGGGGCTGTAGATCACAGGCAACCGATTTAATCTGCTTAATTATTTGATTCAATCAGAAGTTGGCTTAATTATTTTCTTGCTTCTCACCTCTTTTTAATCCATTCTAGAAACTGATTATGTCTTTAACACCAACCCAGAGATAAGTGTTTCAATTGGGAAATGTAATTAGCCAAGGAAAATGAACATGGGCACTGCCTTTTGTCAAAGTACTATTAAAGCCTAACTCTGGTCAATACCAATGTGGTGTGAAGACAGAGAGCACAGTTTGCACCTTTTGTGACCAGAGAGGGGAGGCCCACAGGAGGTAAGGAATTAGTCATCTTGGCATCTCAGTAAAAGAGGCTCATTCATTCATTCATTCATTCATTCATGAGGCATTTCTAGGCCAGTCCTGGGCTGCTGCTAGAGATGCACAGGTGAGCTGGTGGTGTCCCTTGCCCCAAAATAGTCTACAGGGAAGGATCTACACATAATTGTGATGTGCAAAGTGTAGGGAGCACAAAGGAGCTCCTGATTCTACCTCTGGAGCTTCATAGAGCCAGTAACATTGAACTGGGCCGAAAACATTGAGGGAGCACAAAGGAGCTCCTGATTCTACCTCTGGAACTTCATAGAGCCAGTAACATTGAGCTGGACTTCCTGGGCAGGAAGGACTAAAACGGCATTGTAGGTGGAAGGCACAGCATATGCAAGGGTATGGCAGTGTGAGAGCTCAGGAGGACATGCAGAGGCAACTAGAGCAAGGTCACCAAGGGCCTCGTAGGCTGTGCTAAGGCATCCGAGAGCACAGGTGTGTGGGGTGTCCTTGGGTCATTTCACTTTTCAGTTCCTCTCTCCCTGCTAGGAGTACTAGATTTCTCCTAAAGTGTTTGTTTTAATAGAAATTTTAAAATACATGACTTTTGAGGGAGACTGAATAATCTGAAACCTGAGGGATGGATTCAGGGCAATTGAGAACCACAGATGTGCATTACCTAGAACTTAAGATAGGAGGGCAGGGGAAGGGAAGGAATTCTCAGGCAGACGGTCCAGCCTGGGCAAAGGCTTGGTGGTATGGCACATTGAATTGTATGACTGCAGCATGAAATGGAAACGTGGGTAATGAGCAACCCAGGTAGGCAGGACCAGGTCCACCAAGGGCTATTTATTTATTTTCAGAAAAACACCTAGTTTTATTTCTTTTTTTCTTTTTTTTAAATTTAAATTCAGTTTGCCAATATATAGTATAACACCCAGTGCTCATCACATCACGTGCCCTCCTTAATGCCTGTCATCCAGTTACCCTCCTCTCACCCTCCTCCCCTTTTGCAACCCTTGTTTCCCAGAGTTAGGAGTCTTTCATAGTTTGTCTTCCTCTCTAATTTTTCCCCAGTTAGAGGCCAACTGCTTGGCCTAAGCACCTACAATGGGAAGACTGCAGACATGGGAGCCTTCCTAATGCTGCTTGGGCTGTAACTGTTGCTTCAGGGCCCCTCCTAATAAGTCTTCACTTTTTCAAAAGCTCTAAGTGTTCAGATCAGTGGTCACTGGTTTCCTTGGCTCTCTGCCCGAGATCAAAGCATGTCTGGAATGTGGTAAGGTGGAGAGGTTACCTGGAGAAAGGGAGGGAGGACCCTCTGCTACCAGGGCCAAGAAGAGGCTGAGTCACCACACCTGCACCCACCTGGTTCCTCTTTACCTTAACCCTCAGCTGTCCTTAGAGAAGAAAATCCAGCTGAGGAAGACCGCGAGCTAACAGAAGTTCCCAGGCTGCACCTCACTGTGGGGCACCCACCTGCTATCTACCACCCTGTCTGCTCTGTACGCACTTGTGTGTGTAACAGAATGGGTACAATTCTCTATCCTGCTCTGTCACTTGATAGGACCTCACAGCCTCTTTCCCTGCCTTCCCCAGGTGGAACCCTTCTTCCTGGGGAAACAACTAGTGTAGGGTAAGAGTGCTGACACTGTGGTTCCAGCTGATGTGCTGTGTGACCTTGGACAAGTTGCTCAACCTCGCTAAGCCTCAGCCTTGTCATCTGGCAGTGGAGAGAACATAACCTCCTCAGCCGTGGAGCTGAATAAAATGTTCTGTTTAGCACTCAGCATGCAGGACATAACGAACAGGTGGCTGTGGCTATGGCGGGGGCTGCAAGACCCAGCTCACATTGCTGCCCAGTGGACTGAGTAGCCTTGCATGCCAGTTGTTAATCTCCATGGGCCTGTTTCCTCCTCAGGGAAATCAGGGTGATGGCACCCCGTGGGGTGGAAGGATCAAGCAGGTGCATTGCTGTGTGTGAAGAGTTTGAAAATGAATGCTTTTGTCCCTGTCATCTCTTTTCTGTCTCTCCGTGGAGCCTAATCCAGGGCATAGAGGGGTTTTACTCTGTTAGATGATTTGAGAGCTCCTCGAAGCCCCCAGCCAGAGCCAGCAAATGGGCCTTGGTGAGAACACAGGAGGTGGAGATGGTCTGGTCTGCACCCACCTACCCTAGAAACAGGCAGCAGGGCCCCTGCCCCAGGCTGTGCAAGCGGAGGCCCCCTCAGCTAAAGGACATGCAATAACCAAGGTCCTGCTAAAATTGGGGATGGCCAGATCCAGCTCATCATATCACATATTACTCAGGCCTTTCTCCTGTCGTCTGTGGGTCTCAGCATCAGTCTGGTCTGGGAGTACGGGACTGCTTAGGAGGAGCGGGATAGACAGGGAGCCTTAGCAACCGATGCGGGCTTCTATCCGGAGCCTTGGGTCCCAGCCAGACTGGCTGGCAGAACTTTCAGCCACACAAGGTTCTCAGATCTTCAAAGGCAGCAAGCATGTGTCCTGAGCACAGAGCCTGGCAGGAAGACACCAGAGCAGGAGACTGGGGGCTGTGTGGAGACATGACAGGGTTTTGATAACAGTGTCTACCTGACATGTCTGAAAAATCAGGCGTGCATCTTCTTGGCAGGGCATGCAATTTCCTGCTAATGAGTTGTGAGAGGCTGGAACAAGTCATCAGAAGGCTGGGCTGACTTCTTCCCAGGGGGGCTGCCAGGAGATGGAAGCCAGGCTCCAGCCCTCTCCCCTGGGGCGCTCGGCTATTTGGGGATCATCTCTGGTGCAGGACAGAACTAAAACCTAGTGGACCTTGACCCCTTCCCTAGAGCTTCCCCAAACCCCTGGCTACATTTCTTCTGCTTCAGCAGGGTCTGTGCAAAGTCCCCTCTCCTTCAGGCTCTTGGAGAGACAGAAGCCAATAACACCAGCAATGAGGGGCACCTCTGTAGTACTTCCCTGCTTGCAAAGCAGCACTCACATTTTTTTGTCCTATTGGACCTTCGTAATAATCTACATGGAAGAAACTGAGGCTCAGAGAAGCAAAATAACGTGTCCAAGATCATTCCATTTAGTGCGTATATTTATTTAAGGTAATGCTAGCTGCTGTAATAAATAAACACAGAGAGCTCAATGGATTGAGACAAGAGGCATTTATTTCTTGCTCATGTAAAGTCAAATTGATGGAAGGAGGAAGGGGCTCTGTTCCTCAGGATCACATAGGGTCCCAAGGTGATGGAGGCTCTGTCACCTTCAGGTTGTTACTCCCAAGGTTACCTTGGCCACGGAGCATCCCACAGCTGGATGAGGCAGCCTCAGAGTGGTGTATGTAATTTTTGCCCACATTCCATTGGCCAGAACTTGGTCATACAGCCCCACCTAAATGCAGAAGGGTGGGACATACAATTTCCTACTAAGCAGCAGTTTCCCCATGGTGGCTCTGCACCAGTGAAGGGGAGTGTGATCTTTGCTGGGTCTAGGACACAGTGTTTTCCTGGAACAGAGGTTGGGAACACTGGATCAGAGTTTGATGGGAGAGTGGTCACATAGAGGTCAGCAAGTGCCCAACATGGATCAAGACTGGAAGAAGACACAGGATGTCCCTGACCCTGCAAGGAGCCTGGACTGCACTGTCCCAGCCTTTTCCACTGCCTCCCCATGGCCCTTCAGTTAGCTTCTAATCCACACAGTTGCCAAGGGCCTGCCCTGCTGACACACCTCTGTGGCTCCCCACAGCCCTCTCAAAAGAGTCCAGGCCCTTTGGTCTGGCATTCACAGGCCCCCACAGGAAGGCTCCACGTTAGCTTACAGCGTTTTCCTCTCCACACCCCCCCACCACCATGCTGTGCTCCCCCCGACCAGCCTCTTACTATGGGGCCTTTTCACATCCTCTGCCCTCTGCCTGAGTGTCTTTCCTCCAGTTTTTCACCCTGCAGATTTCTACTCATCCTTCCTGATCCAAATCAAAGGTTGTCTAGGAGGCCCCATTCAGCAGAGTGAGCTAGCTGCTTAGCCAGCTTTCACTAACGGTTTACTGTGTGCCAGGCACTGTATAAAAGGCTTTATAGGAATTAACTCGTTCACAGCCTGCCAAGCCCCTGAGACGGGCATCCCATTGTATGGACGAGGAGTCTCCGAGAGAGACAGGAACTTGTGTGAGGTCACGCAGCCAGTAAGTGGCAGGCAGATTCCAAAGCCAGGTACATGTGCTCACAGCTGACACAACCACTGGCTAAACTCCTGCCTTTTATTAGCACCTGTCACAATATACCATCATTGTTCATTTACTTAATAGTTGGCCATGAATCTGCTGTCTTTCTGAGAAAGCGGCTGCAGACATCCTGCTGGCCCTAGTCATGGCCCATCCATTCTGGAATCTCCCTCACCACCATCCCCACCACCACCATGCCAAAGTCTGGGTGGCGATTTTCTCTCAAATAAATCCCTCGCCCTCCACTGAGAAGCAGAACCAGAAATTCCTCAAGTTATTGTCTGTCATAATCCCCTCCCTGCTTGCCTGTCAGTTTTTGAAAGTTAACCTGAAACCATTTGAAAATGATCTGAGAGACATAGACCAGCCTTCTCTTTGCATGATTAACTACGATGGCTTTTTAATGATTTGAGCTGTGCCTTCTGCGGTTTGACAAAAATGGATTACCATATATTTCTGAAAACCATGCCGCTGAAATCAGATTTTTTCCATTTTCTCGGTCATTCTCACAAACCTTTGCTGAAAATGACAAATACTCCAGGCTTTAATTGTTCAGTCGCACAAGGGTGGCACCTCCCGAGTTCCGAGAACTGCTCTCTTCGAGGAAAGCCTTGAAAGGCTCCTGGGGTTCGATCTTTAGGAAATTGAACTATGTGTTTTCTCTGAAGCAGGGAGAGCTGTCTTCTGGGCTTGGCGTATTTGCTGCATTTGTGAATTGCTTTGGCCCCAAGATCCAAAACAGAGGCAGTTTTTACGCAGGGCTGTCACACCAGGCATGCAGAGTAGGTGGGTGTGGGCAGAGGTGAGGGGCCTCTCCCTACTCAGCCGTGCACAGACCTTCCCCCTCCTGCTCCCCCTTTCTGCCAGGCTCTATGCCTTATCCAAGTTGCCCACACCTTCAGACCGGGGTATTATCAGTCCCTTTTGACAGATGTAGACTCACGGCCCAGAGAGGTTAAGTGACTTGGTTATGGCCACACAGCTGGTAATATAGGAGCCAAGCCTCAAACATTTTGACCGGAAACCTGTGCTTTTTCCGTTATCACTACTGCCTCTAAAAACACCAAATTCCATCAAATGAAGGGTGACTCACAGGCACCCCCTACAGCCCATTTATATTTAAAGAAAAAAAACCTCTGCCTGTATACCCACTAATGCCCATCTCTCTAGTGATGTGTGTTATCTGACATTATCCCCATTTCACAGATGAGGATGTTGAGGCTCATGTGGGTGAAGTAGCTAACCAGAGGTCACACAGCTAGGAATAGCCAGGTAAGATTTGACTCTATACCTGCCTAACTCCAAAATAATTTCCTCACCCATCCTTTGTAGGAAATAAAAATCTGTGCCCCTCACCTCATTAGGTGGTTAACATTAGATAAGTCTGGCAGGGGGAAGCCTGCATTACTTTTTGTGTAAAATGTGTACAGTATCTTTTCAGTTAAGGAAAGGGGGTGGTGTGGCTTCTGTTAGATTCTAGAAGGAGCCTATGGAACGAAGAAAGGGAAGGTGCCTGGTCAATAGAGTGGGGCGAGTCGGTCCCCTCCTCTTCCCTGGATGCTGGGAGTGAATCAGGTGGGCCCATCAAAGGCTCGAGGGGGAGAGGGTCACCTGGTCAGGCCTCTGGTCATGCTCACTCTGGCTCCTTCTCAGTTCTCCAGGTTAACTCAGTCCATATTTACACAGAACATCCTGAGTGCCCAGCATTATACTGGACTCTTTGATGACTCCTATGGTGAATATGGTCAGGATCTCTGCCTTCTGGGGCTTCGGCCTGTCAGAGAGACAGACAAACACAGATCCTCCTGTGAGTCAGCCTGGGGTAGCTGATTAGTGGTGAGACCCATAATGGGGCAGGGAGAAAGCGTCACCCCTAGAGGGACCTGAGAAGGCTTCATGGAGAAAAGGGTGCCAGGCTGATCTGTGTCAGGGCAGGCCTCCCGCAGGGAGAGGCACCCAGCTCTTCACACATGGGCAATGCCTAGCACCTCTGGGGCATCGCTCCAGCCCACAGGCGAGGAGGGGGACTGGGAGTCTTAACACTAATGGGCACCTCCCTGGGATCCTCTCAGACCCTCTGAGTCTAGCCTGGGTGGCACAGCAATGCAGTGCAGAGTCTCCAAAGCAGACGGCCTGAGTTGAACCCTGATTCCACCCTTCATCATCCTCTGGAAATTCTCATGACAACTCGAAACGTTGGTTTCCCCATCTGTGGAAGGGGGACATGAACTGTGCCTTCCTTGTAGGGTGGTTGGAGGCTTTAAAGAGGTGCTGCCTGCGGGTGCTCAGCAGCAGGGTGTCCGCCTCTACACGGGCTGATAGCTGTTACTTTGTCTCTGCTGGGGCCCATGTGGGCAGCTGTGAGTCCAGCATTTTACACGCACTGTGTGATCACTCACCCTTGGGATGGTTCTGCACAGTAGAGTTATTGTTGCTGCTGTTGTACAGATGAGGAAACTGAGGCAGCCAGTAAGTGTAGCTCCAGGCTCAACCCTTCTTCTAGCCCATTCCCTGCCAGCTCAGCCATCCCAGCAAGTGGAGGATGCTGCCCTGGAGCTTAGCTCCGTACGTACCAGGCTCTCCCAGCACTGCCTCTACCACGTGTCTATTTCTTGGGGTGAATAGGGCCTCTTTGATTTCCTTTCGTTTCCCTTTTCTAAAAATCATCCTTCATCTTGTTATCGGAGCTACGCATCTGCGTCTCTTGGCTCTGGTCCCCAGGATGTGTTTGCCACAATCAATGCATAGCTCTGTGTGGCCACGATATATATCCAAGATGGCATTGTGACCCTGTGCCTCTGGGCCTGGGAGGACAGCTGGGGGCTCCCCTGATGGGGCTGACATGAGGCCACTGGCTGACATTGCCCTGCACTCAGGGTTAATTCTTCTTGTTCCTGGACTGGTGAACAGCTGCCCCCCAGCTTGGGGGCATCGCCAGCGGCCCTCCGACGGTCTCAGAGCATGAGCCCAGGTGCTCCCTGCCATTCTGCTACCCACCCACAAGTGACTAGTGGGTGCTCGCTAACCAAGAGGGATCCCCGCTGGGTCGCCCTCCCAGCCACTCTGCACACAGCAGCCAGAGGATCAGGTCCCTAAGCCATCCAGGCCTCTTCCTGAGTCCCCGGGTCTGTGTAGCCTGGCCCCACCCCCTCGCTCCCACTACTGCCCTTCTTCCTCACTGCATGTGACCTCTCCTCTGCTCCACAAACATGTCAAGACTTCCCCCACCTGCCGCTGTTCTCTTTGCTGTGCATTCTACTTCTCATGCCCCACCCCCTCTTTTGTCCTGTGCTTCCTTCAGGCCTCAGCTCAAATGCCACCCCTGTTCTGGCCTCAGATCCTGTCCTCTCTTCCTTTATCACAGACATTACTTTGTAACTGGATGTTGTCTGTGTGACACCTGGTTGGTGCAATCCTCCCCCACCAGACCTGCAGCTCTCTGAGCATGGGGATCAGGACTGTGTGCTCCCCACTGTGCTTCCCTACCAGGCACATCCTGAGCATTCAGAAATGTGGTTTGGGGTGAATAAATAAATCCTGAGCGAGCACCTTAATTCCTTGAAGCCTTGATCTTCATCTGTAAAGGAGGGACAGTAACAGAGTTGTCACGAGGTTTAAAAAAAGATGTTTATGAAACGTATAGCACGATGCCTGACATGAAGCGAGCGCTTGGCCAGTGCTAGCTGCAGTTATTTCTGTTTACCTCTGATGAGGAAAGGGTTGTGGTTGGCATCTAGGAGAACTCCACATTGCACAAGCAAACCTTAGTGGAGGGCCAGCCCTTGGCCAAGACCTCAGGGTGTCATGGGATTGGTCTCTGCCCCCCAGTGCCTCACACCACACAGGAGCAGCTTCTGATGAGGGCCACTGACTATCAGGAAGGCTTCCTAACCTGGGAATGAGGCCATAGGAAGATGGCATCCATTTCTTCAGCAAATTTGGAGGTGCCATGGCTCTGTGGGGCCTGGTCCAGCTTAGATTAACCAGGCTTAAATTCAGCCCCAAAGATACTCACCACCCAGGGTTGGACTTGAGAAAAGGACACAGATGACACAGATTACCATAATGAAAGTGGAAAGAAATTCTTTTAATAAAAGAGTTCAGAGGAGCACAACCCCAGGTCCAGATGGGGGGAAATCAGGGATGCCTTCATGGGGGCAACAGCATTCTCTCTAGAACTTAAAGTAGACATTGGATTCAGAAATGTGTAGAGACATCTGGGGTAAGAGGAGGCGTTCCAAGCAGAGATAACAGCTTGAGTAATGGGCTGGAAACCTAGAAAGAAGGGACCACAGAGAATCAGTAGTCTAGCTGGAATGTGGAGAACATAAAAAGACTAGTAAGAAATCGGGCTGGAAGGGCACTGGATCACTGGCCTCTTCCAAAATAATGCTGTGGACAATGGTGGCAGATAACAATGAGCATTTTTTTAAAAAGATTTTATTTAATTATTCATGAGAGAGAGAGAGAGAGAGAGAGGCAGGAGACACAGGCAGAGGGAGAAGCAGGCTCCATGCAGGGAGCCCGACACGGGACTCAATCCCGGGTGTCCAGGATCAGGCCCTGGGCTGAAGGCGGCACTAAACCACTGAGCCACCCAGGCTGCCCAAGCATTTATTTCTTATTCATGCGGTTGCAGATAGGCTGGAGTTCATTTTCTCTAGGCTGTGCTCAGCTGGATCCAGTCCGCTCTCCCTGTCTCTCACTGTTCTTGGACTAGCGGCTGTTTGAGATTTGTTCTTCTCACAGTGAAAGGTGGGCGCACAGGAGGGCAAGCCCAACCATGCAGGCTTATTTCAAACCCCCATTCAAGTCATGTCCGCTAATCCATTGGCAAGTTTCACAGGCAAGCCTAAAATCACGGCACAGTTTAATTCCCCACCCATCATGAAACCAAAGCAAATTACTTGGACATGACCAAGGTTGATGGTCTGGGGATGTTTGCTTCTCCCATGGAGGTAGAGGGAGGAGGGTACTGCGTAATCCTCTTACAGGTAAAAGCCAGGTAGAAGCCAATTTATGGAGGGACTCAGGAGCTGCGCAGGGCTGCAGCTGGACTTTAATATCTCCAGGGGTGAGCACCAGAAGACTCTGGCTTTTCTTTCCCTGCTCAGTGAGGTAAGAAGTGTGTTGAGAATGCCACAGCCTGCCCTGCTCCATCCTGCCTTCCTGAGGGCTCATGCCTCCTGCCTGCCTGGCACGAAAGCCATGCTATTCTTTCCTCAGGGCCAAAGAGGCCAAGGGTCTGCAAGGGGTCTTAGCTTTGCCAGCCCGGTATGGCCTCCTCTGCATTGAGCACCTAAGGGATGGTGTGCTGGGTCTATCAAATTCCCTTGTATACATTTGTCTGAATTGGCCACACCTTTCTAAAAAGAAAACCTTATCATTCCATTTTTCTGAGGTCAAGTCAGTTTCCCAAGATCACACAGCTGGGAAGGGACTAAGCTAGGATTAGAACCAAGCCTACGTCGCATGGTCTGGAAGGTGGTGCCTGGTTACAGCTCTGCCCTGAGCAGCTCAGCCACTGTGTGACTTTGGAAGTATCATCGTAGGACCCTGGACTCCAATTCCTCCATTGCCTTTTCTTCTCTCAGAGACATTCTGAGTTAAAAAGCAATTCCAAATTTGATCCCCAGCACTGTCTGAGGAAGTTTTAAAATACACATTTCTCAGTCAGACAGCACTCTCAGCTCTGACTTAAAAACAAATACAACCTTAACATTTTTAAAACATGCCCTGTTTTCCAATGGGGAGTCCTGTCCAGGAGAGCATTTCAGTGACTGTGTCTGGTCATTGGTCACATTGAGCCTCATTCAGCGGTCGGCCACAGCAAACATTCTCCAGTTAGCTCTGGCAGCAAAGCGTGGCATCTGTTTGCAAAGGCTGGAGGAAGCCATTAGTTCCACCAGGGCTGTGACATTTGCCACCACCCATTTTGTCCCTGCAACAGTGTTTTCCTTGGATAGCTGGCCACTGTGGTGTAGAGTGTGTTTTTTCCAAGGCCGAAGGCCTTGTCAGGTGTTTGGGATCTCCAGGAAAGTGCTTTCAGCATTTCCACCAGCCATTCATTCATTCACACCTTCTCTGTGCCTGGGCTGCAGATGGATGCCAAGGCCTCTGGGAGAAGTCAGGTCCGGCCACCACCCCTGGGATGCAGAGGCACTTGCTATGTGGTGGGAGCAGTATTGCGACCAAGGCACCTGCAGTGGAACGGGGCAGGCTGTCATAGGAGGAACAGTCAGGTCTGCTTGGTGGTTCAGAAATTCTTTTATTTTATTTTATTTTATTTTATTTTATTTTATTTTATTTTATTTATTTTTTCAGAAATTCTTTTTTTTAAAAAAAAGATTTTATTCATGAGAGACAGAGAGAGAGAGAGGCAGAGACATAGGCAGAGGGAGAAGCAGGCTCCCCATGGGAAGCCCAATGTAGGGCTTGATCCTGGGACTCTGGGATCACGCCCTCAACTAAAGGCAGATGCTCAATCACTGAGCCATCCAGGCATCCTGGGGTTCAGGAATTCTTAAAGCGAAGACAGGAGGCTCAAGCCAAGGCCAGGACAAAAGCGTAGGTGTTCACCAAACCAGTTTGGAAAGGGAAGGTATACCATGCATAGGGACCCGTGTCAGCAGTCACCCTGGGGAGCTACTAGTGACCTCCTCTGGATAGAGCATCACATGCATGGGGAGCAGCAGAGCAGCTGGAGAGGCTGCCAAGGCCTGGCCCACAGGCACCCAGCACCCCGTGCCCAGTGATCTGAATGTGACTGGGGCAATAGCACGGTCAGATCTGATCATCTTTTATTGAAGCACCTCTAGTAAGAGCATTCTGTTGAGTGCCAGGAATAGTTCCTAAAAAATATCCTTAGTCTCTTAAGAGGCTCTAAGAAACCTTTGCCTGGAAACACACATCCTCTGAACACAACTTCATGTGATCAGGAAATAGCCATCATGGGAAGATTCAAGAAAAATATTACTGGAGGGAAGAAAAAAAAAAAAACCTGTCCCAGACCTGAAAGAAATGCAGAGGTCCTATCCCTAAAAGGATTTCATGCGCCCAGAAGATCTCACCATACAAGATGGTGCGGTTTTAAACAATGTGCTTTGGGGTAGTGGGGGCATCACTGCAATCATCCTAGAAACCCCCATGACAGGAACATTCCAGTTGCTACTCCTGCGTAACAAATTACTCCAAAACTTGGTGGCTTAAAACAATTACCTTACTATGCTCACAGATTCAGGGGGTCAGGAACTCAAACAGGGCACAATGAGGGCAGCTTATCACTTTACCACCATGTCTGCGCCCTCAGCTGTAAAGGCTCGAAGAGTAACTTGATGGCTGGAACCACCTGAAAGCTTTTTAATTCACCTGTGTGGGGCTGACGCTGGCTGTTGGCTGGGGGCTCAGAGGGGCTGGCGGTCAGAAACCTTACACGTGGCCTCTCCGTGTATTTTCTCTCTGGCTGCCTGGCGCTTCCTCACAGTTTGGTGGCTGGCTCCAGGTGCCAGCGTTCCAAGGGACAGGAACTGGAAACTGGCGGTGTCTTAAGGTCTGGGCCTAGAAACTAGCGCATCATCCCTTCTGGTTTATTCTGTTGGACAAAGGTCCAACCAGATTGAAGGAGAGGAGCCGTGGGAGGAGTCCCTCTCCTGGGGTGGGATACACTGTGTCAGCAGAGTCTGGGAAGTAAGAGCAGCCACCCTGGTTTCTTTGGAAGCTGAGAAAGAAACACTTGCGTTGTTTCTTTACAGATTAAGAAAAGTCTCTGTGGATTATGTCATCAAATTAAATGCAACCGCCTGAGTATGGCTCTGGGGATACTGTGGTAATAGGCTATGTTTTGGGTGATTTTTTTTTCCTTCTAAATGTTCTTCCTGGAGCTTATGTTGGCCAGCCTGACCCATTTCTCTTTGCTAATGTAACCTTACATAAAAACCTCATCATACGGCAGAGTCAAGAGAGGGGTTACAAACCCAGGCAGCCCCAGGGGAGGAGGTGACAGGAGCTGGGGTCCAGTCTTTAGTAGAAACTGACCCACGCATGACAAATAGCTTCACACAGGACCGTGGTGCACATGCAGTCAGCCACCGTGGCTGATCTGGCCTCAGCCTGGTGACAGGCTCTCCTCTGTCTACTGGCATGAGCCCCTGGAACAGACAGCTAACCTGCCTTGAGTGTGGTCACCACAGACACCTGCTTGGTGGGCTCAGTCTGTTGAACCCAACACATTTACCTTTAACACTTCTGGGTGCCAGACCGTAGCTAGGCCCTGGGAACTGTGAATGAGCCACAACTCGCTCCAAACCCTCCCCACCCAGGGTAAAGGACCTTTTATTCACAAATGCTGGAAAGTGTTCAAGGCAGGAAAGGACAGCAGTGAACAAAACAGGACTCTCCCCTCCAGAAGCCTATGCTCCTTTAGGAGAAAACAGTAACAAGGAAATAGGTCCACATATAATGTCTTGAGATAAAGGTCCTGAGGAGGATAAAGAGGTGAGGGAGAAGCAATGGAGGGAGTGATGGAAACTGCTGAGGCCTAACACAGAGCAGACTTGGAGGGCTCTAGGAGCAGTACACGATAGGAGTGGGGGTGGGGGGGTGGAGACAAAGCTGAGTGGAAGCCAGGGCCAGATCACAGGGTCTCTGAGTCCCATGGGAGCCATGGGAGGGCTTTGAGCAGAGGGGTGGCATGTGAAGGACTGGCATTTTCACAGGATCCTTCTGGCTGCCACATTGAGGACAGACAGGTGGAGGTGTGGGTGGGGAGTGCAAGGGTAGAAGCCCAGGAGCCAGTTAGGAGGCTCTTGGAATAAATCCAAGAGAAGAAGGTGGCTGGACCAAGGTGGGAGCACAGAGGTGAGAAGTGGGTGGAGTCTAGACCAGGATTCGCTGTAGGATGGGACATGGGGAGGTGAAATGCAGAGGCAAGGACACCACTCTTGTTAGGAGGGCTTGGCATTAACTTCTGTGGTTGAACAGATTTGGGCAAGCAGGTTAAATGTGAACCACCTGTGACCTCCCAGTGGCAATACAAGCAGGGGCTACGTGAGAGGGGAGGCTGGGAGTTGGCATCTGGGAGCCCCGGTAGTGAGTCACTGAGGGAATGGAGAGGACAGAGAAGAGGAGAGACCCAACCACAGAGCCTTTCCAGAGAGATCTGGAGAACAGGAGGAAGCCGCAGAGGAGCCTGGGAAGGCCTAGTGGCAGGGGTAGAAGGAAAGACAAGAGGAAGAGTGGCATCCTGAAGACCAGTGTCGGCTCAGAGTGCACGCGATGCCCGGGAGAGTGAGGGTGGCCGTCAGAGACAGAACAGCCTGGTGGCTAGTCTGATGCAGACCAGAGCCCTGCTCTTACAGAGGGACGGAGATGTGTAGACTGACAGTCTACACAGTGGTGAGGGAAGTGGGGCAGCACTTGTCCTGGAGATGGGGGTGCACAGAATAGGGGCCTACGGCGTGGGCCCTAGAGGAGCTGGTGAAGTTTTCTCAGGAGAGGAGGGTCAAGGGAGGGCAGAAAGAACCTCATGTAGACCACAGTGGTGGTGATGAGAGTTGCTTCCTGAGCAAGGTGGCACCAAGCGGGTTTTAGATTGCCCCGGGAGGAGGAGGGAGGGGGACGCAGTTCCTAGCAGTCCACAGAAGAGTCACAGAAATTGGGGCATCTAAAGAGGCCACAGGGAATGTGAGTGGCCCACTTGGGCTGGGGGCTCTGGCCTTCAGGGCTGTCTGGAGATGAGGTACAGGGAGGCAGTGGGAACCTTTGACCTCAAGGAGCTCACAGTTTGTTAGAAGGTGAGCAAAAGCCCACCATGCAGGCAGAGCAGGAGTGATAGGTGCATGATTGGGAGCTCCCTCCGCAGGAGGAGGTTGGCTGGGTGCAATCAGGGAAGGCTGCTGGTGAGAGGCAGACCTTTGAGAACCTGTGGGCTTTGAGTATGCCCAGATGCACATAACAGTTTTTTTGACAGAGGAGAGCACAGACACAAAGGTATGAATGCAGGAGCATGCAGCACGTGTCCAGGAAGCATAGCCTGATGGGAGATGAGATTAGCCAGGTCTTTTGGCGTCAGACCCAGAAGCTTCACCCCTTCCCTTGTTGCATGGGTACTTGGAAACCATTGCAGCTTCCTGAGCTGAGGAGGGACACAGTTGGATCTGGTTTTAGGAAGACAGGTTAGGCAAGAGTGTGCAGGGTAAATTTGAGGGGAAGGGCAGGCGTCCCAGAGGCAGGAAGACCCTTTGAGAGGTGAGATGCACACCCGGATCAGGGGCGTTGATGGCTCAGCAGCAGACACAGGTGGGACCCAGTGACACTTCCGTTAAGTTGGGCCAAAGGTCTCATGCCACACTGCCAGTGTGGGAGGGGCCATTGATGCAAGAGCTCCCTAGGGCCTTGGTGACCCCAGAAGGCTTGCGGAGGGGCTGCCCAGGGCCAGTTGGGGGCAAGGAGGGCCACGCTTCTGTGTGTTGGGGTAAGCTAACATGTACCCAGCATCAGCACCAGCTTCTTCCTATCCACTGCCCCATGTAGCCCTCCCTGCAGCCTATGAAGTAGGTCCTGCTGTCATCCCCATTTTGAAGATGAGGAGCATGAGACTCTGAAAGATACAGTGACTTGCCTTGGCACACAACTAATACGTGACGGAACCAGAACTTAAACCCACATCTCCCTGACCTAGGCCAGTGATTCAAAGTAGGTTACGGGACCCCAGAACTAAGAACAATGAACTGATTTAGCAGGCACTTGCTCTGTGCCAGGCACATACAGGGGTCTTTGTCAGAAAGGCCGGGCACGTCTGTGATGCGTTTATCCCAGCTCAGGGACCTGCAGTGGCTCCCCAGGACCTAACCCAGTGGTCTTACCTCACTTTACAGATGAGAACTTTGACGCTTAGAGCAAATACGTTGCTGGCTCAAGCTGGGGTTTGAACCCAGGGTTGTGTTCTGTAACACACCTCACTGCCTCCTGCCCCGCAGGAAGGGCGGGGGCGGTCCTTGTGCACAGTGAGGGTTCAAAGCTGGAGGTGGGAGAGTGAAGCCAACCTGGAAGCTGCCTCAGGGCCAAGCTGGTTGCTTGACTTTTTGTCCCCCTTTGGGTCTGTGAGTACAGATCCTATGCCTGTTCACTGAAGAAGGGTGTGTGTGTGTGTGTGTGTGTGTGTGTCCATCCGTGTGTCCACGTGTCCCCCGCCCCAGGCTGGCTGCAGGTGCAGATAGAGTTCAGTTCAGGATCGGGCCTTCTCTCTCGGTCAGCCTGGCCCCTGGGCAACCTCTGGCCTGAAATGAAAGGCTTTCCAATAAGTGCCTTGCTGGCCGGCTGCCCAGCTGCGTGGTTGCGGGGGCCGGGGTGAGGGACCAACCGAGGAGCGAGGAGCGATGGAGGAACCCGAGAGCAGGGTGGAACCCTGCCAAGAAATCCCTCAGTGCGCGGCTTCTCAGCGGTGCCTCGGAGGCATCTGGGGAGGAGAGCTGGTCGCCAGGAGCCCTGGCTGCCCTCCTGGGCCAGCCTAGGCCCTGGGGCCTCCGGGCTCAGGCTCAGCCCAGGGAAGAAGGGTGCGTGGGGTGAAAACACCAGGCAGCCGAGGGCGGGATTCGGAAATCAGATACTCTGGGCCATGTCTCCCTTGGCCTTGGGCTTCTCTTCAAGCCTTCACTGGTCACAGCAGCCTCCTGCCCCTTGCAGGTGGGGCAGGGTTAGCAATCAGATCCGACTGTTTTGACAGGGCATTGAGAGAACTTGGGTTCTTCTCCTTTGGTCTAATCCTGGGCACGTCCCAACCCCTCTCTGGGGGTCCTCTATGAAATTTAGGGGCAAGGCAATGGGATCTTAAAAATCCCCTCGGGGACACCTGGGTGGCTCAGTGGTTGAGTGTCTGCCTTTGGCTCAGGTCGTGATCCCAGGGTCCTGGGATCAAGTCCTGCATCAGGTTCCCTGTCCCTGCAGGGAGCCTGCTTCTCCCTCTGCCTATGTCTCTAGTTCTCTCTGTGTCTCTCATGAATAAATAAATAAAATCTTAAAAAAAAAATCCCTCCAGGCCCTTAAAACATCAAGTGTGAGGCCTTGTTTATAGGCGTCAGAGCCAAGAAGACAGACACCAGGTGGGCACACGGTGGCCAGGTGCATCTCAGCATCTATGCATCTATGACACATCAGTGTTTCTGTGCCTCACTACCTGTTTACCTCACAGGAAAGCCTTCCCATTCAGCCTTTGGCCCGCACAGGGGAAGCAGCCAGCATAAACCAGGAAAGATCAACTGTGTTTGGCTTTGAGTGTTTTCCTACCAAATCCTTCAGTGAAGGAGAGGTTGACATTCTGGAAATTCACTTCAGCCTCAATACTGAAACCATCCTGGGATGCCTGACTCTGGATTGGGATGTCCCTGCTTCTGGAAGTGGATTCTAAAACCTCCAGCCTTATGGGGCACCTAGGTGGCTCTGTCAGTGAAGCATCTGCCATCAGCTCAGGTCATGATCTCAGGGTCCTGGGATCCAGCCCTGCATCAGGCTCCCTGTTCAGCCTCTGCTTCTCCCCTCCATTTGTACATGCATTCTCTTTCTCTCTTTTTCAAATAAATAAATAAAAACTTGAAAAATAAAACCTCCAGCCTTATCCTTCTCCCATTTCTCCTGATTTCACTCCTATCATTTTTCCAGGCCATGCCCTTTATCAGACCTTGCCTAGCATAGAGAGGCAAGTTTGAGTTTTGGGAGTCTTTGCCTGCAAAGTCAACACAAGCAGCAGTAAGGAAAGCACTAATTAAGGAGATTAGATGCTAACTCTGAATGAAAGGGGTACCTACAAAGCCCAAGCTTATGCTTCAGACCCTAGAGGGGCTCAGCACTATTAGCAAGCTCCAGAGCTCTGCTGGGGGAAGGTGGAGGCTGTGGTTCTCACTGCTTTTTGAGCCTCTGCAAGGAGGACACTGAAGAAACAATCAGTCCTCTTAAGCTACATGCTGGTGTCTAAAGGAAATTGCTGCTACCTATAGTTTTAAGGAGTTGATGTAAGGTGGCTACCTCTTCCAGGAAGCTCTCCTGATAGCTCCCAGGCACATCTCTTTCTCCCTCCTTTCCGCCTTCACCGTATTTTGCACTCAGGCCCTGGTTGTGCCACATGGAGAGGCCTTCCTCATCACTCTCCTGCCCAGCCCACGTTGTGGAAAGCTGTGATATTTTGCATCATTATCTCAGCCCTTATTCCCAGGGCAAGAGTCTAAGGCCCTGTGGAGGGGCCGGGTCTCTTAACTCATGCTTTCTGTACTCACCATCCCAGAGCGGCCACAAAATCTTAGCTTTGTGCCTTTATTTGGTTTCTTTGCCCAAACTTTTTTTTCTTTTTCTTTTTTTTTTTTTCAAATAGAAATACATTTCTGGTTATAAAAATAATCCATAAGCTGAAGAAATCAAAAAGCACCTATAATCCCAGCACTTGGAGATAACCATTGAATCACATCCTGCCAGACTTAGTTCTGTGCAAGCTCATCGACATTTGGCATACGATAAAGAAATTATATTGTGCTTTTTCCTCTTTTTTTGCAACCTACATTTTCTCACTTAACAGATCCCAATAAGCACAGGTCTACCTCACCTGCATGGATGACTGCATAGTGTCCTATTTTATGTTTGAGCCACATTTTATATAATTAACCCCCTACTGTTGGATTTAGAGATTTTCCCCCAACTTTTCTCCATTATACACAGTACTACAATAAATCCCTTCCTGGATAAATATTTGTGAACATCTTTTTTTTTTTTTTTTTTTTTTTGGTCTTAGAATAAAATAATGGAATTGAAAAGTCAGAGGACTGGCATATTTATTAAGATTTTGTAAACCAAATGCCAGTTCACTCTCTCCCCAGTGTCACAGAAAAGTGGTGGGTGCCTGGCTGGCAAGGATGGTTGACTTGCTGGCAGATGTGAGTGGACTAAGGCCTGGGAAGTGGTTTGGCCTGTGAACTCGGTGTCCCAGCCAGCTGCCCACTGTCTGCTGCCCTGAGGAGGAAGCAGCCCAGGGCGGGTGGAAAGAGGGATGCTTGCCCCTGGACTCCCCTTTGAAGACTGGTGGCCCTCGGGTCTCCCTGGATTGTCCCTGGGTCATCCTTGGCCTGCCAGCTTGCCCAGGCCTTTACAGGGGGCCTAGGGAATGGTGGCTTGTGTGGCTGGGGATGGAAAGGACAGGAACGAGCCTGGGTCATGCCTTCAATCTCTGTGCCTACAGGAGGCCTCAGTGGGGCAACCATCATTGACTCCCTTGACACCCTCTACCTCATGGAGCTGCAGGAGGAGTTCCAGGAGGCCAAGGCCTGGGTTGAAGAGAACTTCCACCTGAATGTGGTGAGTCAGAGACCCTTGGGTTGTTAGAGCCAAAAGGGGCCTGGAAGGTGAGTGGGCAGCTCCACCCTATCACTTCTGAGACTCTGGCCCCACGCTGCACAGCAGAGCAGTCCTGGAACTGGGGCTCTGTGCACTCTGCGTAGTCCCCTCTGCCGAGGCCAGCCTCAAGGTAGGGGATCACTCCAACCCCGGGCCAGCCCATGAGTATTTATCAGCCTGTTCTCCCCTGGGAGGAAAGACAGCCAGCGATCCCTCCTCCCCCTCCCTGCGGTGCCAGGCGCCTAGGAGGTCCCTTCGAGGGCTGAATCTGTCACACAGAACAGGTACAGCAGAGGAAGTAAATGTAGAGGGGAGGAGTGGCTTATCTGCTCAGAGCTGCTCTAACCTGGAGCCCCCACCCCACCCTCGGCTGCCCTCTAGAGATAGGTAGGAGGATGGGGAGCATCGGGACGACAGTGACAAGGACAATGCCTAATTCACAGGCTAGTTGTGAGGATTAACTACCGTGGAGGGTTATAACAAGCATTATAACACTATCAGGTCTGATACGGATGTAAGGTGGTATCCTCCTCCTCATCAACACCATTGTTTTGAGGCATGTTAGGCCTGGTAGTCTGTGTGAGGAAGCTTAGAATCCTTCCGTTTCCTGCCATATTGAATGAGAGAAAGACCAAGGTGGGAGAAGGAAGGGGTGTCTTCACAGGCCCACCTTGCCTCTGTGCAGATGTAGATAGAGAATGAGCATCTGGCAGCTACTGTGGTTCCAGGAGCTGGCAGGTCCAGGGGAGCCTGGGGACATTCGAGCAGGAGCAGGCTGTGGCAGGTTAGGGAGGGTCCTTGGAAGAAAGCAAGATGGGATCACATCCCCTCTTTGGCCCTTGGCTTTCTCATCTGGAAAATGGAATGATGACCTCGCCAAGCACTGTAGGCTACAAGAATGAACAGCTTTGCGGTGCTCTGTCAGTGGAAAGGCTCTGCCACTTGAAGGGACGGTCGTTGTGGTCAGGAATAAAAGACTGTGATGTGGGGATCGCTGGGCGCAGGAGAAGTAATCGCAGACACCTTTAGGAAGCCGCACAGGGTGCCAGGGAGGGCGGGGCTGGGTGCTGGGCCAGCATCTCACCTGTACCCCTCAGCGCCTCACAGCCGCCCTGTTCAGGATGAAGAGCCTCGGGCAGACAAAAGCTAGAGATCTTGCCTGAAGTCCCAAAGCCAAGTAAGAGGCCAAGGTGGGATTTTAACCTAGATCTGGTCCTTGGAGTGATGGCTCAACACCACTGATTTGCAGTCCAGACCTAAGAAAGAAAACCCTGATTAAGGCAAGTGTGGACTTGTCCTAAGGGCTGCAGAGCTGAGGCTGAGGATTGCTGGTTACCTGCAAATGTCTGCCTGGCATCCCTCCATCTCAGCCTCAGCTTTGTCCTGTTTGCCCCAGAACCTCCTCAGAGAACCTTCCCTTTGCCCTGTCATGTCACCCCAAGGAAGGGCCCCCCCCCCCTACTGCTAAGCCAGGAAGTTCCCTCAGGAAGGGGAGGTGGCCGGCTTAGAGAGTTTGCCTCCCCTCAGGCTAAGCTTCAGCCAGCGGCTCCCCACCAAGTTCTTGAGCTCCTTGGAGAGCAGCCAGGCATAACTTTGCTCCCATGGCCTCGGGCAAGGGCTAGGGAAGGAAGCCAAACCCAGCGTTTATTTGTAATGCTGTCAACGTGCTGTAGTGGCCTGCCAAGCAGGTGCTGATCCCTCTCAACTTCTGCTCTGAAAACCAGCACCCAGCATATCCGGGCCTGCTAGGCAAGGCCCTGGAGCTCAGCACCCAGCACCAGTGTGGCCAGATCATCGGGGTAGGGGGCTGTGGCTGGAGTGACCTGTCTCAAGGGCCTAGCTGTCCCTGGGAGCCTTGCAGGCTTCTCACAAGTGTCCTCTCACCCTACCCTCACCCTCCTCTTTCCTGCCACCCTGCAGAGTGGAGAAGCATCCTTGTTTGAGGTGAACATCCGGTACATCGGAGGACTCCTCTCAGCCTTCTACCTGACTGGAGAAGAGGTAAGTTGGCCCTGTGAGGACCCTGAACCCTTCAGGTGTGAGGCGGCAACCCCACTCCCTCATTTCACCAGTGAGGAACAGGGATTCAAGGGGATTTGCTCCAGGGCTACCCATGTCCACCCAGCCTCCACGGTGCCACCTGCAGGCTCTTCCTCATCTTCAGTCTGCTGCTTCCATTCTGCTGCCCAGGTGAGCCCCACTGGCTCCCACAGTTGGTAGTAAATTCTCTAAGGACGACCACTAGTCTCTTCCTACAGAAGAGACTTGCACAGCCACCCAGCAAGCTGTGGGCTGAGCACGGGCTTGTAGAGCTGCTGGACTGGTTTTTGCAGATGTTGCTTTTCAGAATTGATAAAGCCAAGACCATTGTTTCGTGATTTCCACCCCTGGGGGCCCTTGGCCTTGTCCTGCTCCACAGCCACCCCACTGCTGCCTGCCTGGCCCAGCCACCAGCCTTCACTGCTCCAGGTAGGAGCACTGGTCTCAAGGGGCAACAGGGAGAAGGGGCAGCCACTGCTGGTCACGTGTGCGAAGTGCAAGGGACTCCGGCCCCAGGCAAGCTGTGTTGGCTTCCAGCAGGAGGGCTGAAAAGTGTGAGGAGGGCAGAGCCCTGGGCATGGAGTCAGAAAACCTGCGTCTTACCCACACCACCCCTGCCTCGGACCTTGAGCTAGGCCTCTCCCACTCCTGGGCCTTGCTTCCTTCCCCACCATGGGGATGGGCTCACAGAGCTCTTGGGAAATGGGATGGGAGGGATGAGGTTTGATGCTGAGCTGACCAGCTCCAAAGCCCATATTCTCCATGCTGCAAGAAAATTTTGAAGACCACAGAACTCTGCAGAAATGAGAGGCTCTTCATCGCATAGTCCACCCCCATGAACGTGCAACACAGCCCAAGTATTTGGGTGTGAAGTTGACCAGGTCCCCAGGACATGGGTCCTCCCTCAGTTGTGTTCCCCATTATCCAGAGGGCCACGCTGCTCAGCACAACCGCTGCTCTAGGGCTAGACACCTTGGCTTTGGCCCTTTCCCTTCCCTGTACCTCTCCCTGCTCTGCCCACCCAGAGAAAAACCCCTGCTAACTCCCAGCGCTTGTTGTCTGAGGAGGTCATTTCTGCTCCCCTGCAGTTTAAGGCTGCAGCTGCAGGGGTTCAGAACAACAGGAGTATGCTCTCCCTCCCCAGCCGCTTCGGGCCTCTCCAGCAGCCTCCTCTCTTCAACAGAGATTACCACTTGTGGCAATTTGTCCCCAAATAATTGTAGTTGGGAGCCCTTGGCTTTGAGCCACATAATGCCTGAATTTCATTTGAAAACCCTAGGACATGGAGCAGAAAAAGGCACCCTGTTGGTTTGAGTACTTAGCCAGCCTCCCTGCCACTCCTGGCCATGGGAGGTGGACACAAGTTGTGGGGGTGGGGGAGGGAGTCGTGCAGCTGTGGGCTCACAGGAGGTCTATCTGGGGGCCAGCAACTAAGGGAGGAGCTGGCGCCCTTCAGCCCTGATGCTTGACCCCCATTTCTCCCTCCTCTGAGGCTATCTGTGATTCTGAGAACTTGTTTGAGGCCTCGGCTATCTAGTGATCTAGTCTGGCTGGGTCTGAGGACCCAAAGGAAGGGAGGGCCCCCAGGGTGGCCCTTGGCTTCATGCAGGATAGAAATCAAACGTGAGCCAAGAGGAAGTGAGAGCAGAGTTTGTTGAAGACATAGAGTGCAGGTACATACAGAGCATCTGGGAGACTCGGAAAGGAAAAGGAAAATAAGCCTCTTCTTTGCTCGGGAGCTGAGTGTTCTATTGAGGATTGTGGTCTGATGTACATGTTCTCTCAGGCATCTGGGAGCTGGTTAGAACAAGGACGAGGGTCCAGGGGCCCTGCATAAGTCACTTATTCCTTGGAGCCAGGGAGCCATGGCATTGAGATGTCTAGTGTCAGTATCTAGAATACACACAGGGTAGCCTCACCTGGTCATTCTTGCGCAGTCATTCCTTAGATGGTATCTCTTATGCTAGAAGACTCCAAAGGAATCATTGAGTCCTTGATCCTTACAAGGAGGGCTACATCATGTATACCATAAGGTGTGTAAAGCAGGGTGCAGGTGCTAGCAGGGATAGAGACAGGAAGAGGAGCCTAAAAAGCATCCTTCATGGGTCACTTCAGTTTCCCAATATCACCAGAAGGATCATCATTCTGACTCTCTAGGAAAGAGACTGGACAATGGGGCATGGACAGGAGCACCTGGGATTTAGAAATCCTTCACAAAGCCCAGGGAGCCCCACAAAGCTCCGAATCCCTGAGCAGACAAGCCCAACTCTGTCCTCCAGCCCCTGCTGATCCCTCTCTGTCGCTAGCACCTCTGCAGGGCAGAGGCCATACCCCATGGGCTCTGTCTCATTGGTCCCAAACACCCCCATATGGTGGGATCTTCACCTACTAGCAGGTGCGGGAATTGAGACTTAGAAGGAACTTGCCCAGGGCGCAGTCCCTGAAGGCTGGGTTGGGTCCCCAGGGCTCAGCCACACTGGACCAAGGCCTCCCCCTTTTCTGTCCTCCATCTCACACACTGGGTGCCTGTGGACTAGGTCTTAGGATTCTTCAAATTTCCTACAAATGTTTGTGGAATGGTGCCTGAGACCCCAAGCCCCTTCCTGGGCCAGGCGTTTCTTTGCTGCAGAGGGAACCTATGGGAGGAGACTCCCCCGCTGGGTAGGCCATTCCTACAAATCGCCCATGAGAATGGCAGGCGTGATGACAGACACCAGGTGACCTTTGCATAGCTCTTCACAGTTTATGTAGCACATTCACTCATACATCCTCTTACCTGATTTCTAGAAGAACCCTGTGAAGCATCCAGGGCACATGCACAGTTCCATTGTGTAGATGAAGGTCAGAGACCGTATGTAGCTCACATGAGGTTGCAAAGTGGGAAGATTTGAACCTGGGCCCTCACTCCCAACCCAGAGGACTTAACACTCTACAAAATATAATTCTTGCTAAGTTTCTCTCACCTTGGTTCTGGAACCTCTGGGCCCCTGACTGTTGCTTACCATGGCTGTAGCCACATCTCTGTTGGAAAGGCAGTTTGGTATCACTTAATAGCCCCACAACCTTGGGCAGATTGCTTCTCTGGGACTCAGTTGTATCCTCCTCAAAGTGGTCAACACCTTGCCCACACACACTGTTGCAGGGATTGAAGGTCCTATAGATAAGACACCTGGCACAGTGATACGCTGTGATTTATAATAAGTAATATATATTTGGTCTTCATCCCATTTCTGGCAGACCTCCTAAAACCCTGGGAATTTCCTAAGCGCTGAGAGCAATAAATGTGTCTTTTGTTATGGTAATTGGGTGACTTGGACCCCACCTGAGGATACAGGCTGGTTGCCAGGAGAACCAACCACAAGGTGAGAGGGTAGTTATTTTCAGTTCCACCACCCTGACTTCCAGGGATGGGAGAGGGACTGTGTTGAATCAGGAGTCAATTGGCTGTGGTTTAATTAGTCATACCCATGTAATGAAGCCTCCATAAAACCCCAAAAGGAACTGGGCCACAGAGCTTCCAGGGTGGCAGAGCACCAGAAGATGTGGGGAAAGCGCCATACCTGGAGAAAGCATGGAAGCTCCTCCGTGCCCCTTGCCACATACCTCGCTTTAGGCATCTCTTCCGTCTGGCTGTTGCTGAGCTATATCCTTTTAATTTTTTTTTTTTTTTTGCTATATCCTTTTATAATAAACCTGTAATCCAGTAAGTAATATGTTCCTGAGTTCTGTGAACCACTCTAGCAAATTAAACCCACAGAGGGGTTTGTGAGAACCTCTGATTTATAGACCATTGATCAGAAGCCCAGGTAACCAGCCAGACTCAGGACTGGTGTTTGAAGTGGGAGAGGGGAGGGACTGTGGCCGTCTTGTAGGACTGAATCCTCAAAACTGTGGAATCTGATGCTATCTCCAGGAAGATAGCGTCAGAACTGAGTTGAATTATAGGGCACCCAGCTGGTGTCTGGCGAATTGCTCGGTGGCATAGGGAAACTCTCCCACACACACACACATAGTGGAATTGGGTTCAGAATCTGTTCCACACCTACTCATTTCCAAGAGAATAAGTAGGACTTATATTCTTCTGTTCCTGGTGATACCACTCTTGTCCACACATACTCATTCAGCATCCTTCCTGGTGTGGTTGAAACCCTGCAGGGCCCGCCAGCAGGAGGGCTTTCCAAGGGTAGAGACATGGACATTCCTAAGAGCCTTGAAGAAGATTTAGCTAGGAGTCCTCAGGGCAGAGGGCAGCAGGTCAGCTGCCTGGATCCTCAGCACTGGGTTCAGGTGCCAGGGGTTTCCTCTGCGCCTCTGCACTCAGCCTCCTCTGAGTCAAGTGACAGTATCAGGAGCTTCAAATAAGGGCCCTTTGTTGTTGCTAAGCCAGTGGCTCTGGGGCAAGGCTTTGGAATCTGGCTTCTAGACAAGCTCCTGCAGGGCCTCAGATGCAGGTGGCCCCCGGGCCCACTTCTGGGACAGTGGACACTGTCCTCTTCTCTCCTCCATCCCTGCCAGGCCCCAGGTGTGGTTCTTCCCATCTCACTCCCTCCCCTCTTGGGCAAGAACCACAGCTGCCCTCAGAGGCCTCGCAGCCCCATCCCAGGTGGTACAGGGAAGCCCTCCCTGCTGCAGTCCCTCCACGGCTGCCTTGGCAGTTCACTGCACATCTCGGGGCCAGGGGACTCAAGAAGACTTTGTTTGGCAGCACTCGGGAGGTCAGCAAACTGGCTCCCCCCGTGAGCTCGGAAGTGAAAGGAAATGTGTGTTGTTTGACCTGGAGCAGTTGCTAAGGAACTTATATCTCATGTTTTAAACAATAAATAATATTTACTCTGAGGGGGCAGCCCTGATGGCTTAGTGGTTTAGCGCCGCCTTCGGCCCAGGGCATGATCCTGGAGGCCCTGGGATCGAGTCCCATGTCAGGCTCTCTGCATGGAGCCTGCTTCTCCCTCTGCCTGTGTCTTGGCCTCTCTCTATTTCTAATAAATAAATAAAATCTTAAAAAAAAAATATATATATATATATATATATTTACTGTGGGTTTGCTTTTATTATAAAAATAGCACAGAGAGACAAGCCAAATGCAGAAAACAAAATTCCTCCATAAGCCTACTCCACACCCCTAGGAGAGCATTGTTAATATTTTGCTGTATTTACTTCCCAACCTTTCCTCACACATCCAGTGTGCATATAATTTTTACTAAAGTTGATTGCACTATATCAAAATATATTTTTCTTTTAACAAACTACAAACCCTTTCTTTGCTATTAGTCTTCTACATCATTCCAGTGGCTGCATGGTATTGTGTTGCATGAATAATCCTAATTTAATCACTTCCCTATTGTTTGATATTTAAAATATCTCTGTTTTTCCACTGTTACAAACAACACTGGAATAAATAGCCATAAAGTTAAATTTTTACATCCTTGATGACTTATTTCCTTAGAATAGATTCCTAAGAGGGAAACCACAGCGTCAGAAGGTCACAGGTGCTTTTGTTTTTTGTTTTTTGTTTTTTTTAATAATAAATTTATTTTTTATTGGTGTTCAATTTGCAAACATACAGAATAACACCCAGTGCTCATCCCGTCAAGTGCCCACCTCAGTGCCCGCCACCCAGTCACCCCCACCCCCCCGCCCTCCTCCCCTTCCACCACCCCTAGTTCGTTTCCCAGAGTTAGGAGTCTTCCATGTTCTGTCTCCCTTTCTGATATTTCCTACCCATTTCTTCTCCCTTCCCTTATATTCCCTTTCACTATTATTTATATTCCCAAATGAATGAGACCATATAATGTTTGTCCTTCTCCAATTGACTTACTTCACTCAGCATAATACCCTCCAGTTCCATCCACGTTGAAGCAAATGGTGGGTATTTGTCATTTCTAATGGCTGAGGAATATTCCATTGTATACATAAACCACATCTTCTTTATCCATTCATCTTTCGATGGACACCGAGGCTCCTTCCACAGTTTGGCTATTGTGGACATTGCTGCTAGAAACATCGGGGTGCAGGTGTCCCGGCGTTTCACTGCATCTGTATCTTTGGGGTAAATCCCAGCAGTGCAATTGCTGGGTCGTAGGGCAGGTCTATTTTTAACTCTTTGAGGAACCTCCACACAGCCGTTCAAAATCTTTGGGATACAGCAAAAGCAGTCCTGAGGGGGAAATACATCGCAATACAAGCATCCATCCAAAAACTGGAAAGAAATCAAACACAGGTGCTTTTGAATTAGAACAGGGCCCCTGGGTGGCTCAGTGGTTGAGCGTCTGCCTTTGACTTAGATTCTGGGATCGAGTTCCGTATTAAGCTCCCCACAGGGAGCCTGCTTCTCCCTCTACCTGTGTCTCTGCCTCTTCTCTGTGTCTCTCATGAATAAATAAATAAAATCTTAAAAAAAAAAAAAAGAGAGAGAGAGAGAGAGAGAGAGAGAATTAGAACAGTGTGGGGGAGTCAGAGCTTTCCACAGGGCCCTGAGGCCTGGGGCCTCCTTATGGCTCCTTGGCCATCAAGTTAGGAGTTTAACCATTCACCTTCTCTGCTCACTCCCATCTGTAAAATGGGTTGGTGGGTAGATTAAGAATGTCAAGGGAGAAAGGCCCTTCCTCTGGTTTTGCACATGGGGTAGCAGTGCTTTGCTGAGAAGCACACAGAAGCAGCCAAGCCGAGAGAGAAGGACTAGAACCGGGGGCCAGGCAGGGCTCCCAGTCCAGTGATCTTCCCACTCTGTCAAGTGTGCTTCCACATGCCCCGCCTGTGGCATCCTGGTCCTGTGGTGTGGGTAGGCACCAGCCGTTGGTGATCACTGCCCTGGCTGCTTCATCCTACCGGTGGCCATCCCAAAGCACAACTAGAATCATGGAGCCTTCGTCATAGTCCTGACACTGTCATTTGGGCTCTACAGCTATTACCTAATTGTCATCCCTCCTCCCAGCAGCCTCTGAAGGAGGCAGTATTGGTCTTATTTTTTGAGTGAGAAGGGCATGACGCTCAGAGGAGGTGCCTCGGCTAAGGCCACGTCTCCAGGAATGTCTAGAGTCCAGAACCTGACGCAGCACCCCTTCCCTCTTTAGGCCCACAGCTCCTGGGTTACCCCTAGCAGGAGCAGCTTGGAGCAGGGATGGTGCCCACCCGGGCTGGTTCATGATGCCCTGTGCTGCTTCCTTTACAGGTGTTCCGAGTAAAGGCCATCAAGCTGGGAGAGAAACTCCTACCAGCCTTCAACACCCCCACGGGAATCCCAAAAGGTGTTGTAAACTTCAAAAGGTAGGACATCTTCTGCTTTCCCACTTGTGGCTTTGGCTGCATCTGTGGAAATTGAGGCACAGGGAGAGGACAGGACCTGCCTTGGGAATCAAAGCAAGCCAGTGGCACAGTGGAGACTAGCCTTAGCCTCGGGCTCTCGAGGGCTGATGTTTGTCACCAAACAAACATCAGCTTGGGATTCATAAGGCCTGATCTTTCCTAGGTGAGAAGTGATCGTCCCCCAATGCTGCCTTGACTCACAGCCCTACAGGTGTGCCCAGCTAGGGTCAGGAGCCAGTAGGTACATCACAACCTCCCACCATGACAAGGTACCCCAAGCTGCTAGGAGGTCTCAAGACCCTGAACAGAGGGACCACTGGGCTGGGTCTCCAGAACCCAGTATCAGAACCCAGAGGAGCTTCTGGGGGCATCTAGCCCACGGAGGCTTGGACTCCAAGGAGAAAAGGCCTTGGCCAAGGTCACGTAAGCCAGTAACTGACCATTCCAGGACACAAATCCAGAACTTGCAACTGTTTTTAATAATACTTATTGGAATATTCCCCTCTTTAAAAATAGTAAATTCTTACTGCAGAAAATGTGGATTATATCAAAAGTGTTAGATAAGATCAGAGAACTCCCATGTGGTTCCACAAATCAAAGAAACCATGGACTGGCAATGCTTCTTTCTACTGGCTTGGTTTTAAAACATTGATTCTTATTGGCTCCTTCCATGGTTTTGCTTCCTCATCTACAGCTTAATTCAGTGTATGAACTGGAGACTTTCTGGGTAGTCACTAAGTCACAGAATGTCAGAGTGGAAGGGACCCTGGGAGATGCAATGAGAGAAGCATGGATCTGGGGCTGCCACTGAATCCAGCTCCAAAGCCTGTGGGGGCTTCCCTGCCCCCAGGCGTGGCTGCACTTCCCTGTTGTGGGAATAGGAGTGTGTTTGTATCCACTCATTTTCCAGATGCGGCGATTGAGACCCAGAGAGGGGAAGGGATGGGGTCAAGTCAAGAGAACTAATGGCCAGCCAGCTTTTCGATCTCTGAATCTTTATAAAGCATGAGTCTTGCTCCTGGGGACCCTCAATGCCCCATTGTCTTGCCTTTCCTCACTCTGTTCTTCCTCTGGTCGCCTTCCTCAGACGGCTTCCCTGGTCGGCAAAGGCCAGCTCACCTGCCACCTGTGCCGTCAAGCCAGAAGCGTTTTAGCCTCTCCCGGCCTGCAGGTACTTCATCTGCTTCCTTATGGCCTCGTCATGTGCCTCTTCATGGTCCCTGCTGGCCTGGGAGCTTCTGGATGACAGGATCCATGTCCAGTTCTTTGCTCATTCCTTCAATAAATAACCGTGCTAGGTACTGTGTGCAGGATAAAGGATTAACAATGACTCTGTGCCTACCCCTTACTGAGCAATTCTATGGCCCTGGCATTGTGCTAAGGGTTTCCATACATTGCCTCACCAAGTATTCCTCACAGCAGACCCTTTGAGGGTAGATATTTATATTATCCCCTTTATTCAAACAGAGTCTTGGAGAGATGAAGTAACTTGCCCAAAGCCTTATAGCTAATAGGTAACCAGGGCTAAGATTTAAACCAGTTTTGTTACAGATTGAAAGCTCTGCTCTTAATGCCTGCCTGGCCCTCCCTCAGACAGGAACCCTGCTGCCCCAGTGCCCATGAGGCTCTCCGACACCCCCAAGTCTGGGAGCAAGGCTGCAATATTTCCCTCTTACCAGACTTCTCTGTTCATCTCCTAAAGTGATGTCTTATGTCAGGATTCTCGATCCAACAGTAGCTCCTGCAAGCTGCCTGGCAGGGAGGCAGGGGCCCCGGGCTCTGGTCCAGTGCCTCAGTTTCTCTCTGTCCTGGGGTGGGTCGGCCTGCCCTGCTGGGGGCCTCGCAGGGGAGAGGGGATTTGCCGAGTCAGCCACTTCCCTTACAGTCTCTGTGCTCGGAGAGCATTCCTAGGGTGTGGCCTCACACAAATCTCACCAGAGGCCACAGACAGGCCCCCAGGGCCAATCAAATCCATTCTCGGTGCCAGGGTTGACTTCTCAGAGCCGGACATTTGGACCTCTGCTCAGATTCCTCTCCCACAAACACTGATCCTGGAGAAACACAGCCAGCCATCACAGAGCCGAGACACACACGCACATCTTTGTGGCTCTCTCACCCAGGGCTGGTTTCTCGGGCCTCACTGCCTGGAGTCTAGGATAGGACCTTGGCTCATCCTTCCCCACTCTGTGCAGGGCACTGCCCACCCCCAAGGCCTGCAAGCACAGCCCTGGCTGCCTGCCCTGTCCCTGTCCCTCAGAGCCTAGACTGGATGCGACACAGATCCTGACATTTCTGATTAAGAAAATGCATTTATTTTTAGGCTATTTGCATACTGCCAGTGCTGTATACATATGTATGTATATGCATATTTCCTGGCAACACCTCCCTTTCATTTTCTGGGTAAGAGAGTCTGTTGCTAAAAAACACCACCCTGTTCCACCCAGGGGAATATCAGGGATGTTTGTGGCCCCAGTGGCTCTGCATTTGCTCTTTGGAGAGGGCCTGCTGCTCGGAGCTGGGCCACACACCTCTGCTGCCCCTGCTCCCGGCAGGGCTCCCTGTGGGCAGCTCTAAGAGGAAGGGCCAGACTGGGTCCCAGCGGGAGGGCTAGATAACTAGGCCCTGCCCCAAAGTGAGTGTGACTGCTCCTCCTGTCTGGGAGGCAGAGGCAGGGACAGCTGTGACCTGTGACCTGGGGGGACCACTGAATCTGAGAGAGTGGCAGTGGCCAATCCAAGGATTAATCTCTCACACACGCAGCCTCACACATGCCTACACACCTGATTACCACCCACTCAAATCAGGCTGAGATACACATGTTGGCCTGAGTCACACACTTGCAGCCACACACACACAAGTGACAACAGGCCGCAGATCCAATCGCAGGCCTAAAAGACTGGGAGGGGGGCAGAGGGCAGAGCTTCCATGAGCCCACTGCCTCACAGGGCTGATCAAAAGACCTCCTGGTCTCTGGATGCTGCCCAGAACAGATGCGTTTGGGACACAAAGTACCTAAGATTTGGATTCAGATTCAGTTCTACCAGTTCCATCACTTGCTGTGTGACCTCGGAGAAGTGTCTCCCCTCTCTGAGTCTGAGCATCTTCACCTGTGAAATTAGAATCATGGTATCTACCTCCGGAGTTGGACGTGAAGATAAAATAAGATACTACAGCTGTCTGGCACCCATCAGGAGCTCAATAACTCAAACGATAATTTTAATACACTATAAATACATGATTTAGATTGCATAATTGCATAATGTTAAAAATGACAGTTATTACATGCCTAATTTATACCTCACGATAGCCCTGGGAGGTGTGGGTACAGTTATTTAACAGGTGAGGAAACAGGGCTAGAGAGATCAGCTGACCTGCTCGAAGTTGCCCAGCCGGGCTGCTGCGGGAGCCAGCATCTGAAGATGGGCAGGAGAGGGAAGGTGCCCGCCCACTGCCAGCGTCTGCCCAGCGCTGGTCTGCCTGTCTGCCAGGCTGGCTCCACTGCAGGAAGCCCACTCGGGAGGGAGGGAAGAGGAAGGAGAGGCTCATGTGGGGGAAAACGAGAGCAAAAGACTCTCTGAGCAAGACTCAGGTGGGTGAATGGTGGCTGTTTTGACCTTGAATTGCTATGAGGGCAGGAAGCATCCATTATTCAGGAAACCCTCCACGGGTACCCACGGCTCCCACTGAGATAGCCGGAGAGAGAAGTCTCTCTTGGCTTGGGGGTTGCGGGGGGGGGGGGGGGGAAGAGGGACAGAGAAGGGGACACCTTCACTTTCCCTCTGGGGGGATGTGGGGCGATCTGGGTGGAAGACCGTTAGGGGATGTGCAGAGCCCAGTCTGAATCCGGCCTCCACCACCTCCTGGCTCCGACCTTCCAATAACTTCCCTCCCTGAGCCTCAGTTTCCTCTTTGTATATTGGAATGAATGATGCTTTACCTGTGGGCTTTAAATGAAGTCAAGATGCAAACAGCTTGACCCAATGCCTGGTATCTGAGTGGCTCAAAAAACAGAAGCCGTTTTATTTATTATCTAGGAGCCAAGTCTCCTCTCTGCCCATCTCTCCCCACCTGCCCATGCCCCTCAAGTCAGGGAAATACCCAAAAAGGTGGAGAAAGGAAGAAGGGCCCAGTGGTTATCTCTGTTTATTGAGGCCACTTGCTCCATAAGATCTAAAACTTGATTCCTCCCATCTATTTCTAGAAGTTGAGACTGATGAGTTTGACGTTAGAAACTTTATTCAGGCCAGATAATGGAGCTGAGAGAGGAGAGGGGTAGCCTCAGGAGAGCCCCAACCCGCCCCAAGGAAAGAGGTGCCCCTCAGATGGCAAACCGTGACCTCCCTGACCTGCCTTCGCCCACGCCTGCCTCCCTTGGTCCTGTCCCCAGCAGATGGACAGACAGAAGCCAGTTCCTAGGGAGGCAGAGCTATCCCAGCAGGGAAGGGGAGGGGCTTCCCAGTTGCCAGGGCAGAGCCAGCCCCCTCAGCCTGCTCCTTAAAGCCCTTACAGATAGAGGGGGCCACTCCACCCTGCTCTGCCCCTACCTTGTCCCCCTGGTTGTCCTAAATGTCCCACAGGAAAGATCATCATGATACACATGAGGAGACTGAGGCATGGGGAGAGGAAGCATCTAGCCCAAGGCTACCTCTGTTCTGCACTTTTCTCTTCCCTCTTCATCCCACAAAAGCCCTAGGAACAGAGACCAAGACCATTCACTCTTGCCCAGTTTAATGATGCATGAACTTAGGTGCAGAAGGTGGGGATGGTGTGCCCCGGGCCTCTCAAACTTGATCCTGGCCCCCTGGCTACAGAGATTGAAGTAAAAACACCTGAAAAGGCAGCATCCTTGCTTATTATTATGTAATTAAAAGAGAGGCAGACCATGCAGTGGTTAGCACAAGCCCTGGCATGAGGCCAGCCTTGAGTCCCAGCTGCTCCACGTGCTGTGTGATGGCGAGTGGGTGGCGTCACCACCCCAGGCCTTGTTTTCCTCATCTGTGAGAGGGGCAGATAGGAGGACAACCTGCGACCCCACCTCTGTGCTCTTCCTCCTTGGAAGCACCCAGTACCTGGAAGCAGGACTGAGCCTCTCCAGTGAGGATCGGTCTGAGATGTTCATGAGACATTCATGATTGACAGCTGAGAAGCCCTTTTCTCCGAGAGGCCCTGTATCTTTTATTCCTAAACCTTGAGCTTCCCAGGGGTCCAGCAGCTCCAGACCTATGGTCATACCAGAGCCACCTGCCTGTCAGGTGTGGGTTCCACAGAATTCCAGGAGGGGCCACTGTGGGTCTTTGGGCAGCACTGACAGTGTGGGGAGAGGGAAAGGCCAGGTGGGGTCCCCACCTTTCATCTGCCTCCATTCGGACCCCCCACAGCAGTTTACCCTCCACACGCAGCACCATTGACTGTGAAGCAGAAAGTGTTCTGTGGGGTCTTTGAGGTCCCTGTGCGTTGGTGATACTCCCTGTAAATTTAGCCTAACTTGAGTGCTGGGTCTTGGTCACCAAGGCAGCTCTGCCGTCATCCTTGAGTCCACACATCTCACAGGGGCTGCTTGGTGATAGAAACAAAGAATAGTGTGGGTGGACAGGCCTGGGTTTAAGTCACCCTCAGCAAGTCACTTCACTGCCCTCAGTGTCCTCATCAGCAAAATGGGGCTATTAGCAGTGCTGCCTCCCTATTAACAGGGAGGAGTAAGGGAGATCAGAAGCCACAGCTCCCAGGACAGGGCCTGGCACGTTATAGTGTGTGCTCCCCCCACTAAGCAGCCCCCCCAGCAGGCAGGTGATGGGGTGCTTTTGTCTTTCCACAGTGGCTCCAACAGGAGCTGGGGCTGGGCCATGGCAGGGAGCAGCAGCATCCTGGCTGAGTTTGGATCCCTGCACTTGGAGTTCTTACACCTCACCGAGCTCTCTGGCAACCAGGTCTTCGCAGAAAAGGCAAGTGCTCTCCCTGAATCCCCCACCCCCAAACAGCTCCTCCCTCTTCTGCCCACTGAGAGCGCCAGGGGGGGAAGTGGGGTCCCCCATCAGCAGAGGGGGGCCTCCAGCCACCACTGATACAGCCAGTAGCTGCTTGTGGAAGCCCTGAGAGTGCCTGAAGCCAGGTGGCAAGGAAGGTGAGCACAGGGAATAATCGGGGTCCTACCAGGGCAGGGAGGAGATGAGACTGCCAGCGAGAGGTTTTCGGAGGTTTTCACCGGCGGGTGTCAGCTCAGTGGCAACCACGCATATGTGAAATCTGGAGAGAGTGCAAGAACCGAAATCCAGGCACCAGCTAGCTCGTATTGGCAGGAATTGGCCACCAGGTGCAAAAGTCCCCTTTCCAGAGACAGTTAACTTTTTCATGTGAGATCGGCTGCCTTTTCCTTCCAGATGCCCGCCTAGCTCATGTTGTCAGCAGGCTGGCAAAGCGATTTCACTCTACAGCAGAGGCACACGTCTGTCCTTCCTCATTGTTACGGAGCTGGCTAAGGCCGCGAGGGGTGCCGAGAGCTAGCATCCAGGCTGTCCGCCAGCCTGAACGCTGCCCGCTCTGCACCTCTGTGAAGCCCTTCAGAAGAAGCAGCTCCTCCACATTACAGCCCTTGGCAGTCCCACTGTCTGGAGCTGTCTCCCAGGGTCTAACCCGAAACCCAAGGAAGGGAAGGGTACACACACCCCTCTCAGATGGCGCCCAGGCTCCATCAGCAAGTGTTCCTTCCTGAGTCCTGCCTAGGGAGATGAAATCCTCCCTCTTAGAAGAACCCTTTGTAGGCCTCCCGTTCCCAAAGCCCAAACGTTTTCTGAACGTTAGACTCGTGGGGTGCCCAGGGAGCCGGAAGATTCACACCTCCACCCAGCAGCTCCCAGTCTTGTGTCCACCAGCCAACCTCAAAGTGTGCCTTTAGGAAACTTACCTCTGGGCTGTGCCCAGGCCCGGGAATCTGCATTTATAACAAGCACCCATACGCTTTTTGATGCCAGATTTAAGAGCACTGCTTTTTTTTTTAATTAATTAATTTATTTATTTATTCACAAGAGACGCAGAGAGAGAGAGGCAGAGACACAGGCAGAGGGAGAAGCATGCAGGGACCCTGGTGTGGGACTTGATCCCAGGACCCCAGGATCACGCCCTGGGCCCAAGGCAGGTGCCAAACCTCTGAGCCACCAAGGTATCCCAAGAGCACTGCTTATTCAGTGTGGGAATCCCCCTGAGCATTCTTGGGAAGCTCAAGAAGAGCTCTTCAGTCCCTTGATCACTTCTCTGTGTTGGGGTTCTCTACCCCCCTTAAATAGGCTGTCATGTCAGACCTGCCTTCAGAAGCTTTCCCTTGTACGGGGAGGACTCTGGCATCCTGTGACACCCCACCTTGAAAGTTTGTGGAATAAGTTCAGTCCCTTTTCCTGATAGGTCTTATTTCCTCCAAGCCCTCCCGCCCCCATGCTCTTGAGTCAAACTCCTCTGGGAAGGTTGTGACTGGCTGACATGGAGTGGGACAGGGAGCTCCTCTAGTCCCTGGCTAGTCTGGACAAAGTAGCTACCCCTGCCTGAGCACCTGCTATGCATTGTATCTCTAACCATCCCTCCAAACCCTGAGGTGGGTCTTCCTCTTATCCACATTTTACAGAGGAGGAAACTGAGACTCTGTCCTGGGTCATCCAGCTGGTAAGTGATAAAGTGAGGATTCAAGCCCAGGACTCTCTGACTCTGAAGCCCACGTTCTTCAAGACGAGATTAGTATAGCAGGCTTCAGGCTTTTCCCCTCAAGTCCATCTGCCTGTCTTTCTCTCAGTGTGTCTCTGCATTTACATTCTCCGGCTATTTTCATCCCCCAGTCATGCCTCCCACAGAGGTGATTATTGGCAGTCAACAAATTGGCCCAAATTCTAGAAGCACCCGTACCCTCCAGGGGAGCTAATTTAGCCTGCTTCACTGCTCACCACCAGGATAGTCGAGAATAACTCAGGTACAAGCACATTCCTGTCCCCTATAATGGACTCTGTTAACATAAATGGATATGAAATCTCATGTGGTAAAGCAAAGTGCTGTCCCCTGGAAAGAAAGGTCTGACAGCTAAAAAGGCTGCTCTCCCTGCCTCTAGCCTTGTAGATAAATCTACAAGCATGATATAGTACCATCCCCGAGGGCCTCTCTGTTCTGGTGGATTCTGTGCTGGAAGGATTTCATGTACTGCCAGAGAGCAGACCCCAAGGGATAAAATGCCTTCCCGCTTCTCGTCCTTTGTAGCCTCAAAGGTTGCAAATCTAGCATCTTCTTGCTCCAGCCGGGGCAGCCTCTGCTATGTGTTACTGTGAGGTCCCTGCCCTGTCTGACCTGTGTTGGACACAAGGGCTACTCTGTGTAGTCAGCCAAGACCTATCTCATGTCTTGGCTCTGGTGCTTATGAGCTGCATGACCAGGGGCAAGCCGCTGAAACTCTGAGATTCGGGTTTGTCACCTGTTACACAGAGATAATACCACATGGGTTGTTCTAAGGGTCGGAGGTGATGTATGTAATGGGTCTGGCTTGGGAGGTCCGAGAAAAGTTAACAACTGTTACTGTTGTTGTTAACACCCTGAGGTGCGTATGAGGGCAGGGGGTGTCGAGGAGCCCAGGCCTTTCCTCTGGAATGGTTCCAAAGGTGTCCAATACAATAAAATATTCCAAGGCTGAACCCTATGAAATTGCCAGTATTGACCATTTCTGACCTGTTGTTTTTTTTTTTAAAGATTTTATTTATTTATGCATGAGAGACACAGAGACAGGGAGAGAGGGGCAGAGAGGCAGAGGGAGAAGCAGGCTCCATGCAGGAAACCGGATGTGGGACTCGATCCTGGGACTGCAGGATCATGCCTTGAGCCAAAGGCAGATGCTCAACCACTGAGCCACCCAGGTGTCCCCTGGCAGTTTGACCAAGCAATTACAAATGAGCTACTGTTGCTTATAGGAACCAACACCCTCAGAAAAGGTCCATCCCCCAAAGCAATGCACAGTGAGGAAGGGCTGAAGCAAGAGGGACATGGGGGCCTAGCAGGTCCCCAGACAGAGTGGTCAGTGCAGAGGTGGTGGCCAGCAACCCTGCCCCATTCCCACGGAAGGCCGTGTCCAGCCATGTCCCATGCCTCTCATGCCACCTCCAGGCCAGGGCCTGCTGTTGGTAATGCAGCTCTCCCTCCTGCCTCGTCTAAGTGGTTTCCTCTTGGATCCAAACACACTACCTCCATTGGCGGTGGCTGAGAGTCGCTGGCTTCTTCCAGAAAGTGAAGGTGCATCTGGTGTCCATTTCTTGGCAGGTCAGGAACATCCGAAAGGTCCTCAGGAAGATCAACAAGCCCTTCGGCCTCTACCCCAACTTCCTCAGCCCAGTGAGCGGGAACTGGATGCAACGTGAGTATAGAGATGCTACCCCCCAGCCAGCCTGATTGCCACCAGCCTCCCGTGCCAGGCACCTGGCCGAGTGAGGAGGGACACGTTTATCAGAGCCGCAGGCCAGTGAGGCATCTGCCCCATGCCCCAGGGCACCACCCATCCTGCCAGGCATTGTGGGGAGCGAGCCTTCACTGTCATTGTGTTGTGTGTGCTATTGTGTGACATGTGTGGTGGCAGCCACCCGCCCTCTGCATCCCCTGCACACTCCGCATCTCCAGGCTTCCATCTCTTAGGGCACCACTGAAGTCTCTCTGGTCACCCCCAAACTTGTGGAGGCGTTGCACATAGAACCATCTGCCTACTCCAGAAGTGGCCCCAAGAAAGACTGTGCATCCTCTCCCAGCCCCCAACCTGGTGCTCCACCTCCAATTTTAATCCTTTTTTTTTTTTTTTAATAAGCACAGCCTGACTATATAGCAGTACAAAAATCATGAATTTACTGCTGTATCTTACACCTACCAGGACTGGTCCTGGGATTCCTGCTGTACTCTGTTCAGAAGCTTGTGCCTCAACCAGATGGGTGAGGGTCAGCCATGGAGCCTCATTTACAGCCCCCAGCTCTACCCACCGAAACAGAATGGGGTTTGGGGGGATGTGCAGCCTGGAGGGTGTTGAAAAGCCTCCCACGACCCTGGGATTGCTCCTCCCACGACCCTGGGATTGCTCCTCCACCAAGATTGCTCCTGATCATGCGGTCACAGCACAAATTGGTGGTGACAAGTTCCTTGGGCCCTGCCTTTAGAGGCTTCCCAGAGAGCCCCCATCCCCACCCCCCACCCCCACTACTTTTGCTGAAACAAGGACCCCACTCCCTTTCCACTGCCTCCAGCCCTAGTTGTTACAACATCAGCAAGGGCTCAGGAGCAAAGTACTTGAAACTAATTACTGCATGGCTGCGGGAAATTCACTTTCTCTGAGCCTTGGTTTCATCTCCTGCAAATGGGAGAAGAGCTTGTGATATCTGTTTTGTGCACCATGGAGGAATGTGGGAAAATAGAAGCTGCAGGAAACGGACTTTAGTTCCATCTTCCAGAGATGATATGTGTTGTGCCAAAAGGTAACGGGTGGCCATCAGTAAAAGTATGCAGGCAGGGCCCGGAGGTCTGGCCAGCCTGCGGGGACACAGGGGAGAAACTGCAGAGGCCTCATTCTTGCAACCCTGGGCCTCTGTGATTGCAGGTCCAGAAGGCCCAGAAAATGTGACCCAGGAATCTTCCCCAATGATGACCTCACCCCCCAAGTGGCCTCCTGCAAAAACCACTTAGAGAAATACAAAATATTTTTAACCAAAACACATTGCCAAATCCAAAAGTGCAGGGAGGAAATGAAGGTTTGAATTACAGATTATGACCACAGGAAGACAGTTCAATAACCGTTACTGGTTCTATTTGCAAGGCCTGACTGGGTAAAGAGCTAAACTACCCACTGCTGGCCTGAGCTGCTCCAGGACAGCTCAGCAGAAGCCCACCGAGAGGGAGAAGGCATGGTTCCCCGGTCTGAACAGCTACCTGGGGAAATTCCAGGGATTCCCCTGCCGAGAAGCATAACTTGCAGGCGGCGCCAGGAGTTGCCGGGCTGGGCAAAGTTGGTCACATACAGAAAATTGTTTCATGTTAGTAAAATATGAATCTGAGGCCTGCTGAAGAACAGAGGGAAGTCTAGAGGGCCCAGCTTATCCGGGCGCCCGCCTGCCTTCCCCCCTGGCTCTGGCAGCCCTACTCATCTCAGGCTCTCTGTGATTTCACCCAGGTTTTTTGGTAATTGTGTATTTTTCCAACAGACGATTACATTTCCAACTTGCGTAAGCTAAGTGTGCTCGCCTTCGTTTCTCTCCTTGAATCCTCTGGGTAGCCCATGGATAACCACAGAAACTGCAGCTTGGGGAGGAGGAGTTGGAGCTGTGTCCTAGTTCCAGGCCCTGCTCTGGCTTCTCCCCACTCCTGCTGGAAGCTGAGCTGCAGGATAACCCTGGGGGGGTGGGGGGTGGGCAGGCTGGCGGCAGGGCACTAGGACTTCACAGCCAGGACGAGTCTAGCAGACTCCTGTTGGCACCAAGTGCAGACAAGATCCGTCCTCGCAGAGCCAGTTAGAGCTCAGAGAGCTGCCTGCCCTTCAGCTTGGGCCCGGAGTGGCCTGTCTGCCTGGTCAGCTGTCTGAATCCCACACTTTGCTCAGCAGGAGGGCGCAGCAAGTCCAGGGTCTCCCCAGTGGGGACAGCAGTGTGAGCTGCCTGTCAGCCCCAGCGTGGCAACCTCCATCTGGTTCATGCTCCTTTCCTACCGGCCAGCTCCCCAGCTTGTATGGTGACCACCTCTTGCTGCCAAGTGTGACGACAGTATTGACGTGCTCAGGAAGCAGCAAGGCCCATCTCTGCTCAGGCTCGTGGACACCAATTCACGTTCTTCTTTTGCATTTTATCGACCAAAAGATGGAGGCCCAGAGGTGAAAATGGCTTCTCCTAATCTCATGGCAGATCTGGGTCTTCCGAGTCCCACTCTGGGCTCTCCATGTACCATGCAGCGCTGGAGTTGGACACCAGGGACATACACTAGCTAGAAAGCAGTGGGACCTCCAAATGAGACTTGTTCACTTTGATCGAGGCCCCTGGGACACTTTGCATATATCCCAAAGGAGATACCATGTCTCAAACCCCTATGGAACCCCTGGGGGCCTGGCTCCCCAATGCTGCACATACCTGCCCCTTGGTGCCCTCAGCCACACTACAATTACATGATGAAGTCCAAACTCTGTGGCTTGGCATTCGAGGTCCTTCCCAGCACAGCTCAAACCGACCTTCCTTTCTTTCATTCAGGACTTACTGGATGTCCATCCTATGCCATATAGTCACCAGGCGTAAAATGTGAATCTTATGTGGCCCCTCCTCATAAAGAGCCCACAGCCTGGTGGGGGAGGTGGACTCAGAAGTAGAGACTTATCACACAATTTGGGGAGCTGCCAGGGGCAAAGCACACTACCCAGCAATGGAAGGATGGGCTACCACGGAGCACTCCCCACATGAGGCACCACAGGGCCTTATCTCACTCCTTGGGGTCACCCTGTAGGGAAGGACTGTGAGCAGGTTTCTGAGAACACAGAAAAGCCTTTCTGGAAAGATGCCTGAGCTGGGGTAGCAGTGAGGAAGTGGTAGCCATGCAAGGAGGGGAAGGGGTATTCCTGGTGGAGGGGTCACCACAGGGGAGAGATAATGTGGGGAGCCAGGGGGCTAGGAGTGTCGAGTGGTGGGGGGAGCAGTGACAGGAGGCAGGCCTGGAAGAGTATGGAGAGGACAGTGCCTCTGGCTGTGTGCCTTTGTGCCTCTTCTGTGGGCTGGGAGCTGTGGAAAGGCCCTACACAGAGGCTGACCTGGTTTGACTTCCAGCTTCCCCCAACCCCTGCTCGGCACAGACCTTCTGTTCCGTCAACATGCTGGGCCAAGCCTGCCCCTGAGCCTCCCTTGGTGGTGTGTCCCAAGCTGTAGCCTCCGTGTAGCCAAGGGTGGTCAGGGATGTGCTGTGCTAGTGAGTCCCTCTTCACGCAGTAAGGTCCAGCCCACACTGACCCCCCTCCCATTCCTCCCCAAGGCTCAGGATTTCCCTGATCTGTTCCAGTTTTTGCAAATCCTGACCCTTGCGGGGACATGATTTGTTTATGGGGCTGGAGGGAGCCAGGAAGGCTGGTGTACTCTGGGTATTCCTCTCAGCCCTCTTTCCTGGTCCCCACCTGTCTTTACCCTCTGAGTTTTGGTCCCTTTCTCTTCACACTCATCCTCTCTATCTCTGGGCATAGAAGAAGCGTGTTTCCATGCTCTGGTTGCCTGTAAAGCTGCAGAAAGCGAGGGCTCCGCCACCTTGGTGGCCTTGGAGGAACTATGTAGGCTCCCCCAGGGTTTTCCCACCCAGGAAAGGGGTTGGCAGTGCTTACCTGGCAGGGTTCTTGGGAGATTGTTATAGGTAGTACAGTAAAGCTCCTGGCCCACAGTAGACTCTGGAGAAATGATAGCTTTTGATGGATTCTTTTCCTTTCTCTCTTCCCTCCACCCCCCATCCACCTTCCCTCCTCCTCTTTTCCTCTCCCCACTTTCTCCAGAGGAGCTGGAAATACCCTCCCCATCACCCCCACCCCACCTGAATCTGCCTCCCCATTTTCCTTCCTGTCTCCTGCTGAAGCATATCTTAACGGGGAACTGAAGTTTGCTCTTGGTTTTATCTATTAAATGCCTTTACATTTCGCTGTTGTTAATTTTTAAAGCATGTGAGTGGAGCGTTTTCTGTGTCTTGCTTCACTGGTTCAGTGTTCCTGGTTGACCCATCTTTCTCCCAGGATAGCCCTGGGTGGAGTCAGCCAGTCCTGCTCAGAGGGCAACTTGAGGTAGATGCCACCGGGGCAAAGAGGGGCTCCTCAGACCCAAGTCTTCCCTCCCCCCACCCCTGGGAAACTCCATTTATCCCAATCTGCTCAACTGAAGCTCAGTGTTTCCAAGTGGCTTTGTATTCTGACTAAATTAAGACTCTCGTTCCTCCTTTCCGTGGCCTTTTATGAACCTGCCTGGCATTAATTACCATGTTTGTCACCGGGTAATAAAAATCTCTGAACTCCCTGCCACCAGATTATCTTTTTAAAGAAATGCAACTCATTTACAGTTAATAACCAGAGGCCCTGCCGTCCTTGGCCTGCAAAAGCGACGTGATTTATACACCCGAGTGAGCCCGTGCGCCTGTGTGCCAGATGATCGTGCTCAGGATGGCCCTGGGTTCCCCAAGTCTCAGGCTGGGTCTTCCTTTCTACCCCTGTTCCTTCAGGGCTCAAAGGCTGCTGGTCAGAGGCTTGCTCCCCACCCACACATGGCCCTGGGGGACCATTGAGGCCAGTGGACGAGACTCGCCACCCGGGTGTCCCCTTGGTGAGGCCCTCATAGCAGCCTCAGCAGTTGGAAATAATGCTCCTGTCCTCTCTCCTCACAGACCACGTCTCAGTTGGAGGACTTGGGGACAGTTTTTATGAATATTTGATCAAATCCTGGTTGATGTCAGCCAAGACAGATGTGGAAGCTAAAGAGATGTACTACGAAGCCTTGGAGGTAAGACAGGCATCTCATTCTTCATGGGCGGTTGGTCATTCACCATCGGGCACAGATCCCTGAGTGCCAAGGGCTTCCCACCCCTCCCCTGTGGTGAGCTGGCCAGAAAAACAAGGTGGTCTCCTCCCCAGCCAGGTGCTTTGCACACCCAGCTTGTGACTCTTCTCAAATGCCTTGAAATTAGGGCCGTGTTAGCATCCTCGTTTTACAGATGCAAAACCCACACTCAAGGAGGTAAAGCCATTTGTCCGAGGTCTCACAGGAAGCAGTCTGATTCAGAAATCGTGGTGTCTGGGCTTCCGTGAGTGTGTCAGAGCCCAGAACACAGCCAGACACTGGCCTGGGAGCCCACAGATGAGGCTGCCAAAGCAAGACCCTCAGCCATCTTCCTGCAGAACCAGAGGTGATGTAATTGGCATGTCCAGGTGGGGAGGGGCCTCCCTCAGCGGAGCATCCAGTTCTGCTCCTTCTCTTTATGTGGATGGAAACCAAGGCCCAGAGAGGGGAAGGCACTTGCTCAAAGCCACACAGCACAGAGCTGGAGCCAGATCCAGATCTTCTAACCCTGTCCCCGTGTCCCCTCACTGTCCCTCACCACTGCTGGTCTGTATCCAGGGTGTGAACTGAACAAAGGATGGTAGGCTGAGATGAGTCTCTCCAAAGAAAGGGGGACTTTAGGATGGAAGAAGAAGTTGGTTGGCCCAAGCTATGGAAAAGGGGGCTATGGAATCCCAGCAGCCCTTCAGTAGATACTTCTGAGCCCAACTAAGGAAAGGGCACTGGGTAGGCTCTTAGCCTCAGTTTCCCCATAAAGTAAGTCAAACAGTTTGTATCTGCTCTGCTACCACCATGGTCTGAGGTCATGTGCCCCCTAAACCTGACTTCTTGCTCCCATCGCCTTTTACATTGGTTCTCCCTCCACACAGCAGTCAGAAGAACTGGAAATTCATGTTCCTACCTCACGGCTCCCCATCATACTTAGAATAAGCTAGACTCCTCACCTTTGCCCACCTGATGGAGACCTACCAATCACCTTGAACTCTTTCCCCTTTACTTTCAGCTCTGGTCCCCAGTCTTCCTCAGACATACCAGATTCATTCCCACCTCAGGGCTTTTGTACTTGCTGTCCTCTCTACTTAGAATAGCATTCAAATGGTGGGTCCCATTTGTTGGTCAAGCCAAATGCCACGGAAACTGGCCTTTCACAGTCTCTCTCTGTCACATACTATAGACTTACTCTTCTTTGCCTTCATATGCACTTGTTTACTTGTTCATTGTCTGCCTTCCCCAAAAAGAATGTGAGTTATTGAGAAGCAAGGAGCTTGTCTAGTCATTCACCCTGTCTGCCTCACTCCTAAAACTGTGCTTACTACATAGGAAGTATACAATATTTTGTGAACAAATGAACATACAATTGCTGAAGGGATAGGTGGGTGGATGGATAGATGAATGGATGGGTAGGTGAGTGGATGGATGGATGGATGAGTGGATGGGTGGATCAGTGGGTGGATGGATGGGTGGTTGCATAGAGAGATGGGTGGGTGGATATGTGGGTAGAAGGATGGATGGGTAGGTAGGTGGAGGATAGATGGGCGGATAGGTAGATAGGCAGGTGAAAGGATGGATAGGTGAAAGGATAGATGGATAAGTGGATGGGTGGATGTTATAGAGGGATGCGTAGGTGGATGTGTGAGTGGAAGGATGGATAGGTAGGTAGGTAGAGGATGGATGAGTAGATAGAAGGATGGACAGGTGGGTGGATATGGTAGATGGATAGATGGGTGGATGTGGGTGGAAGGATGGATGGGGAGGTAGGTAGAGGGATAGATGAGTAGATAGGTAGATAGGTAGGTGGAAGGATGGACAGGATGGATGGGTATGGGTATGGATAGATGAATGAATGAACTCTACCCTCTGACTGCATGAATCTGGCCGGGAATGGTCATGCCCAAGGGAAGCACATTGAAACAGGCCTCCACAGCCATGGACCTTTTAAACTGTGGACGTGGGGATGAGTTTTCCCCACCTAGCTCTCCAGCACCAGGACCTTGGTCATGAAACAGCTGCTGGGACTCTAGTCCTATCTCAGTCTGAGTCTTAGCCCCGGCTTCGGCTTTGGCTGAGCTTAGACCACAGCCAGTGTCTGCTGTCAGAGGATCAGTGTTCTGCCTGCATGGGATATGCTGCCTGGAAAGGCCTTTCTGCACTTTCTGCCATTCCTTGCAGGGTAAACATGAAGTTAGCAGGCAGCCTGGTTCCTTGCCCTCAGGGCACACAGTGGTTGAGGCTTCAAGGGAAGAAATGGCCATGAATTATTTAAGCAAACTGGAAGCTTTATGGAAACTACTTGATTGAACAGGAGAGAACTTGGCTTTGCTCCCCTCATTTGATATCCCCAGCGAATAGCCTGGAGTGTCTCTGACCCTGGGTAAAGACTGGGCCTCTGGCAAGTTTAGAGCTTTGAAGAATATTCTGGTAATTCTCAACCTTGTCCACACGTTAAAAATCACTGGGAGGAGCTGTAAAATCCCATTGCTCAGGCTGCACCCTAACAAGGATACATCAGAACCTCTGGGCAGGGGCCCAAGAAACAGCCTTGAAAGCTGCCCGAGGGGGTTAGTTGCTGTCCAGCAGAGAGTGGGTGAGGATGATTCAGACAAGCTGACCAGGCACAGCCCTGAGGGCTACGGGAAAGCATCTGTCACTGTGGCCTCCTCCAGGCCAAGTGTACAGACTGCCTTGTCTTACTTAGCCCCATCTTAAAGGTGAGAACCTGAGGTCACATGGCAGCCAGGGTGCAAACACAGATCTGACTAACTCCAGATCCAGTGCTCCTGCCACCTGCAAAGGAACCTGGCTTGCCTGAAATCCCTCTGGGGAGTGGACAGATGGGATCCTCTCCAGGAAGCAAAGGATGCCAGAGTCTTTGAATAAAACCTCACGGCTATCCCAGGAGTTATTCCCATTTTACAGATGAGGAGAGGGAGTCTTCAGAAAAGTGAAATAATTTGCCCAGAATCACCCAACTCTCACATTGCAGAGCTGGGATTCAAGCCCAGTTCTCTGTATTCTCCCTCAGTTCTGCTTGCCTCCTGTACCATTTAAACCTAACCAGTCAGTGGCCAGCCTGTGCCATCTTGTGTGTTGCTTAGAGTTTTAGAAAGCCTTGTTTTTTTAAATCTTTGTACCTATCTGCTTATCTCAGTTTATCCTCACAGAGAGATGGTCATTTCCTCTTTACCATGATTACTTTGCTTGGGGTTAACTCAAAATGGAAATAACCTATGGGTGCCAGTCTTGAAGGGGCAGTTTCTGTGCTACCACATGAGGCTTCATGGACTCTCCCCCAGGTGTCGACAAAGGGTGACTGAACCAGATCTCTGCACCCTAGACTAGCCTGCCACCCCTCCTCCACACCCTCATGGACCGAGCTCTGCCTAGGAGCCTGGGCCCTGCGCAGAGCAGAGCCAACCCAGTAGTGGGCAGCTGCCCAGACCCCCCAGAGCTCCTCCCGCCATGGTGCAGGTGCCCTGGCATGTCACATCATCAGAGCTTCCCCATCTGCTGCTCAGAGACTGTCCTGCAGCCAGCCCACCAGCCGGGACCTTTCAGGAGGGGGAAAGGAACAAACAGATCCAAGAGCCAGTATTGTTTGAGCACCATCTGTATGCCTGCCCCTGGCTGGAGATTGGTGGTGGTGGCCTCTGCTGTCACAAGGCACTCAGAGTCCTGGAAGAGAGACAGAGTTGCCCCAGAACACACACACATATGGATGCACAAAGTGGGGACAGCACCGTGTAGAAAGATAAGAGGGGAGGCAAGTACAGGGGCAGCAGTGGCTCGGTCTGGGGCAGCACATTGTGGAGGATGGAGTAGCAGAGTTGAGGTGGAACATGTTTCTTTCAAAATACTAACCCCAAATCATAATTCCCACATGTATTTGATTTTGTTGGGAATCTCTACAAACAGGTGAGCTCCCCAAGGCAGGACCCAGGCTGTGTGTCTTCAGGGGCTTCATCCCCTGCACCAAACCACCGACGGGGCACAGAGGAGGCACTCCTAGCATACTCGAATACTCACAGGGAGGAGGAAGGTGTGAGTGAAAAAGAGGCCTGGAGCAGGGGACAGACTGGAGAGGAACTGGAATATATTGCCAACACACACTGAGGACTCTCTCCCCCAGCAAGTGTGCTGAGCTCTACACACACATCCCCTTGAGCCTCACAATCCTGTGAGGTGGTTTATGCTCACATCCCCATTTCATACATTTATTTGGCAATTGAGGCACAGAGAGCATATAGAACTTGCCCAAAGTCACACAGCTTGGAACGGACAGAGGTGGGATTTGAACTCAAGGAATCTGCTCCTGGGCACCCTGCCTGTGGTATCAGGTTAAACTTTAGGCCCATTATTTACAGAGAACAGAGACCCCTAGAGAATAGGTGGGAGGGGCAAGAATGCAGGAAGATACCGGCCAGGGCCCCAGAGGCCCAGCCCTGGACCAGCATCCACAGGCGCTGCCGTTACCTCTGTCTCCAGGGCTCCCAGGGACTAACGGCAGGGAGTGGGGGGCACCATGGCCTGACACCTGCATCCCCCAGCCTCCTTGGAGTCTTTACCAGCAGTATCATCTCCCACGGAAGTTGAGGATAGGGGTTCTCAAAGCCCCTTGGCACCAGGAGGAGCAGCTGTCAGGTACTAGAGGAGCAGCCTGGGTATCTGGGGATCCTCGTCTTAATCCCAGCATGGCTGGGTAACCTGGGATGAGCCCCTCGACCCCTTTGTCTGTAGAGGACATTAGAGCCATGTGCTTGGCTTGTTGTGGTCATTAAACTAGGTGTATGATAAGGGCTTGCAGAGAGCAGCCCTTAACTTTCTGTAGGTCCTTTTTGAGAATCAGATAAAATATATGGACCCTCTTCCCATGAAAATGCACATACACAAAAATGTCACATACAATTTGAGTGGCCTCAGGACCCCCTGGAACCCATCCACAGGCCAACTGGGCTTCAGGTTAAGATTCCCTAACAGAGGATATAGTGGAGGATGGTAAGAATTTTTAAAGATTTTTTAAAATCTTTGTACATAGGAGATTTAAAAGTTTAAGAGAAGCGCCTGGCTGGCTCAGTTGGTAGAGCATGTAACTCTTGATCTCAGGGTTGTGAGTTTGAGCCCCACACCGGGTGTAGAAATGACTTTAAAATAATTTTTTTAAAAGTCTAAATGAGAGACTCATTCTGGGGAGTTGTCTTGTGTCCAGGCCCCCAGCAGGCACCAGGCTTCAGCCAGGTGAGTGGCTAAACCTCCTAAAGGCCCCATCAGGGGCCACCGCCAACTGCCGGCCGAGGTCAAGGACCTCCTTCGCCTGGGATGGAGGGCTCAGCAGAGCTGCGTTCACTGCCGTCTGCAAAATGTTCATTTTTCCGTCCTCTCCCCCTCCCTTCTCTGTCCCCCTTCCTACGCCCCTTCTCCCTGCCCAACTCCCACCTTGCTCCCAGGCAATAGAGACCTACTTGCTGAATGTCTCTCCTGGGGGGCTGACCTACATTGCTGAGTGGCGAGGGGGGATTCTGGACCACAAGATGGGGCACCTGGCCTGTTTCTCTGGGGGCATGATCGCCCTCGGCGCTGAGGATGCCAAGGAAGAAAAGAGGGCCCACTACCGAGAGCTCGCAGCCCAGATCACCAAGACGTGCCACGAGTCGTACGCCCGCTCAGGTAACCCTGCAGGGGGAAGGGGCAGCAAGAGACACTGAGGCTAGACACCAGGAAGAACCAGAAAAACCAGCGGAGCGGCAGTGAGTGAAGGGAACACACAATCTTAGGGCGGTCTCACCTTGGGAGTTATGTAGAATTTGTATGAGGGACGTCCTGTCTATGCACTGAGACTGTACCCTAAGTTAAAAGGAAAACAGGGGTGATGTATTAAGCATCTGTGCCAAGTGTTGTTCAGCACTGGATGTGCATCATCACCGAACCGCACAACACAGATAAACTGAGGCCCAGAGAGGACTTGCCAAGGTCCTATGTGAGGGGCACAGAGCAGAGGGTCCTCCAGGCTTCCTGAGCCTAGCAGATTCCTTCGCCCTGAGCCCTTACCCCTGAATGTACCTCTGCCTTTCCTCCCCAGCACCCCTCCATTTAGGGGGTCTTACCACCTCTGGCCCCACCCTGTTTATCCCCCTCTTTGACCACCAGACCACCAGAAAGTTCAAGAGCTTCTTGACCATCCCCACCTAACAGCCATCACAGACTTATCAAATGCTAGATTCAGAAGTCATGTTGTAGAACAAGAGCCCAGCTCCCGGTCTTACATATGGGGAAACTGAGTCAGTCCAGAACAGGAAAGTGACTTCGCCAAAGTCACATTGTGCATGATGAGTAGCTAAGCCAGGGCTAGAACCCAGGTCTTCTGATGCCCAGCTCCTCCTTGTGCATTGCCTCTCTAAACAATGCCCGTCAAAAAAATCCATCCCCCAGGGCCCTGAGAGGTGTCCACTGCTCTAATTTAATCCCAGTCTTGGTTGGAGGAGAGGACCTAAAATTTGCCATAAATATTCCTGGCTCAAGTGCCACTCTACCACTCACCAGCAGGATGGCCTGCGTTTTCTCATCAGTTCAACGGGATAAATAACACAGGTCTCCCAGATGAGATACCGGGTCCCCTAGAAAGCACATTGCTGGCCGCCTTCAGCCCCAGCATGGAAGGCATGTGTTAGCTCGAAATGTGTCTGTGGACCCCCCACCCCCCCAGGCAAGTCCAGATCTCCCAGAGCTGTTTTCATGAAGCCAGAGATTCTCAATGGGTCCTTACAATGGGTCTGCAATTCCCTTCAAAGAGCCGGGGCCGTAAACAAATAGGAAATCTCAGGAATAATCAAAAGCTCACTATTTGTCTGGGACAATCAACCCAGACCATAAAAGACATCCACTTAATAGAGCATACTGTTCCAGCCACCCTGTCCGTCCAGGGACAGCCACAGCGGGCGCCCGTGCCTCCACCCTGTCAGCCGCTTGGCAAAATGACTCTTAGCTAGCAGCCAGGAGCAGCTGCAAGCATCTGAGAAATCGAAGAGGTCAGGGTCTGGCTAATTGGGTTTCTATGTAGAGCTCTCCATGGAAGAGTGGGATGTCCTGCAAAGCTCCAGTCCTCTTGAGAAAAAACAACCCAGGGCCTCCCAGGGTCCTGACCTGATGGGAAGAGGAAGGCACACCTAGGACCAGAGCCGGGCACTCTGCTGACCCAGACAGGGGGTGCAGGCACTAAGATGGAGGAGGATCTGACCCATCTAGCCTCATCTTGGGGTCTTAGAGTCTTGGACCCAGAAGGGAAAGAGCAAGAGCACAGTCTAGGGAGAGGGCATCAGATGGATCCAGGGTCACATCCCAGCTCAGTCATAGCTCGCTGTGTTACCTTGGACAAATTACTTAGCCTCTCTGACCCTCAGTTTCCATATGCCTGAGAGGGACAATAACATCTACCTTTAGCAAAACAAACAAACCACATTTTTTAAGGATCAAAATAATGTATCTAAAGCACACAGCACAGTCCTTGAAATCAGAGGTGGTGGCCATTGCAGCAGTTATAATTATGATCCTCCAGAAAATAGGAATGGCTACCAAACTGTCCAAAAACAAACAAACCAAACAGTGACAGAAACAAAACGCAGACCTCATCAAGCCCTCTTTATCTAGCTGCTTCTGCCTGAATATGTGCCTTCTGGGCATTTCTTCCTTGTTTCCACCTCAGCAGCGTCCCAGCCTGTCAGCTCTGGAAGGTTCTTAGTTCTCAGAAAGGGGTCTGTTTGCATATCAGCACGTCAAAGGATCTGATGAGACTATTTCACTTTATTTGACCTACTGTTCCCCAAAAGTACTTAAATCTGAAATCCTTTCTTGGCTGGTTAACATCTTACAGAGCTAATGTCTTCAAAGCACAGTTGGGGAACATCACCCAAAACTTTTTCTCTCCAGATTGCTGGATAGCTCATTTGGACTCTCAGATTCTAAAACTGCAAAATGTTTGAGGCCTCAGGGGTCTTGCTTTGGCCTGCCTAGGCCAAGCGGGGAACTGTGCATTTGCCAGGCTCAGCCCTATCATGCAGTGTAGGCAGGGCCCAGCCTGTACCAGTCACCCTGCCAGTGGTTGCAGGCCACTGAGATCACTCCTGAGGCAGCTGGATCCTGAAAAGCAGGAGGTGGCAGGTCTGACCCAGGCCCTCTGGTTGGTCCTCCCCACAGATACCAAACTGGGGCCCGAGGCCTTCTGGTTTAACTCCGGCAGAGAGGCAGTGGCCACACAGCTGAGCGAGAGCTACTATATCCTGCGGCCCGAGGTGGTGGAGAGCTACATGTACCTGTGGCGACAGACCCACAACCCCATCTACAGGGAGTGGGGCTGGGAAGTGGTGATGGTGAGTGGGCCGGTTGGGGCGGGAGGGGGGTGGTTGACTGGGTGACCAGTGCCCCGAGAATTCAGTCAGGATCCAGCACCCCCTAGCTCGAGCACGGAGAAGAAGGTCAAACCAGGTCCGCATCTGGCTAAGGTCCTGAGTGCGAAGGGTCAAGGTGCGGTTGCAGAGCCAAGAGTCCCCGGCTGGGCAAAAGCAGGCCAGGAACTTGTGAAGGGGGTTCCGTGCGCCCACAGCCTTTGGGGCCCAGGCTCCAGGGCCAGCACGCTTAGATGGCTAGGGGCAGGGCGGCAGCCAGAGGGGCCCAGCGCACACGTGGTCACTGCTGTCTGACCCTGAGGCCTGAGAAGATGGCTTTAGATTCCTCCCCTCAGACAAGAATGGGCTGCCAGGCCAGCAGATCACCACCTTCCTCTGCCCAAAGCCAGCCCCGCCCTGGGCAGCTCCCCCTCTTTCTCTGGGCTCTGCTCCCCAACACCCATGTCTCTTCCACTAGCCCGCTTGTCCCCAACCACCCAGCAGAAGACCTCCTGGCCCTCTTTGGGGTAGGTGTCAAAGGCAGGTATGGAGAGCCCAGAAGGATGTCTCTTGATGGAGGCTAAGCCTTCTCTGTGCCCCCCTCTTCCCAGCTTCCCTGAGGGCCCACTGCTCTCAGAGGCACAGACTGTCCTAGGGAGAACCACGCCCAGAGCGTCATAGGCAGGGAGGGCACAGAGCGCCGCTCGGGTTCACCTACCTGGTTCATTGGCCAGAATCGGCCTGCTTTCCTGAAGGCCCTGGCTCTTGACCAGTGAAAGCCAAGTGTTTTGTGCTCCTGGGCCCAGCCCACAGGCCCTCAGTGGGTTCAAACTGCTTTATATACAAAAGGCAGACAGCCTGTGGCCTCCCGCGACCAGGGACCGTATCTCCACAGGGAATCCCCGGGGTGTGCTAAGCCCAGTCCCCGAGTCCCGGCCCTCCGCTGCCTTCCTCTGTCCACCTCTGTGGGTGAGTCCGTTAGAGCAGCCTCGTTACCCGAAGGGCAGAAACAACACCCCCCAAGTTCAGAGACCAGGAGAAGAGCTGGAGCAGGCAGCCAGTGGGCTTAGGTCGTCAGCCCTGGGAGCAGGGTGGCTGAGCCCTGAAAAATAATTTGGCTTTCCACTGCCACAAATGCCTGGGGTCCCCGCAGAGCGGTCCGGGGCCTGCCCATCCAGGACCTGGGCACACACGAGTCTTGGGGCAGGACCTCTCCTCTCCCTGCACCAAAGCTGCTCCCTTTTCTTCAGGCCTTGGAGAAATACTGTCGAACGGAAGCTGGTTTCTCTGGAATCCAAGACGTGTACAGTAGCATCCCCAACCACGACAACAAGCAGCAGACTTTCTTTCTCGCGGAGACACTAAAGTGAGTTGGGGCTTGGCTAGTGTTCTTTCCAGAGGGAAACTGGGACTTTCTTAGGGATGGAGGGAGGAGGAGGGTGAGGCGTGGGGTCAGCAGTCCCTCCCTTTACCAACAAATTCTGCCCTCACAGAGGGTGCCCACGAGGGGTGGGGGGCGCCTGGGATCCCGGGTTACTCCCCCAAGGTGCACCGCCTCAGGGGGCTGTCTGGACAGCACTCCGCCTGCAAGGACTAGCAGCGTGCTAAGTCCACTTCTGTAGCCGGTCTCCTCGGGTCCCTTGGTTCTCTGCTGTAAAATGGGGAGAACAACAGTGATGGGGGTCACTGGGGTAGGCCTTCCCTCTACCGGCTTGCTGTGGCACTGTTCCCTCGCTTTTTGGGGGTGGAAGTCAGCCGCCCCATTTCCTTGCTGTTCCCCAAAGCAGCCCCCTTGGTGGTTAACCCTTTACTGTGGATTGGAACGGTCTGTTCCTGCGGCTTGGGAAGTTGGAGCTCTGGAGTCCCAGCTCCCTGGTCATTTTAGCGCATGAACATCTACGTGACTGTAGAGTCTCCTGGGGGGCACATCAGGGAGCAGTCCAAGAGTTTGGACTGGTGTAGTACTCAGGCCACTGTGAAAAGAAGGTAAGAATCTAGGCCCTAAGGGGGGGCCTGCAGGCCTCTCGCACAGGTGGGGAGGGTACCTGAGTGAAGCCAGATGGGTATGCGGTAACCGAGTGAGGGCAGGGGCAGAGCCAGTGCTAAACTGGGTCTGAAAAAAATAAAATAAACCGGGTCCATTGGCCCCAAATCTCAGTGCTCTCCCCAGCATCCACAGCTCCTTCCCTGGGACCAGCCCTGCAAGTACACTTGGGATCTCAAACCTCCCTGCAGCCTTCAGCACAGCCCATGGCAGAGGCCTCTGAGGTTTGTCGTTGACCAGAGTTCCCCAGAGCACTGACAGCTCTGTCTTGCTTCCCTCCCTGCCCCGGGGGCACAGGTATCTCTATCTTCTGTTCTCTGAAGATGACATGCTCTCCCTGGAAGACTGGGTGTTCAACACAGAGGCCCACCCCCTCCCCGTGAACCACTCGGACAGCTCCAGCAGGGCTGGGGGCTGACCCTGACCCGTCTCCCTGCCGCACCGGGGCCCCGAGGGCTGCCTTGCCTTTTCAGGATGCGGGACTATTCTCAAAGGGATTGGGAACATAGGCCCCATTCCAGGCAGACCCAGGGCAGATGTGTCGGACGAGCAACTTCTTTTCCTCTGTGAGGAGACAGGACTTGGAGACGCAGCGATGTCACCCCAGGCCCAGACTTTCCTTTCTATGGAGAATTTCTATGAAACCCACTCCCTTGCCATTCCAGGGCCCAGTGAATGAAGGTTTGCATATTGTCCCCATGCCTTTGATTCACTTCCTCTCATTCAGGGGAGTGTTTGTTTTGCTTGATTTTGCCTTTTCTCTGCAGTTGTGTTTTATCACAAATTATAAATATAGTTTCAAAATCGTGTGCTTTTGAAAGCAGCAGCATCTTGATAAACTAAACCTTAAGGTGTTTGCACACTCAAACCTTGACCCCATTTTCTATATTTTAAATACCTTTTACCCAACATTTACTATACGTTCAACTATGTGGCATTACCTTATAATTTGAGGAGGCATTCCCTTTTGATTTGGGCCTAAGTGTTAACAAATCACTAGTGCTATTTTCATTATTGTAATGGAAAAATCTGTAAACTTACAATAAAAGAGTTTATTGAATAAGAAATACGATTGGGCTCATTGCACATCAGTGACTCCTGGGAAAAGCATGGTCATGTTATCATCAGAAAAAAGAATCAACCAGCAGTTGATTTAACATACAATTTAGTAAAGACTCCCACTTCTATTGCCTTCCCTTAAATTGGTCTTAAAAATTCAGAAAGGGTGAAGCCAATCCTTTAAATGGAATTGGATGTTTATACTTAGGTCAAGGCTTGGAAGAGGCGCAGGGAGGGCCAGCAACTTGCCTGTGGTCACGCAGCCAGCAGACACAGAGGTGAGCCCAGCCCCCACAGTTTGCTCACTCCCCCAGTCGTGTGTCCATCTGTTCACATTCAGCAGATAGTGGTGAGTGCCCAGGACCAGACACTGGGTGAGATGCCAGGGACGCAGCTGTGAGTGAAACAGTCATAAGCCCTGCCCTCAGGGAGCGTAGAGTCAAGTGGGGGAAAGACCATAAAGTAAACTGACAGATAAGTTACATGACTGCCAGTTGTACGAAATGCTACAAAGAAGATGTGAGGCCGAGACACTGTTGGCCAGGACCCACCTTAGGGCATCGAAGAGAGCCTCTCTGAGCAGCTGACTTTCAAGCTGAGGCCTAGAAGATAAGAAGGAGCAGCGGGAGGTGTATCCCACAAACCTTCTCTCCCCAGTGACATCATCTGCTCCCCCCACCTACCCTGAGGCCCAAAACCTTGAAGCCATTATGCAGAGCAGGGTGTCCAGGCAAGAGCGAAGGGAGAGCGTTTCTTCCCCTTTGCAACTCGTCCATACAGCTGACCACACAGGATCATTCTGAGCCCTCCCTCGTGCTCAGTTGCCTCAATTTGGCTGTTAGAAACTTGAGTAGCCCCTGGGGTATTGGAGCCCTAGGCCAAGTGACCTGGCTTTCAGGCCCCTCAGTGGGACCCTGGATAGGTCACCTCACCTCTCAGGTCACTCTTCCATCACAGAGGCAGGAACCTCCACCTCTCAGGGTTGCTGTAAAAATAAGTAGGATCCACTCATGCCCTGGCAGTGTGGGAAGTACTTCTTCCTCGTTCTGGAGAGGCAGAAGCTTCTAGCATCTTCTTAAGCAGTAGTCAGGGCTATGGATGAGCTGTCCCCAAGGCAGGAACCCTGGTGTTTGGTGAATAAGTCCCGGTCTGAACCCAGGAAATCACTTTTGTCTGGCATCAGGATAGTGTAGTTCTGGAGACCCGCCTGTGCCCCTTTTTTAAAAAACCAAAACGGAAAAACCCACTGTACGAGCATTGTGGAGAGGTTAGAGATCTTCATGCTAAGCAGAAAGAAAAACCATCCACCATCCTACCCTCCAGAATGAATACGGTTATATTTTCTTCTAGATCTTTTTCTATGAATGTACAGAATATATTTTGCAAACATGGTATCATTCTATGCTTACTGTTTTACTATAATCTGCTTTTGCTCTTAACCATATATTGTGAAGATCTTTCCATGTCAACAAATACAAGTTTATCACTGTACCTGGCTGTGGAGTATTCCATCGTGTGCTGTATCATGCTTTTGGGATCTAAGCCCCTATTTCTGGGCATTTGGGTTTGTGAGAGTTTGGGCTCTTGGGCACAAATAGTAGAAGCCAACTCTGTGTACCTTAAGCGAAAAAGAAAAATTACAGAAAAAGGAAAGAGAAAAGAAAAAAAATCTTGAAATGCCTTGCGGTGACTCATGGGATCTCAGGAGAGTGAACAGTCAGATCGCAAGAAGGACTAGGAAGAGGATGTGGCCAGGAATCCAAGCTGCAAGACCCAAGGGGCCAGTGTCCCCAGGACTTCATCAGGACAGGTGAATTCCAACGTTCCCAGATCCTACTGTCCCCTTCAAAGAAGTGGGCTTCCTATTGGCCTAGCTGGGTCATGTGCTCCCACGGGTGGGCAGGGCGTCTTGCCTGACACACCAGCCAGGACCCCCCCTCCCCATCCCTTCCCCCCCATCCCTTCCCCGCCCCCCCCCCCCCCCCCCCCCCCGCCGCGATGCCCGGTGGGCTGTTCCCCAGAGAAGAAAATGAGGTTTGCTACCCAAATCATGAAGCCACGCGCTGGTGAAGGCAAATCAGCAGGACTGTTCGCAGCTTCTGCTTTGATTTTTTTTTCCCCAGTATTATAAAGAGTTATGAAAGCATATTTGACCAGTCCTCTTTCCTGTCTCACTGGCTCCTCAGTCAACCCTGGAACCTGTCTCCATGGCAGAGCCGCTTGGCAGCTCCCCCAGGCCCCAGGCTCCCCCACGGGCCGTGTTGCTGTCCCCGCCCCCCTCCGGCCACCAGCGTTCTGTCTTCTGCATTATCGCTGGGGGCAAGTTGTAAAAATGAATATTTTAAAACTCATTCCTCCAGGAGGGCCGTTGCAGGTGGAGAAATCTCATCCTTTTGGCAACCTAACTCCATTCCGGGGATAAAAATAAGACCCAGCCTGAGAGGAGAGAGACATTAAGGGATGAGTCAGCCACGGGGAAGGGGGAGCCACAGACCCGGTTCTGGAAACAGACCTGGCAGCAGACCCCCCCCTCCCCAGCTGGGGGTCAGCCTGCTGCCCGGCTCTTTGGAAGCCCCGTCGTCGATGGAACCACCTTTTGCACCTGTTTTCTTCAGGGCTCACCGCTGGTTCCTGCCCAGAAAGCTTCATTAGCACCTGGCTCCGGGCGGGCGCGGAGTCCTACAGAGCACCACAGCCCTGAGAAGCAGGACCTACAGCCCTTCTCCAGTTGCTTCCTTTTAAACGACTGTGTTTGTTTAGATGCTTTGTACATCATTGTGTCCCTGGCAATTTGCAAAGTTCAAAAACCAGATGCACTGGGGCGCCTGGGTGGCTCAGTCGCTGAAGAGTCTGCCTTTAGCTCAGGCCGTGATCCCAGGGACCTGGGATCGAGCCCCCGGGTCGGGCTCCCTGCTCATCAGGAGTCTGCTTCTCCCTCTCCCTCTGTGTACACACTCACTCTCTCTCTCTCTCTCTCTCTCCTTCAAATAAATAAAATCTTTAAAAAAAATGCACTGGAAAAAAAAGCAAAAACAGAAAATCTGATTTGAAGGCAGCATCCTTGAGACCCAGGCTAGGAATCTCAGTTCTGCCTCCTTTGCTTTGGGGAGGGGACCTCTTCAAGGTTTGGGTAGGTGGGTAGACGGGGAAGGGCCAGCTCCTCCCAGCTACCCCACTGGGGCTCTGTCCTTGGAAATATGCTCATTGATTAAGGGGCACGGAGACCTCTGCCCTCTGTGACTAAAGCTTAATCATATGCTAGTGGCGGGGTGGGGGGGGGCTGCTGATGCTCTTTTTTTTGTATCTAAAAATATCTGTTTGGTTCCCTATATTTGGAACAATATTTTGATCCTGTTCCTCCTGCCTCTTAAGACAGAGCTTTTCGAACTTGAATGTGCACCTGAATCACCTGGGGATCTCGTTAAAATGCAGATTCATATTCAGCAGGTCAGGCGCGAGCCCAAGATACTGCGCTTCTAACAAGCTCCCAAGAGATGCCGGTGCTGCCGGGCCTCAGACCACACTGAGTAGCAAGGCTTCAGCTAACGGCCACTCCTTTGGTGTCTGCCCTCTATTTGCATCCACGGAGGGGCGCCTCAGCAGTATGGTCGTTAAGCACCTGACCCTTGGTTTCAGCTCAGGTCACGATCTCAGGGTTGTGAGATGGAGCACCCGGCAGGCTCTGTGCTCAGCGTGGAGTCTGCTTGAGATTCTCTCCCTCTCCCGCTGCCCCTCCTCTGCTCTCTCTCTCTGTCAAATAAGTCTTTTTTTTTTTTTTTTTAATGTATTTGCATCCATGGAGTTGTAACCTCCCCAGAGTGGAGGGACTCAGGTGTTGGCCTGGCATCTAGTGGTACCCTGACGGCAGAGGAAGCTCTGTCGCCCGCATCACCGGCCCCCCTGCCCCTCCAGCACAGTCTGGACAAGACAGGAGCAGGCTTGCTGCGGGCTGAGAGCAACGCTGTCCGGTAGAACTTTCCATGGTGATGGAAATAGTCTTCCTCCGTGCTGTCCAATAGGGTGGCCACAGGTGGATATTGAGCACTTCAAATGTGGCGAGTGCAACTGAGGAACTAAATCTAAAATTTTATTTTCATCTTAATTACATTTAAACGGCCATGTGTGGTTACTGGGCGCCAGGTTTGGACAGTTCAGTCCTAGGATCCTAGAAAGCCAGTCCTCTGCTCACTGACTCCCTGCCCCACTGGCCCCTCCACCACCTCCCTGCAGCATTACAAATATCATCTTAGAACAAAAGATATTGTGTGGGGAGGCGAGGGTTCCCTTGAACATTCCTGGTTATTTTTATACTCATTCCAGCCTCTGCTTTCCACAACAGTCTCTGGTTTTGTTTTGTTCTCAGCCACTGTGTATCTGTGGATCTGCAGGCATTGGGTCAAGTGGAAGATAAGAAAGACAGGACACCAGAGGGCAAACCGTGGACCTGCCCTTTCCCTGGGCTGTGTGACCTTGGGCAAGCCCCTTAATGTCTCTGAGCCTCCGCCTGTCTCTGTGGAAAGGGAGGGTGATTTGGGGGTTAATTGAGCTCCCCAGTGTAGTAACTCAATACATACAGTAATGGTTGTGACTGCTATTATGTGAACGTTCTCTGTAAACTAGAAAAAGCTGCTGTCAAAAATTCTTCTTTTTAAACAAAACGCTCTGAAACTCAGAGGAAACTACATCAACCAGGCCCAGGAGACAACCCAAGATCTCAAAGCAATAAATCTGCTGCTTTTCACATTGAGCAAGCATTTTGCCCTTAGCCCTGAATCTATGAAACTGGGAAACTGGAGTGAGGATCCAGGGGCTTCCTGGGGCTGGCCTGGTTGGTGGTGGTGGCGGGGATGGGATGGGGTTGCTGCTCAGGCAGGGGCAGAGGGCTGAAGGAACATGCTGGGAGTTTGTCCAGATCTTAGCAGAGGCCCCCTGCTTGCCAGGGCAGGAGGTGAGGGGTGGCGATGGGGGAGACCCCGTTGGTCTTTCCTCTTGAGGACATCCCTGGGGAAAGGTTCCTTCAACTTCGGAAGAGAGGCATGGCAGGTGACCCTCCTGCCCTGACCCTAAGGAGCCCCTTGCCACCACGCACTGGTCCCTTGGGAGCTCCCCTGAGACCCCGGGTGGGTGGTTCTGCTTTGGCCCACAGAATGATCCAGGACGGGGCAACCATTAGATCCGTGGTTCTAAGAGGATGGAAGCCAGGTCCGAGGCACCAGCAGCACCTGGGAGCTTGGTAGAAATGCAAGTTCTCAGAGCCCCCCTCCGCAGACCCTCACAGGTTATGGGGCTCCTTGCTGCCTAGGCCACCATTCCAGAACTCTCTAGGCTTTGTAATTCCACATGTGGCCATTAACCATCTCTGCCGGGCAATGGGCAAGGTGCTGTAACCGTAAGCTTAGACAAGACAGAGACAAGGTCTCTGCCCCCGGGGAGGAGGGGGCTTCCAGGCCAGTGGCGGGGGTGGGGGGTGGGCGGTAGCACAGAAGTAATATGGGTGCAGACGGAGGTAAGTGATGGGGGGCCACAGGCAGGGAACATATGAGAGTGATGGGGGGTGGCCCCCGGGGAGCAGACCTGTGGGACAGACCATTCCAGGCAATGGGAACAGCAGGTGCAAAGGCTCAGAGGTAGGAGGACGCACTGGCGGCCCTGAGAGCCATGGGTCGGAGCAAGTCGGATGGACCGGCCTCCATCCTGCAGGGCCTAGAGGGCCAGGGGCAGAGTCTGATTTTAATCTGAGCAGCAAGAAGCTAGGAAGAGGCTAAAGCAGGGCCACGAGATGACCTACTTTGCATTTTTGGAAGTTTTCTCTGCCTTCTGAGGGGCGAGGCCTCAGATTCATCTTCCCCTCACATGGGTCCCAGCGGAGACCATTCTCAGGTTCCTAAGCAGAAGCTTCTGAAACTGTCCCCCCGGAGTGCCAGAGAGGCAAGGGCCTCCTGCCATGTGTTTCCATGGCGCTCTGGACTCTTCCATGGGGAGGACATGGGAGACTTCAAGGCCCCGGAGCCTCTCCCTTGACCCTTGTTCCGGCAGCTTCCACTCCCCCGTGTTTCCTCACTCTCGCCAAGCACGTCCAGCTGTGCTTTTGAAAATTGAAGCTGCTTCCTCAGATGGCCCTTCTCCTTCGCTAGCGTGTGTGGAACCGAGGCTGTTTTCTGGCTCCGGGGCCTTCTCTTTTCTCCTTGGAATCTTCTGGATCTGTGGCAGGCAGGATGCCAGTGAGTGCTGGATGAGCAGTTCCAGCCAGGAGATGGCCTTCCGTGGAGTGTCCTGCACAGGCCTGGCTCTCCCTGTGGCCCCTGGTTGCACCCCCTCCCCTCTGCCGTGTCACCTTTCCGGCACTGGCCGTAGAGCAAGTGACTTCACACGTTCTCCCAGCATGAGGCACCCCCACCTACAGTCACCATGTGGCCTTGGCCCCTTCCCTGTCCAAAGCTCCCCTGATCCCCCAGGGGGCCACCCTGAGTGCCACCACCCTCTGTGGCTTTGAGGATCCCGTCTACACTCCCCAGGGAAGACCTCTGACCTGTTCCCTGACGTACCAGCTTCCCTCAGTGAAATCTCTCTAGGACCCTTCCTGCTGAAGAACAAACAAGTCCAACCTTCTAATCTCACCATCTTCCAGAGGTCAGGAGCTGTCTGTCTGCCTCCTCTCTTTCATCTTTGTCTCCACATCCTTGATCTTTCTTTTAAGGAAACCTTTCCTTCCTCCAGCTCAATCGCTGTGTCTTCCTTCATTTGACTATTTTTTCCCCATGGCTCCAATGTTTTAAATTAGTCCCATTTTTCCTTGAGCCTCTCTAAATGAACCCCCCTTTTTTTTTGAAGATTTTATTTATTCATTTGAGAAAGAAAGAGAGCGTGCACCCAAGCACAAGTGGTGGGGGGTGGCTACAGGGGGACCGAGAGGGACAAGCAGACTGCTTGCCCTCCTTGCCGACGGGAGCCCCACATGGGGCTCAATCCCACAACCCTGAGATCATGACCTGAGCTGAAATCGAGTGGTCACTCAGCAGACTAAGACCCAGGTGGCCCCAAATGAACCCTTTTGTTTTTTAAAGATCTTCGCTGTGGGGCACCTGGTGGCTTAGTTGGTTGAGCCTCCAACTCTTGGTTTCAGAACCCAAATCGGGTTCCTCACTTTGCTCAGGGTCTGCTTGGGACTCTCTCTCCCTGCTGCACTCGCGCTCTTGCTCTCTCTCTCTCTCTCTCTCTCTCTCTGTCAAATAAATAAATCTAAAAAAATAAAGACATAAAAATAAAAAACTTTTTTTTTTTAAGTAGGCTCCACACCCCACATGGAGCCCAAAGCAGGGCTTGAATTCAACGGCCCTGAGATCAAGACCTGAGCCGAGATCAAGAGTCTGACGCTTACCCCAGGTGCCCCTTAAGAAAACTTTTTGACTGAAGTATGGTGTAGACACAGTCACATGTGTAAAGGTCACTAATGTGTCATGTGTACAGCTTCTGGAATGTTCACCTATGTACACATTCGTGCAGCCTCCCCGCCATCAAGATAGAGGCCAGTCCTAGTACCCAGAGAGCTCCCTCCTGCTGTCTACCAATACCTGCCGCCCGTGCTGGCCTCTTCCACCACCCACTGGTTTCAGGCATGTGGCCTTTGAATTCCCTTAGTCTTCAGATTATAGACCTTCCACTGAATTTTCTACCTCAAATCCATGAGACAACTTATAACAACTTGTGTCCTATATACTAAGGGCTCCTATGTTTCTCTGTCTGGTCATTATAAAGCCCTCTTCTACCCCTTTGTGGGTGAAGTGTGCAAGTAAGCACCTAGAGGCACCCTGAGACGTGCCCTTCCCATGGCAGGTGACCAGCTCCCCCCAGCTCCCCCAAAACTCTGCTGCTTTTCAAACAGGGCAGCCCCCAGCCTCGGGGCCCCTCAGTTCCAGCAGACCAGGAGCTTGATCGCCCCGACCCCTGTTCTGTCCGTGGCCCTGGCCACAGTGCAGAGCGGACAAGAGGAGCAGAGTTCGGGGCGGTTGACTCAGCACCATCTTCTGTGCCCCACACTAACCATTTGAAGGCCCCCAAATGTCCAACACATTTTTTTGTGGCTTGCATGAAACGCAGCTGTCTTTGCATTTGAGAGCCTCAGCCTCCAGTCCTGAATGAGCAACAGGACTGGAGGAAGGGTGTTCTTAGAATACGGAAAAACTCTTCTGGATTTGGCATTCAGTGCCCAGCACTCCAAAACTCCCACCCACCCAGAGAGACTCAGCCAGTACTCGTACCAGCCTGGTGATTCTCGACCCGGGCTGTGCATCAGAACCGCTGGGCTGCCAAGGACTCCAGTGGCAGCCGGGCCAGACCACCCAGAGCCCCTGTGTCCACGCGCTGTGAACACAGCCACCCGTGTGGACAGAGCCCTGGGGGCCTTTCGTGACCCCAGGGAATAAATCTCCCTGCCTGGACAGGATGAGAGCCTAGCCAACGACTGTCGTGACCCCCACAATTAATCTCTTTTCATCAGCCCTGTGCCTGTGAATCCAGCCAAAGCCCCTCAGCACTCAGAGGCACGGCCACATCTGTGGCCACATACCAGCCGCCGAGGCCACGCAAACCAAAGGCCTCTTTTCTCTCCCTCAATGATCTCATTGAATCCTGTGGCTTTAGTGTCATTTATAGGCTGGTGACTCGCGAGTTTATGGTCCCTATAGCTCACAGCTGCAGACTCCTGCACACACCGCCTCCCCGACACTGCGCTCCACGTGGCGGCTCGGGGTCATGTCCACACGGCAGCCTGGGCCTCCCAGGCTTTCCCACCTCGGGAACCGCACCACCGTCGCCCCAACTCGTGCTGTGGGCCACCCGGCCCGGGGCCCCCCAACGTCTTTGGGCTGCAAGACTGACGCAGCCTCCTCACTCCCTCCGTCTGCTCCTGCTCCCCTCAGCCTGGTCTTGACCCAGAAACCAGAAAGCTCTTAAAAAAAAAAAGTCTCAACTTCATGGGGACATAATTTATATCCTATAAAGTTCAACCATTTAGAGTGTACAGTTCATGTTTTCATATTATATGCACAGGTTTGTACTAATCATCATTTAATTTTAGAACATTTATACCCCAAAAAGAAGCCTTGTGCCCATTAGCAGACACTCCCGACCCCCACTGCAGTCCCAGGCAACCACTAATCTACTTTCTGTCTGCAGATCGGCCTTCCCGGACCTTCCATATAAGCGGAATCCTACAATGTATGTGCGGTCTTGGTGTCCGGCTTCTTCCTCGCAGCGCTTCGTTCCTTTTTATTGTCAAAAAACATCCATTGTGCAGATCTGCCACATTTTGTTTATCCATTCATCAGAGGAAATTTGGGTTGTCTCTCCTTTTTGGCTATTAGAAGGGTCTTGCTAAAGACAAATCCGGGGGCGCCTGGGTGGCTGTTGGGTGTCTGCCTTCTGCTCAGGTCATGATCCCGGGGTCCTGGGATCGAGCCCCACGTGGAGCCCCACATCAGGCTCCCTGCTCATCGGGGAGTCTGCTTCTCCCTCTGCCTATGTCTCTGCCTCCCACTCATGCTTGCTCACTCTCTCAAATGAATGAAATCTTTAAAAATAAAATAAAGACAAATCAGGTAACTACACTGGGATTAAAAGGCTTAATTAAAAAATGATAAAAGTGGGGATCCCTGGGTGGCTCAGCGGTTTGGCGCCTGCCTTTGGCCCAGGGCGTGATCCTGGAGTCCCGGGATGGAGTCCCACGTCAGGGCTCCTGGCATGGAGCCTGCTTCTCCCTCTGCCTGTGTCCCTCTCTCTCTGTCTCTCTCTCTCTCTCTCTCTCTCTGTCTATCATGAATAAATAAATAAAACCTTTAAAAAAATGATAAAAGTAAAAACAAGTGACATGTCACTCCCCTGCTTAAAACCCATACGATGGGTGCCCATCATATCTAACCGCAGCTTGTTGCCACGGCCCACAAGGGCCCTGGAGACGGGGCCCAGCTGTCAGCAGCCCTCCCTGCGTCACTGCACACAGCCCGCCCTGCCCTCATCGGGTGTCCCCAACATACCCAGTCTGCTTCCACCCCAGGATCTCTGCACTTGCACCTCTGCCTGGAACGTGCTCCCTTCTGCTCCTCAGGAGCTGGCCTCTTCTCTCCATTCGGGCTGCAGGGGAGAAACCATTACCTCCTTGGGCTGCCTGCCCCCAGCCTGCACCACTCTGTGCCACCTCGTCTCACCCCTTCACAGTTACCACCATCCAAAATTATCTCCTCTGTGTATTATCACCTCTCTCCTCCTGCTGGAATATTTAGCTCCAAAAGAGGAAGTGCCTCGCCTGACTCCACTCCTCTGTTCCAGGAGCCTAGGCAAGTTCCCGGCACACAGTAGGTCCTCAGCTTGTTAAGGGGCCCACGTGGCCCAGGCAGGCAAAGCTACTCCTATAGCAGCACCAGAAGCATCCTTTTGCTCCCAAACTGAATGCTGGTCCTGTCATTGTCCACCAACACGTTAGGGGTTGGGTTTAGAGCAAATACCCCCCCCCCCGCCCGCCGGCCTGCCCAGGTTCCTAGAGATAGAGGAGAAACACAAAACCCCGCACCAGATGGCTTTCCTCCTCCTGGAACCCCAGCTCATCATCCTCCTGGAGCTGGAGGAGGAAACCCTAATCTGATCTCCCTGGAGAACAGCACAGGCCCCTCTGCAGGGAGACAGCAGGCTGAAGCAGAGAAGGTGCTACTGGAGGGCAGGCAGGGGTGTTGGGGGGGGGGGGGAAGATGGGAGAGAAGGAGAGAGGGAGAGAGAGAACAGGCCAGGTGGGAGGCAGTGACCCAGGCCCCGAAGGAGCGCCTGGGGTGTCGGCACCAATCCCCACGGTGCAGGGGGGCAAGTGTGGAAGCCAAAGCTCCTCTGCCTCAGGGACAGAGCAGGGAGGGGAAGGACTCTCCCTCAGCAGTCAAGTCTGATGGGCGCCTCTGTGGCTGAACGTCCCCCTCCAGGCACGCCAGGTCACTCTGTCGTCTTGAGGACAGAGTCCAAGCTTCTCACCAGTTGCTCAGAGTGCCAGCCTGTCCTTCCTGCTTCCTCTCCCTTCACACTACCTTGGGGTCCCCCCGCCACTAAAATCCTCATAATGCCATAGACTTGCATTGATTTTCATGCTATCAGGCCTCTGCCTTTGGTCTTCTTGCCCCTGGAATGATCTTCCCCTGGTGCTCTGACTGGTGACCTCCTGAACTCAGGCCTGGCTAGACTTTCACTCTGTGAAGTCTCTTCTGGCCCCTCTCGATAGTCACAGGGACCCTCCTCTGCATACATCCCTCTGTCTCAGGTCACTTACATCCGGGGACGGGTGTCACAGTATCCACTGACTTGTCTAGAAGAGCAGAGATGCTGTTTTTCTTCTCTGGTGGATCCCCTATGCCCAGAACCAAGCACAGAAGACCCACCATAAATATTTGTTGAGTGAGCGTAGGAATGATTTCCCTGCTAACCTGGGAGCTCCTCAAGGACATGGCCAACATGCCACTTATTTTGATGCACTTACCATTTGCTGCTACCCCCAAATACTACCCTTGCTCAGAGTCAGGGCCCAGAGATAAGGTACTAAAAACCCCTTGCAGGGCCACCACTGAGCAGAGCTATCCTGCTGGCTCAGTTTCTCAAGGGCTTGCCTTGCCCAAGTCCTTGGTTTGGAGACAAAGTTCCACCAGTGGGACACCTAGTCCTGCTCCATGGCCAAAGCCCAGAGCTGTCTTCCCAGACCTGGGTCCCAAGACTGATCCTTTTCCCAGAGGCTCACTGGCCTAAGTCAAGTGTTAGAAACCCACTCCTCCTCTAGCGCCCTCCCAACCCCAGCAGCCCATGTCCCCAGCCCTGGGCCACAGAGACCAGTGGGGGTATCTGTGTCTTTAACAAAAACCAAGTGTAATAAATAAAATCATTCTGGCAAAGAAAACTTCCCTCATTTATTTTCCAGGGGCCTTGACTCATCAATCTTCCCCTCCTAACCTGCTTTGTGCTCTGTTAACTTTGCTTCCTGATAGAGCAGAATTTGGTTTTCTAATAGCATCTGTCATACGCAGGGTGTCCCCAAACATTAGCGGTAATGAGTTGGAAGTAGCACAGTTGGAAGCCTTCAGAAGCCAACAGCAGATGTCAGGTCCTCAGTGGGTCCCCCAAGGCTCTGGGGCCAGAGCACTGGGCAAAAGCTAGGTCCAGAGCCCGCCAGTCTCGATCCCTGGGAGTCGCTCATCTGGAAGATGCTGGAGTGCCTACCATGTGTCAGGTCCTCTGTGGGCTCCGGGAAGTTGGGGCCCTGCCCACAGGGTGCTGTCATGGCTGGTTATCCATGAAGCGCAGAAGTGGGGATGGAAGGAAGTCCTCACCCCCAAGCAGCCAGCTGGGCCAGTCCCTGGGAGGCAGCAGGGCATGAGATGTGGACTCAGACAGACCTGGGTGGTAAGCTCCGGCCCCTTAATTTAAAAACGAGGCAAACGATGCTCACCTCACGGGATTGCTCGAGAACAAATAAGAGCATAAAGCACCCAACACGGGGTCCAGGCCATGGTGGTGCCCGACACCTGCTGAGCCCCTCCAACACCTCGGACCGCAGGTGCACACGGGCCAGGGTTGGCGGTGACCTCCCCGGAGGGGCGGCTGCTCCCTGGGGGCCGGGGCTGCGCTCTAGTGCCCCCTCCTGGCAGAGGCAGGGCCGCCCCCAGCTCCCGGGGACCTTCAGACGATGGAGGCGGCCCCGGGGGAACCAAGGCCTCCGGACGCAGGAACCAAAGGTAGTGACAGACCCCAAGTATTTATTTCTCCAAACTCCACGCGCTCCGATCGCCGCGGTCGTCCTCCAGGCACGCCACGAGCTGTTCCCTGCAAGACTCGCTCCTGCGGCCGAGCCGGTGCCGGGGTGGGTCCCGCACCGCGTCCCCCGCCGGGGCCTCGCCGCCGCCTCACCCGAGGCCGAGCAATTCCGCCGGCAGCTCAGGCTCCGGGGTCGCTGGCCCGGGCGGCCGGGGGGGGGGGGGGGGGGGGGGGGAGGAGGGAGGGGGGGGGAGGAGGGAGGGGAGGGGGAGGAGGGAGGGGAGGGGGGCAGGTCCCGCCCGGCAGGCGGCGGAGCAGCGAGGCCTCGGGTTCGGCGCCTGCAGACGCGGAGGCGGCGCGGGGGGGGGGGGGGGGGGGGGGGGCGGGCCTCGCTCTCGTCGGCCGCCCGAGGGCACCGGGAGGCCCCCGAAGGCGCACGCGGGGCGGACGCGCGGCAGGGCCGGGGGGCGGGCGGCCCGGAGTCCCCCCCCCCCCCCCCGCCTCGCTGGGCGCCCGCGGACGCCGCCGAGCCCGCCCGCCCCGCCCCGCCCCGCCCCGCCCCGCCCCGCCGCCGCCGCCATGGGCCGGGCCCTGCACAGCGAGCGCCCGCCGCCCGGCCCCGGCCCCGGCCCCGACCCCCGCCCCCGCCCCGGCCCCGCCGCGCCGCCGCCCGCACCCCGCCGCGCCCGCGCCCTGGCGCTGCTCGGGGCCCTGCTGGCCGCCGCCGCCGCCGCCGCCGCCGCCCGGGCCTACGCGCAGCACAGCCAGGCCCAGGCCGCCGCACGCCAGGTCCGGCCCGCGGGGAAGGGCGGGCGCGGGGACAGCCGGGGGCCTGGGCTCTGGGGGTCGGGGCGGCGGGGGGGCTCGGAGGGGCTCGGAGGGGCTCGGAGGTGGGGGGCTGGGGGGGCTCGGAGGGGCGGGGGCTGGGGGGGCTCGGAGGGGCGGGGGCTGGGGGGGCTCGGAGGTGGGGGCTGGGGGGGCTCGGAGGGGGCGGGGGCTGGGGGGGCTCGGAGGTGGGGGGCTGGGGGGGCTCGGAGGGGCGGGGGCTGGGGGGGCTCGGAGGGGGCGGGGGCTGGGGGGGCTCGGAGGTGGGGGCTGGGGGGGCTCGGAGGGGCGGGGGCTGGGGGGGCTCGGAGGGGGCAGGGGACTGTGGGGGCTCGGAGGGGGCAGGGGACTGTGGGGGCTGGGGGGTCTCGGAGGGGGCGGGGGAGAGGGCGGGGGGAGGGGGCTCGGAGGGGGCAGGGGAGGAGGCGGGGGGCGGGGCAGGGGAGGGGCTGGGAGGAAGGAGGAAGGGGAGGGGGAGGCACAGGTTGCGGGTAGAGGCGGGATGGATGGTCTGGACGAGTGGGCCGGGGAGGGTGACAGGAAAGGGAGGGAAAGGGGCGGGGGGTGGCAGGTCCGCTGCAGGGAGTGCGAGGCAGGGCCTGGGGCAGACGGAGGGGCGGTCCAGACGGTCCAGACGGGTGACTTGGACCCTGGGACTGAAGCTGGGACGGGGGGAGGGCCTGGTGGTGGCCCCCGGGAGTGTGCCGGGACAGTGCTGAGGGGACAGGAGAGGACACAGGGGAAAGAATGTGAAATGGGGATGGGACCAGATAGTCCCACGTCGGACAGCCTTGGGGTAGTGGACAGTGGACAAAGGAGCAGAGTGAAGCAGGGACCAGCAGGGACAGGCCTGGGGCTCTGGGATGATGCAGAGGTGACATTTGGATGGGTGGACCAAGTGTTGTGAGAACTCAGGAAGAAGGTGGTGGGAGCTGCCCCCTCCACCTGTTTGGGACCCCAGCTGGCATCCAAATGGTGCTCCATGGAGTCCTTTCCTCCCAAGCAGGAGTCAGCGCTGAAGGCCCTGGGGACAGAAGGCCTCTTTCTCTTTTCCTCCTTGGACACAGACCGGGATATGTACATCAGCCCCGAGGAGTTCAAGCCCATTGCTGAGAAGCTGACAGGTACCAGGAGAGGCTGGGGTCCGGAGAGGGGGGCACCCCAGGCATGGCCCCTAGCTTCTCAGCCACTGTGTCTGCCCTGAGCAGGAGGGCCACCTGGAGAGGGAGATGGGGGTTCCTGGCAGCCCTGGGGCTTTGACCCTTTCTAGCTGGCAGTTTGGGTGAGCTGCTCTGGCACCACCACCTGCACATGTTCTCAAGTTCTCAAGTGCAAATACTAGGTGACATTCCCTGACCGCCCCTAGACATGATTTTAAGCACTTCATGTGAGTCATCTCTTTAATCTTCACGGTGTCCTGTGAAATAGCCGCAGTCATAATTCTCCTGTTTATAGTTTGGGAAACTGAGGCACAGGGAGGAGCAGAACTAGGATTAGAACTCGGGCCATCTGGCTCCAGATCCTGCACCAGTTCACAGGTTTGAGGATTGGAGAGTATCTGCAGAGTGACCAGTATACAGTAGCTGATCAGTAGACAGGAGCTCTTACTAGTATTACTAATTAGTAAATTCTGCGTAGGTGTTATCAGATTCCTAGCCCATCCTGGTGATCCATTTTTACCTAGTTGTAATCAGTGATTTTTTTCTTATAAAGATGAGATGCTGAGCTATTCTAATGAATTATTAAATGCTTCTCTCACTGTCTCACCACCACCCCAGTCTCTGTCGATTTCTCTCCAACTTTTTTTTTTCTCTCTCTCCAACTTCTTGTGACATTTCTTGAACTTGGGATCTTGTTATCAAAATTGCCAGGTGTAAGTAGGTCAATAGATGGGAAAGGCAAAGAAGAGATGCCAGCTGCTCTCAGGTGAGTGAGCACCAGAGCACAGTGATGGGCTTTCCGTGTCTCAGGCTGGGTCGGGTAGGTCGACCACTTGCTGGCCCATGACCACAGTCCCTGCCAGAGGAGGAGGGTCAGATGAAAAATGTGAATTTGCTGGAGCAGATGTGGGTCAGTGCCTCTCAGTGGCAGTCAGTTCTGCCGTGAAAGCAGATGGATAGGTAAACAGGTTGGCCTCGTGTGGATTTGCTTTGACCTCTTATTCCGCAGACACTTCTCTGAGCATCCACACGGCCGCCTCCTTGTCCTCTTTTATGGACAGAGAGAGTGAGTTCCCTCATAATGACTTGTTGGACAAGCTTGCTGGGCTTGAGGGCACTTTTAATTTTTTCACATAAATTTTTTTCTCCATCAGGGGAAGATATCCCCCCCACCCCCCCCCTTACCACTTAGGCCACTAGGAGTGCAAAACTGTTTTGGGAAAACAAAACATAAAATAAAATAGAGCCCAAAACATCAAATCTATGCAGGAAACAGGAACAGTATGTCTAGTTGGTACAGTTATGAGTGTTTAATTTTCTTTATACCATAAAAGATTTACGAATTGTCTGTCATGAGTTACTTATAAGTCAGGAAATAAAACTTTTTTATGAAAAAAACTAAAAGGCCATAACAGGCTGGACACTGTTATTAATAGTTATCTGTGATAAGAGCAAAATAATCGAAAAAGCAAGCAGACTCATAAGCTTGCGCATTCCAATTGTTACCTTCCTCTGAGGTTTGCAGATTGCTCTTTGGAAAGTTTTGCTGCATTGGCTTACAAATGCAGAAATAACTGTGATCCTTCAGAACAGGGCTTTAATCAGGGGCGTCCCGATTAAAAGGGCAGCTTCCTGACTCTGGCCCCTTAGGATTACTCAGTGGGTATGTGTAGTTTAAAAAGGCATCCCAGGGATCCTTGGGTGGCTCAGCGGTTTAGCGCCCACCTTCCCCCCAGGGCGTGATCCTGGAGTCCCGGGATCAAGAGTTGGGCTCCCTGCATGGAGCCTGCTTCTCCCTCTGCCTGTGTCTCTGCCTCTCTCTCTCTCTCTCTCTGTGTGTGTGTGTCTCTCACGAATAAATAAATAAATAAATAAATAAATAAATAAATAAATAAATAGGCATCCCAAATGAATCTGACCGATTCCCATTGAAGAATTGCTCCAAATGCTTCCAGTTGGCCTGTCAGTTCGCCAGCAGATGCCACACGTCATCTCTGTCCCACGAACCTGCCCAGGGACAGAGGCATGACGAGCCCTGCCACTGCCTCACTCCTTGGAGGGCCCCTCCCTTCCGTCAGTCGCCCCTCTTGAAATAGGCTTCATTTCTCCCTACAAATTCGTCGTGACTCCCTCCACACTGAAAGGTCTCAGTCCTGGCCTACCTCCGGCAGGAAAAGACCTGAGAAATCAAGTTTGGCCACTGGCACTCCAGCCCCTCCTTGCACAGCTGGGGAAACAGGGCTACCCCAAAAATCAGGGACAAGCGAGTCTCCTCTCTTCCAAACTGGCGTTCTTGAGGGCATTGCAATCTATCTCAGAGCTTATGACCCCGAAGGTGTCAAAAATGGTTCTGTTTCTCGCTTTCATTCCTTGTTCTGAGTGACTCTCTGACAAGCATTCATTTCTTCACGACGCCCCCCTGACAGGGACACGCAGGGCAGCACGGTCTCGATTTCCCACATAGGAAAACCAGAGGGGCTGAGTGATTTGCCCCAGATCATCTAGGAAAGGGGACTGACTTCAGCCTGGAGCTGGGCTGACCAGGCCCAGCCAGTGCATTCCTTCTCCGAGCCCCAGACAGCAGCTTCTCTCTGGTGCTGGGACCCCGGCCACTGGGAGAGGCGGCTGCGTGCCCAGATGCTGCCTTTGGCGGGCCCTGCACCAAGTTCATCTCCGACTGAGCTCACAGAACCAAGGGAAGTGGGACAACCAGCCAGCCTGGCCTGGTGGGAAGAGCACAGGGTGGAGTCAGAAGAATTTAGTCTGAGCCCTAGCTCTGTGGCTCCCTGATCCTGAATCATCCAGTACTAGTCACACAGTTGAAGTTATCACAGGTTCACTCCACCAGACCTGGTGCTAACACTACGTGGATTCTCTCATCCAATCCTCATAACAAGCCACTGGCCAAACATCACACAGCTGATGAGGAGTGGGATTTGAATCCAGGTCATTGGGGTCCTGAGCCTTTAAGGGAACGGAATCCCTGAAATCACAGTGCCCTCGGAAGAGGGTCATGGTTGATCGTGGGTTTAGAGTAAAACAAGCCTGGGTTTGAATCCTGATTCCCTCACTACCTAGCTGTGTGACCTTCGGGCAGTGACTGCACCTCTCTGAGCCTCCACTTTCTTATGCGTAAAATGGAACTGGTAAAAATGTTACTACCTGCCTCTCAGGACTACTGTGAAACTAAAATGTGATACTTATTGGTTGCTACTTAGGTAATTGTTTTTTTGTTTTGTTTTGTTTTGTTTTGTTTTACTTAGGTAATTGTTAACTGTTACTCCAGCTGTAGCCTGGCTCCCTTAAATCACCTTCCAGTAGGGGGGAAGGGGGGAAGATGGGGGGTGGACTTTCTCAGAGAAGAGAGGCCCTGCAGCCTGAGGGCAGGCCCCCTCTCCAGCAACTGTGTCTCCTAGGGTCAACTCCTGCGGCCAGCTATGAAGAGGAGGAGCTGCCCCTTGACCCCAGTGAGGAGACGCTCACCATAGAAGCCCGATTCCAGCCTCTGATCCCAGAGTCTATGACCAAGAGCAAAGATGGGTTCCTGGGGGTGAGTCTGAATGGGGGGCAGTGGTGGCTGCCCACGGGTGGGACCACAGATACATGACTGTCTGTGCTTACTCGCCTCCTGAGAATAGGTCTGTGCTGTTTACCTTTCCTTTTTTCCTTCCTTCCTTCATCAGCTGCCCTCTGTGCCCCCAGGGTGCCAGGCCCTGAGGGGTCCAGAAGCGAGTGTGATGCTGACCCTGTTGCCGAGGACACAGTCTGGTGCAGGAGGGATAAGCATGAGCCCCTAACCCAGATGGGATCTGGGCTGGCTTCCTGGAGGCAGTGCCATCTGATAGAGACAGGAGGAGGAGGGGGCTCAGCCAGGGGAGGCAGGGCTAGAAGGACCTGGTCAGAGGAGGCAATACGTGCCCGGGAGCCAGTGGTGAGGCAGGTGCCTCACGTAGGCTCATTACCCTCTGCAAGTCAGTTTTATTCCCCAGGGTGTGAGTTTCTCGAGGGCAAGGCCTGTGACTCATACCTCTGTGCTTCCTCAGGCCCCTGGCACCTGACAGGTGCTCTGCTGAACTCTGATCAACCAGATCTGAGGGGCAGGGGGTCATTGGTGGGGGGAAGGCACCTGACAAATGCTATCCTGAGCCGCCTCACCCTGGCCTGAGGCCCCGTGGCCCAAGTCTCCAGCCTGTCCTGGCACCGAGGCATTGCACAGCCTGTCTGCCCTTCCCGCCCTCCTTCCTCAGCTCACGCTGTTCCAGCTCCTCCAGATGTCCAGGCTTTCTTCCAGCCGTGAGCCTTCTCATACGCTGTTCCCTCTGCCAGAAGCAACTTTTCCTCTTGGCCCGGCCCGTACCTACTTGGCCTTTCCATCTCCCCTAAGTGCCACCTCAGCATGAACAAAGGTCTGGAGGCTGGAAGTGCCAGGCCAGTCGTGAGGCCAGAGCGCTGGTGCAGCTGGACCCAGAGCACGTGGGACACAGGCAGGGGCGTCCCAGTCAAAGGGGCTGGAAGGGAAGTCGCCAGACTACAGAGGGCCTCGGTCTCCTGACTTTGGCCTTCCTGCTGCAGCGGCAAATTACCAGAGCGGATTCTAAATGGGAGGGTTCCCTCGTCAGATGCTTGGGGGCTGGGGAGAAACGGGAGACAAGAAGACCAGTTCTCGGGAGGGACGAGGACGTAGGCCAGGGAGGCGGTGTGATGGAGAGGAAGGACGGCCTAGAGGATGCCGGGAAAGGAAGGAAGACAGGCCATGGCTACTAGTGGAAGGAGTGGGGAGGGACTCAGGCTTCTGGATGGTGACCAAGTGTGGGGTGGGCCACTCGCCCCATGGGGCCCAGAGTGGGGAATGGGTCTGCTGAGGAGCAAATGAGGTCAGTCTGGACACACTGAGATCGCGGCGCCAGAGGATGTCCCGAGAGACAGTCCAGGAAGTGAGTTGGAAACAGGTTTGGCCTTCCACACACGACCTGGATAGGGAAGGTGGGCAGTGACAGCAGGTGGTTGCAGTTGTCTGAATAGACGAGTCCCCCACTAAAGCAGTGAGAACCCCGCGGGACTGGCGGGGTGCTAGGGCCCAGCTGCACTTATAGGGAGGATGGGTCAGGACAGCGCCCCACAGAGCGCAGGCTCCCCTTCGAGGGGGGCTCCCTGCAGGGGCTGCCAGCCTGTGGGCAGGACCTGGCAGGCAGGTGGCTCAGGCTGGCCCAGCACAGCCGGCCCTGCACCGTCAGCCCTGTTGGGGGGTAGCTCTGAGAACCTCCCTCCTCCCAGTGCGCCTGGTCCCCCCACCACTGGGGAGGGTAGGTAGAGAGGGAACCTGATGCTATTCAAGAGCACCCCTGAAGGTGCCAGGCCCTTGCTCTCCTGGTGGCTGGGCCCCCTGCCTGTGGTGCAGGGGGGCAGGGAGCAGCTGCTGAAGGTGAAGCTTTTTACCAGAGGCCGTGCCCCGGGTCCTGGCTCCGTGCTCCACATGTGCAGACAGACAGGCCTACACAGTCTCACCCTCATCCGTATCAGCTCACCAGACAGAGAGGGTGCCCTACAGACCAGGAAACAGCTGAGGGACGCCAGGCAGGCCAGGTCCCCACCAGCAAGGTCCAGGCTACCCTAGAAGTGGGTGCTCTCTAGGGATGACCTTCCTTCTCCTCTGAGGTCACATCCTGCTCTTTACCCCAGAAATTTCCCCCAAGAGGTGGTTACCACTTTTCTCCTCAGATTTTTCCCCAAACCCTCAGTTCCCTCAGTAGGACATTAGCCCCAGGAGGAGACTTGGAGAGAAGTCTAAGGAGAAGGAAGGCTGGTGGAGGGGGTGGCAGGTGGTGGCACTCAGGGCTGCTGGATGGCGTGAAGGAGGGAGGCAGGACCAGGCGCCCATGAGGCCTGGAACCGTGCGAGTGGGCTTGACCAGGGAGGGAAGTGGCAGGCAGAGCCCTGCTCAGAGCCCCCCACACCGTGTCAGCCTGGGCTGGGCCTGAGTGGGCCAAGGGGGCGCTGCTTCTTGGGCTGGGGGCTGGGGCGGTGACGTGCACCTTGGCTCTAGTGATATAGTGCCAGGCCTGTGGCCATCACCGGACAGAAGCACCCCTGGATCTTTCTTCTCCCTTAGCTTGTGGGCTGGCTCGGGGCTCAAGGGAGACCTGCATCCACCCACAGAATGGGGCCCCCCACGTGGTTCTCAGCACCCTAGAGTTTCGGCCTTCCCCTGCCCAGGTCTCCCGCCTGGCCCTGTCCGGCCTCCGCAACTGGACCACCGCAGCCGTGCCAAGCGCAGTGTTTGCTGCCCGCCACTTCCGGCCCTTCCTCCCGCTGCGGGGCCAAGTGGCGCTGGGAGAGCCCTGGTGGATCATCCCCAGCGAACTGAGCGTCTTCACCGGCTATTTGTCCAACAACCGCTTCTACCCGCCACCGCCCAAGGGCAAAGAGGTGAGGGCTGCCCCTGGTGAGCCCTGGGGCCCCAGCACGGCCCCCCGGTGTCTGCTCTGCACCCGGACCCCCAGGGCCAGGCACCCACCTGCTCTCCTGCCTGCCTCTGCCCACCCCCTCTCCGGCCCTGGGCCTGCAGGCCCAGAACAGCTCTCCCAGGGGGCCGGGACCCAACAGGCCAGCTCGGGTCTTCACTGACCTCCCCCGCCCCAGGTCATCATCCACCGGCTCCTGAGCATGTTCCACCCTCGGCCCTTCGTGAAGACCCGCTTTGCCCCTCAGGGGGCCGTTGCCTGCCTGACGGCCATCAGCGACTTCTACTACACTGTGATGTTCCGGTACGTACTCCTCAGAGCCCCCCCACCGGGCCTCTCAGCGCCGGGGACCCCAGGGAAGCATGGAAGGGCACAGCACCGTGAGGCCAGGGCCTTCCTGGAAGCCCCCAGTGCTACCACGTACCACCCCCTGGTCTTGGGCAAGCAACGTTGGCTATCTGGGCCTCAGTTTCCTCATCTGTGGGTGGGGTGGTGGTGACTTCCTCCTGGGAGCAAGGGGAGCATGGAACATGCTTAGCGTGAGGATGGTGGCTGTGACTGTTACCCACCCGGAGGGGGGCGTGTGAGAGCTGTGAACCAGGTCACACACACCCTGTGGAGGCTGTGAGGGCTCAGAGGAAGGTTGGCCAGGCAAGGCCTCTGGAGAAAGCCATGTGTGAACCAGGCCCTGGGGACAGGCAGTGCTCTGAGGGCCTCGCAGCTTCTCCTTGCCCCATGTTCTCCTTCCTCCCCTTGCCCAGCCCGTCGTCCTCAGCACGAGAGTCTGGCCAAGGGTTCCCCAGCTTTGGCATGAAAGCAGCAGGGTGGGCCATGGCTCAGCAGGGGGCTGCTCCCAGCCTGGCTGCCTTCCCCCCAGGATCCATGCCGAGTTCCAGCTGAGCGAGCCGCCTGACTTCCCCTTCTGGTTCTCACCTGGCCAGTTCACCGGCCACATCATCCTCTCCAAAGACGCCACTCACATCCGAGACTTCCGGCTCTTCGTGCCCAACCACAGGTGGGAGCCTTGGCCCCAGCCCGGCCCTGCACCCCAGTCCACCCTCTAGCTCCAGAAGCTCAGGCGCAGGAGCCCAAAGGCCCCTTCTCTCTGCCCTGCCTTTAATCCCCAGAGCCACTTCTCTTGGGAGGGACCTGGAGCTGACCCAGGAGGAGGCCGCCTGAGGTCAGCACAGGTGGGTCTGTTCATCATCTGGCAACCGTGTCCCAGCTGGCCTGGACCGCCAGCTCTGTGCCAGGGACCCGGTGCAGCAGCCACCAGACCCTCCCCAGAGCTGGAGCCTTACACCCTCGTACTGCTGACAGACCACCCACAGACCCATAGCCACAGCCTGCACCTGTCACCCAAGGGGAGGGCTGGTAGGTGGGGAGGCACCAGGCTGGTCTGGGTCCAAGAAGCCTTCCCAGAAGAAGAGACATATATGCAGAGACCTGAGGGGTTAGGAGGGTTAGCCAGGCAAAGGGAGCAGCACATGGAAAGTCCAGCAGACCCTTCCCTGCCACCATAGGCCCTGAGCGGCAGAGGGAAGGGGCCTTTCGGGAGGGCTCCATGCCAGCCGCCTGGCTGCGTGCCCAACCTGCTCAGCGTCAGCCTCTTGTCAGGGGAACAGGGGACCTAGAAGGCCTGGCTTCACGTCTTTCCAGATTCCTCCCTCATAGCAAGTGGTTGCATAGTGGGTCTGAGTGACCCAGGACAGGGACAGGGACAGACCTTGGCTGGGAGCTGGGAGTCCCATAGTTAAGTCTCCACTGTGGCACCTCTGAGCTGCGTGGCTGTGGACAAGGCCTTGGCCGTCTCTGAGCCTCAGTTTCCTCATCAGCTGGTTGGGAGGATGACTCCTGAGCACCAGGGAAGGGATGGTTGGGTTAGCCTGGGGAGAGAAAGTTGCTCCCAGGAACAGGAGTGGTTTCCTCTCCCTCTCCCTAGCAAGCAGGTGCCGCCCACGCCCCTCACCCCTGCACAGGCTCAGCCCATGACACATCTGCCTCCACCCCAGGGATGGAGGAGGGGTTCCTGGATGGCAAACAGGGCAGGGGCAAACGACCAACCCCAGGACCAGCTGCTCCTGAGCCTGTGTCTCAGGACCTGGCCACCCTCCTCACCCCGCCCAAGGTGCTTAGTTGCCGGTCCTGGGGCGCCCTCGTGTGGCCGATCTGCAGATGGCACCTGGTGGGGCCCCACTCCCTGCCTGAGAGGGAGCAGGGGCCAGGCTTTCTTTCACTCCTGCCCCTCTCTGTGTCTTGGGGGAGGTACTGATGATCTTTCTGCCTCAAAGAACCGTGGGAAGCGCATAAGACACGGATGTAAAGCCCTGTATGAACCGTAAAGGGCTGGGTCAGTGGAGCGTGATGTGGTTGCAGTGACTTCCGAAGAGGCAGCCCAGGGACAGAAAAGGGCCCAGGCTCTGCAGTCAGAATCCCCGTGGCCCCAGGACCTTGGGTTCACCTTGCCACGCCTCGGTGTTCTCATATGTAAAATGGGGAGGTTGTGCGCCCTCAGAGAGAAAGTTTGACCTGGGCCTGGGTGATGGGGGTGTTTTGCCCTGATCACCGCCTCCCTGTCCCCAGGTCTCTGAATGTGGACATGGAGTGGCTGTACGGGGCCAGCGAGAGCAGCAACATGGAGGTGGACATTGGCTACATCCCCCAGGTGAGCACACGAGTGGTCCTTACCCAGGTCTGGAAGCAGGATTTGGCGGTGGGGCAAAGAGCCTCAGGCAGGCCAGGGTGAAGGACAGAGCTCCTGGTGAGCTGGGGCCAACTGTCCCCGAAGCCAGATTCTGGAAAAACACCTGATCCTGCACAGAAAACCCAACAGCTGCCATTGGCCCTCAGAGTGCTTCCTGTGGTAGAAGGAGCCCTGGTTGGACACTGGCTCTGTCCCAGACTCACTGCAGCCTTGACCAGGCCCTGCCCTTTCTTGGGCCTCAGTTTCTCTACCTTTGCAATGGGTGGGGTACCTTTGAGGGTCTCTTAAGGGTTCTTGCCCATCTCTGAGACACCCTCACTGATATCCCCCACTGACCCCTGGCCCAGATGGAGCTGGAGGCCACAGGCCCGTCGGTGCCCTCCATGATCCTGGATGAGGACGGCAACATGATCGACAGCCGCCCACCCTCGGGGGAGCCCCTCCAGTTTGTGTTTGAGGAGATCAAGTGGCAGCAGGAGCTGAGCTGGGAGGAGGCTGCCCGGCGCCTGGAGGTGGCCATGTACCCCTTCAAGAAGGTGGGGCCGGGGGAACAGTGGGTGGGCGCTAGACTCCAGGCTGGGTACAGGGCTTGCTGCTGAGGCCACCTCCCTGCAGGCCTGGCCCGCAACAGTGGGGCCTCTCTTGTGCCATTCAGAACTTGGCAGGAGGCATGCTCTGGCCCAGCAATACCCTTTCTTGTACGTGCACACACACACACACACACACAGCACAAACACACACAGCACAAACACACACATCACACACAGCCCCTGAATAGGACCCTAGCCGCACCCAGTAGCTTCTCTCTGTCTCCCCTTCACCCCAGGTCACCTATCTGCCATTCACCGAGGCCTTCGACCAAGCCAAGGCCAAGAACAAGCTGGTGCACTCAATTCTGCTGTGGGGGGCCCTGGATGACCAGTCCTGCTGAGGTGAGGGAGACCCCGCCAGGCTGAGAGGATAGGGGGAGACATCACACCTCGTAGGGTGCAGGAGGCCCTGAGGCCAACAGGACTGTCCTGTTGGAGCACAGGGGGCTTAGGAGAGTTCTGTGCTGAACTCAGAAGAAGCTGCTGTTCACAGCAGGAAGAGTCCAGCTCAGTCATTTTCAGTGTGGAGACCTCGGCTAAGTGACTTCCCTCCCTGAGCCTTGGTGTTCTCGACAGTGGAGGAGGGGTAACATAATTCCCTCCCAGATCTGTGAAAATGGTGGTAAAAGTGCCTGTGCTTGTGAAGTGTTGCACACAGCTCAGAGAGAAAACAGTGCCAGGGGCCAGCCACACATTCGCTTATTCAGAAGATTCCCCCAAAGATTTTGGGTGTCTGACAACAGATACAAAGATGAGTACAACAGTGCGCCTGCCCTCATCCAGTCAATCAGCAAACATCGCGCCGTAGGCCAGGTGCTGGGGGTCTTCTAAGTCAGAAGTCAGTCCCAAGGATGGGATGTGGTCCCATCCTTGGGGAGCACAGCGTGTGTAGAAGGACAAATGTGGTGAGTGTCACACAGGGCAAGGTCCAGGGTGGCACAGACTCTGTAACTGGGGGCTCAGGGAAGGCTTCTCAGAGATAGTGACTGGAGGCTGAGACTTTGAAGGAGGAGTAGAAGCTCATCAGGTGACAGGAGGAGAGGTGTTTTAGGTAGAAAAATCTGTGCAAAGGCCCTGGGCTCCAGAATTTAGTGGCTTTAAGGGGCTGTCATTGTCCCTGGCCGAGGGTCCCTGGGCCGAGGCCGTCGTTTGTCTGTCTCCCCACCCGACCCCAGCCCGGCCCCATCTCAGCCTAGGACCCCAGTACATCACGATTGTAATTACAGCCCCCCTCCATTCAGCACCTACTCTGTGGCAGGCTCCTTGAATCTTATCCTACTGGCGCGCACAGACCGTGCGGCCGCCCAGGAGGCTTATTGCCGATAGAAGACCCAGTAAGACATGTGGGGGTGCCTCTCACCCTTCCGGCCTTGCTGTTCCCTGAACAGGTTCAGGGCGGACTCTCCGGGAGACCGTCCTGGAAAGTTCGCCCATCCTCGCCCTCCTCAACGAGAGCTTCATCAGCACTTGGTCCCTGGTGAGGGAGCTAGAAGACCTGCAGGTGAGTGGCAGGTGGGAGGGAAGAGCCCCATGGGAGCCCAGGGGACGGGGGAGCCGGAGGCTGAGGCAGCGGGTGTGCCACCTGTCCCCACAGAACAGCCAGGAGAACCCAGCCCACAAGAAGCTAGCCGGCCTGCACCTGGAGAAGTACAGCTTCCCCGTGGAGATGATGATTTGTCTGCCCAACGGCACTGTGGTAGGCAGCCCCCAGCCCCTGCACCCACCTGGGCCCAGCAGGCAGCGTGGGGCACCGCATAGAGACCTCATCGAGCTTCAGGGCTGGCTCCACGACTTCCTGCCACTCTCCCAGCCAGTCTGAGCCTCAGCTGTCCCCATCTCTAAAATAGCAACTGTCATACCCACCCTGCTGGCCTCACACGGGCTGGCACTCTCTCCCACTAGAAGGGGGACCCCAACAGCATTTTGGGGACTGGGCAGCAGTGAGCACAAGCTAGTAGCAGAACGGACAGGAACGTGGCCTGGAAGGGAATGCTCTCCCTGGACCGCTGTGGCCAGCTCAGGGATGGAAGGAGGAAGGAGGGGCCAGGCCTTGTGGCAAAGTAGAGGGGACCAGGGGCACCCGGCCAAGCCAGGGTGCAGGACCCTACCTCTCCCCAGGGGGGGCCCCTATGAGCACTCACACACGTTCTCTCAGGGCCTTGCACAGTTTTGGGAGATGGAAAAATCACAAGGGCTGATTTTACAAACAAGGAAACCGAGGCTCAAAATAGGCCAGAGACTTGGGGAAAGTTGCACCATTAAGAAGTGCAACTGGTTTTGAAGCCGGGCCCACCGGTGAGCCCGTCTCATGCCCCTGACCCTTCCTGTCCCCAGGGACAGTTCATATGGGACTGAAGGCCAGGAAGGGTAGTCGGCTTCCCCAGGCTCTTGAGTGGGGGGGGTGGGCACGGAAGGGGGGGGCAGAGCTGAGGGGGGCCAGGGAGAGGGCCACCGGTGCCCTGGCGCTCAGCACAGCGGAGCCGGCCCTGGCGGGGCCCTGGCATAGGGAGCGGGGCGGACAGAACTTGGCCTGGGAACTGCGCTGTCCCACTCGGCCATTTGTTTCTTGGCCCGTGTCCTGGGCACCTGCCCTTAAGGAGCTGAGCGGCCTGCGGGGTGGCATGGGGTAGGTGGGCGTCACGGCGGAGGGGAGTGTGGAGTTCAAGGGTCACGGGAACAGAGAAGAGGGGCTGGGGGAGTGGGGCGAGGGGGGAGGCGTTGGGTTCTCGCCAGTGGGTGAGGCGCAGAGGAGCTCTGCAGGCAGAGGGCCCTGGGTGCCCAGAGGCGGGAGACGGGAAGAGCCGGGCCCTGGGCCGGGTTCTGTCCCGCCTGTCTGCCATCTGCCTCGAGCGAGGACAGTCTGAGGCCCAAGTTGGCCCCTTGCCCCAAGAGAGCAGGAGCAGACAGGCCGCGCAGGGGCCCACCGCTCTCCTCACCCAGCCCCTCTCCCAGGTCCACCACATCAACGCCAACTACTTCTTGGATATCACCTCCATGAAGCCCGAGGATGTTGAGAACAACGTCTTCAGCTTCTCGTCCACCTTCGAAGACCCGTCCACGGCCACCTACATGCAGTTCCTGAAGGAGGGCCTTCGGCGTGGCCTGCCCCTCCTCCAGGACTAGTGTCCCGTCCCTGAGAGGCCAGGCTCGAGGTGGGGGGCTGGAGGAAGGGCCCCCAGTGCCGAGCACCGACCCCTCACGCGCAGAGCCAGCAGTTCTCATACCCCTGCCACTCCCAGGCTGCCTGTGCGATCTGAGGGCAATGAAGGGTAGCCCCCTACTTTGCCTTGGTGATGGGAGGACTACCCACATGGTTCTGGAAGCTGCTCAGGACACCAGAAACGGGGCCTCAGGTCATCTCCCTGGACCTCACTCACTCAGGCACATAGTTCAGGTACCTGTGGGGTGAAGGTCAGTAGGGAGTGGTGCTAGGAAGACAGGGCCACCTCTCTCTCCTTACATTTACCCCCTCCCAAAAGAAACATCAAGAAACCCTGGACTAGGGGCTAAGGAGGAGTTGCCAGGGAAGCACTCTTGTTCAGAGCCTTCTTCCTGGCTGCCCTCTTCTGCCTGTTGTCCCCAGTGGGGTCAGCTTCAGCTGGAGACCGCCTTCTGGAGGCTCAGGGCAAAACCCTCCTTCAGGAGAGTTCCCTGTACCTAGGACCTCGGCTCCCCAGACCACTCAATCCAGCCGAACAGTAGGAGCCAGCACCTGTTTCGGGACTTGCTGGAGGCCAGCTGCCTGGAGAGGTTCACTGTGAAGTAGGCTTCTGCTCTTAGCAAGAGAGTTCACCGAGGGGTTCCTGAGGCCCAGGGCCAAGGCACCCCCACCACCTACCCCACCAAGGGTCACAGGACTAGTAGAGCCAGCCTCCTGCCCCTCAGACCCACAGAAGTGTAGCTCAGCCAAAGAACACAGCCTCCCCCAGAGCCAGGGCTGGCCCAGCTGTCAGGGCAGCCCAGACCAGCTTGCCCACCCCCCGAGTGGCTATTGGCCCTCCTTGGCCTCCCTGAAGGCCTTGATCTACGTCCTCAGCCCTGACCACAGCCACAGCCAGTCTTTTTTTTATACATGCAGAACAGTGTTTTTATGTGAAGTTTCTCACAGTTTGTAGGTATTTTTGATAACCCTGACACTGAGGAGAAAGAAGGGGCAGTGTCTTCCCGCAGCAGCAGCCCCATGATGGCTGGATCTGAAATCCTAGATGGGTCCAGCTTGATGTCTTTGCAGCTGCACCTACGGGAAGAAATATTCCTCTCTTTTCTTCCAGCTTTTTAAAAAAGGTCAGTGTACCCCCAACCCTATCCTTGTCTTCCACTCAGGCCCATGAGAGATCCTTGGGCCTTCATGAAAGCCTTGGAGCCAAGCCTGCTCCCCAAGGCCTGCCCCACAGGGGCTCTCTCTTAAACCTGGGAGGGGAAGGCAGACCTTTCCTCAGACACACTCCCAGGCCTCCCACCCTGAGTTCTCCTGCCTGCCACTGAAGTATCCATACTGAGCCTTTTCTATCTGGGGCACTCTGTTAACATTACTTGTATTTTCTCATTTAAACCTCACAACAAACCTGTGAGGCAGATAATTGTTCCCATTTTGCGGATGAAGAAACTGAGTCTCAGGGAAGTGAAGGGACGTGCCCAAGGTCACTAAGTGGCAGAGTTGATTTTGGAGTGTTTTGGTTTGCACTGCACCCCCAGCACCCTCCCCTGCCCATTTTAACTGAGGTGAAAAAAGAAAGCCTTTCAGACCAAAATGCCTCACTCCCCTCTGATCTCCAGACCAAATGAGGCTCCAGCCAGCAAGCTCAGCCAAGTTCATGTCCTTCTGGGAGGCTGTGCTTCCACTCCCCTTACTGGAGGGAGGGCACGTAGGTCTGTCTCTGCGCTTCCAGGCATGGGTGGCCACAGCCAATCCCATGAGCCACACGGAGGCAGCAGACACTCTGCTTCGATGCCCAGCAGGCTCTTCCCCTCGTGCAGGTCCAGGAGGGCCCGCCCCACAGTGAGCAGTCCTTGTCCCTTGTAAGGCACTGATTGCTTTGGCTTTCTCATCTTCATCTCCTACCTTTTCCTGTCCCCCACTGTGCCCTGAAGCTCATGGTGGGGGAGGGCCTCCAGGCCCCTCCTGCTACCCATCTGTACTCCCCTCCCCTCCCCACACGTCCTATAATAAAATTGGAGAGACTAGGATGGTTCTCAGTGCCTTTCCTTTGAGCGGGTTATGGGTCAGTTCTATCCTTGGTCTGACTCCTCTGTGGAATTGGCTCGGCACATGGGCAAGGGAGCATGGCTGGAAAGTCTTGGGGACTATCTTTTCTGTCACTAGAGGGCTTGAGTGACATTCTTTTTCCTTTTTTTTTTTTTTTTTTTAGGATTTTATTTATTTATTCATGAGAGACACAGGCAGAGGGAGAAGCAGGCTCCATGCAGGGAGCCTGGTGTGGGACTTGACCTCAGATCCCAGGATCACCTGCTGAGCCACCCAGGTGTCCCTTAAGTGGCATTCTTAAAGAACTTTGTGATAGACCTAGTAGTAGAACTTACTACTGTTTTTAGAATGGTGAGAAAGATTCTGAAGTTCATTACCCAATGTCTTAGAGGCAGAGCCTAAGACAGGCATTAGGGATTTTTTTTTTTTTTTTTTTTGGAGGGAATACACTTCAGGGAAAACCTGTATAAGGAGGAGTGAAGAAGGGATGCCTAGCTGGCACAGGTGGAGGAGCATGTGGCTTGATCGCAGGGTTGTGAGTTCAAGCCCCATGTTGGGTGTAAAGATTTAAAAAAAAAAAAAAGATTATTTTTTTAAGTAGCCTTTAAAATTAAAAAAAAAAAAAAGATGACGAAGAATGGGGAAAGGAAAGATGCTAAGCAGGGATAGGATCTGGGTGGACAACTCTGAGGTCTCTGGCCAGGACAGCTATGTAACTTGCAGGATCCATCCAGTGCAAAATGAAAACTGTAGTGCCCCTTGTTTTATATTTATACATATATATACATATATGTAGAATAAGAATATAAATAATATAGTTTCAAGAGGGCAACAGTAGAGCATGCAAGCAAGAGGCCCTGTGTGACTGCCCACAACTGTCCCCCGTGAAGCCAGCCTGTCCCTGGCCGCTAGGACTTGCAGGCTCTGAGACAGAAGAACCGCAGCCTGGGAGCAGGCACAGCTGTTTGCTGAGGTCAGAGGAGGGCACGTGACCCAGGCCTGGATGCCATGGAGACCAGGACGAGGACCCGGCCGTGAGGGTTTAAGCAAGAAGAGGGAGCGGGTGAGGGGCGTCCGGAAGGAGAGCGGGTCCCTTTCCCAATGCCCCTGGGCTCTTGCCTGCCAGCCTATCTCACCGAATCTGCCCTGTGCGTGTGGGATACGCAGAAGACAGCTACTACGGTAGGAGTCCGAGGAGAAAGATGGCCAGGAGGCTGTGGAGGGCCTTGGCTGGGAAGCACGAAGTGTGAGGAGCGGAGCGGGGCGAGATGAGGCAAGGCCAGGGGTCGGTCCGGGGGCCTGCAACGCCAGGGCGGCCGTTCTCCAGTGGACAGCAGGCGCCACACCATTTGGGGCGCGGGCGACGTGGCCAAACGTCGGCCGCTAGAGGTGGGATCAGGACTACCCAGGGACAGCGGCAACGAGGCGCAGACCCGCGGCGATGCGGCCCAGACGGCCGCGGGATCTCCAGGCGCCGTCGACTTTTCCCAGAGGCCGGGCCAGCGCGGGCGTGGCCGCGGGTGGGCGTGGCCGCGGTGGGCGTGGCCCCTCCTCGGGTCCGCCCGTGAGGCCGCCCCGCCCCGACCGAGGCCGCCTCCCGAGGGCGCGCGGGGCCACTGCCCTGTGCGCAGCCGCCAAGGATCGCTTCCGGGGGCGGGTCAGCGGAAGTGAGGGCGGTTGAGGCTGGGCTGCCCGCTGCGGTAGGAGGGGCCGTGAGGTGAGTCCCGGAGCCCAGTCTGAGGTGAGACTAGGTCCGAGTGCCGCTTCGGAGGCGGGAGTGCGGTCTGCCCGCCCGACTGTCGACGCGGCCTAGCGCAAGGCGCTGTGCGGAGCTCGCGGCTCCTCTTCCCGCGCCAGTTCTCGCGGGAGCCGGTGTTGTCCGCCTCGCCCGGCTGAGGGTGGGAGGACTCGGTGCCCGGGGGTAGCTGCTCGCCGGAGTTCCCGGCCTCGGTGGCCGCGCGACAGCGGAGGCTTCTCGTTGCCGCTGCACTCCGCGGCCCGCCGGGCCACTGCGGCCGCCTCGCTCCTTCTGGGACCAGCGCCCGGGCCTGCGGGTCCAAGGGCCGCCGGTGCCGGCGGCGAGGACTTGGCCGACCTTGGCCCCGTGGGGTCGGGCCGTTCCGGGGGAGGGGAGGCGTGTCCCGGGCAAGGTCCCCGCAGCGGCTCCCCCAGTGCGGCCCACGCAGGCTGTCGCTCGCCAAGTTCCACCGAGCGCCGCGGCCTCGACGGGGCGCCTGGCCCGGAGGGATGAGCGCAGGCCCTGCTCTGGAGGAGCCCCGAGTCTCCTGCGGGAGAGCGTGTGTGCACAGGCCATGACGGCGGTCTGGAAAGGGGCGTCGTGGGCGCGCAGGGCTGATGAGAACCAGCCTGCATTGCCAGCGGACTGGGGGAAGTCTAGCCCAGGACCCTTGGGGCGGGGAGGGGGGTGAAGGCCCAACCGGAGTTCTCGGTTCGTGCTCCGGTGCTGCGCCTTGGGAAGCCTTTGCCCTGCGACAGGCAGCAGATACGGGGCTCTGATTACCATTGTGAGGGCTCAGAAGGAAACGTGGGGCGCTGGGGGAGAGGGGCGGTAAGGACCTGACTGTGGGAACGCAGAGGTGATGAGCTTGTGAAGAAGGTGCTGGTGTTTGAGGCAGAGAGGATAGTGTGGATGGGGGCGGAGAGGCGGTCCGCTCGGCTGAAGGGCTGAGGGGCACGGGGAGCCGGGAGGTGCGCTGTCCAGCGGTGCGGGGGGCCTTGGAGTTTGGTCTAGTGAGGTGGGGCTGATTGTGGAGAGCCCTGCAGGCCATTCCGGGTCTAGATGGTACTCTGTGGGCTGCAGCGAGCCGTGGGGGTGTTAAACACAGGAGCAGTGTGTCCTAGAAAGACGGCTCTGGCTGTTGTTAGGCCTAAATGAGTCTTTGGGGGGAAGTCTGGAGGAGAGGAAGTGGCTGTAGTGTCCAGAGTGAGAAACAGAAGTTCTGTGGAGCTTGTGGCGGCACCGACATTCAGCCCAGAGCCTGGCACACAGAGGGACTTCGATAAAAGCCTTGAACTGCAGGGAGTTGAGCCCACGCAGACGGCAGCACAATTTAAACCAGACTTAAAGTGCTTTCTACTAGCATGACCACTAGTGACCTTAGACACTTCCTCTCTCCAGCTTCTTTTCCTTTGTATAGGGAAGTGAGTGATAACTCCTCTCCCTCAGGTGAGAGAGAAATCCTGCAGGAGTTTTCAGTCCGTCCCGTTCAGAACCTGCCCTTGGCTCCCCAGTGACTTCTCCCCTGAGCATTCCCAGCCCGTATGACTTGAACCTCAGTTTACCTTTCTCTCTTCCTCTTTACACCCCTCTCACTTCCCGTCTGGGACCTGTACGATTGTTGCTGTTTTCCATCCTTTCCTACCCCTTTAAACTCGCCGTGAGGCCTTGGGGTCAGGGGCCTGTACCCACCTGGCCACCTGCTTAGATGTACCTTTCTTAAGCAATGATATTCAGTCTTTACTAGAATTCTGTATTCAAGTCCTATTTCTCTTCCATATTGTGAGTTCCTTGAGAGCATCCTTCCATAGCCCCTGCAGTACCCAGCTCAGGGCCTGGCACAGAGTAGGTATTGTTACATTTGATGAACAAGAGAATGAGTTCATTGATTGCATCTGCTCACCAGACGAGAGCAGCTGTGAAGAATCCAATCAGGAGTTCATTAAGCACTTTAAAATCCCCTAGTTCACTGAATGATCCTTAAGGTAATCTAGGAAGGGAGCTCTTGTCCTCTTTTTACATATGGAAAAACCAACATTCAGAAAAGTTATGGGACTTGCCTAAGGCTATAAGAGCAGTAGACGGCTAAGCAGGATAAAATTTTTTGGCTCTTTTCCCTGTAGCCCAGTAGAGTGAGACTGACAAGAACTGGCTGTTTATTCTCCTATTGTCTACTTTACATTTCCCCTTTGCCAGGACCCAGTAGTGCTAGGCTGGGTGGCATATGCTGGGCTTTCACACCCTATCTTCAACAATGAATGCTAGATTTGAATGGTACCAACAATTTGGCTTTTAGACTACCAAGAGAGTTCTATTTACATCTCTACAAGTAATGCCTCAGGAAACCTAAGGAATCAGGAAGCTCCCATAGTTTGCCAAGCTCATGCCACAGGTCTGAAACAGAACCTTCAAGGGTCTGAATTTGGAGCCGTTGCTGGGTGAGGACAGCCTCTTGGGCTGTTTTTCTCCTCTGTGAAACATCAAAGAAACCTTGGTATTAGTCATGGCTCTGCAGGACCTGGTTTTTGTGGCGCTTGAGTGGTGGCCATTGAGTCTCCACTGTGGGGGTTGTTTCACAGGAAAAGAAATCTGGTGTTCCTTAAGATGGCCTGATATGAAGGAGTCACGCCTCCAGCCTCCTCAAGCCCCCGGAGCTGCCCTGTGGCTGCCTTGTCCTTCAAGTGCAGGAGCCGGTTGAAATGTCAGGAATGGAAGCCAATGTGGTAAGGGCACAGGCTGTGGTGGGGGAAGGGTTGAATACTGGGCCTACTGAAGTTCTGTAGGACATTCTGAGACTCTCCAGTTAATTATTCCTTTCCCCTGGGATGACCCTTCCACATAATCCCCACCACTCGCTCCCCAACAGGCAAAACCAACTATAGTCTTGGGGGCAGTTAAGCAGTCATTGTGTTTCTGCTTTTCTGTGCAGAGGGAAGGGTGGGAAACTTGTATGATTCCTATACTTAACTAATTCCTCATGCCTTTACTGGATCCTCCCAACATTTACCATGCGTTGGCAGCAGCAGATGTCCCCATAAGTGGTTGGCAACTGGGGAACCTGGGAACTCACACTGAGACTGGACCTCCACACCATACCCTGTCCCTGGGATTGGGGACTTCAGTTTCCCTGCTAAAGGGATCGAGGGGAGCATGGAATAGTAGTTGGGACTCCTTGTTTCTCTCCTTTTAGACCATCCCAATCTGGCAAAACAAGCCACATGGGGCTGCTCGCAGTGTAGTGAGAAGAATTGGGACTAACCTGCCCCTGAAGCCATGTCCCCGGGCATCCTTTGAGGTAAGTATACTGGAAGGGTAGGGTGTAGAGGCTCAGAGGCTATGTGAATATGGTGCTGCATCTGTGCCCAGACTACCTGGTGTTGCTGAGGCTGATTGCTTTCCTGATCACTTTTTCATTTTGTCAGGAAACATATATTACGTGCATATTGTGGATACTGGTCATTGTGCCTTCCTGATTGAACACAAAACTATGACCACAACAGTCAGACTTCAATCTGTTCATAAATGAATAAGGTTGCATCTTTGATGCCACTTCTAAGTGACTAAGATTTCATCGGACTCCTGCAAGTCAGTTTATCAGAGTAGGCCAAAGGCTCTTGCTGAGCCAGATTCCCAGAGTAGCTGTGTCTGTGCCCTGAGGTCTTTGCCTGCAACCCTGGCAGGTCTCCATGTGGGACATTGATTGAGTCCTGTGTGACTCTGAGTTGAACTCTACTTTTCTTACCACCCCTAAGACTGGATCACTTGGCAGCCTATTTTTATGTTTCCCTGAGGCCATTACTTCGATCCTTTTCTTTCTGGCCAAGTCTAGCCACTCCTTTACTAGACTTCTTAAGGCTTACCTCTGTGTCTAGGGGCCTTTAGCACCCACTCTGCTGCAGATTCTTGCCTGGCGAATGTCTATCAGAATCCGGCCCCATTCTTCTGCAGTAGAAAGCTAAGTAGCATTTATTAGCCCCAGCTACCTCCCTCTGAGAACTAATGGTTAAGAACCAGCTCTAGGCTAGATGTTTAAGGTATGTATGTTTGGGAACTGGGACACAAGTACTTCAGCTTTCTGCCTACACAGTGGAAACAAATATATGCCTGAAAAGACATGGACCCAGGTAAAAACAGAAATGAAGTATCAAATGCTTAGTTGTGAAGTTGTAGGAATTCATTCTGGAGTCAAAAGTGGTATCAGAATTGGTATTAGAGTCAGGGATGGAGTTGGAAGTGTTGTAGTGTGGGGTGGCTGTCCTGTGACCTAGATTGCCAGTTATCCATAATTGCCTAAAGGGCATGGGCAAGATGTGGTCCTAGCCATCTCAAACATCAAAAAAAGAGGGAAGCACAGCTAGGGAGTGTGAGAGACTCAATGGATGTTGTCCCCACACTTGGCCTCTTCAGTCCTTTGACCAGATGCTGCTGGGCAGGAACTGATCAAGAGCACAGAGCAGGAGTATGCAGGAGTACTATTAGTAATACTAGCTAACTTTACTGAGCACATGCTGTGTGTCAGGCACTGTGCTAAATACTTTATATGTGTTCATTTATTTAATTGTCCATAGTGGAGCAGCACTCTGGAAAGGAAAACAAATGGAAGCTTCCCCAAAATGGCCATTTTAGCAATAACTTCTGGGTCAGTAGAAGCCCTTTCTTATGTAACCTTGGACCGTCACATTGCTCCTGTGAGACCCAGGTTCTCTATCTGAAAGCGAGAGCTCTCAACTCCTGGTCAATTTAACTCATGTATAGATGGGTTTTTGAGAATTTGTCCCTGGATTTCTGTTGTAAATTAATTCCCTTAATAAAGAGAATCTTAAAAAAAAATAAATAAATAAAAAAAATAAAGAGAATCTTGATGACTTAAATTTACCCATACAAAAATATTTAAAAATAAGTTATGAAAAGTGAAAAAGAAAGGAAAATGCATATAATCAGAGTCCTGACACAAAATAATGTTTTGGTTTAGTTTTTTGTTTTTTTACTTTCTTATAATCATAGCATGATTGAATCCTCCTAATCTTTCATTTAACATAAAGTCAGTCAGCCTTGTCTGTTCCCTGGTTATTGTTCATCTGGGTTGAGGAGCTATTTTAAGGAATCCTCTTATTTTGATATCATTTCTTTTTATTTAAATTCAAATATTCGTATTACCAAGTTCACTTAAAACAGTGTTGCTATAGCAGTGTAGATCCCAATTAGCTATGGAGGTGTTGTAAAGAACTGGCCAAGAGAAACTTCTTATTAATGTCCTTATACCTGTATTCTCATAGCTGGAGAGAGCAAGATGCGCTTAGTGGCTATCTCTGTTGAAAGGTAACTCTCCCCAATCCCACTGAAGACTCCTTTGCTCCAGCCAGGAGTTAGTAAATGTTAGTAAGAAGCCCAATAGTAAATATTTTAGTGTGGGGGTCATAACTACTCTTTTAATTACTCACTTCTGCAGTTGCAGCTTAAAAAATACCACAGATGATACATAAATGATTGGTGTGACTATCTGATAAAACTTTACATATAAAAATAGGTCCCAACCCTGCTCTAGGCCACCATGTTTTGCATGAAAGATATTAACGGCCTTACAACTGGTCTCTTCACCCTCTCATGCATGTTCCACACAGCAGCCAGAGTAATCTTTCAAAATCTGAGTCTTACTTAAAATCTTCTAGTGGCTCATTATTGGTCTTAGAATCAAAGTTTTTAACAAATCACCCTTGACACCCAGCTCCATCCAGATGTGAACTATTTGTAATCCCACAAACTCTTTCCTTTTTCCATCCAAGAACTGTCTTCTCCCCTCTCTAGGAAGCCTTTCTGATTGATACCCAGGGCTGGATTAGGTGCCCCTCCCATGATGTCAAGAATGTTTTTTGATGAATTTTGCTTCCCTGTAGACCCTGCCCAACATCTCTGATCTGTGTCTGAGGGATGTACCCCCAGTCCCTACTCTGGCTGACATCGCCTGGATTGCTGCAGATGAAGAGGAGACATATGCCCGGGTCAGGTAGCTAAGGCAGTAGCTGGTCTGCTGGGGAATGGGGGGAGCTTCTTCCAGATGAGGTGGCAGGCAACAGGGAGAGTGCTTATGAGGGGCTGCGAGGGCAACAGGAACAAAAGCTGTGGGCTCTTCAGTGGGAACAGAACCTGGCTATGTTACTCCTGTACAAATGGGTGAAGGAATTTTAGAAGGGATGCAGTGGCTGGCTCTCTCTGACATGCTTGTCTTTTTTCTGGTCCAGGAGTGACACCCGGCCCCTGAGGCATACCTGGAAGCCCAGCCCTCTGATTGTCATGCAGCGTAATGCCTCAGTGCCCAACCTCCGAGGGTCCGAGGAGAGGCTCCTGGCCTTAAAGAAGCCAGCCCTACCAGCCCTAAGCCGTACCACGGAGCTGCAAGATGAGCTGAGCCACTTACGTAGCCAGATTGCTAAAATAGTGGCAGCTGATGCAGGTAGGAGCCCCCAAATCAGGGCCAGAATTCAGCATACTCTTCCTTTCCCCCTGGCTTTTGGTACAGGATAAGGGTAGGGAAATCAAGGACCGTGGTTCAGGGGGGACACAGGCCCAGGGCTCAGGCTATTCTGAGGACTGGCTAACCTGTAATACTCCTTGGATGGTTTCCATCAGCCATTCTGGGTTGACTGGATTGATTAGGAACAAAATCTTCGCTTAACCTGTGACACCCCACCCCCCAACCCCGCAAATTACCTCCCTTGGCCACAAAAACCAATACCCTCTTCAATTGGTCTTTAAGATCACATCTTCCATGAGCCCTCAAGCAACTTCCCTTTTCAGTGAGAAATAAGCATTCCCCACCATTAAGAGAGATACCTCTTTAAGCTTTCTTCTTATCTCTCTATCTTCCCTTTCCTTGTTCTCCCAGAGACCACCTGTCTGTCTGGAGTTAAGGCAGAACTACTGGAAATGGATGGGAGTTTGCCTTGACCTAGTGAGTGCATGAAACACCAACAGGTGGATCTCTCCCAAGCTGCCCAGGGTTTATCATCCTACTCCTTCCATCCATCCTCACTTTTTTGAGGTGACTCCTTGTCACCTTAAAGTCCTAGCTCCCAAACCTTACTTGTTGGTAGAACACATGAAAATTACATAGTGTTCTTTGTAATCTTCATATATTTAATTCCCTCAAATGGCAGCTTTATAGAGGAATTATATTTGAATTTTTCATTTATATATTGGCTACATTTTTGTCATCCAAGAGACAAGCATGAAACTTGAAAATCTTTTGTTTTGGAAATTCTTAAGATTTGAGAAACTAGGAGGACCATTCTGTTAGATAGCAGCAGTCAAAAGCACTAGCCCAATTAGAGAAAAGGACACATTGGATCTGTCACTGTTGCTTTAGTAGAAATAGGACTGTCACTCCACAGCCCACTGCAGAATGGGAGCTTTTAGAAGCTTAAGCCTTTATGGGGTGGATTTTTCTGCCCTCTCAGAACACTGGAAGAGCTCAGTGCTGCCCTTACATCTTTAGATTCTGAGAGGGGAGGGTAGTGGAGGAACCCTCCACTGGCTCACAGATAGCATCCTGGGCTTTCCCAGAATGTCATGGCATCAAGCCTAGGAAATGAATGTTTGATAGACACTGCTTGTGGGAAGAAGATATTACTGCTGTATTCTAGCCCCAATGTCCACCCATGCCTATTGTTTTCTCTTTCAGCTTCGGCTTCATTAACGCCAGATTTCTTATCTCCAGGAAGTTCAAATGTCTCTTCTCCCTTACCTTGTTTTGGATCCTCATTCCACTCTACAACTTCCTTTGTCATTAGTGACATCACCGAGGAGACTGAGGTAGAGGTCCCTGAGCTTCCATCAGTCCCCCTGCTTTGTTCTGCCAGCCCTGAATGTTGCAAACCAGAACACAAGGCTACCTGCAGCTCATCTGAAGAGGATGACTGTGTCTCTCTGTCCAAGGCCAGCAGCTTTGCAGATATGATGGGGATCTTGAAGGACTTTCACCGGATGAAACAGAGCCAAGATCTGTAAGTATGTGATAAGGAGCTCTGGTGTCTTGTTTTACTATTTAAGTCACCTGCGGCCAATGGTCTAGTAGAAAGAATTTACAAAGTAAAGTCCTCCGTAGTAGTTGTGTATTACTCCATTCACAGAGCTTACTTGCTTAATAACACCTGGGATTCCCGTTTGAGGAAAGCAACATTTTATATTTGGTTGAGGTTGTCTAACTTTTTACATGAAGGCTCATCTGATCCAAACTTCTGTTACCACTTATACTACTGGTGGTAGTCCTTATACTACTGGTGACAAGTATCCCCATGCCCATGCCACACCCTGCAAAATGAGGTTACATAATAATTATTTTAGTATCTCAAACTGGTAGACTTTTTTCTTTTATGGAAAATTTTATAGTTTCTGCTTTAAGGTACAGTGGTCCCTTATGCAAAACACTGCAAATTCAGGCATTTGAGACTGTAACCCTGGCTGTCCATCAGAATTGCTAAACTTTGTTATAAATACACTTTAAGCTTACTAAAGCAGAATCCCCAATGTGTGGACCTTTGTGTCTGGGGATTTTTTCTCCTTTCTTAATGAAAAAATGAGAAAGTAGCCCCATCAGCAAAGATTCAGAAATGTGACAGATTGATCTTGTGTCTACCAGTAAGAATGTATGTAAGTTCACTAGAATTTAAGGCACCTATTTTCCAGCTATGTAGGACATCTTTTATGATGTGTTAGGGAACTCAAACCCACCCCAATCTAGAGTTGGTTTTATTCCCATGGCTCCCCTGTGATGTGAACATTTTACTATGAATTCTAGATCTCTTATAAAAACCTTAGGGAAAAAATCTTAACAGAGATAAGTAATCTGCCCAATAAAGAGTTCAAAGTAATGGTCATAAAAATGCTCACCAAACTGGGGAGAACAGATGCACAAAAAATTCAACAAAAAGATGGAAAATACACTGAAGAAGTCACAGAGCTGATGAACACAGTAACTGAACTGAAAAATACACTAGAGGGGTTCAGGGCAAACTAGATGAAACAGAAGGGATAAGTGAACTCAAAGACAAGGCAGTAGAATTCCCCCAATCTGAGCACCAAGGAGAAAAAAGAATGAGGAAAAAACCCCATAAAGATAGCTTAAGGAACTTCTAGGACAAGATCAAACGGACTATAATGTTCTCATTATAGGGTTCCCAGAAGAGAAAGAAAGGTACAGAAATCTAATTTGAAAATAGAATGGCTGAGGGGCAACCTGGGTGATTCAACCAGTTAAGTGTCTGCCTATGGCTCAGGTCACAATAGGACTGGGCCCTGTGTCAGGCTCTCTGCTGTGCAGGGAGCCTGCTTCTCCCTCTGCCCTTCCCCCCACTGTGTGCACGCTCTGTCTCCCAATAAATAAAATATTTTAAGAGAAAAAGAAAATAGAATGGCTGAAAACGTCCCTAGTGTGGGGAAGGAATCCAGATCCCTTCCAACCAAAGTTATTCAGAATTAAAGAGTTTTCAAGACAAGCAAAAGCCAGGAGTTTATCACCACTAAATTAGTCTTACAAGAAATGTTAAAATGACCTCTTTAAGCTGAAAAGAGTGTTAGCCAGTAATAGGAACACCTATCAAAGAGTAAATCTCACTGGAAAGGTAAATATAATAAAAATAGTGGATTCATCACTTACTGTTATGGTTAAAAAGGCAAAACTAGTAAAAATAACTGATTACAATAATTACGGGATACACAAGATAAAAAGATGTAAAATGTGACATCAAAAACATGGTTGGGGTAAAAATAATGAGCTTTACAATGTGATGAAACAAGTTGGCAACAATTTTATCAACTTAAGCCTAAACTTAACTACAAAACAAAACCCTTTAATAAATACACAAAAGAGTAAAAGGAATATAAGCATACCATTAGAGAATATTATCAAACCACAAAGGAAGAGAGCAAGGTAAGAAAGGAACAGAGAACTACAGAAATAGCCAGAAAACAATTAACAAAATGGCAATAAGTATATACTTATCCATAATTCTAATTTTTTTTTAAAAGATTTATTTATTTATTCATTCAGAGAGAGCGAGAGAGAGGCAGAGACACAGACAGAGGGAGAAACAGGCTCCATGCAGGCCCGATGTGGGACTCGATCCTGGGTCTCCAGGATCACACCCCGGGCTGCAGGCGGCGCTAAACCGCTGCGCCACCAGGGCTGCCCCATAATTCTACTTTAAATGTAAATGGACTAAATACTCCAAAAGAGTGGCTAAGTGGCTAAATGAATTAAAAAACAAAACCTATATGCTGCCTACAAGAGACTCCCTTAGATGGAAGAACACAAACAATGCAAAGGGATAGAAAGAATATTCCATATAAATAGAAACCAAAAGAAAGTTGGGGTAGCTATACTTATATCAGAAAAAAGTTAACTTCAATCAACAATGATTATAACAAAAAAAAATAACAAAAAAAAAACAATGATTATAACAAGACAAAGAGCATTATATAATGATAAACGGGTCAATCCAACAAGAGCATGTAACATTTGTAAACACCTAGGAATATATAAAGCAAATATTAACAGATATAAAGGGAGAAAAGCCATATAAGAGGTGACTTTAATACAGCACTTGTATCAATGGATCATCCAGATAGAAAAGGAAACACTGGCTTTAAATGACATGTTAAATTGGGTAGATTTAACAGATATATACAGAACATTTCTTCCAAAACCAAGAGAATATACATTCTCAAGTGCACATGGAACTTTAACAGGATAGATCATATGGTAATCCACAAAATAAGTGTGAATAAATTTAAGAAGACTGAAAGCTATCAGGCATCTTTTCCAACTACAATGATATGAAACTACAAATCAGTTACACAAAACCAGAAAATTCACAAATATGTGGAGATTAAACAACATCTACTGAACAACCTGGGGAGGGCGATCAAAGCAGAAACCAAAGAAAGATAAATACCTTGACACAATCAAAATGGAAATATACCAAAATTTTTGAGATGCAAGAAAAGCAGTTCTAATAGGGAAGTTCATAGCAGTAAGTGCTGGTTTCAAGAAGCAAAATTCCCAAGTAACACAACTTTACACCTTAAGGAACTAGAAAAAGAGTAACTGAAACCCAAAGTTAGAAGGAAGGAAATAAAGATTCAAGCAGAAATAAATGAAATAAAGACCGAAAAGCAATAAAAAGGATGAAAGAGATGAAAAGATAAAATTGACAAACCTCTAGCTAGAATCACCAAAAAAAAGAGGACTCAAAAATGAAATAGATGACAATTAGTACCACAAATCAAAGAGTAAGATACTACTATAAAAATTTTGTTAAAAAATTATACACCAACAAATGGGACAACCTAAAAGAAATGGATAAATTCCTAGAAACAATCTACCAAGATTGAATCATAAGGAAATAGAAAATCTGAACAGACCAATTACTAGTAAGATTAAATCAGTAATCAAAAGTCTCCCAATAAACAAAAATCCAGGACCAGATATATGGCTTCATTGGGTGAATTCTACCCAACATTTGTTGAAAGAATGCCAGTGCTTCTCAAACACTTCCAAAAGAATACCACTATTCCTCAAACTCTTTGAAAAAAAAACAAAAAGAGGGGACTCTTTCAAAACTCATTTTACAAGACCAGTATTATCCTTACACCAAAATACAAAGACACCAGAAGAAAATAAAATTATAGGCCAATATCCCTGATGTACATGCAAAAATCCTCAACAAAATATTAGCAAACTGAATCCCACAGTACTTAAAAGGATCATACACCATGATCAAGTGGGGTTTATTCAAGGAATGTGAGGATAGTCCAACATCTGCAAATCCATGTGATGCTACATTAATAAAGTATAAAAGTCCTATGTTCTTCTCAATAGAGCAGATAGCTCAATAGATACAGAAAAAGCATTCAACAAAATTCAACATCCATTTGTGATAAAAACTTTCAACAAAGCAGGTAAAGGAGGAGCAGAGCATACCTCAACAAAGTAAAGGCCAGATATGACAAGCCCACAGCTAATATCACACTCAGTGGTAAAAGCTGAAAACTTTTCCTCTAAGATCAGGAACAAGAAAAAAATGCCCACTTGCCACTTAGTTAATATAATATTGGAAGTCCTAACCCCAGCAATTAGCCAAAAAAACAAAAAACAAAAAAAAGAAAGAAAAAGAAAAGGCATCCCAATAGGAAAGGAAAAAGTAAAACTGTCACATTTGCAGATTACATGTTATTATACAGAAAACTCAAGACTCAAAAAAAATTTAGAATAAATGAATTCAGTAATGCTGCAGGATGCAAAATTTTTTTAAGTAAAAATCTGTTGTGTTTCTATATACTAATGACAATCAGAGAAATCAACAATCCCATTTAAATTGCATCAAAAGAATAGAATACCTAGGATTAAATTCAATCAAGGAAGTGAAAGTATACTAAAAACTATAAGACATCAAGGAAAGAAACAAATATTCCATGTTCATGGATTATAAGAATAATTAAAATACCCATACTATCCAAAGGAATCCACAGATTCAATGCCATTGTATCAAAAGTCCAGTGGCATTCTTTACAGAACTAAAAGAACCTTAAAATTTGTATGGTATCCCAAAGACCACAAATAGCCAAAGCAATCCTGAGAAAGAAGAACAAAACTGAAGACATCACACTCGCTGGTTTCAAACTCTGTTACAAAACTATAATAATTAAAACTATGGTATTGGCATAAAAACAAATCAATGGAGCAAAACAGAGCCCAGAAATAAACCCACACATATATAGTTAGTTTATAATAAAGGACCCAGGAACATACTGTAGGGAAAAGACAGCCTCTTCCACAAATGATGCTGGGAAAACTGGATAGTCACATACAAATGAATGAAACTCAACCACTACCTTACACCATCAAAAATTAATTCAAAATGCATTGAATAGGGGTACCTCCTGGGTGACTCAGTTGGTTAAGCGTCTGACTCTTGATTTCAGCTCAAGTCATGAACTCAGGGTTTTGAGATTAGGTATGGAACCTGCTTAAGATCTGAAAACAGGGATCCCTGGGTGGTGCAGCAGTTTAGCGCCTGCCTTTGGCCCAGGGCGCCATCCTGGAGACCCGGGATCGAATCCCAAGTCGGACTCCCGGTGCACGGAGCCTGCTTCTCCCTCTGCCTGTGTCTCTGCCTCTCTCTCTCTCTCTCTGTGTGTGTGACTATCATAAATAAGTAAAAAATAAATAAAATGACTCCTCTTTAAAAAAAAAAAAAAAGATCTGAAAACAAAAACATTAACTTGAGAGGATATACATACCCCATATTCAACTGCAGCATTATTTGTAAAGCTAAGATATGGAAAGAACTAAGTGTCCAGTGAATGAATGGATAAAGAAACTGTGGTATATATACAGAATGGAACATTATTCAGCCATGAAGACTGAAATCTTGCCACTTGCCTCTCCCCCCACCTCTAAAAACAGGCAGAGTGGGGGGGGTGGCACCTGGGTGCCTCAGTGGATGAAGCATCCCAACACTTGATTTTGGCCCAGGTCATAATCTCAGGGTTATGAGATGAGCCCTGTGCTGAGCATGAAGCCTGCCTAAAGGATCTCTTTCCCTCTGTCCCTCCTCCATCTCTTAAAAAAAAAAAAAAAATCTTGCTATTTGAACAATATAATGTCTCAAGGGCATTATGCTAAGTGAAATAAACCAGAGAACGAAAACTGTAAGAAGACTTATATGTGAATCTAAATTTAAAACAAAAAAACAAGTGTGTAGATACAAGGAACAGATTGGTGCTTGCCAGAGGCTGGGGGTGGGGATGGGAGAAATAGATGAAGGGTGTCAAAAGATTAAAAAAAAAAAATTCCTTTTATTAAAAAAAAAAAAAAAGATTGTACCTATCGTTGACAATAATTATACACTTAGAAATTTGTTAAGAGGGTAAAACGTTGTGTTTTTTCTAATTGAAAACATCGCAGAATTCCCCTGAGCAAACAAACAGGGTTGTAGGAAATCCTCAACATGCCTTTTCTCCAGTAATAATAAAGGTCAGAATAGCCATGTCCACAGTTACTTCCCCTGGTGACCTGGGGAAATGCTCAGAAAAGACAGCACACCAAAATATGGGAGCAGAAGCTTAGCCACCAGAGGTCAGCTCTAACAGGTTGATAGTCTTTTCCTTTGCCCACATTTTACTGCCATTTCAGGAAATAGTAAAGCATTCTAATTAAGAAACTAGCTAACTTGTTTTGGACTCTGGATTTGCTACTTAACTGGCTGAGTACCCTAGTGACTTTGGCAAATTATAGAACCCTTCTGTTTCAGTTTCCTCATCTGAAAAAGGTGGTAATAGCACTGACTTTATAATTGTGAGAATTAAATGAGATAGTGTATTCAAAGACACAAAACACTACCAAAGACAGAGCAGGTATTTAATATTTTATTTTGTCTCTAGGAACAGGAGTTTATTGAAAGAGGAAGACCCTGCTGTCCTGATCTCTGAAGTCCTAAGGAGGAAGTTTGCTCTGAAGGAAGAAGATATTAATAGAAAAGGAAACTGACAGAACTCAGCTCTGCAAATTCAGTCTCATGCTCCTGGAATTCCTTCAATAGCTGCCTTCCTCACCAGAGACCTGGCTGCCTCTCAGTTAGAAATCTTTTGCAACAGTCTTACTGAAAGCTGGAGCTTGGACTGAAAGAGAAGAGTTGGATCACGCTTCCTTTGCTTCAAACCTTAGCAAAAGCTAAGGCCTGTTTTGCACCAAGACTCTTGTTACAGGTAAATGTATAGTTAGTTGGAATGTCTCAGTCTAAATGGTGAGACAGAAGTTTGGTTTTTCCTTGCCTCTATGTGAAAATAGGTCCTAAATGAATGGCTTACTTCACTGCATTAGACCCCATAACTGGTCTCACGGACACTCTGTGCCCAGCTGTCACTCTCAGCAGCTTCCTTGCAGCAGAGCAGGGCTGAGGGGTAAGGGGCTATAAATGTATGTGTTGACAGGGCAGGGAGAATCTTATGCTGCTCCATCATAAACTGACACCAGTGCCCAACAATCACCCTCTCCCTCTTCCCTCTCCCTAGATGTAGAGGTCGGACCTCTGGACCAGCTGACACTTGGGCTGCTGCTGGGAGGCCTGGGCTGTTTTTTTCTTAAATATATTTTGTAATACTGTACAACCAAATCTACTCTCCCAGGCCCTGGGGCCTCATGGGTTCCACTGATAGAACACACCTTCTCTTCCATGGACTTGACTTTAAGCCCAGTAGGAAAGAGAAATGGGAAGGAGAAACAGCACCATCCTTCTTCCAGGCCCTTGACCGCCCCTTTTGCATTGGGCCAAGGTTTGTACCTACCACACCATGCATGACTCAGACGCCCTCAGGTCCCTTTCTTTACGGTATGTATCCTGTGTGTGTTTGGGTTGAAGCATTACCTGATATTAAATGGAAGGATATGGAGAGATGCTGCATGTGCTGTTTGTCTCTGAGTTGTGACTACCTGGTATCTCTCATGAGTATAGGATTCTGTTAATTTTAAGGTATGTGAACTTTCATAAACAGGTTCCTGGCTTCCCCTCTTTCCTTATAAACTCCTGCCTAATAATATAAAACTTCCATAGGGAGCCTCTTGTCCTCTTCTGTAGGGATTTTACCCTAAACTCTTAAGGAATTCCATCTTATAACCTACATACTTGCCCCATAGAGGCTGTTTAAGCCTCATAAGGTAGCACACCTGCAACATGGGAACCTGCCACTTGGTAGATAACGTCTTGAATAGAACACAGGTGTTGAGATGGGACCTATGGCAATGACAACATATAACTATTAAAAAGTTGCTTTTTCAGAAATAAAATGGTAATATTTTAATTACCATCAGAGTCAGCTTTGTAAATAGCCATTTATTTGGGTTCATAGTTTTACAAAGGAGTTCTCTTATACTTTATAGAAGAGTGGTATTATCACATCTAGATTGTTAGGCAGCACAGGCTTTTTTTTTTAGGGAGATGTTTAAACATAGAGTATAAGACTTTAAAATGTAAAGTCCTCACAAAAATAAAATAACAGTTTTTAAAAACCTACCATTGTAGCACCCTGGGTGGCTCAGTCAGTTAGACATCCAACTTGATCTCATGTCACGAGTTCAAGCCCTACATTGGGCTCCACACTGGGCATGGAGCCTACTTCAAAAACAAAAACCCCTACCATCATTCTACTTTCTACTTATTTCTTTATCCTACCTGCCCCCATACACCTGGCCCCAGGAGATTTTGCCTTATCACTCAAAAAGGTGTCCAGAATAACAGTTCCAAGGTTGAGTAGGTAACAGCCAGAGATTAAAACACACATCCATAAGAAGCAACATTCCAGACAGGCATCTGAAAGGGCAAAGAGTGGCTTAACCAACATAATTTCCCTCCAACTGTCTCTTTAGTGAAGGGATAAGTACCTCCCCTAGCTCCTCAGTGCTCATTAGAACAGCCTTGTCCAAGTTTACCAGCAACCTCTTCCTCAGGGAGAGATACAATGCCAACCCATACTTTCTCAACAAGTGGCACCACCTGCTTTATTTACACAAAGAAAATGCTTAGTAATAACCTCATCCCTTGTCTCTCCCACCCCCCAAAATTTCCCTATGGCTCTCTCATTTCTTTTAGAACCAAACCATTTTAAAGACATTTAGATTTGGTGCCTGATAACTTGATTACCTTCAGAGTCCTGGGTAAAGAGCAAATCAGGCTGGAGATTTAACTGAGTGGGCTTCTCCTGGCACTGAGCCCAAGAGCTGTTAAGAAACTGCCCTAAGCCCCGATCCTGGTTGTTAGTTATATCTCGGAAAGGAGCTCTAGACTTGTGGGCAATGACCCGCTGGCCCTGAGAATCCTCAGTGAAAAGCTGACTCCAGGAGTCCTTGTCATTCTTTTCACTGTCCCAGGAAAACACAGAGACGGGATAAGGGCTTTGTTTCCCAGAATCTGTGTCTTCTCCATTCCAGGAATCCCTGTAGTTTTGAAAGAGGATGGGGGTTTGGGTGGTTTCTTTGGCAGACACCTTTTCTAATTTGGTCTTGTCCAATAGCTGAAGGCCCTTGCCCCCAGGTGGTTGAACATGTCTCTGCACATCCTGATAGTTCTTTTTATTAGATCCATGAAGCCATTCCCTTTTCCAGGAAGGGTCTTTCTCTCCTTCCTTTTGGTCCAGCAAGTGAGAATGTTCCAAGTTCTGAGCGAGGGAACAAGAGAATGAGGCTTTATTCTTCCCAGCACAGACTAAGGTATCAGGCTGGGGCAAAGACAGCGCAGTCAAAAATGCAGTTCCCATTCTGTGGTGGCCAGAAGCCTGGAGGGACCGAGAAGAAAGTTCAGCTTCCTGGGTATCTGCAGGGGTTGAAGTGGCTAATGGGGGTGCCATGCAATCATCCTCCAAGCCCTGGATCAGATGATCTAGATGGGTTGCATCTTTCTTAGATTCTTTGTTGGTCTGACTCTCTGTATGAGATGAAACTCTCCTCTGGTCACCACCATTTGTCTTTCCTAGTAAGACAGATGTGAATAATTATTCTGCAGGAAATCTCTACCTTAAGCAGGATTTAGCTGGCTTTTTCTGAAATTAGTATCAGCTACTGTCACTACCTAGCACAGGGGCCTTAGACTTGTCACACACCTTTGTAGCTGATCTTACTTTTTTTATTTTTTTTATTTTTTTTTTTTATTTGAGAGAGAAAAGAGAGAGCATGGTGGGGGGGCGGGGTGGAGAACCAGACTCCCCCACTGGGCAGGGAGCCCCATGTTGGGCTCAATCCCAGGACCCAGAGATCATGACCTGAGCTGAAGGCAAACCAGATGCTTAACTGACTGAGCCACTCAGACATCCCATGATCTTCCTGCTTTCACTTTCTACTTTCTCCAGAATGATCCTTCTAAAACACAGACCTTGTACTGCGCTACTCAAATATACGGATGCTTCTAATGACCTAATAAAGTCAAACATGGTAGGTATACTCAAACCACAGCCTACTTTTCTCAGCTGTGTTTTCATTTATGGGGTCTGATTAACAGGGCACATCAGTTTTGTGTTTTGTTTTTTATTTAATATGGTTTCTGTTAAATAGTGGTCCTGGCCCAATATAGATTCCTGGATATTATCCTTTTTGAGAAGTAAGCACAATACAATTTTTGTAAGGTTACTAAGATCACACTAACCAGCCAACTCTAAAAAACCCTCTATTGACAGTCCAAAGAACATTAGATCCTCCACTCTGCAAACATTGCCTGGGGAAGGGAATAAAGACAATTAGATGCTAAGTCAACTAGCTAGAAAGACAATATTAAGAAACAACTACTAGTGTCCAACCTGTCCACTTTATCAGACATGGAATGGATCCTCTTCTACCTTAAGGATGAATAATAATGTGAATTTCCCACTTCCCCCTCAAATCTAATTACAAGATCTAATTACAAAGCTGAATGATTTCCTTTTTCCCTCTCCAACAAGAATTATCCTACAAAAAGTGTTTTGTGAAAGATTTCTCAACTTTGCCTAAGAATTCAATACATTATAGAATATACTAGAATTCTGAAATTACAAGGGGTGCTTGAGTGGCTTGGTTGGTTACACATCCAACTCTTGATCTCAGGTCTTGATCTTGAGTTGAGAATTCAAGCCCCATATTGGGCTCCATGGTGGACATGGAGCCTATTAAAAAAAACAACAATAACAATCAAAAGTGTCCCTGCAAAAAATCTGCCCTTGTTACTTAAAGCAAAAGGGTGCTTACTTTAAGTTTCTATTTGGGGCAGTGGGAGTAAATTTTGAAGATTTATGCAAAGCAATCCTGGGAATCGCATCAAGAGGTAGAGCTCTTCACTCAAAACCCTCCAACTGGCAGACACCCTAGTCTGTAAGCCCCAGCCTGCTCTGAGGCAGCTCATCCCCTGAAAAGGGACATGTAAAAGAACTGCCAAAGGATGACGAGACACAAGCCAACTTTATGCGAACCTTTCTAAGAAAAAAAAAATCTTTGAACTCTAATTTGAGAAGCATTATACAGAAATACGTTATCAAGTAATCCTATATAGACTGCTCATTATGGCCAATCCAAGACATTTATCTAACTACTAATGGCAGGTCAGCTCCCCTGTACCCCCTAACTCCCCAAGCATACTTTCTCCTCACTGCTCTGTCAGGGAATACAAATATTTAATATTAGACTGAGCACACAGAATTAGAAAATGTTGGTAAAAGCATGTATATATTGTTTTGGAGAAGAGGATGTTCTGTTGTTTGATATCCTCTTCTAATAAGTTAGCTAAGTTTAACTGGTGTCACACTTCTCATAAATTTTCCAGCATGGAAAAATGCACACACTCCCTTTTGCTCCCTGGATATTCCCAGGCGGGTCATCATACCTGGCTGCAAGGTGAAGAAGGAAGCAATGCTGGTCTGCCGAATGCCTGTAGGTGGAATTCTTTGAGTTAAAGAAATCTTAGCCTTTTTCTCTCCAGAAAAGAGTTTTAGCATTTGGGTGCTTGGCTTCATTAAATGTGTCTGAGAAGGGGGAGAAAAAGAATAATAGAACCTGTTAATATCAAAACAACTGCCAAACAGAAGAGATTCAATATACCTGCGACCCTCATGGAACCGCACTAGACCCTTTGGATTCCACTCCTATACTACTCTCTGGGTAGTTTTTGCTGTACATCATCATCTACCATTTCCTGCCACAATGATGATGTTTGTTTTTCTCAGGAAATCACATATTCCAACTATAGCACAATCTTTCTGCTTCCCCACAGAAATAAGTCACGCTGACTAAAGAAACAAGATTTGTTGGAGTGATTCCAGGGATGATACTCTCTTACATTTAAAGAGAACTAATGATTCTACATCTGCATTTGACACATTTTTAGTGGTTTTCAAATAGTCACATATGGTTAAAAGCATGGCTCACACAGCTTGGGTTCCAATCAATCCCAATTCTGCCACTGCTACTTATTGTGTGACCCTCACAAGTTGCTTAATCTAGGTCTCATTCTCAGGTGTGAAACGGGGACAGTAAAGTATCTATCACATAGGGCTTTATGAGGATTTGGTGAGTTAATTCACATAAAAGGTTTATACAGTTCCTGAGATTCAATACTAATTGGTTATTAGGAAGAAGTTATTATTGCTCTTAGGAAGAAGAGCAGAGAAACAACAGTCTTATATACTCATAGCCCATTTATACTTCGTAGTATGAATTCGTACCAGAAAAGGTTTGGGAAGTAAGTTTTGTCGACTATAAATATAACCTAATCTTTATTTAGTGTGATTTGTTTTTATTTCCACTTACTTGTTATGGAATGCCTGAGAAGTAACCCTGAGAACAGGGTAATTTATATTCAATTCAGTTTATGTGAGAGCCAAAGAAGAAATGAGATTTGCCAGTATTCATGCTGCAAGTTGGAGATAGGTCTGAAACTTGAACTCAGATTATTAATTCTAGCCCAAAGTTGATATCATTTTTACATTGGAAATTAAAATGTACCTTAAGTGGATAAAAAAAGAAAAATCCTTGGTATAAAACTCATTCTTTGATTTGCAGTACTTGTGTGGAACTTTTCCCTCAATCATGCAAAACTAGAAAACTGGGTAAAATACATGGAACAACTGGTATTAGACGGTGGACAACAGGAAATGCATTAGATTGTGAGCTCTGAAAGAAGGAAAACAAATGAGGTGAGCCCTATGATGACTCTAGCTTTCTGCCTGGAATCACTTGACAGACCAAAATATACGGACAAAGTACTCAGGCACTGTACTCTGGATTAAATGAATACATTGAGATTGGAATTTGGAGAAACTGAGGTTGCCACTTCTCTCAAGTTGTGAAGTCCATATTCCCTCACCTTGAACTTGGGAAGAATTTTGTGACTGTCCAACCCATAAAGTGTGATTAGAAGTAACATTACACGGTTTCCAAAACTAGGTCATAAAAATGCCATGTACTCTTGTCTTGCTTTCTTGAGATGCTCATTCTTAGAACCTGGCCACCATGCCATGAGGAAGCCCAAGCAGGCACATGAATCTCTAAATTTTATAAGAGACACATCCTAGATATGTGAAACTACAAGGGTATACGAGTAGCTGCGTTCCCCTGCTAGAACCTCCAAACAAGCTCTCAAGGCCAGCAAATATTTTAGCACCTATATGCTAGGTGCTTGGAATATACTAATGAACAAAACAGATTGTTTTTGCCCTGGTAAAGCTTACAGCTTAAGGGAAAAGACAGACTAATAATAGTTATTTAAATGACTACAAGAATACTAGTCCTACAACACAAATACAAAGGATTCTAAGAGAATATTATGAAAAATTATATGCCAATAATCAGGACAACCTCGAAAGAAATGAATAAATTCCTAAAAACAGATAACCTCCCAAAACTGAATCCGAAGAAATAGAAAATTTGAACAAACTAAGAGCAGTAAAACTGAATTGGTAATCAAAAGTTCCCAACAAACAGAAGTCCAGGACGAGACAGCTTCCCAGGTGAATTCTACCAAACACTTAAAAAAAAGAGCTCGTATCTACTCTTCTCAAACTATTACCAAAAACAGAAGAAGGAAATTTCCAAATTCATTCTATGAAGCCAGCATTACCCTGATATCAAAGCCAGATCAAGATATTACAAAAATAGAGAACTACGGGCCAGTATCTCTGATGAAGGCAAAAATCCTCAACAAAATATTAGCAAACCCAATCAACAATACATTTAAAAAAACAATACATTAAAAAAAAAATCACTCACCACAATCAAGTGGGATTTATCCCTGGGATGCAAGGGTGGTTCAATATTCACAAATCAATCGACATATCTATCACATCAATAAGAGGATAAAAACTAAATGATCATTTCAGTAAATGCGAAAAAAGCATTTGACAAAATACATTATCTATTCAAAAACCCTCAACAAAGTAGGTTTAGAGAGAACATACTTCAACAGAATAAATCACAACTGACATCATACTCAATGGTGAAAAAAAATGAGAGCTTTTCCCCTATGGTCAGGAATAAGAGAAAGATGTCCACTCTCACCACTTCTATTCAACATAGTATTGGAAGTCCTAGCCACAGCAATCAGACAAGAAAAATGAATACAAAACATCCAAATTGGCAAGGAAGAAGTAAAACTTTCACTATTTGCAGATGACAAGATACTATATATAGAAAACCCTAAAGACTCCACCAAAAAACTAAAACTGATAAATTAATTCAATAAAGTTAAAGGATACAAAAATCAGTGTACAGAAACCCACTGCATTTCTATATACTAATAATGAAACAGCAGAAAGAGAACTTAAGAAAACAATCCCATTTATAATTGCACCAAAATAAAATATCTAGGAATAAACTTAGCCAAGGAGATGAAAGACATGTACTCTGAAAACTATAAAACTCTAATGAAAGAAATCGAAGACAACACAAGCAAATGAAAAGATATTCTGTGCTCATGGACTGAAAGAACAAATATTGTCAAAATGTCCCTACTACCCAAAGCAATCTATAAATTAAATGCAATCTCTATCAAAATACAAAACAGTATTTTTCCATAGAACTAGAATAAACAATCCTAAAATTTGTACAGAACCACAAAGGAAAAAAAAAAAAAAAAAACCAAAAAAAAACAAAAAAAAAAAAGAACCACAAAGGAGGGATCCCTGGGTGGCGCAGCGGTTTGGCGCCTGCCTTTGGCTCGGGGCGCGATCATGGAGGCCTGGGATCGAATCCCACGTCGGGCTCCCTGCGTGGAGCCTGCTTCTCCCTCTGCCTGTGTCTCTGCCTCTCTGTCTCTCTCTGTGTAACTATCATGAATAAATAAATTTAAAAAATCTTAAAAAAAAAAATAAAAAGAACCACAAAGGATTCTGAATAGCCAAAGCAATCTTGAAAAAGAAAAACAGAGCTGAAGTATCAAAATTCCAGATTTCAAATACTACAAAGTTGTAGTAATCAAAACAGTATGAAAAAAAAAAAAAAAACAGTATGGTACTGGTATAAAAACAGATACACAGGTCAACTGAACAAAATAGAAAACTCAGAAATAAATATGCCAATTAATCAATAAAAGAGGCAAGACTATGCAATGGGAAGAAGTGTCTTCAATAAATGGTGTTGGGAAAACTAGACAGCTACATTCAGAAGAATGAAACCAGACCACTTAATTATACCATACACACACACACAAAAAAACCCTCAAAATTGATTAAGGACAAGGCACCTTGGTGGGTCAGTCAGTTAAGTGTCTGCCTTCAGCTCAAGTCATGATCCCAGGGTCCAGAAATCAAGATGAGTTGTTGGACTCCCTGCTCTGCAGGGAGTCTGCTTCTCCCTCTGCTCCACGCCTCCCCCCACCCAGCTTGTACTCTCTCTTAGGCTTCTGAGGTTCCATACTCATCTCTTCCCACTTCTCCAAATAGCCCATCCTCCTCAGTCTCTCAAAGAAAACCTTTTCCAGTCAGTCACTATCATGCCTTATCAAGTCACACTAAAAGGATGATATTACCTAATAAGGATGCCCTAAGGAAGACTGTTTAAGAAGTCTGACCAAGAAAAACTGTCAGGATTCCCATCATCTCCAACAACATAAATCAGCTTTGCTGAATGAATAGAAATAAAGCATTCATCCAAAACTTGCCTCAAACTCTCCAAACCTGCGAAACAAATGACACACTAACCTAGTTCAGAACTTCATAAACTCTTGCCCAGTCCTAGACTAATACAATAGTCTCTTAACTGGTCAGGCCCCCACTCAATACCTTTCAATCAGTCCCACACCCACACTAATATCTAGATTAACCTCCCTCTAGCACAACTGAGAGCACACCATCTTGCTCAAAATGTCAGTAGTTTCTCTACTACCTTATAAAGTACTGACTCTCAGACTACACACAACAGTACAATTCCAGTTTACCCTTTTCTCCATTACCAAAACCTCTTCATGTATACTATAGCATAATATCCACATTCCAGTCCCTATTATGGCCTCTACCTTCCTCATTTCTGTGCCTCACACAGAAGGGCCTTTTTCACACACAAGTCTGAAATGCTACATTTACTTCAGCTAAGCCCCAACCATTCCTGATTCGCACAGAGTGATCTCTTCCTTTTCTAAATTTGACATTTATCACTTGGTATTTCAAGACTTATTAACAAAATCCTGGCATCAACATTTGATTCACATACTTTTTATCCTGTCCTCCACAGAACTAGCTTAATACACATAATACTCAACTCAATAAATATTTTAGGAAGAAGGTAGATACACAGGAAGGACACAGTCTGGTTAAAAAACATATGTGTGTGTGTGTGTGTATATATATATATACTCATATTTTCAACATTAACAAAGCTCTCAGGAAACATTAACGCTTTTCCAGTACTCTGATCAAAGTGAAGATGAGCTCCTGTCACTGTAATTGATGTCACACATAAGGTCCAGAGCACAGATGAGATGAGTGGTATACCCACTGAAAATTGAAGGCTTTCTTCCCAAAGTACTCTAACAATACTAAATTTATTGCAAGAATATTCTCTAGAACCGCTTGGCACTGATTTTTCATCCAAACCTAATGAAAACTCAAGAGGAATAGGAGAAAAAAGCAATTCCTTTTAACTATCAGAATTTTTTTTTTTTTTAAGATTGTATTTATTCATGAAAGACATGGAGGGAGAGAGAGAGGCAGAGACATAGGCAGAGAGAGAAGCAGGCTCTATGCAGGGAGCCCGATGTGGGACTTGATCCCGGAACTCCGGGATCACGCCCTGAACCAAAGGCAAATAGATGCTCAATCGCTAAGCCACCCAGGTGTCCCAAATATCACAACTCCTAATCTGGAGACCAGATAGGTCTACATCCATTACCATTTCATTAGTAAGTCTTATAAAAGGGTATTTCTTGCTAATTTTTCTTAAAGGATGTCACACATGTCAAAGATCACGTACAGTGTTTTCAGACATTTGCCATCAGTTTTGCCCTAACAAGATTATGTATTAAAGATCTGTTTAGGGGATCCCTGGGTGGCGCAGCGGTTTGGCGCCTGCCTTTGGCCCAGGGCGCGATCCTGGAGATCCGGGATCGAGTCCCACATCGGGCTTCCGGTGCATGGAGCCTGCTTCTCCCTCTGCCTGTGTCTCTGCCTCTCTCTCTCTCTCTCTGTGACTATCATAAATAAATAAATAAATAAAATTAAAAAAATATTAAAAAAAAAATAAATAAATAAAGATCTGTTTAAACCTCCCAATTTTAACTACTCCAATACAGCAATAGCTAAATGTGACCCTCTCAATAGAAAGGTAATGGTCCCATGCAAGAAAGAAGAGCTCACTTACACTGGAAAGTAGAAGCCTCAAATAAAATGCAATGGAATAGAAACCTCTACTCTGGAGCAAATCCCCAAGTACCCCTGGAGGGTGTCAACTTTATGAAAAGTAGTACTGTCTGTGTGTGCACATACACACAATATATAGTTGACCCTTGAACAATGTTAGGGTCACCACCTCCACGCATAGTTGAAAATCCGCATATAACTTCTGACTCCCCAAAACCTTAACTATTAATAGCCTACTGTTGACCAAAAGCCTTGTTGATAACACATATTTCGATAAACACATACTTTGTACATTATATGTATTCTTACAATAAAGCTAGAGAAAATATTAAGAAAATCATAAGGAAGAGAAAATATGTTTACAGTACTTAACTGTATTTACCAGAAAAAATCCACATAAGTGGACCCACGCATTTCAAACTCGTTTTGTTCAAGGCTCAACTATACACACAATTGGCCTATATTATATCTATTCTCTCAATTTCAAAACAAGAGCTATTTTTTACTCTTTCTCTACTAATCGTCTACTTACTCCGGTCCCAATTTCTGGCTCCGAAATGTAAATGGAACTAAAGGAAAAATGCAAAGGTCCTTTTAAAAAGGAGATACTAAGGGATGCAAATAACTGGACTAAAGTCACAGTTTAAAAATGTATTTAAGGGGGGATCCCTGGGTGGCGCAGCAGTTTGGCGCCTGCCTTTGGCCCAGGTGTGATCCTGGAGACCCGGGATCGAATCCCACATCGGGCTCCCGGTGCATGGAGCCTGCTTCTCCCTCTGCCTGTGTCTCAGCCTCTCTCTCTCTCTCTCTCTCTCTCTGTGTGTGACTATCATAAAAAAAATAAATAAAAAACAAATTTAAAAAATAAATAAATAAATGAATGAATGAATGAATGAATGAATAAAAATGTATTTAAGGGGCACCCGTCTGGCTCAGTCACTGGAGCTTACAACTCTTGCTCTCAGGATTGTGAGTTTAAGTGCTGGGTGTAGAGATTACTTAAAAATAAAATCTTAGGGCAGCCCGGGTGGCTCCGCGGTTTACCGCTGCCTTCAGCCCAGGGATTTATCCTGGAGACCCAGGATCAGGTCCCAGGTCGGGCTCCTTGCATGGAGCCTGCTTCTCCCTCTGCCTGTGTCTCTACCTCTCTGTCTCTCATGAATGAATGAATGAATGAATGAATGAATGAATGAATGAATGAATATCTTTAAAAAAAAAAAAAAAAAGAGGGGATCCCTGGGTGGCTCAGTGGTTTGGCGCCTGCCTTTGGCCCGGAGCATGATCCTTGGAGTCCCGGGATCGAGTCCCACGTCGGGCTCCCTGTATGGAGCCTGCTTCTCCCTCTGCTTGTGTCTCTGCCTCTCTCTGTCTCTCATGAATAAATAAATATTTAAAAAAATAAAATTAAATTAAAATTAAAAAAAAGAAACTATTTAATATTGACTATCTTTCCATGTGTGTATCTGAATAGACCTATAACAAGTAAAGAGATTAACAATTTGGAAACTTCCTACAAAGTAAAGTCGACTGTGTACCACCTGAAGAGGCTAAGAATTTTCAAAACCAGCAAGCCTAGGCTCCTTTTTTGTTTACCAGTTTTCATTTAGCTTCTCTCTCTCCTCTGGCACTTTGCTATAACCAGCAAGAAGAAACCAGGTAGCACCTTCAACACTGCCTAGAAATCTCCCTAGCTACATCACATCACCCAGTTCCTTAGGTACATTTTCTACCTTCCACCTTACTACAGCCAACAATAGTTATAGTAATCTTCTGTCACTACATAACAAGGATCCCCTTTCCTCTAGTTTCCAGTAAGATTATCTCACTTTCCTTTAAACTCTCATCCACTGCCTCCTCAAAGACCATCCTAGCTCTAGAAATAGTTTCCTAAAAGATCTTCAAGTGGGGCACCTGGGTGGCTCAGTTGGTTAAGGGGCTGGGCTGCCTTTGGAGCAGGCCATGATCTCAGGGTCCTGGGATCGAGCCCCATATCAGGCTCCCTGCTCAGTGGGGAATCTGCTTTTCCTCCTTCCTCTGCTGCTCCCCTGCTTGTGCTCTCTCACTCGCACTCGCTTTCAAATAAATATATAAAATCTTAGGGCGGAGGGGCTCTTCACACTTTCACTAGCACTTTCTTTAGAGTCCTTCCAGCTGCCATTGCCCCATTCTAAAGCCACTTCCCCATTTTAGGTTTATGTTAGGTAGCACTCCATAGCCAAAACCAAAATCTGTATTAGCTCAACTGCTGCATTAATAAATTGCCACAAAATTTAGCAACTTTAAACAACATTTATTATCTCACAACTTCTATGCATCAGGAACTTTAGAGCAGCCTATCTGCGTGGTTCTGGCAGTCTCATTAGGTTGCATTTAAGGCATCAACCAAGGTGCAATATATACTTTCAAGGTGGCACACTCATTCAATGGTTAGCAAACACAGTAAGGTTCCTCACCACATGAATGTCTCCATAGAGCTGCTTGCATGTCTGCACAACAGGACAGCTGACTTCCCCTAAAGAGAGAATGAGGCTAAAGCTGCAATGCTGTTTATGACCTAACCTTGGAATTCTAAGATTAACACTTCATCACATTCTATTCATTAGAGTCACTAAATGCTAAGAACGGCCCACACTCCTGGGGATGGGGAGACTTAGCATCCATCTTTTAAAGAGAGGTGTAGCAACAAATTTGTGGACATATTTTAAAACCACCACCCCTCCACCCATAATAAAATGTTCCTCTAAACACACAGAACTTCCTTATGCCTCTAAAGGCACTTATAGTCTAAGAGTTATTTGGGTACCTATCATATCCCATGCTGCCAGAGTTAGAACTATCTTATTCATTATTCACCTTTTTATCATTTGAAGACACCTTACACATTATGAAAAAAACCACACTGGACCAAGCTACACTTACTCTGATGTGATCTGAAGCAAATCTACGAACTTCAATTTCTCCATCTGCAAAATTGAGCTAATCTCACCTCCCTCACAAAGCTACTGAGAAAGTTAAGTGAATAATAAATGTAAAAAGTTTTATAAACCATAAGCCACTAAAGATCATACTGATGAACATTTGTTAAGTTACATTTACAGACCCTTATATCAGTCTTACAGTACTGATCCTAACAGGATCCTAAACTAAATTGCATTACAAACTGAAAAAGAAATAGAAATTATTTTTGAGTTATAATGATATTTTAAATATAATTTTGTTGCTAAGTACACACTTTTTTTTTCAAGATTTATTTATTTGAGGGAGGGGGCAGAGGGAGAGAGAAAGAATCTCAAGCAGACTGCTGAGCAAGGAGTCCAATGTGGGGCTTGATCTCACAACCCTGAGATCATGACCTGAGCCGAAACCAAGAGGCCCAACCAACTGAACCACCCAAGTACCCATGTTAAGTACATGCTTTAACTGCCATTTTACTAGAGGTCTTTTCCAGTCCATCTTTGCTCTAAAAAGCTCTAAGTCCTCCCACTTATCTTCTCATCAGAGTGAGAAAGACAGAATAAGCAACTATGACCACATTTAAAAGGTTTTCTGAAAGCAAAGCTCAGTTGGACTAATTCATTCACTCATTCAATAAATTTGTACTGAGTACCTACCATGTGCCACTGTTTGAAGGCCTGCCTAATGGAACTTTCATTCCAGTAGGGGAACACCATAAATGAACAAGTAAATATACAGTCTGTAGTACACCTGATAGTAAAAGGGCTATGGAGAAAAATAAAGCAAGACTAAGGTGTTAGGGACTATAGGGGGTAGGGGATAAAAGAAAGGCTATTTTATGGTGGTTAAGAAATGGACTCAGTGATAAGTTCACATCTGAACAAATGAAAGAGCAGAGCCATGTGGCAATTTTAATCCCTATGTATTAGAAGGTGTACAAAGGTCCCTGCAGAAGTGTACTTGGCTTAAAGACTAGCAAGAAGGCCAGTATGACAAGAGCAGAGTGAGGGAGAGAGAAGAGTAGTAGATGAGGTCTAAAATGTATGACAGGGCCAACATACATGGGCAAATTGTGCCTTGCAGGCCTCAGAGATTCTGTTTTTTTACCAGAAGATAGGAAACCACTAGACAGTTTTAAAGTTAACAGTGAGCAAAGGGTCACTCTCATTCTGGGTCAGGCAACAGTGGCAGAAGAAGTAGGAAATTATGAGATTCTGAACACATGTGAAGGCATAGTCCAAAATGCTGATGGACTGAATGTTGGTGAAGGTGCAGAATGTCACGGTGGCATTCATTATTCTGCCAAGGCTATCAGAAACCATTCATGACTCAGCCAAGATTTCTGTTATCTTCTTATTTCTGTCCCCTTCTTAGTTAGTCCCACTTCTCTGCTACATATATTTCAAGGGTTAGAAACTAAATTGCATTACAAGTGAAAACAAAATAGAAATTATTTTTGAGTTATAATGATATTTTAGGGCAGCCTGGGTGGTTCAGTGGCTTAGCACCACCTTCAGTCCCGGGTGTGGTCCTGGAGACCCAGGATCGAGTCCCACGTCAGGCTCTCTGCATGGAATGGAGCCTGCTTCTTCCTCTGCCTGTGTCTGTGCCTCTGTGTGTGTGTGTGTGTGCCTCTCATGAATAAATAAATAAAATTAAATAAATAAATATAATACAATACAATACACCTGGGAGACAGCAAACATACAAAACACATACTAAACCTTTTTACCTCTTTATTGTGTAGAAAAACATCTCAGAAATATTTCTCAATGTTTTAAAAGAGGTAGCAAAGTTAAAATACAAAATTTGAAAATCATTTAAACTAAAATGGCCTTTTTAAAAACTCATACTAAAACTCATGTCTCACATGGGAAGTTCTCCATCATATATTTAGTGAAAGGTGAATAATACAATATGCTCGAGATAATCTCATCTATGGGGGAAATAAATATATTTATACACATAGAAAATGTCTCAAAGCATACCAAATTGTTAAAAGTAGCTACTACCAGTGAAGCCTTCTGTTTTTTTACTTAGTATAATTCTATACTGATTTTTTTTTTTAAACAAACATATATTTCTCTCCTACTAAAAAAGCTGAAATGAAAATAAATAGAGTATCCTCCATACCAAGGCCTAGGTAATGAGGCCAAGCTTGCCATGCCTCTGTGGTACCAAGAGAGAAGCAAACTCACTCAAACATAAGCATCTATTTTCCAGCTAGACTACGAACCACCTCATTACTCACCTCAAAATAGCACAGTTCTATTTAGGATCAAGTGGGAAGGGGCATATTTTCTAAAACACTGGCCACTAGCAACTGCCTATTAATGACTAACATTAAAACTCAAAACATATGTGTGCCTACTTGATACCTACTTTAGGAAAAGGCAGGTTTCTACATTCTGTGAAAGAGAGTCTTCAGTATTCTGATCTGGGCTGAATGCCTTAAAAAGTTAACCAATTTTTAACAAAGTTAAAAAAAATTTTTTAAGATTTATTTATTCATTTTAGAGAAAGCATGAGTGGGAGGAGCAGAGGGAGAGGGAGATAGAATCTCAAGCAGATACCACTGGGAGCGAGGGGCACCTGGGTGGCTCAGTCAGTTAATCATCTTTGACTCAGGTTATGATCCTGGGGTCTTAAGATGGAGCCCTGAAATAGTCTCCTTGCTGGGGGAGGGGGGGTGCTGTTTCTCCCTCTGCCCCTCTCCCCAACTTGTGTTCTCTCTCCCTCTTCAATTAATAAAATCTTAAAAAAAAAAAAAAAGCAAGAAAAAGAGTTCTTTGTGGATGCATATGAAATGATACATAAGAACCAATAAGTGAGAAAAAGCAAGTTGCAGAACAATGTAGAAAATGCTACTATTTATAAGAATAGATACTGTTTGCTTGTACATAACTATCCTTGGAAGAATGCCCAAGAAAGTTGTGGCCTCTGAGATGGGCCAAGGAAGGTTAAAAGCATCAGGGAGGGCAGCCCGGGTAGTTCAGCGGTTTGGTGCCACCTTCAGTCCAGGGCCTGATCCTGGAGACTGGGGATCGTGTCCCGCATCAGGGTCCCTGGGTGAAGCCTGCTTCTCCCTCTGCCTGTGTCTCTGCCTCTCTCTCTTTCTCTCTGTCTCTCATGAATAAATAAAATCTTTAAAATAAATAAAAGCATTAGGGAGATATTTTGCTGCCTATCACTGACATACATTTTAAATTATGTACCAGATGAATGTATCTACCCCAAAACATTTTTAAGTAAAAAAAAATAAAAAATAAAAAATAAAAAAATTGGGGGACACCCGCATAGCTCAGTCGGTTAATGGCTGGCTGCCTTTGGCTCAGGTCATGATCCCAATGTCCTGGGATAGAGCCCCACAATGGGCTCCTTGCTGTGGGCAGTGATGGGCCTGCTTTCCCCCTCTCTCTGCCCTCTCCTTGCTTATGTTTGCTCTGTCAAATAAAAACATAATTTTTTTTTTAAAGGAACAGGTGGTTCATTTGCTTTTTCCCAAAAAATGACTTTAGTTGTAAGATGCTTTTTAATAGCCCTCAATTACTTTGTGCAGGAGGTTGTAGCCACTGTAGGAGAGCAAAATTTTCCACCCCAAAATGTGTCTGTTTGGCATATGTATTATTTTAGGCTGATCATTTTTTTAAAATATTTTATTTATTTATTAGAAACAGAGAGAGAGCACGGCAGAGACACAGGCAGAGGGAGAAGCAAACTCCATGCAGGGAGCCTGACGTGGGACTCGATTCCAGTCCTCCAGGATCACGCCTTGGGCTGAAGGCGGCACTAAACCGCTAAGCCATTGGGGTTGCCCTAGGCTGATCATTTTTAAGGAACACAAGGCTCAAGAACAACTGGTGACTTTCCCCCAACTACCTAAAAAAATTTAGAGGATCTGTTTCAGGAAGGGAGCTACCACCACCGACAGCTATGCAACTAGGGTTGCATTTCTCTACATTAATAATGAGCTATCAAAAAGAAAAATTAACGGGAACCCTGGGTGGCGTAGCGGTTTAGCGCCTGCCTTTGGCCCAGGGCGCGATCTTGGAGCCCCGGGATCGAATCCCACGTCGGGCTCCCGGTGCATGGAGCCTGCTTCTCCCTCTGCCTGTGTCTCTGCCTCTCTCTCTCTCTCTGTGTGACTATCATAAATAAATTAAAAAAAAATAAATCTCTTTACATAAAACAGTATTTAAAAAAAAGAAAAAAGAAAAATTAAGAATTTAATTTATTAAAGAATAATCCCATTTACAGCTGCATCAAAAAGAATAAAAGAAAAATTAAGAAAATAATCCCATTTACAGCTGCATCAAAAAGAATAAAATACCTAGTAATGAAAGAGGTGAAAGACCTTTCCTATAAAGACTGTAGGAAATGGATGAAAGAAATTGAAGATGATACAAATAAATGGGAAGATACTTTGTGCTCATGGACTGGAAGAATTAATATAGTTAAAACATCCATACTAGCCAAAGCAATCTACAAATTCAGTACAGTCCATCAAAATACCATTTTTTGCAAAACTAGAACAAAATTATCCTAAAATTTGTATGGAACCCCATATAGGCAAAGCAATGTTGAGAAAGATCAAAGCTTTACGTAAGTATCATGCTCCCTGATTTGGAACTATACTTATACAAAGCAATAATAATCAAAACAGTATGGTACTAACACAAAGACAGACTCATACATAAATAGAACAGAACTGAGGGCCCATAAATGAACCCACACATATATGGTCAATTAATCTACTACAAAGGAGGCAAGAATATACAATGGGGAAGACAGTCTTGTCTCTTCAATAAATGATTCTGGGAAAACTGGACAAACTACATGCAAAAGAATGAAACTATCTTATACCATATATAAAAATAAATTCAAAATGGATTAAAGACTTGAATGTTAAAACCTGAAGCCATAAAACTCTTAGAAGATAGAAGATGGGCAGTAAGCTCTTTGACATCAGTCTTAGCAGTATTTCTTTGAATCAATCTCCTCAGGCAAGGGCAACAAAAGTTAAAATAACAAATAGGATTACATTAAACATTTGGGGAATATAAATAATAGTGAAAGGGAATATAAGGGAAGGGAGAAGAAATGTGTGGGAAATATCAGAAAGGGAGACAGAATGTAAAGACTGCTAACTCTGGGAAACGAACTAGGGGTGGTAGAAGGGGAGGAGGGCGGGGGGTGGGAGTGAATCGGTGACGGGCACTGGGGGTTATTCTGTATGTTAGTAAATTGAACACCAATAAAAAATAAATTTAAAAAAAAAAGGATTAAACTAAAAACTTTTTGCAGAGCAAAGGAAACCATCAACAAAACAGAAAGACAACCTATTGAATGGGAGAAGATATTTGAAAATCACACATCTGATAAAGGGTTAACATCCAAAATATATAAATATAAAAAAAAAATTTAAAAATGGGCAGAGGACTTGACTTATTTCCAGAGACAACACCCAGATGGCCAACTCAGACATGAAAAGGTGCTCAACATCACTATCCATCAGGAAAATGCAAATCAAAGCCACAATGAGATATTACCCCACACCTTTTAGAATGGCTATCAACAAAAAGACAAAAATAACAAGTGTTGGAGAGGATGTGGAGAAAAGGGAACCCTCATGAACTAGCTGGGAAATGTAAATTGGTGCAACTATGGAAAACAATATGGAAGATCCTCAAAAAATTAAAAATACCATATGATCCAGTAATTCCACTTCCGGATATTTATCTGAAGAGAATGAAAACACCAAATGGAAGAGATATATATGCCCCTATTTACAAGAGGCAAGATATGGACACGACCCAAGTGTCCATCAATAGAGGGACGGGTAAAGAAGATGTGGTAAATATATCCAGTGAAATATTACACAGCCATAAAGCACGAAGTCTTGCCATTCTTGACGGCATGGATGCACCTAGTAGGTATTAGGCTAAGTGAGATAAGTCATTCGGAAAAAGACAATGTATGACATCACCTGTATGTGGAAAATCTAAATAACAAATCGAAACAGAAACAGACTCTCAGGTATAGGAAACAAACTGTTGGGGGCGGGGGGAGGGGCTGGGGAGGAGAAGAAACAGGTGAAGAGGATTAAGAGGCACAAACTTCCAGTTAGAAAATAAATCATGGGTAAAGACTCCTAACTCTGGGAAACGAACTAGGGGTGGTGGGAGGGGAGGAGGGCGGGGGGTGGGGGTGAGTGGGTGACGGGCACTGAGGGGGACACTTGACGGGATGAGCACTGGGTGTTATTCTGTATGTTGGTAAATTGAACACCAATAAAAAATTAATTTATTAAAAAAAAAAAAGAAAAGAAGTCATGGGGAGGCTAAGTACCGCCTAGGGAATATAGTCAATAATATTACCGTAACTTTGTATGGTGACCATGGCAACCACAGTGGATCATTTCTTAATGTTTAAAAATATCAAATCACTATGACGTAAGACTGAAATTAACAAGATACCGAATGTCCAGTATTGTCCGTTAAAAAACAAACAAAAACAACATGTCCTCAGGGCAAATTCTTTCTCCGTCCTCTCCCCACACCCGGGAGCCTAGTGTCCCGTCTCATCCTCACCCGGCCACAGCGCGCCGGCCTTCCGCCCCCGGGCCTCTCCGCTCTTCCCAAACCCCATTTCTCACCCCTCTGCAAGCTCCAGCCCCCCTCGCCTCAGAATTCCCCACGCCGCTCCTTTCTCCCCCGCGACCGGACCTCCAGCACCGGCCTTCTCACGCCTCCAGGCCCCAACCCCTCCGGCGACACCCTCTCACGCCCGCGGCCCACCTGCACTCTCCGCCTCTTCAGGGCCGCCGCGTCCAGCCACACGCCACAGGCCTCCTCCTCGGGGCCCCTCCGCCTCATGGCCGCTGCCGCGTCCCGGCCGACAGCTCCCCGGCTCCCGCTCCCGCCGCCTCACAGAAGGGCTGTAACGGCCTCCGCCGACGTTCGGATCTCGCGCCAACGCCGGGGGCGGGGCTACGCGGCGGCCCGCGACGCAGGCCCCGCCCCCGGCCCCGCCCCCGCCCCGCCCCCTGTCTCCGCGCCCCGCCCCACGCGCTCGGCTCCTCCGGGGAGCACCTTTCGTGTCCCCAGGTCTTCACGTTCCCAGAGGTTCCGGAGTTACTTACCGCGCCGAGGCTGTGTGAACTTCGTGCTCGCGGCGATGCACAAGGAACATGCATTTCTTTTCGCTAAGTTAGTTGCACTTTCTTGTAAACAGAACTACCCCGGGCTCAGGGTTTTCCAGTCTCGCGGCTGCATCCTTACAGCCATCCCAAAAGGGCGGAGCCAGGGTCACCAGCACTAACCGTGCACTGGAGTTCGTGAATTACTTTTGAAATTCAAAAACAAAAAAAACAAAAACAAAAAAACCAAAGCATGCCTATAAAACATACAAAGGAGAGGATTTAGAAACCATTACAAAAGGGGCACCTGGGTGGCTCAGCCAGTTAAGTGCCTGCCTTCTGTGAGGGGGTGGTGTCTGTCAGGATCTCAAGGTCCTGGGATCAAGCCCCACATTCTCCTCTCTCTGCTCAGTGGGGAGTCTGCTTCTCCCTCTCCCGCTCCCCCTGCTTGTGCTCTCTCACTCTGTTAAATAAAATCTTCTTTAAAAAATAAAAAATAAGAGATGCCTGGGTGGCTCAGCGCCTTCGGCTCAGGACATGATCCCGGAGTGCCACCTGGAGTCCCACATCCATCTCCCTGCACGGAGCCCGCTTCTCCCTCTGCCTATGTCTCTCTCTCTCTCTCTCTGTATGTCTCTCATGAATAAATTTTAAAGATCTTTAAAATAAATAATAATAGGTTAAAATGAAAACTAAAAATCTGGAGTCCCAGGCCTGTCAGCTTCCAGAACTATCTCCCAGTCCTGCTTTCACACCTTAAGAGTGACCTTGGATTTTAAAGATCAAGTGAGGTAACTTTGTGAAAGCACTTTGCAGACTGTGAAAGCTCCTCAGAAATGCAGAAGTGCTGGCATCCCACTCATCCTTCCATCCCTAGCCACAGTCCCCATTGATGTTCTTTACATATGTATATAAACTATATATGCAAACAGAATATTTTTTAAAGATTTTTTTTATTTTAGAGAAAGGGGGACGGTGTTGGAGAGTCTCAAGCAGATGCCCCTCTGAGTGCGGAGCCCCACATCGTGCTGGAGCTCACAACCCTGAGATCATGACCTGAGCTGAAATCAAGAGTCCAACGCACTCAACCAACTGAGCCACCCAGGCGCCTCTATAAACAGGATATTTTAGCAGTAGAGTGATATTTCTTATTCACTTGAGGTTTTTGTCTTATCAGTACTTCCTAATTTTCCTTCACAGTACATATATTACTTATGTACGATGGAAAAGCAGTATTATACAAGTTAACATATAACAATAGTATAAAAGTTTACATATAAAACCCTTCTTGATTGAAGGAAAGACCAAAAAAATGAAATCTTTGTCAAATTATAAAGTGGATTTCTGTAAAATTTCACAAATTCCTTTAACTTCTAAAACTTATTGAGTATAAAACTGCCTCCCTTCCCTGCAAAAAAGAGAAAGTTCACATATACAGTATATAAAGCCCGCAACCACCCCCCAGGCAAAGATCAAACAGGAATTGCCTTCATCCTCCCTGCTCCCACCCCTGGGGACCCCAGCTTCCCGTGGAAAACCTCCTCAACACGATGAGCAGGTCCATGGAGGTCCCAGGGCCCCATTTCTGGGACAGGAGGCAAAAAGCAAAGAGGCTGTTGTATCAGTCACTTTATTGCATCCAGGACATATCAGAGTCCAGACCACCCCTATGTCCAACCCCAATGACCTCCTCCCTTCAGTACCTCTTTGGCCTTTGTATAGGCTTTTCCCTTTGGCTGGAATGCCCCTCTTCATCTGCAAACTCCTATTCACACTTTCCAACCCAAGCTCGTGAGGTGGCAAGCAGCACTGATTATTCCCTCCTCAGTACTTCCCCTGATGGGGTCATTCCAATTTTAAAGCTCTCATCATCCTGCATTAACCCACAGGACTCAGCTGGTAGCCTGCCTCTGAGCAGAGGCCCAGGAAACACTGAAAGAATAACTGAATCAAGAACAAGGAAACCAGGAGAGAGGCTAGGAACAGGATGTGTGGGACATAGAGGCCAGAGCTAGAAAGGTGGGGGTTCCCCACGTGAGACAGTAACTGAGGTGTGGGCACCAGGGGGGATCCATTTCTACCTAGCACAATCTTCTACCTTTGGAGACTCTCCAGAACTCCAAAACTCCAGGCTGGAGCTCAAGGACTGTTAAGATCCTCCATTCATTCCCTATCCACCAATGAAATCTGGGTAGAGGGGGAGCTGCTGAGCCCTCTTCTGCCTCTCAGCTCAAACCTGGTTCTGGCCTAAATTCTACCCTCACTCTGTCTTCTCAGTTAATCTGGAAGCTGCAAACCAGGGTCCTGCCCCCAGCTGGTCCCTGATCCTCACCCCTGGTGAGAGGCACTGGGGGGAGAGGCAAACCAGGCGGGCCTGCATCTTTATCTTTTCTCCTCCCAGGGCTGAGGCCTGGGGCAGGCCCAGGAGTGGAGCCCAGCAAGCCCCTAGTCAATCCCCAAATCCAAGGGCTGGCCAGTACCATCATCGGCAGCTGAGGCGTTCACAGAAAGTCATTGCAGGCCGGACACAAACAACTTTACCAGGCCCTTATTCCCACCTGGAGCCAAGCCCGGACCCCTGGACTCCCTCAACACCTCCCTCCCTACCGGCCGCCACCCCCCTCACTGGGTCTTCCGGTCGAGTTTGCGCCGCACCAGCTGGCTCAGCAGGAACGCGGTCAGGACACTGCTGCCCACCGTGAGCAGGAAGAGGCCAGAGAAGTTGTGAGGCCAGCGGGCGTGCAGAGGCTCATAGATGGGCCGCCGGGCCTCGTAGTCCAGGGCCACGGCCTCCAGCTGAGCCAGGGTGCACAGCACCAGGAATACGTGGAAGAGCTGGTGGCCCTGGCCAAAGACGTGGCAGCTGCCAGGAAACCAGCGCTCAGGCACGAAGGCTGAGAAGAACGCAGCAGCCAGCAGGAAGAAGACCACCTGGCACTTGTGGTAGAGAAGAGCTGGGTCATCTGCCGTGGGGTCGGGGGACACCAGGATGCGGTGCACCACGGGGCTGATGTCCAGCGCGTAGGCCAGCGCGGAGGGCACCTCCTGGCAAGTGCGGCCCAGCAGGCCAGGTTTCTGGCTATACTTGCTGTAGCAGGAGCCGGTGCAAGAAAGCCAGGCGAGAAAGGCGGCCGTGGGCAGGAAGATGGTCTGCACCTGGGCGTGCCAGGCGGGCTCGATGGCGTAGTAGAAGTGCGCCAGGGCGCTGCCGAACTGGTACACGGCCACGCCCACGTAGTCCAGGAAGAAGAAGCTGTAATGCCAGAACTCGGACTTGGCCTGCAGGAGGTGAGCCAAGGCACTGAGGGAGAGGTAGGTGAAGGACGCGAGGACAATGATGAAGAGGGGCAGGGCGTGTGGGTCTCCCCAGAAGTCCACGGTCCCCGCAAAGACGGCCAGCCGCAGCAGCAGCACCAGGGCGGCCAGCAGGTGGGTCCAGACGTTCACCGCCTCGTTGTGCTGCTGGAAGAGCGTGCGGAAGTAGAAGCGCCAGGTCTGATGCAGCGGCCGGTAGCCCACGTAGATGTACGGCTTCCAGAAGAGGGGTGGCACCTCGGCTCGGTCCACCGTGAAGACAGGCTCCGGCTGCCCGGACGGCTGCGGCTCCTGGTGGGCCTGCCGCAAGGTGGGCAGGAGATGGCTGAGCTTCTGGGCCACCATCGTGGCCATGGCTGTGGGCCAGGCAGGGAGCTGGGGGAGAGGCCAGAGCAGACTCAGGGCACTGGTTCCTTGCCCCTTGCCCACCATGAGCAACAGCTGGGAGGCTCTGGAGCCCACTTCTTACTCCCTCCTACCCGCCCCCTTTGTCCCTACACTGAGTTTCGGAAGAGAGGAGTCATCCTAAGGAAGATCACAGCTCTGCCCCTATGACTGTTCTGCTCCCTGATGCGTCCCAAGTGCCTAGAACAGTGCCTGGCATGCTGTAGGTGCTCAATCCATGCCTGAGGGATGAATTAAGGAGACTCACTACCTCAGCCACTTCCACTTCAGTCTAGGTTTACACAAGCTTAGGTTTACACAAGCTTAGGTTTATACAAGCTGGTACTTCTGCCTGAGACATTTTCCTCATCTTGCCTACTCGGTAAACTCCTAATCCTCCTTCAAAACCCACTTCTTCTGTGATCCTTTCCCTGGCCCCCTGAACCTCTGACAATGACCTTGCTACTTGAGTGCCTACCATAAGATACCCATCCTTTGGCCATTATAACATTTTTCGCGGGCATTAAAATTGTTCATGTGAGCCCAACAATGGTAGGCAGTTAGTCTCATTATTTTCTGAACCCCAGGGGCTTAGCAGGTAGCTGGCACTCAGTGTTTGTTGAATCAAAGAACACAATAACATCTCGGTAACACTTCACACCCGTAAAGCCCCCAACTCAAAAAGCCACTTTTCTTCCTGAAGTCCCCAGTTAACAACTGATTCTATAAAAACAGCCCTTTCCCTCAGCCACACCTCCACTCTAAAGAGCCCTCCTCCAGCCTTTCCACTCCCACCCACGGTTGCTAATTTCAAAGAAATCAAATCTAATCCCTCACCCAGGCATTCAAGATGCTGCTCTTACCCTCATTTCCCACCTAACCCAAATATCACACCCTCTGCCAACTTCCTTTCCTGCCACTGAAATCCTTTAGGGCCAGTTCAAACTGCTACCTCCAGGGGATCCCCTTACTGACCCCATGCACTCTTCCTGTATAGGTTATACAGTATATATATAAACCATATTCATTCATTCATTCATTCATTTGCTGATTTAGCAAACACCTACTGAGCCCTTCCTCTGCCTCAGGTCCTGTGCTGGGTCCAGGGAAGGGCAGAGAGGAAAAAGATTGGATCCCTGCCCCCAGGATGCCTGAGTGGCTCAGCAGTTGAGCATCTGCCTTCACCTCAGGACATAATCCTGGAGTCCCAGGAACGAATCCTGCATCGGGCTTCCTGCATGGATCCTGCTTCTACCTCTGCCTGTGTCTCTGCTTCTCTATCTCTCTGTGTCTCTCATGAATAAATAAATAAATAAAACCTTTTAAAAAAATGATCCCTGCCCCCAAGAACTTCATGGTATGGTGGAGATTATCGATGGAAAACAAATCATAGCAAATGCTTATACAGTACTTGCTACGTGCCAAACACCATTTTGTTTTTGTTTTTCACAAGAGACACAGAGAGAGAGGCAGAGACATAGGCAAAGGGAGAGGCGGCTCCCTGCGGGGAGCCCAATGCAGGACTCAATCCAGGACCCGGGGATCATGACCTGAGCCAAAGACAGACACTCAACTACTGAGCCACCCAGGCAACCCTGTGCCAGACACCGTTTTAAGCACTTGATATATAACTGACTCACTTATGCTTCAGAACACCCTGTACATAGGTACTATCATTAGTCCCATTTTGCAGATAATAAACTGAGGCAGGGAGACATTAAGGACCCTGCCCATCATGTAGCTAGGAAGTGGCAGAGGCACAATCTGAACTCAGTTTGCAATCTTAACTAAACTTTATGGGATCCCTGGGTGGCTCAGCGGTTTAGCACCTGCCTTTGGCCCAGGGCGCGATCCTGGAGTCCCGGGATCGAGTTCTGCGTCGGTCTCCCGGCATGGAGCCTGCTTCTCCCTCTGCCTGTGTCTCTGCCTCTCTCTCTCTCTCTCTATGTCTATCATAAATAAATAAATAAATAAATAAATAAATAAATAAATAAATAAATCTTAAGTAAATAAATAAATCTTAAATAAATAAATGAACTGCCCTTTGCAAGACAAGGTGGCGAGTTCTATTAACCATTTCATAGTTACTCTCTAGATACTTTTGTCTGAAACCAGTTGCTTAATTCAGGCTTATCATCATTCATTGTGTCATTCATTAAATCAAATATCTATTGGGTGGCTGGATGGCTCAGCTGATTAAGCCTCTGCCTGTGTTTCAGGTCATGATCCCAGGGTTCTGGGTTAGAGCCCCACATCAGGCTCTCTGCTTCTCCCTCTCCCCACCTCCCCTTCTGTGTTCTCTCATGTTCTCTCTCTCAAATAAATAAATCTTAAAAAAAAAAAAAGCAAATATCTATTGAAACACTAGCACCTGCCCAGACAACTCCCACCCCTCCAATAAATTCCCTCCAACAAGCTGTTTGGCTCGGCATCCTGGTTTTCTGTCCATCTTTCATCAGATATTTATCGCAACTACCTTGGTACCAGTCACTGTAAGAGGCAAGGGGATCCAGGCAGGACAGAGCACTCATGTCTCTGCCACCAGCAACACCATAATCACCCCCAAGGCCCCCGCAATAATTTATACACAGTCCAAGTAAACGCAGGGAGCTTGCCATGCCAAGGCACTATCAAGTCAAGCCCCCAGCCCACCCTCCTCCTCACCCTAGCCTGACCTGCATCCCTAAGCCCCCCTGCGTTACACTTCCCAAGTCAGCTCTGGTCCCTGGCCTCTCCTAGTCCAATGAGGAGGCAGTAGTTAAACAAGTCACCACAATATCGCACAGGGGATGCTTCTGACAGGGCAGTGCAGGGCCCTTCCATTTCTCATTCCCCAGACAGCCTGGCAGAGGTCAGGGCTAGAAAGCAGACCTTGCTGGCCACTTCCACCCATGACAGCCTCCTAGCCTGCCTTGCTAATGGAGGAGCCAGCTCTGGAGGCCCTCTCCTCCCCAAGAGACTGGGGAGCCTCTACCCTTGTCTACAACTCTGGCCTTCCAACTCAGAACCTCGGGAAGCCAGAAAAGGCCTCTGAAAGTGTCTCATGCAGCACCTTTGTTTTACATTGAGGAAACAAGAGTCCAGAGACAGGAAGGCCTCCTACGGAGTTGCCCAATCCAGCAAGGTTCCCATTCCACGACAAGGGAAAAGGACCCTGGAATGATAATGTGTGATGGTGGCCTAGTTCCTGGGTCCCTGTGATCCATCAAATCTAGTCCAAGGCTCCATACCCCACTCAGAACTTCCCAAGTCATAACAGCCTATTAAAGGCTCTGAGAAGTCCTGCAGCAAAGAAAGCCACTTCACTTTGTTGAACCCACATTTGTCAAGCCTACCTGACCAAGGATTCTTTTCCTGGTGATAATTATATTATAAAGCCAGCTGCAATGTAAGTGTTTACTATATGCTCACTCTTTATAACCTTGTTGTAATTAATTCTCATAACTAGCCTGTTGAGGTAGGCATTATGCCCATTTTATTTTGGAGGATACTGAAATTCAGAGAGGTTAGAGGTGCTCCTTCCCCAAGATGCACATGCACACACGCATGCATGTGTGTACACACACACACACACACACACACACACACACTACCCTGCCTCCTGTCATGCCAATCTGTATTCCATGGAACTACTTTAGAAAATAATAGTCTAGGGGATCCCTGGGTGGCTCAGTGGTTTAGCCCCTGCCTTCAGCCCAGGTCATGATCCTGGAGACCTGGGATCAAGTCCCATGTCAGGCTCCTTGCATGGAGCCTGCTTCTCCCTCTGCCTATGTCTCTGCCTCTCTCTGTTTCTCGTGAATAAATAAAAAATCTTAAAAGAAAGAAGGAAAGAAAGAAAGAAAGAAAGAAAGAAAGAAAGAAAGAAAGAAAGAAAGAAAGAAAATAATAGTCTAAAGCAGGTAGCCAAGGCCCTTTCCACAAATTTTTTTTATAAATTTATTTTTTATTGGTGTTCACCTTTCCACAAATTATCTCCTTAGTCTTCTAGCAACTGGCATGCATCATGCATCCAGGGACCTCAGTCTCCCCACGTTACCAGCCATCCACTGGCTCTCTACCAATGAAGGCCTAGCTTATAGCTACTCCTCAGGTGCTGATAGCTTACTCGGGGCCCTCCTCCTCCACCAGACACATTTGGGGCCTAAGCACAGAACCCAGAGGCTACATACTGGGATAGAGATCCTGCTCCCTACTTCCTTTAGATCTCACCCCAAGGCCCCATCCCATCTGGATAGGTCTATTTTCAGAACTGGTTCCCATCTCCTGACTCCATGGAAAGGGGCTCTGAGTCCAGGGGAAAGCAACAGATGTGGGGTCCAGCATGAGCTGGAAGGAGGAGGTAAGTATCCACCGGCCACCCTCAGAGAATCCTCTGAGCCATCTGCCCCTCCAGGCTGCCAGGACCTGCCTATTTCAGGCCACCCTCCATGGCCCCCTCCAAACCTAGGTTACCTAGGGGTTTTTTTCGAGCCTGGGGACTGATGACTTCCGCTGTGGGACTGGGCAAATTCACCAGATGCCAAGCACTGGGTGGCACTTCCACAGGTGAGGGTCCCTAGGGGCGGGGCTTCCAAGGACTGGAGGTGTCTTATGTGATGTCACCAGAGGGTGGGGCTGAAGAAAACCTCCACCTGTCCCTCCCCCACAACACCATTCCCACACTGGTCAAATCCCCAGCTAAACACTGTCCTCCTACCTCGGCCTCAGCTGCAGAAGGAAGCTCAGCATTCACCACATGAAGCATCTGGGAAAACCCAAGGCTGGCTAAAATGTTGTGACTTACCCAAGGTTCACACAGCAAGGAGGGCAAAGCTGGGCTGAGACCAGGTGACCAGGGCCTGGTTGATGGAGGCCAGGCAAACTGGATTGGCTTCTGTTCCCTATTCACCAAGAATCATAATGGAAAGAAGTTAGAAATAAAGGAGAAAACAGACACCGTAAAGGCTCACGAAGGAGACGGGACTTCAGATTCAGAAAAACCAGGTTTGAAGCCTGTCTCCATAACATGCTAGCTGTGACATGCTAAGACAAGTGACTCACCTTCTCTGATCTTTAGCTCCCTCATGGGAATTATAATATCTACAGCACAGATTGTTGTAAAGATTGAACTCATTAGAATAAAGTTTTAGCACAGTTTAGGGACTGGATAAATATGCTACTATTGTTAGTTATTAATAGTAGTAGTAACTAACTATTATTAATGGTAGTAGTATTCGAATTACCCCCAGCCCAAGAGATTTGCTTGACATCCTCAAAAAAAACTGTCTTCTTTTTAGCCTTCATAGCTGGTTCCACTGGATTTGGGGTCTTGAGTTAACTGTGTCTCTTGTGATGTTTTCCTTTCTCTGAGGATGCATGCAAGGACCAGGAAATCTGGCTAGAGTTTGAACTTCTGGGGACACTGATCTTATTTAATAATTGAATTCTCCTCAGCATAGCCCATTCAGAGTAACCCCTCTAGATTCACAGAGCCCTAAAGATTCGTACTTGTGCTGCACAGACCCAAGACAAGCGCTGGGAAGAGAAGCCACCAGGGAAAGAGTCTTGATTTCAGCTGCTCCATCCCCCAGGAGGAGGGTAAAGGGGGTGGACCACACTAGCAGGTGATCCAAAAGGCATGTGGCCTGGCCAGGGCAGGTCTTGCAGGTTCGAGAGGCTTCCAGGTTGGCTGAGCCTCAGAACTGAGATCTCCGGGGCCCAAGTGGGAGTTCCTGTCAGAGAAGCTCTGTCTTCCTCTGCCTTCCCCCCTCACATTCCTCTTTCCCTAAACACAAGGTCAACCTCCTCATCTAGCTCCTCAACCAAGGCTTGCCCCAGTTCCTCCTGGTCTCCACCTGACATACAGTCAAAGAGTCCTCTAAACTCCTGGGGGCAAAACAGGGTTATGGGGATGGGGCCGTAAACAGATGTCCAAGTGGGAGAGCCCTGGGTTATATCCGTCCCATAGACTTTAGTGCACGTGGCAGGCAAAACGCTACAGGGCTGGTGGAGGAAGCAGACTCCCTGCCCCGACTGGGCTCAGCCACACAAATGAAATGCCTTATGGGCCAGGGAAAACCCAGCCCCAGAGAAGCCACCCAGGTGCTGACTGTGCAGAAGTGTAGACAGCTGACGTCCCAAGAGAGGGTGTCACTCACCTCCGGCAGACTATCTCAAGAGAAGCCAGGTCCCCATTTTTATGTGAGGATGGGATTTCAGGTCTGAAACTTATCAGCTGTGTGACTTTGCTTTCTAGTCCCTTAGCCTCTCTAGCCTAGTTCCTCATTCATAATCGAAGGAGAGTAATAGCTACCCCTTGGGCTCTTGTGAAAGCAAAACAAAGTTCTAAATGGAAGGTGTTGGCTCCGGCACAGCGCGACCCTGCTATTTTTGTTGGGTTCTGGTCCTGGCTCAGCCATTCACTCCCTGTGTGACCTCGGACAAGTCACAGGACAAGTCACAATTCGATACCCCTCTTGGCCCTGTTTCTCCGAATATCAAAGGAGAGAATAAATTTATCAGCAACATCAAAGGGCCCATCAGACCCGGAGACATTCTAATTGTTTTAGGCCTACTGTGTGCCAGGTGTTGGAACTTCAGCAGTGAACAAAGCAGTTAAAACACATCCCTCAGGGGGCAGCCCCAGTAGCTCAACCAACCAAAGGTGGTTTAGCGCCACCTTTGGCCCAGGCCTGATCCTGGAGGCGGGGATCAAGTCCCGCATCGGGCTCCCTGCATGGAGCCTGCTTGTGTCTCTGCCTCTCTCTCTCCCTCCCTCTCCCCCTCCCTCTCCCTCTCCCTCTCTCTCTCTCTCTCTCTCTCTGCCTCTCATAAATAAAATAAAATCTTAAAAAAAAAAAAAACACATCCCTCATGGAACCAATAGCCCAGACAATTAACATCTAAGAGTAAGAACTAAGGATATTAATACCCTGCCCACTTGGAGCATAATAGCTTAAGGAAAAAATTCCTAACTATTAGGAGTATTAACTGGTTATAATTCCACTTTCTCTCTTGCCTCCATCTGGGCACACAAAATATCCATTTTTGCTTCTCTGGGCCCTGATTTTTCAGCACACTCCCTTAAAGACAACTTTATCTTGCCAGAAAAGACAAAGTCTAACCTCAGATAAAAATAATAGTTAAGGCAGCAGGGAAGCCTGGCTGGCTCAGTAGGTATAGCCTGTGACTCTTGATCTCAGGGTTGTGAGTTCAAGCCGCAGGTTGGCATGGCACCTACTTAAAAATAATAATAACAGCAACAATAATAGCAAAACTAGACCTGTGTTAATACAGGAGTTGTTAGAGATAAATGTTCGTGCGGGGTCCTGCAAGGACAATGTCATGTAAGAGCCCAAAATATTATTAATAAGATTAGGCACTGACATTAGTAATTTACAGTGGCTTGCTGTTTACGAAGAACTTTCACACACATTTCATGTCTTCCTCAAATCACCTTTGAACCTCCACGTAAGCTGGTGTCACAGCCCAAGAAGCAGAATGGCGAGGCACATCATCTGACTCTCAAACCTGTGCTCTTGCCCTTCATCCCCTGCAGTCAACTCCCAGGCATCCAGTGGGTGGCCACAGATTACACAAAGTTTTCATCCCTGGCTGGCCTCCCGATCTCCCAGCAACTGGGTCACCTCCCTCAATGCAAACCAATTCCCCAACTCGGCAGAATGTGTTAAAAAAAAAAAAAAAAAAAGTCCTTCCACTTCTTCCAAAACTGAACGGAAATCATTTTTGTTTTTTTGTCACTGCGCTCTGGGCCTCCGTTTGTGATCAGAGTAGAGTCAGTAACTCAAAGGAGCCCTTCTGTGGAACTGAGACTCACTAATGCTGAGGACAAGGAGGAACCAGTGAGAGGAAAGCAGGCTCAGAGAGGTTGGGCGAGCTGCCTGGAGTCACCCAGCACACGGGATGGGAAAGGGGGTCAGCTTCCACCACCGGCCAGCGAGAGCCCCTCCGCTCAGGTAAACTGAGGCTGGAGTGCGGCGGCCTCTCGCCAACAGGCTCAGAGGTGGCACAAGCCCCTTGCCGTCTGGGGCTGGAACCCTGTCCCGCAGGAGCTAAAACCTAAGGTCCTGCCTGGACCATCCGACCAGGTGCAGCCAGGCTCTGGGGATCCTCCAACTCTCCGCCTCCCCCGCCGTGGCCTGCCCAGGCCCCTCATCAGGCCAGGCCTGCACGGGCGGCCCCCGGGACCTCTGGGGGTCCCCAACGCCTGCAGGCTCGGGGCAAGCGCTAGGGGCGATGTGGGGCCCCCCTCCCCCTCCCGGGTCGGGGAACCTCCCTGCTCCCAGACCCCGAGCCAGGCTTCCGCATCCCAGCCCGCCTAGGCGTCCCCCAAGCGGGGCGCCTCCCTCACACCATGCAGCTCCAGGTACTTGCGCCCCTCGCGCCCCGGAGCCTCCCGAGACGCGCCCGCAGGGGCAGCAGCGAGCCCCCGGCCTCTCCCGCTCGCGGCCACCGCGGCCCGCCCAGGCCGCCGTCCGCCCTGCGCACCCCGCCCCGGGTGCTCGGCTCCAGCGGGCCCCCCGGCCTCCCGCTCTCACCGGGGGCGCCGCCCCCCGCCCCCCGCGAGCGCCCGGGTACCTGCGGCGGGGCGGCCGGCTCCGATCCCGGCCCTGAGCGCCCCGGGACCTGCGGCGGATAAAGGGGCGGCGGTGGTCCCGCCCCGGGCCGCGCAGGGGCCGGGGCGGGGCGGCGGGCGGGGCCTGGAGGGCTCCCCACACGGGGGCGCCGCGCCGCGGGGGTGCGGGGGGCCCACGTGCCGGAGGAAAGCAGAAGCTCTCGCCGGAGCCCCCCGCTGGGCGGGCCCGGCTCCCGCCGCCGCGGAGCCCCAGCTCCGGAGTCGGGGTGGCGGCGCGGGCGGGTGTGGCCGGAGCGCCCGGTGCGCCCGCGGGGTCCCCCCCCAAGCCGCCGGGTCCCCGCGCCTCCGCTCGCGAGGCTTCCTGTGCTTGCGATGGGCCTGGCGCCCCCATCTTCATCTCTTGGCCTGGGGAGCCCCACCCCGCCTCTGCACCCCCGTCTTCATGTTCCCACCCCAGCCCGCCCCGTGGGCCGCTTCCCCGGGTTGGCCAGCGCAAGGCCTGATGTTTGAACCTCTATTAAAACCCCCCACTTTCTACTCCCCAGTGTAACATCTCCCCCCCAGGATGGGAGCGCCCAAAGGGTGAAGGATCCCTCAGCAAACCCCAGCAGGGATTGTTCACTCCTCTGGACCTGTGACCCCATCTGGGCCACACGCAGCCTGATGGGTGCAGAGCCGAGAGGGGAGGGTCTAAGAGGGGACACTGCTCTGCCTCAGGGAGCTTTAAGTCCATTCAGAGAAACTGTGTAGGGCGTGGGCATGATGAGGAGATCCAAGTCCTGGGGCCACCCCCAGCTCACCATGTGACCTTGGGCAAGTCTCTTTTTCTCTGCCTCAAGTTTATCACGTCTGGAATGCAAATAATAATACCTGACAGGTTGTTGGGACAATTAAAACAGTGGGTATCGGGATCCCGGGGTGGCTCGGCGGTTTAGCGCCTGCCTTTGGCCCAGGGCGCGATCCTGGAGACCCGGGATCGGGTCCCGTGTCAGACTCCGGGCATGGAGCCTGCTTCTCTCTCTGCCTGTGTCTCTGCCTCTCTCTCTCTCTCTCTGTGTGTCTATCATAAATAAATAAATAAATAAATAAATAAATAAATAAATAAATAAATAAATAAAACAGTGGGTATGAAGGTTCTTTGTCAACTGCAATGAATACTAGAGGAATGTATATTTTTCCTTGTTATAGCATAACAAAATATGTATAATCATAATCACCCTAAGAATTAGTTAAATCTCTAATATCCATGTAGATAGAAAAAGTGGCATAAAGGATCCAATCATTTAGAACAGGGAGGGCATAGGAAATGACAAGTAAGGATATCATGGAAATTATATTCTATATGATGGAATATATTCTATCATAGCGAATACAAATTTAAAACTTGGATTGTGACTTAGTCTCCACTTCCAGTTTTGGAACACCTGCTCTGTACTGGACACGTTTTTAAAGCAATGGTTTTAAAAAAACAAAGTTTTAAAGCTACAGTTTATTAAATTCTTGCCATGTGCACTAAATAGTTGCCAAACCATCTCCGCTGAGCCAGAAAACCCTACTGACCCATCATACAAATTGGGAGCCTGGGGATCAAAAAGGGAACATAGGACGGTTATATTATCTCATTTAGCCTCATCCATTCCTACAAATTGAGAGTGATGACCTCCATTTTATGGACAGAAAAACTGAGGCCCAGAGGGAGAAATGATATATTCCAGGTCACATAGCTCCCAGTGCAGTTAGGCTCTGAGAAATGGATCTGGAGGTGTGCTGGGAGGGCAGGGGGGGCGGGGGGGGGGCAGGAATCACTTCACCCTGAAACTTGGCTAGGGATATTTGAGAGCTGAATGATTAAAATTTAAAAAGTGCCTGGCCCAAGGCAAAGCCCTTTCCACACGCTATAAGCCCATGAGGGTGTTCTTTCATAATCTCATTTCGTGGATGAGGAAACTCCTTCAGGAAGATGCTGCTTGCCCAAGGCCACCCAGTTGGCTAGTGGCAGGCCTGGATCCAGCCTAGCTCTTATCTGCTGCACAGTACTGGTGACAAGGAGTGAAGATGTGGGACCAGGACGACTCCTTCCCTCCCCTGCTGTGCCCCAACTCCTCCAGCCCAAGCAGGGTGAGAACAGCCCCAGGGCAGCAACCTTTCCTGCCCTCCCCCAGCTCAGCCACCTGAGGGAGGCCCAATGACTCCACTCGTCCAAGAGCCCAGAGCCCTGTAATCCTTTGAGTCTGGACCTAGAAGAGGAAGGTGGGGAACCTAGCCAGCAGGCTGAGCATTATCCAGCTGTCAGAAGATCGGGGTCTCCAGGGAGACCAGATTCCTGGGTAGGCCTAGAGAGTCAAAAGGCCTCAGAAATCAGGCTCTGAGCTAGGAGGCCATCGGGAAGGGCTTCAGTGCACCCAAAGTAAGAGGAAGGGTGTGGGCCCCGAATGATTCTGAACTGATTCTTATCTTTTTTTTTTTTTTTTAAGATTTCATTTATTTATTCATAAGAGAGAAACAGAGAGAGAGGCAGAGACACAGGCAGAGGGAGAAGCAGGCTCCAGCAGGGAGCCTGATGTGGGACTTGATCTCGGGACCTCAGGATCACATCCTGGGCTGAAGGCAGGTGCTAAACAGCTGAGCCACCCAGGGATCCCTCATTCTTATCTTTTCCCCAAAACAAGAGCATCCATTCATTGGGGGCAGCAAGTGGTGAAGCACCTGAGTGTGTTTTAGCTCTGCCACTTACCCCAGGCAAGTTCTGTAGCCTCTCTGGATATCTAGTTCATGCACCTTAAAACAGGTCAGTACCCTCCATATAGGGTTGGTGTGAGGAGTAAGTTAAATCCTATGTGTCAAGTACTCGCGGCACCTGGCATATCGTGCCTGCTCAACAAATGAGCTCAACCAATTTCTCTGGTTCAGGTCTTCACTGCCCCCCCCCACCCCCCGCCAATAAAGGAGAAAAATCAAGGCTTGTTGTAAGCCCCGAGTATTGAGGTGATTTGTTACACAGCATTATTGCAGCCATTCCTGACTCATACGCATAGCAAAGCCAGGATTCAAACAAGAGGGTTGGACCCAAGACCACAATCTCAGCCTGTGCGTGGTGTGGTGGGGGAACAGTGCAGGGGACATGGATTGCCTACAGAAACTCTTTGCCTAGAGTCCACTTGGAGTGAGCCTTACAAGGATGAGGAAGGGTTCTCTGAGCCATGAGGAGGGGAAGAACTTTCCAGGCAGTAGGAACAGCATGTGCAAAAGTACAGAGATGTGAACGGTGGGTAAGTGTAGGGAATGAACCATCATGTTCTAGGGCTGGAGCATAGGAGTCTCAGGGCAGCAGATGGCATTTGAAAGGTAGGTAGAGGCTTGCCTAAGTAGGAGGGCTTTATCCTGGAGTCAGAGATTAGAGGGGTGGGATAGGGTGAGGGGGCTTCAAGGAGAGCAGCCCAAGAGGTGAGGGGTTTCCCCTGGGACTCCATGGCCAGGTATGAGACTTTTGCCCAAGAATCCCAAGGGGGAAAGGCTGGCGGTAGAAGCAGAGCAGAGGGCAGTGGTGGGAGGGAGCTAATGCATTTCCAGGAAAGCAGGCCTCAGCAGGTGTGTGCTGCTCCAGGCCAGAACTATGCCACCAGAGAAGGTCTCCTGCAGGGGCAAGGAGGCCTCAGCACAGAGACCGAAGGTGTCCTGGGGTGTCCTGGGACCAGGGGAGCCGTTGTAAACAGCTGGCCCTCCTCAAGGGATCCCCAGATGAGGCCCCACAGTGACTGTCCCCAGCAAGGTAAACACAAGAGTAGCTCGTCAGATTTCAGCTTCAGCAGGGGTGGACGGTTCCATGCATGGTGACTTGAGCCTGTTTGTTTTAATGTCACCTTATCTGATGGGGTGCCTCGATTGCTCAGTCAGTAAAGCATGTGACTCTTGATCTCGGGGTTTGTAAGTCTGAGCCCCACTTTGAGTGTAGTGATTACTTAAAAAATAAAAACTTAAAAAAAATAAGTAAATGTCACCTTATCTGAGAAGCTTTCCCTGACCATCTCCATAAATTGGCACCCAACCCTACCTCCAACCCATCCTCCTAGACTTTAGGAACCCTTCTCAGCCATATTTTCCTTCAGAGCATTCAGCACCCCATGACATATGATTCAGAGCATTCAGCACCCCATGACATACGATCTGAAATAGGATGAGAACAGTTCCTTACACACAGCAGGTTCTCAACAGAGAATAATGGAAGAGGGAGAAAGAAAGAGGGAGGGAAAGAAAGAGGGAAGAAGTTGTCTTCCCCCCTGGGACAGGCCTAGGCTAGGGGGAGAGGAAATCTGAAGAGTCTGAAGTTGTGATTCTTACTCTTTCATGACTTACAGAGATTGGAAACTTTTCTTTTATCTGAGTGTCCAGTGACATCATGAGATATGCTCTTGGATTCACAAGGGCAAGACAAGAAGACCCAGCCTGCAGACAGTGTCTAAACGGACGATGGGAGCTGTCACAAGTCCTCCCTGGGGGACTCTCATGTGCTGACTCCACACACATCCACAAATCCCCTCTCTTGTACACAAATGCAGCGTACCATTCAGCGTTTGCTGCCTTCCTTTCCTCCTTAATCGTCTGGGAGACCATTGCTTGTTTGCACATGAACGCACATGAACATCTTCCTCCTTCTTACTTATGGCTGAACATTCCTGTACATACACTGTACATACACTGTACATACAGTGGGAGTAAGAAAGGGCTCTTATTCTTTTTTTTTTTTTTTAAGATTTTATTTATTCATGACAGACATAGAGAGAGAGGCAGAGACACTGGCAGAGGGAAAAGCAGGCTCCATGCAGGGAGCCCGATGTGAGACTCGATCCCAGGTCTCCAGGATCCCGCCCTGGGCCGAAGGTGGCGCCCAACTTCTGAGCCACCGGGGCTGCCCTATTCAGGATGTTTTAAAGGCTTTGTCCTTTCTGAGAGTACTCCTTTGGCCTTTGGTCGGACTCCTTTTCTGGCCAACAGGAAAACACTATTCTTGTTGGAACAATTTCTACTGGAACTGTGCTGGCCTTTGGTGTGATTCCACCAGAAATCAGGAACAGGCTGTTTCTGTTGAGACGGTGCTGTTTGGAAATTTTTCTTTTTCTTTTCTTTCCTTTTCTTCTCCCCCACTTTTTTTTCTCTCTAGAATATTAAAAAAACAAACGAACAAAACAAAACAAAACAAAACAAAAACCCTGCAAGAAATGAGATCCCAGTTATCAAAATGCTTTGAGGGCAACTCCCTCTGGGACCAGTGTGTAGAGGCCACTTTTAGGCAACGGCCTTGAGCAATGGAAACCTGAGCAAGGCAGAAGGAAGCACAGCAACCACCAAGCTGATGCAAACAGGTTCATTAAGCCACAAGGCCCTAACTGACCCATGGGCTACTTACTTACTTTTGGCACAGGTACCAGAGAAGGACAATTCCCAAGCATCCCCATACTCTCTCATTCTGCCCTGTAGCTATAGCCCCTCGCCACCACCACTGCCTCCTGGCAGACAGTCTCTCCTTTGCTGTCATGTCCACCACTCCCTTGCGGTGTACGCAAGAAACTTATATCTCTTTTGTTCTGCCTTGAGTAAATTCTTTCACTGCCCATGCTGCCAGCACCCATTCAACCTGGATGCCTAACACTTTGGTTTTGTGTTTAAAACCTGCAGGCCTTGGGGCAGCCTAGGTGGCTCAGCAGTTCAGCACTGCCTTCAATTCAACCCAGGGCCTGATCCTGGAGACCCGGGATAAAGTCCCATGTCGGGCTCCCAGCATGGAGCCTGCTTCTCCCTCTGCCTGTGTCTCTGCCACTCTCTCTCTCTCTCTCTCTCTCTCTCTCTCTCTCTCTCTCTATGTCTATCATGAATAAATAAATAAAATCTTAAAAAATATATATTAAAAAAATAAATAAGTAAAAGGACCCGGATGAAGTGAGAAACTATGTCCACTGCAGATTTAGTTAATTTAGTAAACTAGCTCACTTGCACTCTAGATGAGTCACTTAAAAGAAAATGGCTAGGCCGCGGGCAGTATCATGGCCACCCGGAACCCCCCTTCCCCAAGAGTATGAAAGCGATGACGAGTCTTATTGAAGTGTTGGATTTAACTGAGTATGCAAGAAGACACCATTGGTGGAATTGAGTGTTTGGCCGCAGTTCCGGACCTATGGTTGAAAAATACTCGGTAGCCACCCAGATTGTAATGGGTGGAGTGACTGGCTGGTGTGTAGGATTTTTGTTCCTGAAAGTTGGAAAGCTTGCAGAGACTGCAGTAGGTGGTGGTTTTCTTCTTCTTCAGATGGCCAGTCACACTGACTATGTGCAGATTGACTGGAAGAGAGTTGAAAAAGATGTAAACAAAGCGAAAAGACAGATTAAGGAGGCTTTTTGCTAGGCCTTGCATCTTAAGAGGATGAATGCCTATCACAGTGGAGTCACCTATAAGAAGAGAAATGGTGGCAACAAGGTGGTTTCTCAATATTACTCACCGCCAGATTATCCAGGGCAGCAAGAAACAACTAGGTGGATAATACCAAACTCCCAGCATTGTGTTTGGCCATTGAAGTTTGGCAAACTAGTATCTGCTGTAAAAACAACCCATATGATATGTGTACAATAGTATTCCTTTTTTTTTTTTTTTAAATGTTATTCTTTTTTTTTTTTTTTTAATTTTTATTTATTTATGATAGTCACAGAGAGAGAGAGAGAGAGGCAGAGACACAGGCAGAGGGAGAAGCAGGCTCCATGCACCAGGAGCCCGATGTGGGACTCGATCCCGGGTCTCCAGGATCGCGCCCTGGGCCAAAGGCAGGCGCCAAACCGCTGCGCCACCCAGGGATCCCCTACAATAGTATTCCTGAGCAAAACATGCCTTTCATTTTTTAATATGCATTTGTTTTGAAATTAGCCTATAAAATACCACCATTGGATGTAGATCTATAGAGAAAGAAAATGTGTTGGATATATTCCCCCGTGAAATATTAACCTTGTTTTACTTAAATAAAATGTTTGTTTTGCTTTATAGTATAGTGCCAGTAATTAAAAATTTGTATTATAGCTTCAATATTATGGTTGGCTTTTTTGTTGTTTTTTTTTTAAGATTTATTTGCAATAAACTGAAGAACTGCAGTGCCCTTTTGTGGAAGAATTTAGAAGTAATAGAATGATTAAAAATATTAAACAGATTAAGAAAAAAAAAAAGATGGCTAAAGTTAACTTTCACTCTGGTAAATCTAGGCCCCTAAACAAAATAACCTCCCCCCACTCCCCTCCATTTCTGCTATTATTGCAAAGGGCCAGGACAGTGGAGAAAAGATTGTTACACACTCAGGTGCTCTGGGCACCTTCAGCCCCCCAGCCAGTCTTTCCAACGTCCTCCCAATTCCTAGTGTGGGGGTCTAAGGCCCTGCCCAGCCCTTCCTCTTTCTCAGCCCAGAGAAACCACTCTCCAGATTGGGAGTGAATCTCTCTGTCCTTATAGACACCAGAGCTACAGTCTCAGTGCTCAACCCCCCCTGCTAGAAGGCAGCACTAAAACAGCTCAGATGGAGGGGTCTCTGAGAAGCCTCAACAGGTTCCTGTCTCTGGACCTTTTGTTTAGGCTCTTTGAGAGTTATGCACCCTTTTCTCCTTAGTTTCTCCACCCCTATTCATTTACTGGGCTAAGAAAAATAGAAGAGGAAGCCCTTAGACAAAGACCTTAACGCAGCTTGCAACTGGGGGAGTTTGTCTATTGGAAAAGACACCTCCAGAAAGACTCTTCAACCTTGGGGGGCCTGGGTGGCTCAGTCAAGTGTCTGCCTTCGGCTCAGGACATAATCTCAGGGTCCTGGGATCAATCAAGTCCAGCACTGGACTGCTGATTCAGTGGGGGAGTCTCCTTCTCTCCTCTCCCCTGTTCATTCTCTATTTCTTTCTCTCTCTCTCTTTCTCTCCAATAAACAAATCTTAAAAAAAAAAAAAAAAAAAAAAAGGAGGAAACTTCACTAAATGGAGTAAGGAAAATAGAAGGGGAAGCCCCACCACTCAGGCCAATTACACATCTCTAGAAGAGTCACGGAGGGGAAAGAATCATCATTAACAGGCCCCAAGGGGAAAGATGAAGATCGCATCTCCCGGAGAAACCACCCCAGCAACTCAGCCGATAAGAAATGGTCATCTCCCTACCCTTGTGCTTTTCTACAACGGACTTTTGTTCAAAACTGCCCCTCTCAACTTCCTCTTTCTTCTCAAAATAACATTCCTCTCTTTGTTTGTTGAACTTGCCTATGGTTTTGCCATAGCTTGCATGTCCCAAATTGAAATTCTCTGTTATTTCTGAATAAACCTATTTTGCTGGTCTATGTCTCTGCCTCTCTCTCTGTCTCTCATGAATAAATAAATAAAATCTTAAAAAAAATAAAAAAAAAAGCATAGGTGATGACCCGGGTTTGTGACTGGCATCTGAAGTGGGGGAGCGGTGCAGTCTGTGGGACTGAGCCCTTAACTGTGGGGTCTGATGCACTCTCTGGGTAGATAGTGGGCTGAATTCTCAACACCCTGCTGGTGTCTGAGGATTGCTTGGTGTTGTGTGGAAAATCCCTCCAAGATATTGGAATTGAATTGGGTCCAAGAGCCCAAGAGAGCTGGTGGTGGTGAAGTGGGATTTGCTAGAACATCCCTGGCTCTTGGAAAGATGTCGTTTTGCGAAGAGAAAGATGAAAGGCTGGGGGTGAAAAACCTTTGATCCCTGGGTGGCCATGTGGTCACCCATGGGCTGGAGCTGCAGCTGTGCCCTGCTCCATTACTAAAAATAAAAGTCACCGATGGAATTTAGAGATGGATCCAGCTCCTTAGGGGTTGGCTCACTTGATGCCTAAAGAAATGCAAACTAATAGGAAAAAGGGCAAAATATTCTTTGGTTATTGTTGTTTGAGCTTTGGCCACAAGCCTCAACCCCCACCCCCCCACCCTTCTCCACTCCCACAAAGGACAACAGAAAGTACCTCCCAGACCTCGGGTCACCAAAAAGGTAACAAATGTGGGGGAAGGACAAAACCAAGAAACCACTGAAAACAGAGGATGCAGTGCAAAAGAGAGCTTTGTTTTGTGGATCTGTACCGTTGGGTCCCTGTGGAAGCTTTAGCAAAATGGATTATGAGTGTAGCTTATTTCAGGGCAGTATCTCTGGTTTGGATGCCGAAGAGTGGGAGCACACGTTGCGTTTATGCAACGCCTTGGCTCAGTATGGAACATGACAGACAGCTGTACACAGGGGGACTATTTCTGAGGGAACAGCCAACCTGGTGGACTGGATACAAGCCGCTGTAAGGTCTGTTTACCCTGAGAAGGGAGACTGTCGTCTTGCCCCATAAATGCCAGTAGAATACCCCAGATGAAGCAGCTGATATGCTTCGCATGCAAATCATTTGGGAACAGCTTAGGACCACCTGGATATTTACCTACCCAACATGCTCATTACCCAAGTCTTGGTGAATTCTGTAGCTATGGGGGCCCCTTTCACATGGGCACCTCAGATAATCTTAACTGCTGCAACCGACAAACACTTCATGAAGCCTTATCGAATGTTCTGTCTCAACTTCCCCTTACAGGTCTTCTAGATGCTAATCAAACCAGTAGGTTAATTAGAGGATGAGAAGGGAAAGTCCAGGACTCTTCCCAACAAAATGGAATTTTTTAGATTTTCTAAGAAATTGGGCAGCCTCGGTGGCTTAGTGGTTTGGTGCTGCCTTCAGCCCAGCGCATGGTCCTGGAGACCCGGGATCAAGTCCCATGTCGGCTCCCTGCATGGAGCCTACTTCTCGCTCTGCCTCTCTCTGTGTCTCTCTCAGTGTCTTTCATGAATAAATGAATAAAATCTTAAAAAAAAAAGAAAAAGAAATAAGGTGATTAGGGACTCCTGGGTGGTTCAGAGGTTATGGAGACTCTGCCTTTGGCTCAGGTCGTGATCCTGGGGTCCTGGAATCGAGGCCTGCATTGGGCTCCTCGCAGGGAGTCTGCTTCTCTCTCTGCCTACGTCTCTGCCTCTCTCTCTGTGTCTCTCATGAATAAATAAATAAAATCTTTTTAAAAGAAAGAAAAGAAAAAGGAGAAAGAAAAAGAAAGAAAGAAAAAGAAAAGAATAAGAACGCCTAGGTGGCTCAGTCTATTAAGGTCTGACTCTTGGCTTCTGCTCAGGTCTTGATCTCAGGGTCCCTGCATGGAGTCGCATGTCAGGCTCCACACTCAGCAGAGAGTCTGCTTGAGATTCTCTCTCTCTGCCCTTCCCCCCACTCACACACTCTCTCTCAATAAATAAATCTAAAAAAAAAGGTGAATAAAGTGAATCTTGGTAGAGAAGCAAAATGAAGAGGAAACAGAGAGGGGAGAGTCACAGGACTCATCCATAGGGTGGAAATGTTTGGATGGTTATTAACAAATGGGATGAACAAAATGGACATTGATGGGGTTGAAACAAAGCTTTTAGCTTGGGTGGGCAAAAGGACCCCCATTGGTCCCTCAATATTAAAGTACTTCAAACAAGTCCAGTCTATCCCAGTCTGGAGAAACATTAAAAGCCTCAAGGCAGGGCAGCCCGGGTGGCTCAGTGGGTTAGCGTTGCCTTCAGCCCAGGATGTGGTCTTGGGGACCTGGGCTCGAGCTCCCCACGTAGAGGCTGCTTCTCCCTCTGCCTGTGTCTCTGCCTCCCTCTCTCTCTCTCTGTGTCTCTCATGAATAAATAAATAATAAAAAATAAAATCTTAAAAAAAAAAATAAAAGCCTCAAGGCAGAGATTACAATGAGAAACCAATGAGCAGCAATCGCGTTTGCTTATGGCTGTGGGCAAGCAGATTAATCAAGTTAAAGGTTAAAAAAAAAAAGTTAAAGATTGGCCAAAGGGCCAAGGTCCCTTTGCACAAAATGGAGACCCAAAGCCTTTTGCACAAAAAGTAGGCAAAATGGTCAGGGAGTGTTGGAGAAAACTTTTCAGGACTCCTTGACACGGGAGCTCCACATGCTGTGGTCCAGAAGCCCTGGTGTGAGCCACATTTAAATTGAGAGACAGAAAAATGTGATAGCCAATAAAACTACGAAAATGGGAATGTTTAAACAGGGTTTGGGTGAAATGTCTTTCTCACCTGATTATATTCTGGGAATGGACATTGCATCTGGCTGGGGAACATTTCCCTTATCTAGATTATAAAACAGAAAGGCATGTAAATCTGCCCTTCAAGCAATATTAAGTAGTCACATTAAATGAGGATTAGTAGGATTGCCTGAGCCCACATGGTGTGGGATGCTCTGGAATGCTCATAAGGACAAATTCTCTGTATGATAACCCTTGTGGAGCTCAGCCTGAGGCTTTCTGTCCAAAGCTTGTGGACACCTCCCAGCAATGACTACTGGGACTTTGGATTAGAGAATTTTCCTTTCAGGGATATTTACAACCTTGCTATCAATCATCAATTCAAGCTACCCCAATGACTGTAGGATATTGATAAGATAATAGATAATCATGAGGCCTGAGATACTCATAATGTCTGGGTGATATCAGGGATATCGGGTCAGACAAACACTAATAAAGAAGGCAGAGCCCAGAAGAGTCTCAAAATAAAATGCAAATGGTTTCTACAGGAGCACGCCAATGGGAGAATGCAAGTAAGCACCATCTACACCAGGGTAGCCTCTTTTCCCCTAGGACCAACTTCGGAACCACCTGCCAGGATCTATTGCCATGTGGACAGTGCCCTACAAATAGCTCTTTTTTTATTTTTTATTATTATTTATGATAGTCACAGAGAGAAAGAGAGAGAGAGAGAAAGGCAGAGACATAGGCAGAGGGAGAAGCAGGCTCCATGCACCGGGAGCCCGACGTGGGATTCGATCCCAGGTCTCCAGGATCGCGCCCTGGGCCAAAGGCAGGCGCCAAACCGCTGCGCCACCCAGGGATCCCCTACAAATACCTCTTGATTAAACAAAATGCTGCTTGGTTTATGGATGGCAGCTCCCAGATGAATATATAGCATCCTGTTTGGAAAGCTACCTCATTAGGCCAGCAGATAGACTCTGATGGAAGAAGGGAAGAATGAATCAGCTCAATGGACTGAACTACACGCTGTGGTCCTGGCAGTGATGTAAGAATTGGGGAGATGCGCAGTGGAAAACTGGACCGTTAAGGGGGTGCCCCCGGGGGCTCAGGCCTATGAAAATCGCTCTGGGAATTTAAGAGGCCAACTGAAGTAAAACATGTCAATGCCCATCAGAAAAGCCCCCTTCCCAGGTTCAAAAGGTGATTAGAAAAACCAAGTGGCAAAAAAAAAAAGAAAAGAAAAAAAACCAAGTGGCTCTTTTGGTGCACTCCCCTAGGGTGACCATCTGGATCCATGAGGAAGCTGCAGACATGGGCTGAATCTCACATACTCCCTTTGCATCCTCTGAGGCACAGGGGTCCTGTCCACCAACCAAAGAGGCAGAGATTGCAGGTGGCCGTGTGGGCGATTCCCTGGTGGGAAGGCCCTGATCAGATCTGCCAAGGGAGGCGTTGCTGGCAGCCTGGCTTGGTGGGGCAGGGAGGGGCTACAGACGGGTCCTGACAGGAATAGATGCTGCTATGAAGGAGGCTTGGCTTACTCGGTGGTAGATGCAAATGCTCAGAATACGGTAAAAGAACCGGAACAGAAGGCAGTGCACCCATTTGGACGCTGATCACCATTTCTTCGGACCAAGGAACACACTTTACAGCCGATAATGTCCAATAACAGGCAGAGAGATATTCTGGTCAGAGTACTAGTTTGATAGAGAATTGGAATATGGGCCGTTGCAAGACTGGTTATCTAAAATGAGGGTGGCTTCCATGAAGGGCTGGCTCACAGTATGAGAGGGGCTCAAGGAGTGTCCCCACTGGATGGATTTCTCTGTTTTTCTCCTAGATCTGGGCAAGAAGGGGTTTAAAGGGTGCTGGTACTCTCTGTTCCACATCATCTCAGCTGTTTCTTCCCTCTCTTTGATACAGTGGGCATAGGGCCAAGGCTTGACTACCAGAGCTGGAAGCAGGGATGACTCTTTTTTTTTTTTTTTTTTTAGGATTATATCTGTTTATCTATCTATCTATCTATCTATCTATCTATCTATCTATCTATTTGACACACAGAGAGAGTATAAGCAGCAAGAGCAACAGAGGGAGAAGGGAGCCCTATGCGGGGCTTGTTCCCAGGACCCCAGAATCATGACCTGAGCTGAAGATAGCCACTTAACCAACTGAGCCACCCAAGCACCCCTGATTCCTAAGCAAGAAAGTAACTGTGCTTTTAATCTTATGTCAAAATTCCTAAGGGCCTGAATGGACAGATGTGCCTTCACCCCATCTGTCAAATTGGGGCTCACAGTGAATGCAGCTGTGTTGCCTGGTGGTGAAGCGGCCATGTAGTTCTGTGTCTGTGTAACCTGACCCTATATAAACAGGAAGCGACTGAGGTGAGGCACCTGCTAGACTAGTATTGCTGTCCTGCTTTTGGAACCTGACAAGATGGAATTGAAAGCCTGCAAACCTGAGTGGCCTCACCCTGGGACACATTGTCATATGATATGATAATGGACTGGATAAGTGTTAATGATTGAGATTCTAGTAATGTCCCAGTATGTCTATGGCCATACCATCCTGAATGTACCCAATCTTGTCTTTTGACATTTATGATTGTTTTGTTATAAGGAATCTGTGTTTGAAGACCAGGAGGTACACTGCAATATCGTGATTTATTATAAGATATATATATATTTGGTCTTCAGCTCCATTTCTGGCACAGAGCTCCTGAAACCCTTGTAAATCCAAAGCAGTAAGAACACTGAGAGCATCTTTATTCTGATACTTATCTTTGACCTCATCTCTGAAAGGTGGCTTCTCAACCCTTGTAAATTCCTAAGTGATAAAAGCATTGGGAGCATCTTTTGTTCTATTGAGGTGACTCCAGGTGGGCTCCTGGATGGCTCTTGGGTAGAACAGGTCACAGAAAACCAAATCATTTTAAGAAGCTTGGAATTTGGATCCCTGGGTGGCGCAGCGGTTTGGCGCCTGCCTTTGGCCCAGGGCGCGATCCTGGAGACCCGGGATCAAATCCCACATCAGGCTCCCGGTGCATGGAGCCTGCTTCTCCCTCTGCCTGTGTCTCTGCCTCTCTCTCTCTCTCTCTCTCTCTCTCTGTATGACTATCATAAATAAAAAAATTAAAAAAAAAAAAAAAAAAAAAGAAGCTTGGAATTTCCAGCCCCACCCTCCATTCCCCAGAGAGGGGAGAGGGGCTAGAAATGGAATAATTGATCAGGCCCATAAAATCTTGAAAGTACAGGACAGACATACTTTTACCTCCACAGAACAGAAGCTCCTGCACCTAGGACCCACCCAGACCTTGCCCTGTTTATCTCTTAACCTGAGTGTTCATCTATATCCTTTGATAAACTGGTAAACGGAGTTCTGTGAGCTGCTGGCAAATTGATTGAACCCAAAGAGGGGGTCATTGGAACCTCTGATCTATAGCTGGTTGGTCAGAAGCTCAGGTGGCAACCTGAGCTTGCCACTGGCATCTGATGTAGGAAAGGGAGCAGTCCGTGGGACTGAGCCCTAAACCTGTGGGATCTGACGCTCTCTCTAGGGTAGATAGTGTCAGAATTGGGTTGAATTCTCAATACCCTACTGGTTCCTGGGAATTGCTCGTTGTTGTGTAAGAAGTCACCACACACACACACACACACACACACACACAAAGAGAGAAAGACATTGGAATTGGGTCCAGGAACCCAAAGACACATTCTCTCTCTTTTTTTTTTTTTTAAAGATTTTATTTATTTATTCATGAGAGACACACAGAGAGAGGCAGAGACACAGGCAGAGGGAGAAGCAGGCTCCATGCAGGGAGCCCGACATGGGACTTGATCCCGGGACTCCAGGATCACGCCCTGGGCTGAAGGCGAGCACTAAACCGCTGAGCCCCCCAGGAATCCCCGACACATTCTCTTAAAAGAGAAACAATTTGGAGGTCCTGGGTAACACAGTCGGTTAAGCTGCCCAACTCTTGGTTGTGGCTCAGGGCATGATCTCACGGGAGGTTGAGACCTGCATCAGGCTCCACACTCAGCTTGGTCTGCTTCTATTTCTTCCTCTCCCTCTGCCCCTCTCACTCATCCTCTCTCTCTCTCTCTCTCTCATAAATAAATAAATAAATAAATAAATAAATAAATAAATAAATAAAATCTTTTTATATCTCTCAAATAAATAAATATTTTTTTAAAAAGTTTTAAAAGAGAAACAATTACCGCACAATCTCCTCCTCCCATACTCTAGCAGGCTATAATTTCCTCATTTCCTTAAGTTTACAGCCCATTTTCAGACACTGTTCTTCATAGTTTCAATCAGAGAAGACATAATTTCATGTTCTGCTCATTAGTTTCATTAATCTGTATACCAGTCAGAATGAGGTTAGCCAGGTTATGCTGCAGTAACAAATAGCACCAATCTCTCAGGGGCTTAAATCACTTTGTAATTCTTGTTGCCTATACTTGCCATCCTCACTCCAGGCCCCAGGTACATGCAGCTGCATCTGCAGAGGGTGGTAGGTGGTACTTTGGAATGATTGAGAGTTCTCAGATTAGATCGTGGTGATGGTCACACAACTCTGTGAACTCACTAAAAGTCATTGAATTGTACACGTAAAGGAAGTAAATTTTATAGTAGGTAAATTTTGTCTCAAGGAAACTGTTAAGAATGACATTGCAATTAACACCTTCAAACAACAAATTTAAATCTTTTTATTTATTTATTTTTAATTTTCTCACCATACAGAGGTGATCGTTTTTCAGACTTGCTGCCTGATTTCAGACCTATTGCCTGACTGGTCCCCTGAGGCCTACCAGACCTTACTTCAGGCTTTGGGCTCGGGACACATTTAATTTTCCCACTTGGAATGGAGAGACCTTGGATCTTTTTACAGACTGGCAAAGTCTGGCATGACCCGCAGAAAAGGAGGCATTTCACAGCTAGAGAAACTGAGGCCAGAGAAAGAAAGGGCCTTGCCAGGCCACATGGGCATCTGATAGCAGCCCATCAATGCCCGGCACAGACGGGGTTCACAGACAAACCCCAGGGGAAGCAGCTATTGAACGAGCTAGACAGTGTGGCACAGGTAGGCCCCTCGATTCTTTCTCGCCAGAGCCCTGTTAGCTCTCTGGGGACACCTGCATCTGCTTAAGATGCTTCTGTGGCTTCTCCATCCTGGGGGTACACAGTACAAGGCACAGGCTCATCTCCTATGTATTAAAAAGTCTGGTCCTGGGGCACCTGGGTGGGTCAGTTGGTTAAGTGTCTGCCTCCAGCTCAGGTCATGATCCCAGGGCCCTGGGATCGAGCACCATGTCAGGCTTCCGGCTCAGCGAGGAGCCTGCTTCTCCCTCTCCTTCTGCTCCTCCCCCTGCTTGTGCTCTCTCTCTCTAATAAATAAATAGTCTGGTCCTATTTGCTCTCAATGTTTTCGTGTTCTATTTGGTCTCAAGCTTCTCCTCCCTGATAGCTCAGAGAAAGAGACAGGGCTAGAAAAAGTTGATTAGTGTGGTTACCATTAGGCATTGGCACCTCTGGGCATAGCAGACACTCAAATGCTGATTCTGTCCCCACGGGGCATTTGGTGGGTTCCCAAGGGAACCTCCCACCAGGCACCTCACCCCACATTCTCAGGCAGAGTGGTGGTACTCCCTAGCTGATCTCTCATGACCCCTACCCCTCAGCTTCTGCTTCCCCCCTAATTCACTGCTCTGCTGCAGTTGCCCTGTCCTAGAAGAAACCCTGTGGGCAAGGTCCTTATCAGAAGGCTCACAGCCACCTTGCTTCCCACCCATGGAAGTAGTCACCGCTCCCCAGCATCAAGGCAAGGGCAGCCTGTCCCCAGAGCAGCTGGTTTGTGAGCTGCTGGGCCCACTAGGTAGTATCTTTGATCCTTACAACAAACTACAAGGCAGGCATTCTCACACACACAAACACACCCCCACCCCACCCCATCTGCCTTCACAGATGAATAAACTGAGGCCCAGACAGTAAGTGGAACTGGAGAGTATTAGAATCCAAGTTTTCCTGACCCCAAAGCCCTTTCCCTTCATTTATGCCAAAGATCCTCTTGGCCAACATCAACTGCAAATATTGAGTGAGTGCCTAGTGATAGTGAGGCAGGTCAGCCCAGGCAATCCAGGTAGAGTAGGGGCCCAGGTCTGGGCAAAGAGCAGGAGCAGGAGGGACATAGGATTGCTCATGGGACCCATGAATCTGGAAAGTAAATTTGGAAAAAAGAAAAGAGTCACTGATCTGCAGCCTTGGGCTCTGGGACAGGAGGTGGAGGTGCCATTAATGAAAGCTGACCCAGTGGTTCCCAAACCCTGCTGTGAATGAGAACACCCCAGGATCCTTAAAATATACTGGGGCCTGTACCCCATCCCCAGACATCTTGATCTCATTGGTGTGGGGGCAGCGTGGGCATGGTGAGCTGTAGAGGAGTAGCAGGGTCTGTGGCAGGGACAGGGTGTGCAAGGAGAAGCAGGCAGCTCTGAGGGTCTGCTCAGAGTGGCAATGACCTGGCCCCAGTGGCACTGGAGAAAGGTTAGCTGGAGAACTGTGGAAGGGAAAGGCGGGAGGGCAAGAATGAAAGAGAAGAGAAGCCAAACCCCCAGGGGGTGCAGTGAGTGTGAGTCCAATGTCTGTCACTAACTTCCTCTGTGACCAGGATGAATTGCTTCCCCTCTCTGGCCTCAGTTCCTCCACCTGGAAGAGAAGGGGATTGAACTTCACGTTGACTGATGATTCTTCTGGCTCCAGGGTTGGAGGATGCGCCCCAGCAGCCCCACCTCGTCCCAGCAGGCTGCACCTCCTGGTACACAGTAAACCCAGATGGCCTTCCTGGTTCAGAAGCCCCCTGTCCCCTCCCTGCACTCCCTGGCCACTTTATGACGTAGCCAGACACAGTTTGTGGAAATTTCCCAATAGCTCCTCTTAGCCCAGCTGGGGAACGTGGCTGTCCCTCAGGCTTCCGGTGGAAATTTCCACTCTCACCCTGACAGCTGGTGGGAGACTGCCTCAGAGCTGGAGACAGATCAGAGTTCGTTGGCAATGGGTGGCAGAGGCGGGCAGGACCTAGTCACAGGCCACCCAGGGTCAACTCCTGCAACAAGGGTTTGCAGAACACCTCACCTGGCCCCGTGTGCTGGCCCCGTTCCAGGTGTCAGGGACTCAGGACAGGAGAGTCCCAGCCTCCCGAAGCTTGTCTCCTAATGGGGAGAAGATATGTACTTGAATACTGTGAACACAAGAAAGCTGGGTAAGGAAATAGGGAGTAGCGCTGGAGGCAGGGAGGCAGCTTGTTTAGATGAAGTGATCGGGGAAGGCCTCACGGTTGATGAGGCCACATTGTATGATTTTCACAGGGAGCAACAGGTACAAAGCCGGGCTTCAGCTGGCGTGTTGAGGATGGCACAGGGAAGAGTAGAAGTCCCAAGATCAGAGTTTCCTGTGGCGGCCTTCCCATGGTGAGGACTTTGGATTTTATGCTTAGTGCTATGGGGAATCTGTGGGGGTTCCTGAGCATTGGGGTGACAGGATCTGACTTACATTTTATTAGCTGTTTGTGTGTTTATTTACTTACTTTACAACCCGGGGCTGATATATATCTCACAACCAGGGGCATAAATGTGTTATGTTTGGCCAGGGCAAAGTTACACTTGGGAGTGAACTCATGCGTTCAATAGCATCCACTTACATCATCCAGAGGCATTTGCAGAGGTCCGTGGGTGGGCCTGACTCATCCTCCTAGGCTCCCTGACCTGCATCTGCAGGAAGGGGAAAAGAGCAGACTGCAGGGAAGCCATCACCCAGGAGATCTGAGGCCCAGAGGCACAGCCCTCTTTGTTGGCTATATTTTCTTTCTTTCTTTTTTTTTTTTTTTTAAGATTTTATTTACTCATGAGTGACACAGAGAGAGAGAGAGAGGCAGAGACACAGGTAGAGGGAGTAGCAGGCTCCATGCAGGGAGCCCGACGTGGGACTCGATCCCGGGACTCCAGGATCACGCCCTGGGCCGAAGGCAGGCACTAAACCTCTGAGCCACCCAGGGATCCCCTCTTTTTCTTTTTTTAAGTAGGCTTCACACCCAGTGTAGAGCCAACATGGTGCTCAAACGCACAACTGTGAGATCAAGACCTGAGCCAATATCAAGGGTTGGACACTTAACTGACTGAGCCACCCCAGTGCCCCGGCTTATTTTTGTCCTGCATTCTGTGGGTACCTTGACAATACCTCATAGGCATACAGGTCTTTGAGGGTGTCAACATCCTATACTTCAAGACTAGAAGTGATTTCATAAAATGCCATAGGACTCTGTTAGAAAGCAAATCATAGCCCCAAAATGGTGTCACTAATGTTAAGGCCTTATTTTAGCAAACCAAGACTTAATACCTAATGACAGTTTCAATGACTCAGGAACATAGCCTTTAACCAGCCCAACTGGGACTTCCTGGTCAACACCAGGAGGTTACCCCATAATAAACCTCTACTCTTCCCCTTAGGAGGGAACCTGGCCTAAAACCATGCATTCCTTGCAAATAAATTCTTTTTTTTTTTTCTTTCTGCCCCCTCTCTGCCTTTAAAAACCTTCCATTCTGCACAGCTCCTTGGAACTCCCCTCTACCTGTTAGATGAGATGTTGCTATATTTGTAAATTGTCTAATAAAGCCAATTAGATCTTCAGATTTACTCCGTTAAATTTTTTTAACAGGTTTGGTGGCAGCAGTGGGATCCAAGGTGAGCTTCTGACAGCATTCAAGGACAATGAGAAGCACATGCATGCTTTTGAACCCTTTTGAGTTCACTGTCTTTCTCACCATTTCTTAGGCCCCGGGTGAGCTCCTCTTGGTCTGAGCTCTGCTTCTGTTGGGCTGAGCTCCCAATCCAACGGGGTTTCCAGTCCAGGGTTCAGAGGTCCTTCTAGACTGACAGGAGGATCTAACAGTGCACGAGGAAAAAGTGGAAAAGTGCCCTTGGTTCAGTCCGCAATGCTCAACCACTGAGCCACCTAGTTGCCCCCAGGATTTATCTCATTTAAATGACAACTAAACTCTACTGAATTACTTTGATATACAAATAACAGTGATAGTAAACCTTAGAGTGTTCCATGTCAGGCTCTGTTCTAATCATTCTGATATGTGTTAACGCATTTAATCCCCCCAACCCCAGGAGTAGCTGTCATGATCACTCGCCCAGAGAGGAAGGTGGAGCACAGAGGTCAGCCAGTCAGTAGTGTGCAGGGACTCAGATCTAGAAGTCTGGTGTCTGAGGCGGAGCTCTAACTCCTAGCTTAAATGAATCCACTCTGACAAAACAGATACTGGGCAGCCCGGGTGGCTCAGCAGTTTAATGCCGCCTTCAGCCCGGGGCATGATCCTGGAGACTCGGGATCGAGTCCCGCATCCAGCCCCCTGCATGGAGCCTGCTTCTCCCTCTGCCTGTGTCTCTGCCTCTCTCTGTGTCTCTAATGAATAGATAAATAAAATCTTTAAAAGCTAATAATAATTTAATTTAATTTAAAAAAAGAAATTTTGCTTACTCTCTTCCAATCAGTTCCCTTTCATTTGCATTGAGATCTGCATTAAGGGGAGAACTTACCGTTCCCATGTGATATCCCACTTCAGGAAGTTTTTTAAAAAGTATTATACTAAGGGGGAACCTGCCTGGCTCAGTCGGTACAGCATGCAACTCTCAATCTCAGGGTCATGAGTTCAAGCCCCACATTGGGTGTGAACCTTCTTTAAAAAAAAAAAAAAAAAAACTTGGTTACTCTAAAAATTCCATTATAAAACTGAACCATATTTTCATGCATTCTAACATTAAGGTAAATTCCAGGAAACTAAAGAATATAAAATTACTTTAAAAAGCTGATGTGGGGGCAGCCCGGGTGGCTCAGTGGTTTAGTGCCGCCTTCAGCTCAGGGCCGGATCCTGGAGACCCAGGATCGAGTCCCATGTCAGGCTCCCTGCATGGAGCCTGCCTCTCCCTCTGCCTGTGTCTCTGCCTCTCTCTCTCTCTCTCTCTGTCATGAATAAATAAATAAAATCTTAAAAAAAAAAAAAAAAAAGCTGATGTGGAAAGAATGAGGGGAAAATCAGTACATACAGGGTTATCAATGCAACCTGACATACTGCACAGAGTGTACTGTAGAACACCATATAGCTATAAGACACTGTTACCAATTATTTATTGCTCAAATATAATATATACAGCAATCACAAAATCAGAAAGTCATGGGTACCAGCCAGTGCCTTAGGGATAACAGGACATCTTTACTATGGACAGTAAAAGCATTTGTTATCCAATCTTTCTAAATTAACTGTTACCACTTATTTCTACATATTCTAAATAGCATTTCCCTCCAAAAAGTAGACTCTCCAGCTCTTGGTACTAACTCTTAAATTCAATAAACCTGAACATATCAATAAGCTCTTCAGTCTTTTATTGCTCTACCACAGAAATAAAGGCACAGAGAGGACTTGTACCTTCTAAAGAAAAGTATGCAATGCCTTACAGTTTGAAATACTAAGTAATTGATCCTCATAAGCAGAGAGCATCAACTCAAAAAAATTTTTACTAGTTTTTTCCTTTTCTTTTACAAGAGACTAATTATTGTATTAATATTAATATTAAAGATTTTAACATCTTTACATAATCTCTATACCCAACGTGGGGCTCGAACTTACAACCCTGAGATCCCGAGTCACACACTCACCTGACTGAGCCAGCTAGGCACCCTATTGTATTAATATTATACTACAAAAGTATGTACATTCCCTAATTTAAAAGGTTACATATTAGATATACAAGTAATATCAGTATTTTCTCCAATAATTCACAATTTTTACAATTTCTGCTATTTTGGAACAAACATTAAAATTCCAAAATTTAGGGATCCCTGGGTGGCGCAGCGGTGCCTTTGGCCCAGGGCGCGATCCTGGAGATCCGGGATCGAATCCCACATCAGGCTCCCGGTGCATGGAGCCTGCTTCTCCCTCTGCCTGTGTCTCTGCCTCTCTCTCTCTCACTGTGTGCCTATCATGAATAAATTAAAAAAAAAATTCCAAAATTTATGTATCATTAAGTATGAATTGAAACATTTAGCATTTCAAAGAATTAAGAATGGCAGAACATACAATTAACTATAAATTTTAGGGACACCTGGGTGGCTCAACAGTTAAGCATCTGCCTTTGGCTCAGGATGTGATCCCAGAGTCCCCTGATGGAGTCCCGCATCAGGCTCTTTGCATGGAGCCTGCTTCTCTTCTCTCTTCCTGTGTACTCTGCCTCTCTCTCTCTCTCTGTGTCTGTCATGAATAAATAAATAAAATCTTAAAATATATATATAAATATTACATTGGTGATACAGGTCCCCTTTGTTATTTGATTTCTTTTTTTTTTTAAGATTTTATTTATTTATTCATGAGAGACACAGAGAGAGAAGCAGAGACACAGGCAGAGGGAGAAGCAGGCTCCACAAAGGGAGCCCGACGTGGGACTCGATCCCGGGACTCCAAGATTACGCCTTGGGCAGAAGGCAGGCGCTAAACCGCTGAGCCACCCAGGGATCCCCTGTTATTTGATTTCTTAGGTAAACATTCTAATAGGGTGTTTTCAAGTGAGTAGTTTTGGTTTGAAAATTTGAGTTTTTATATTAATTGTAAAGAGCCTTGAGGTTGTACATTTTGTTAAATTGTATGATAACCTTGAACTGTAGGACATGCCTACCTTAGAGTATGTACCTAGCTACTACTGTTAAAAAAGTTTACTTAAGATAAATATTCAGATGAGTGGGGTTTAACCTAATTTTGCAAAGGCCTTTATGAATATCTTAATGTAGCAACCTTGTTTTGAGAACCAGCATTTTATACCGCTAAATGTTACTGCTAAAATTAGTTGGTAAAGAGCTCTATTTAATCAGCTTAAAGAAACTTAGGCGCTTATATAAATTTACTATTTATAAAACTCTCAAAAATAAAATAAAAATTTAATCCAAATGAATTTCTAGATTCATGTAATCTAGGAAAATATTCTTCTGTATCAAAATTAGTTTGAAAGTTTTTTTTTTAATATTTTATTTATTTATTCATGAGACACACAGAGAGAGAGGGGCAGAGACCAGAGGGAGAAGTAGGCACCACGTAGGGAGCCCCACGCAGGACCCAAACCCTGGACCCCAGGACCATGTCCTGGGCCGAAGGCAGAGGCTCAACCGCCAAGCCACCCAGGCATCCCTCAAAATTAGTTTAAAAGTTGCTGGTTTAGGGACACCTGGGTGGCTTGGTGGTTGAGCGTCTGTCTGCCTTTGGCTCAGGGCATGATCCTGAGGTGCTGGGATCGAGTCCCACATCAGGCTACCCAGAGGGAGCCTGCTTCTCTCTCTGCCTCTGTGTCTCTCATGAATAAATAAACAAAATCTTTTTTAAAAAGTTGCTAGTTTGATTAGAATGGACATGTCTTAGAGTTATCAACATCGAATATAATGCAAGCATACAACTTTTTATTTTACCTAGTTTTACTAATCAAATAAGTTCACGTTATGTTGCAAAATCTGCTAGCAAAAAAATAAGTAACTTAGAATAATAGCTGACTTTGTCTAATGTCTCACAAAGCTTTTGTGGATAATCGAAACATAATTGTTAAGAATAAATAAATTGCAGGTACCTGATGACTCAGTCATTTAAGCATCAGACTCTTGATTTTGGCTGGAGTTGTGAGATCAGGGTGCGGGACTGAGCTCCACAACTGGCTCCCTACTCAGCATGGAGTCTGTTTGAGATTCCCTCTCAGAGCGACTGGGTGGCTCAGTCAGTTAAACGCTTGCTTTTGGCTCAGGTCATGATCCCAGCATCCTGGGATAGAGCCCTATGTTGAGCTTCTCCCTCTCCCTCCTCTGCTCCCCCTGCTTGTGCTCTCTTGCTCTGTCAAATAAATAAATAAGATCTTTAAGAAAAAAGAGAGAGAGAGATTTCTCTTTTCCTCTCCCTATGCCCCTCTCCCTGCTCAAGTTCTCAAATAAATTCTTTAAAAAAAGAATAAGTAAATTGAATAGATATAAATATGGTAAAAAGTTTTTAGGTATTTTCCCCAAATCTTTTTGGTAGCCTCAGACCTCAATATTTTGCTAAACTAAGTGATGAGTTAAGTTAAATTTATTGAATATCCAGATAATTTTCTAATAAGATAAAATACTGAAACGTTAATTACTGAACATAAGCTTAACACTTTTTTCTTCCTTTTACAGAAGAACTGAAGATATTTGTGTTTATTAGCAAACATGTTACATGTCACGCTGAAAAAAAGATTTTAAGATTTATTTATTTTAGTGGGGGAGGGGCAGACAGTGAGGAAGAGAAAATCTCTAGCAGATCCCCCACTGGACAAGAAGCCTCATGGGGTGCTCATCCCACAATACCCAAGCCGAAATCTGTCCACTCAATGGACTGAGCCACCCAGGCACCCCACATTGAGAAATTTTCTATCAAAAAAGCACATATCTAGAAATCATTAAAAGTACTTGTAAGTCTGCCTTACAAGAAGGCTTGTGTAAAAAATAGTTCATAATTATTTACTTCTTAAAGTTCCCAAGGGTTAGGAATTTTAATTAATATATGTAATTAAAGCTATTGAAAGTAATAAGGGAAACATATCTGCCTACAAATTGCCTGTCAGAAAAGTAGAATGGATGCTTTCTGTGAGAGAAGGTACGAGCAATGGAAATGCATTCTTGTTGAGGGGAAAGAAAGTAATTTTGTCCTGCAGTGGGACTGGTTACTTAAAGAGGGAAAATATAGATCAATATCTGAGTGTAGGGACACCTGGGTGGCTCAGCGGTTGAGCGTCTGCCTTCGGCTCAGGGTGTGATCCTGGGATCCGAGATCAGGTCCCACGTCAGACTCCCTGTGAGGGGCCTCTTTCTCCCTCTGCCTGTGTCTCTCATGAATAAATAAATAAATTTTAAAAATAAAAAGGATCTGAGTGTAAAAAAGAAAGTTGTAGACAGTTTCTAGAAGAAGAACCTTTGAAAGGGAATTTTAATGTGTGGTTAAGCTGGCTAAGATTAAAATTCATTCGAGAATAATTTAGGGGTGCCTGGGCGGCTCAATCAGTTAAGCATCTGCCTTTGGCTCTGGTCATGATCCTGGGGTCCTGGTATTGGGCCCCACATCAGGCTCTCTGCTCAGCCAGGAGTCTGCTTCTCCCTCTCCCTCTGTTCCTCTCTCTGCTTGTGCTCTCTTTCTCAAATAAGTAAAATCTTTAAAAAAAGAGTAAGTTTTAATATCCAAAGTATACTGGCGCAAAATTAGAATTTGACTTTTCTCTCTGTTAAAAGGACAAAGTTTGGGGCACCTGGCTGGCTCAGTCAGTTGAGCATCTGACTCTTGGTTTTGACTCAGGTCCTGATCTCAAGGATTGGGAAACTGAGTCCTGAGTCAGCTCTCCACTCAGTGAGGAGTCTGCTTCAAGATTCTCTCTCTCCTTCTCCTTCTCCCCCTCCGCCTACTCCCCACCACTACCCATGCACATGCTCCCTCTTTTCCTAAATAAATAAATCTTTTTTAAAAATAAAGGACAAAGTTTTATCTTAATTTTTTTAGAGATTTTATTTATTTATTTATTCATGAGAGACACGAGAGAAAGAGAGGCAGAGACACAGGCAGAGGGAGAAGCAGGCTCCATGCAGGGAGCCCGACGTGGAACTCAATCCCGGGACTCCAGGGTCATACCCTGGGCTGAAGGCAGGCACTAAACCGCTGAGCCACCCGGGCTGCCAAAGTTTTCTCTTAAGAAAAAAATTTTTTTGTAAATTTTTATAAAGATTTTATTTATTTATTTTTTGTTTTTTTAATTTATGATAGTCACACACAGAGAGAGAGAGGCAGAGACACAGGCAGAGGGAGAAGCAGGCTCCATGCACCGGGAGCCTGACGTGGGATTCGATCCCGGGTCTCCAGGATCGTGCCCTGGGCCAAAGGCAGGCGCCAAACCGCTGCGCCACCCAGGGATCCCAAGACTTTATTTTTATTTTATTTTTTTTAATTATTTTATTTATGATAGTCACACAGAGAGAGAGAGAGAGGCAGAGACATAGGCAGAGGGAGAAGCAGGCTCCATGCACCGGGAGCCCGACGTGGGATTCGATCCTGGGTCTCCAGGATCACGCCCTGGGCCAAAGGCAGGCGCCAAACCGCTGTGCCACCCAGGGATCCCCGCCAAGACTTTATTAAGTAATCTCTACACTCAACATAGGGTTCAGACTCACAACCCAGAGGCCAAGAGTTGCACGCTCCATGGACTGAGCCAGCCAGGTGCCCCAAGGACAAAGTTTTCTTAGATTATTAGTTTGCTCTTCATAAGAAACTATAAACAAAGTTTTTGATTTACCTTTTATATAATTGCCTAGAAAGAAAAAGATTTCATGTTTTGCTTTTATCAGGTCTGTAGTTATACAGAATTTTTTAAAAACTGAGTCTTCTCAATATTTTTTAAAAGCTTATTTATATTTTTTTAAAGTAATCTCTACACTCAACGTGGGGTTGGAACTCCCAACATTGAGATCAAGAGTCACATGTGCTTCTAACCGAGCCAGCCAGGCTGGGGCCCCTGAGTCTTTTCAATAGTAAAAGAGCTAAGGCTTTTTACAAATATTTAACTTCCTGTATTTGCCTACAAATTGTCATTTTGGTTAAATGCATAACTAAGTATTATTTCACAGTGACCTATAGTCCTGTTTGACCAAGTGTTTTAAAACCTTTTTTTAAACTTTTTTATTTGGTATAATTGACACAAATTTTTTAAACTTTTTAATATTTTTTAGTATTTTTCCTTTAGAATTATTTTACTAAATCATAAATGTACAACTTAACTCGACACATGCACTTAAATTTATTTTTTACATTTTATTTATTTTTTATTTTTATTTTATTATTATTTTAAAACATTTTATTTATTCATGAGAGACAGAGAGAGAGAGGTAGAGACACAGGCAGAGGGAGAAGCAGGCTCCATGCAGGGAGCCCAACGTGGGACTCGATCCTGGGCCTCCAGGATCAGGCCCTGGGCTGAAGGCGACACTAAACCGCTGAGCCTCCCAGGCTGCCCTTTATTTATTTTTTAAAGATTTAAAGATTTTATTTATTTTTTTTTTTTTTTTTTTTTTTTTTTTTTTAAAGATTTTATTTATTTATTCATTCATGATAGTCACACAGAGAGAGACAGAGAGGCAGAGAGGCAGAGACACAGGCAGAGGGAGAAGCAGGCTCCATGCACCGGGAGCCCGACGTGGGATTTGATCCCGGGTCTCCAGGATCGCGCCCTGGGCCAAAGGCAGGCGCCAAACCGCTGCGCCACCCAGGGATCCCAGATTTTATTTATTTTTTAAAGATTTATTTATTTATTTTAGAGAGACAGAACATGAGCAGGATAGCAGAGAGAGAGAGAGAGAATCTCAAGTAGACTCCACACCAAGCACAGACCCTGACTGGGCTCTCTATTCCACCTTGAGATAATGAATTGAGTCGAAACCAAGAGTCCAACGCTTAACCAAATGCACCACCCAGGCACCCCATTATTTTTTTTACATTTTATTTTTAAGTAATCTCTAGCCCCAACATTGAGCCCAAACTTACAACCTTGAGCCAACCAGGGTGGCTCAGCAGTTGAGTGTCTGCCTTTGGCTCAGGGCATGATCCTAAAATCCCGGGATCAAGTCCCACATCGGGTTCCCTGCATGGAGCCTGCTTCTCCCTCTGCCTATGTCTCTGCCTCTCTCTCTCTCTCTCATGAATAAATAAAATCTTAAAAAAAAAAAAACAAACCTACAACCTTGAGATCAAGAGTCACAAGTTCCATGGATTGAGCCAGCCAGGCACTCTAGCACTTAAATTTTTTTAAAGGAAAATGTTATGTTTTATTATATCATGGTCCTGGCTTATAGCTTTTCAAGACCTAGAGAAAAATCTTTAGAAAGGTTTCACAGGTCACCTGAAACTTACAAATTCAACATTATCAAAGAAGGAATGCTTCTATACTCTTACAAAGACCACCAGAAAGAAACAATAATTAAAAAGCTAAGAAACAGTCTCAAAGGCATTTTTTGATGAACGGCTCAAAAATCAAATTCTAAGTGAAGCCATTTTTATTCCTAGCTACTTTGGGGGATTTTTCAGGGGGCCCCTGAAACATCTCAGAGAGAGGTTAAATTAATCAGACTTATTTGGTATGTTAAATTACACGGGAAGCACTGTCAAGTAAATGAAGATAAACCTTTTCTGGTTACACTGCGTGAGTAAATGTTATTCCTATAAGTTGTTCTAGAAATTGCATAAAATTCCAAAAATTCTGATCTGCCCTGGTAAAAGTTTATCAGTCGTAATTCCAGTTATTATCTTAAAATATATGTCACTGAAATGACCAAATTTCATTGTCAATTGAATTGTAATGAACTCTAATCAGACCTTTAAGCATGACATTTTTAAGTCTTTTGACATTTATAGTTACTGTTATACTCAGATGTTGCTTCCTGCAAATGTGTTTTATCTTCAGAGAAATTCTTGGAAAGGAACCTGGTGAGGACTCTGGAATGCAGATTTTTGAAAACTTTCAGATCATAAAACTAAACTGGGTATGAATTTCCAAAATGAGTAGAAGAATGGATTCAAACAGAATTAAATAGCATGGAACCAAACAAACTGAAGAGGATGATCATTTTTATGACTCTTATTTAAAATATCACTGGTTTTCTAATGTTCTGCTCTTCCAGATTTGGGGAAATCTTTGTCTCTTTTATGCTACCAACAATTTGATAGTGTGAAAAAAGATATGATGTATCTTTCTTTTTCCTCCCTTCCTGATTCCTCCAGAATTCAAAAACTTTTGAGTATTCTTTTTTATTTTTTTTTAAGATTTTATTCACTTATTCATGAGAGAGGCAGAGACATAGGCAGAAGAAGGAGAAGCAGGCTCCATGCAAGAGCCCAATGTAGGACTCGATCCCGGGAACTCCAGAATCATCACCTGAGCCAAAGGCAGAAGCTCAACTGCTTGAGCCACCCAGGTGTCCCTTGAGTATTCTTTGGATGGCAAAATATTTACATAAATTCAGTGAGAATCTGTTCTCCTACCCATAGGAGACAATTCGAAACGTTGGTTATATTACCAAGGCTTTGACTGGAATATTATATTTGAAAGAGATGTGCCTAGACTCAGGTATGACCAGACAGTTTTAAGGAACTAAGGTTTTGTATGGTTGACTTTACAAAGCCAGTAAAGTCCCTTAAAAAAAAAAAAAAAGTTAACCTGCTACCTTATTTACAATTCTCCAGCAAAGCAGATTTTTATTTGTTTGTTTAAGGAGGCTCCACTCCCAGGATGATGCCTAACATGGTGCTTGAACTTAGAACCCTGAGACTGAGACCTGAGCTGAGATCAAGAGTCAAGTGCTTAACTGACTGAGCCATCCAGACACCCCTCCAGCAAGGCAGTTTTAAAAAGAGATTATATATGGGGCACCTGGCTGGGTCAGTCGGTTGAGCAAAAGACTCTTGATCTCTGGGTCAGGAATTTGAGCCACAGGTTGGATGTAGAGACTCCTAAAAAGAGAGGGGGCAGGGTGGGGGAGAGTTTATACAGCCAAGCATTAATCTGGCAACACACATATACATAATCAGGCAACATTTAATGCAAACAAATTAGTTTTACTATTAAAAATATGAAGGTAATTGTAAAGAAAAGAAATTATGGGGCAGCCCAGGTGGCCCAGTGGTTTAGCACCACCTTCGGACCAGGGCCTGATCCTGGAGTCCAGGGATCCAGTCCCACATTGGGCTCCCTGCATGGAGCCTGCTTCTCCCTCAGCCTGTGTCTCTGCCCCGCCCCCCCCCACCCCATCTCTCATGAATAAATAAATAAATATCTTTAAAAAAAAAGAAATGTTTGCACCTTTTTCTGTATCAGATTCTAATCCTGTTAAATGTCTTTGAAGTTCTATTATGTACCTATACATTAGACTGGATCCAATTTCCTCTAGTTCCTTCAAATATCTGGCTATGACTCTCCCAACTAATATATCCAATTTTCTCCTACCCTTCTGATTTGGAAATGGTAAGGACAAAGGTTGCCCTTGAATGCCCTTGAATCTCCTTGGAAGGGATTATACCAGGTCCTCTTCACCCCCCAGATGGGAGCCAAACTTTGGGGACTTAAGTCTTGGATATGCATCTCACAGCTGGAAAACGTTCCACTCACTCACCATCTGGTCCTATATAAGCACCGGAGCCCTCCAGATCATATTGATGAGGAAGAGAAGGAGCTGATGTCGGGTGAACTGCTTCCTCCCAAGACATCAGATCAAGACTTTCTACTTTAAACACAACCCCCCCCCCCCCCGCCAAAAAAAATAATAAACACAAAACCCCTTTTTCTTTCCTTTCTTTCCTTTACTGTGACCCTGGCTTGGAAAGACCATGACAAAGTGGGTAAACATTGCCTTTCAGACTGTGGATTCATCACCAAACAGTCCTTTATGAGCCAGAAGTCATAACCTGTGAATATCACAGAAATTAAAAAAAAAAAATTAAAAAAACGTCATGATCAGTGGGGGGAAAAAAGAGTCATGATCTGTGGATACTGCACTGAAGGGGCAACAAAGGAACTATAGAGCACTAGCTGCGAGTGGCGTGAATGTCTTAAATTTTGATTGCATCTTTCAGCTTAGAGTCTGATCAAAAGGGAGGAACTATTTTAAAAAATGGCTCAAGGGCAGCCCCGGTGGCGCAGCAGTTTAGCACCGCCTGCAGCCCGGGGCGTGATCCTGGAGACCCAGGATCGAGTCCCTCGTCAGGCTCTCTGTGTGGAACCTGCTTCTCCCTCTGCCTGTATCTCTGCCTCTCTCTCTCTGTGTCTCTATGAATGGATAAATAAAATCTTAAAAAAAAAAAAAAAAAAAAAAAAAAAAAGGCGGGATCCCTGGGTGGCGCAGCGGTTTAGGCGCCTGCCTTTGGCCCAGGGCGCGATCCTGGAGACCCGGGATCGAATCCCACATCGGGCTCCCGGTGCATGGAGCCTGCTTCTCCCTCTGCCTGTGTCTCTGCCTCTCTCTCTCTCACTGTGTGCCTATCATAAATTAAAAAAAAAAAAAAAAGGCTCAAAATAGTGTCACATATGTTAGGGCCCATGTCAGTAAACCAAGACTTAATGCCTAACCTAACAATGGTTTCAACCTCCCAGAAATATAACCCTTAACCAGCCCAACTGGAATTTCTTGGGCAACAGGCGGAGGTAACCCCATAATAGACCCCTACCATTCCCCTTGGGAGAGTGACCTTGCCTGAAACAATGCTTTCTTTGCTAATAAATTTCTCTTTTCTGCTCCCTCTGTTTTTTTTGTTGTTGTTGTTGTTTTGTCTTGTTTTAAGATTTATTTATTTTAGAGGAATAGCACGAGCAGGAGGGGAAGAGGGATAGAGACTCAAGCAGACTCCACACTGATTGCAGAGCCTGACTGGGGCTCTATCTCACAACCCTGAGGTCATGACTTGAGCCAAAACCAGGAATTGGATGCCCAACTGACTGTGCCATCCAGGCAGCCCTGCCCCCCTCTCTCTCTTTTTTTTTAAAGATTTATTTATTTATTTATGAGAGAGAGAGACACACACACAGGAGGAGGGAGAAGCAGGCTCCATGCCGGGAGCCTGACGTGGGACTCGATCCCGGGACTCCAGGATCGTGCCCTGGGCCAAAGACAAGCGCTAAACCGCTGAGCCACTCAGGGATCCCCCCTCTCTGGTTTTAAAAAACCATGTTGTACAGCTCCTGAGAGCTCCCCTCTACCTGCTAGGTGGGATGCTGACCGATTCATGAATTGCTTAATAAAACCAATTATATTTTCAAATGTGCTCAGTAAAAAAAAAAAAAAAAAAAAAAAAAAAAATTAACAACTGCAAGCCCAGGAAGAAGGGCTGGAGGAGATGGTTTGGACATGTGGGCCTCTTGTTGCCTAGGGTGACTCCTGAGCATCAGAAGCTCACAGCCCTTCTCCAGGGAGAGGGAGGAGGAGGAGGAGGAGGAGCAGGAGGAGGAGGAGGAGGATGTAGCAGGGCATCCCCTACTCCAGGTCCCCACAGATGTGGCACAGCTCTGCTGCCTGCCACATACCAGAGCCCTCTCAGCGGTGGGCATGAAGCTGTAACCCTAAGCCCACAGAGATCCTGAATCTGACTTTGTCTCTCCATCCCATTGACCCCACCCCATCCAAGCCACCCTCATCTCTCCCACACTCCTGCTCCCCACAATCCAGTCTTCTCATGGTGACAGAAGGATCCTTTACAAACATACCCCAATCACATCACTCCCTGCTTAAAGCCCCATAAGCTTCACATCACTTATCAAATGCAATGCGACCCCTCCTTCTGGCCCACAGGCCTGCAGGACTGGGCCCTGACCACCCTCCTGGCACCAGCCCCCCTTCCCCACCTTATCCAGCCACAAGGGCCATGTTTATGTTCCTTCCTCACTCCTGCTGGTTCCTGCCTTTGCACCTTTGCACGTTGTTCCACCTGCCAGGAACACACTGTGCCCCACCTGCCTCACCTGCAGAGACCCTCACCCCTGCCACAGTCTACACCAGCCCTTCCCATCCCCTCCGTGGCATTCATCATCTTTTTGTATGGTCTGTCCCCTCACCAGAGGTCAAGGACCGTGCCTGCCTTGCACATTGCTGTACCCCCAGGGCCTAAAACTAGGTTTGTATTTGTTCAATGAATGAATGAATAAATGAATGGAGAGGCTTGCTTTGGGTACTCTCTTAGGGACAACTAAAGAGAAAAGAGGGGAAGGAGAGTGGGGGCAGAGGACATGGTCTCTGAGATACAAGTCAATCTGGAACCGACGGATGATCATCTCCCCACCAACAGCCAACCCTCCTCCCTGACTGCCCAAGTGATCCTGCCAGCAGGAGTGTCCTGAGACCGGCGTCAGAGTCCACCTGGGGAAAACAGGAGGGAGGAGGGGGGCACAGGCTGCGCCTGGTTGAACCCACTTGATTCAGGGGGAGATGGGACCTGAGCATCCGGGGAATGGCGTTGAGGGCGCCACCTGCTGGCTCTGCCACTGACCAGCTATGGGACAGTGAGGCAACCCTTTCTGAGCCTGGAAAATTGGTTAAGAATAGCATTTACTTCACCAGGATGCTCTAAGGATTCAGTAAGATGGGACACGTGAAATGCCTATTTGCTACAGTGCAGAGCAAATGGCAAGTGCTCATTAGCCAGAAAAGAGAGGAAGAGGGCGCCCGGGTGGCTCAGTGGTTGAGCATCTGCCTTCAGCCCAGGGCGTGATCCTGGGGTCCTGGGATCGAGTCCCGCCTGGGGCTCCCTGCATGGAGCCTGCTTCTTCTCCCTCTCCCTGTGTCTCTGCCTCTCTCTGTCTGTGTCTCTCAGGAATAAATAAATAAAATCTTTTCTAAAAAGAGAGAGAGAGAGGAAGAAAAGCGAGATGGGAAGGAGTGACAGGAGTACAGGGACAGGCAACACAAAGCAGGTGGCTGGCAACCTGGTGGCGGCCCAGTCTCACGTGCTAGGAGTTTGTCCCTGAAAAGATAGAGAAACGTAAAGCACCCCAAACCTTAGCACCTCCTCCCCAAAATGGACTTTTGAGTTCTCTTGGTTCAACCCTCTCATTTTACAAATGTTGGGAGTCCCAGAAAGGACAAAAATGTCTCCAAGATGCCCCAGAGTCAGCACAGTCAGGCACAGAGAAGCCAGCGGGGGAGAGGCCTGCTCCGAAGGCCGCAGGGAGGCCGTGAGCTCCCCGTTCTCCTCAGCTGGGGAGTGGCTGCCTCCCTCTGCAGCTAAGTGAGGGGAGATGCAGTCAGAGAAGGCCCTGTCATCTGCAGGAGGAACACTGGGTGTGGGGGGACAGAGGGGGTCAGGGGACCGACTTCCCACCACCCGGGCACCAGGCCCTTCATTAAACCCGGCCCAGGCTCAGTGCCCCTCCAGCCCGGGAGGGATCATCCCTGCTTTACAGATGAGGGTGGGCACGCCAGGGAACTTCCAGCATATTCTGTGGGTGACTCCAGGAACCCCTGCCCTGCTTCTGTCTGGGAACCGAAGGTCACCACTAACTGCTTGTAAACTTGGGCAAGTCTTTTCTTTCAGGCCTCAAACTCTTCCTCTGAACAGGGAGGGTGGACACAGGGCTCACTGAGGGCTTTCCCAGCTGGAGCCGACTTCACTGGAATTCTAAACAAACGCCCTCCCCCAGCTGAGTCAGGAGGAAAGCCTGCCAGAAAGCCTGGCCGCCTCCTATCGCCTTTCTTGCCCCAGGCCGCGGGGCAGCGCTGCCCAGGGAGAGCCCTGGTTCTGCCCCAAGCCCCAAGCAGCTCCTCTCCCCCTCCCGGGGTGGTGCCCCCATCGCCTGGACCTCAGCCCTCACCATTCCCTGGGGGCAAATCTCAAGCCAGCAGTGGGGGTAAATGAAGCCAGACAATGTATGGAGCCCTGCAATTAGGTGCCCATGTCCCCCAAAAAACTTCAAGGCTTTGGGAAGCCCACAGGTCAGGATTTAGGTCAGTACTTCTCAAACTAAATTCAAAATTTTTAAAAAAATCTGCATAGAACTTACAGTTTTGTAAAATTAAAGAAATACACTAGACACCAGTAATGGTTACACAGCATTGTGAACGTACTTAATACCACTGAATTGTGCACTTAAAAACAGTTAAAACAGCACATTTTATGTTATGTAGATTTTACAATGAAAAAATTTTTAGATAAAATGAATTTTAAAAATATGAAATACCAGCCTCAACTGTAATAGTATCCACCTGACCTTGTACAGTTGTTATAAAAGTCTCTAAATGCTGACTTTCAATTTCTGTATTATCTCATGGCAGCCCAGTAGTAGCGTGTGGCCTGGCAGGGGTCCGAGGAGCACTCTGATATCACTCATTGAGGCTGCAGAGAGGAGGCCTCGTTGGAGAGCCTCTGGGGGACTGGCCAGAAGGAAGAAGGCTCCTGTATCCCTGCTCCCCCCAGCAGGTACTTCTAGATACCAAGCCAAGTAACCCCAAGCGGACCTAGGCCAGGCAGGCTGGTCTGACTTTTGGCTGGCCGCCTCCTCTGCCCCCGTCGGTCTCCCAGGACCTTCTCGATGTACACTGTTGATTAAGGTCTCCCCGTCAGTGGCCACTGATCCACACAGGCAACCATGGGGTGGAATGGGGTGGGGTGGAGTGGGGCACGGTGTGAGCTGGGAGAGGGAAGGACGGGGTGGAAGTGTGCCTTTTCTTCTAGCCCCTAGGCCAAACTTGGCCCAAGCCTCACCTATAGGAAGTCATCTTGGGCCTGCAGCTGCACCCCGCCCACCCCCAACATCACAGCACCTGTCTCTCTGCATTTGTGCAGTGGTGCCTGCTTCTCTATGGGTTGGGAGGATGGTGAGACACGGCTCGGTGTGAAGGTATGGCCACGTTTCAGGCCTGGTGCCCCCAGGGCAGGGCACAGTCCATTCGGCTGAGCAGTGGCCTCGACAGCTGGACTCCGGGCCCGTCTCCACCAGACTTTGGGGGCCTGCAGAGGGAGAACGGTTTTAGGGGTGTTGCATCCTGAATACAGTGGTCTCTGGCTTGCTGAGCAACAGAAAACACTGTGGGCTCTAAAAAAAAATCTCAAAACCTACACTCCAATTTTAGGAATTCTACCTCCAAAGGTCTGATGAGGGTCCCTGAGCCGATTTAGAAAAACCCAGCTGGTGTCTGGCCCCGTAAGAGGTGCCCGCAAGCATTTGGAGACTGTGCTCTTGGACGCACAGCATGCCTGGGTGAGTGAGGAACTGTGGCATCTGGGACAGCACAGGGAGGGAGTCACTTTTTATGATATTATTACTTTATTATATATATTACATTTTATTATATTTCCTTTTGTGCTGATTGGCCCTTTGACCTAAAAAATAGTTTGACAGAGTTGCTGTCATGTGTGTCAGAGCCTGCCAACTCAGGCCTCCAGCTGGGGCCCTTCTAACGGTCAAGGTCAGAAGGGGGAGGGCCAGAGGAGGAAGAACAGAGAGCTGTAAGACACACGTCCCACCTCAAGGGGGCAGCACCTGCCCACGGCCTGCTGACTGCGTCTGGGTGGGACTGCGAGCCCAGGCTTGCCAGATCTTCCAGGTTTTTCAAGATAAGCCTGAAATCAGATTTTCGAGTAGAATTAATTGTTAACTCACTCAAAAATTTAAACAGCATGGGTGGAACACAACCTGCCTGCAGACTCTCTGGCTGCAGGCCACCAGCTGGCGCCTTTGGATCTGAAAGGATGCCAGTAAGTGTAGAGCACCTCTGAGGCCAATCTGCAAACCAGGGCAGAGCCGTTGTCTGCTTCTAGAAAATCAGATTGACTTCCTATGGGGTCCAGACAAAAAGAGGACAAAGCAGGTGCCCTGGGTGGACCACAAGAGTCACCCACCCACTCATAATGATTTAATTTCACACACATTTAAATATTTATTTTATTTTATTATTTTTATTTATTTATGATAGTCACAGAGAGAGAGAGAGAGAGGCAGAGACACAGGCAGAGGGAGAAGCAGGCCCCATGCACCGGGATTCGATCCTGGGTCTCCAGGATCGCGCCCTGGGCCAAAGGCAAGCGTTAAACCACTGCGCCACCCAGGGATCCCTAAAGATTTATTTTAGAGAGACAGACACAGCATGAGTGGGAGGGGCAGAAGGAGAGGAAGAGAGAATCTCAAGCAAACTCCACGCCGAGCACAGAGCCCAGCACAGGGCTCAATCTCATGACCCTGAGATCACGACCTGAGCTGAAACCAAGAGTCTCCAGCGCATATTTATTAACCTCCCACCACATGCCAGTCTCAGAGCCAGAGATCCTGTGGCAAATGTGACAGACCCAGTCCCTGCTCCCTGAGAACCTTCCTTCTAGCTGGGGAGACACACTTGAAACAAATGATTGCATAATAATTGTTCTGTGATACATAAGGAGGTGCAGTGTAGCGGAGGGTTAAAAGATAAGGTTTGCGTCCTGATTCCACACTCCTAGGTTTGTCACTTTGGGCAAATCTGAGTCTCACTTTCCTCTCATTTCTTGTCTGTAAAATGGGCACAATAACATCATAGGGTTGTTCTGGGGATTCACTATCATGCAAATAATAAGCTGGTGCGTGTGAGAGGGGAGCCTAGGTTCAGCAGGGAGTCCCCACCCACGCCCACCCCCATCTTAGTGATACTGGGCTCCTTGCCAGCAAGGGGAGTGGGAGGCCACAGATTGAAGGCCTGGGCCGGAGGCCTCTTGTACCTCCAGAGGCTCAGTCCCCCTGGTACCCTCCATTCTGTTGGGGTGGTGGCCACGGGCATCTGGCTAATCTCCTGCTTCTGTTTCTTACCCATTCTGTCCATCTCACAGCCCACTTGCCCCCAGTAGGATTTGGTGGCCAAAGACAGGGAAGGTACTGCTCATGACCACACTGGGAGAAGGCTGAGCCTTCCAGCATGGGCCAGAGCCCCTCCACGGAGGCTGCTGCATTTTGAGCTCTTCAAGCCCTATAACTAAGCTTTAAAAATCTGAGTACATGTGGGATGTCTGGGTGGCTTAGCGGTTGAGTGTCTGCCTTCAGCCCAGGGTGTGATCCTGGAGTCCGGGAATCGAGTTCTGCATCGGGCTCCCTGCATGGAGCCTGCTTCTCCCTCTGCCTGTGTCTCTGCCTCTCTCTGTGTGTCTCTCATAAATAAAATCTTAAAAAAAAAATAAATCAATCTGAGTACATGTATAAAACATGTCAGAAAATCTTCCCTGGGCCCTTCCAGTGTAGAATACCAGCTTCTGCTGGCAGAGGTCTCAGCCACAAGACCCTTGGAACCTTCTGTGTGACCTGGGCCAAGAGGCAGAGGCAGATGGCAGAGGCTGGAGTGCCAGCAACGGTTCTGAGGCCTCGAAGGTCAGCTCGGGCTGGGGTGGATGGGATCCTCAGTGGTCAGGACATGGCTCCTGACCTTGGGGTCTGTGGTCTCATCAGGTAGAGAAGCCCCAGAACCACGGTCTTGGATTTGAAAGGGAACTTCCGGGGCATCTAATCCCACCTCCCACCCAAAGCGGAAAGCTCCTCTGAAGGAGCCCAGCTTCATCTTCTTACCGTTCCTAAATGAATCACGTTTAATAGTGATTCAGACAAGCTGAATGGACAGTGAGGTGGCCAAGCCGTCCTCTGAGAGGACAGGTTTACAAGGGGCGCTGGAACATCACCGGAAGTCAGAACTTTCCACTGGGAGAAAAATCCACACAGCAGAAAGGAAGGCCTGTATAAAGGACTGGGGGGCAGGGCAGGAGGGGGCACCTCTCTGTCCCAGCATTACCTGGACGCTCACCAATGGCCTTTCCAAGGAGGGTGGCACTAGGCTGAGTCTGGGGCACAACAGGGGAGATGGGAGTGGCCAGAGCAGCCTGCTCCCCACGCAGGGCCTGGAGTCAGACCCCCCCAACTCGGACCCCTGCCCGCTTGGAGTCTCGGACAAGTGAGACAGCCATCCCCAAATTGTAAAGCCCAAGTACTGCCATCCCCAAATTGTAAAGCCTTCCAAGGGGCTCCAACTGCTCAGGACCAGAGAAATGGGAGACGGGCTCTTTGTGGAGCTCCTGCCATGAACCAGTAACCATGGCAGGCTCCCCAGTGGTGTGCCTGTTGAGGGCTTCGTTAATAATGAAGAGTGCTGGGGCCCAGAGCTGACCCCTCAAAGGACTGGCTCAAGTCTTCCTCCTCTATTAGGCCTCCCAGACCACCGAAGCCAAAGCACTAGGGCACACTTGGTGAGGACAAGCTTCTTTTTTTAAAAAAAGAAAAAACAAAGATTTTTATTCATTTATTCATGAGAGACACACAGAGAGAGGAAGAGAGGCAGAGACACAGGCAGAGGGAGAAGCAGGCTCCATGCAGGAAGCCCGATTCGGGACTCAATCAGGGGACTCTGGGACCACGCCCTGGGCCGAAGGCAGGCGCTAAACGGCAGAGCCACCCAGGGATCCCGAGTACAAGCTTCTGATGGAGCAGAGTATTCTCAGCTAAGGGTTCTACAACTTTCCTCCCTGTTCCCGATCAGCACACGGTGCACCGGGACCCCATCCTCATCAGCAGCACACAGCCCGGTGTGTAGATGTAAAGGCCTTCACATCCCTCAAATCTCTTCCAAGGCCAGCCCTTCACCACATCTAAGTACAAGTCTCAGGAGGAAGGGACAAGCCTCATCTTCCACTCAAGCCAAAAGGAATGGAGTGTGCTCCTTGATGACAGCCCCAGGCTGAGGGAGGTCACCCCTCCTGGCCTTGCAAGACCACCTAAGCCTGAGGTGCTGTCAGGGGAGGCTGGCCCCACTGGGAGAGATGGGCACTGGAGGACAGAAGAGAGATTGCCCCGACTGGGGAAGTACACACACACACTCTCCACAAGTCACAGGACTTCCCTCCAAGTTATATGGCAAGTTAATTCTTCCCTCCAAGTTATATGGCAAGAGTAAAAAACCTCCTTGTTTTTGCTCAGGAGGAAAGATGCCCAGGACTAAGTGCCTCTCTAAAGGTCAGAGGTTAAGACAGCAAACAACCAGGCAGGGTCTCTGATGTCACAGGTTAAGAGGCATCTGCCCTTTGGGTCCCTGTGACACCCACTGACACAAGGTGGGAACTTGGGACCACTGTGATGTTAAGTTTGAGCCACCATGGGCCTGGGGGGAACTAACTGGGGTATCCTCCCCCAGGCCTATCTTAACTCTTGCTTTTTCCTAAGCTCTGTTCCCTTCCCTCCATGTCCTGTATGAACAAGTTTACTGCCATCTGTAGGACCCAGTAGCACTACCCCAAGTTTCTATCTTCACACTGTCTTCATATCCCAGCTCCTCAAAATCGGTGTCTAAAATATCCCTGTGGGCCCCAGGTCCCCCAGGCAAATCTCCAACCCCTGCGACGTGCAGACTGAGGATGAGCGATGCCGAGTTCTTGCACACAAACCTCACTTTGTCCTATTTATCTATGGTCTGAACTCGTGTTAAACTACACTTGATCTTGCTCCTGTTTATCCTCGATGGCCAGAACTCTTTGCATTCAGCTTTTTCCCAGAACTACAATTGATCATCTTGGTCCATGTAAATTTGTTAAGTCAATTCAAGGCACGTAAAAAGCTGCATAATCCCTTCCGATTTTAAGAGGTATAAACAGCTCACTCAGTAGCATCTGGTTGAAAATAGTTGTCATGTATATATGTGCTAGATACTAAAACAGGGTTCTAACCATGCCTTCTACACACACACACACCACCCTCATTTAATCCTAACAATATAGGAGGAAGATTGATAGAGGCTACTATTATCCTTTAGGTTTGGTAAAACCCAAATCAAAGATAAAGCCTGAGTGGAGGAAGTCCATGCACAGCACCCAGCAGAATCCACCCCCTGCCACAGTGTTAAGTCATCTGGCATTTTCTCACCATTAGGTGCACGGCTTCCAAGAGCTTTTATGCAGATGTCTGAGAAGCAAATAATCATATGCAATTAAGGCTATTTCCCAAATAGCATAGGAAAGCTGCCAAAAGCTTTCCCTGAATTGAAAGGCAATGCTCTGACAATGGTGAATATTATAACCTCCGGATACACAATGCAGTAGATGCCAACCTGAACCACCCGACCCAAATGCTTCTCTGGGAAAAAAAAAGGTTCCTTTTAATCAATGCACAAAACGTTGTTACATGGGCCCAGAAAATTATATTAATATTCCAATTTTGGAATCACAGCTTCTATGGCAGGAAAGTATCAAGAGGACACATCCCACCCCCACCTGTAACAGAAAGCCAGTAAACTGTCAAATACCTCTAACTAGGATCTTGAGACCTCCCCTAAACCCTTCTCTAGAAACCCCATGTATGCCTCCAATTTGCCTTTTTTAACAGGGACACAGAACAAAAATAAGCTTGTTTGCAAATAAACATCTGAAAGACTATCGTAGCAGCTGATCTGGGCTGAGGCATCCAAACAAAGTGACGATTGTGGACGAAGACAATGCAAAGGACTCTGCAGGGAGAGACTCCAGGGCAGAGAACTTGCAGCGAGGTGTGCGCTGGGTATTTCTGGAGGCCAAAGGGCCCCGATCTGGAGCAAACAGAAACCAGGAGGGTCTCCGTCACTTCACAGTTTATATTACCTGTACAGAAAGAAGTCACTGCCACCAATAGCACTGTGCAGTTTTATTAACCATTCAAGTACAGTAGCATCTGGTAAGATCGGGACAGAATTGGGATTTAAAAGTGAACAGATATTCAGCATCTAACAGTTTGGAAGAAGCCACTACATACTCTTTTCACAAACATGTTTTCACAGAGCCAATACAGTACTAGCCATTAACCCAGCACCCCGGGTGCATGAAGTAGAAAAGATGCAACAAGAAAAAGTAGCTACGTTAGAAAGACTTCAACACTTTAGAAAAAGAGTACAACACTTTTCAATTTCTCCCCTTTAGCCCCGAAAACAACATCATACAGTCTGGATCTACCTATACAGTCCTACATCAGCTTCTAGAAGATTTGTCAGGAGGGCAAAAATAAAATGACACTGGCCAGTACAGTCTTTGGATATTTGGGAAGGGGAAGGGGAGAAAGTCAGTTCTCAGAACAAATTTAGTCGGCTTCAGTTTCATCAGCAGGATCTTTGGATTCTTTGTTCTTTCGCACTTCCTCAATGTGCTTGTCCTGGAAAGAAACAGCACCGGCCGTCAGTCAAATAACAAAGCCTACCAGGCCGTGCACCCCCAAGAGAGGCACAATAGCAGCATCGGGGCATATGTCGTATGTTAGTGGGAAGCCCATAATTAGAGTTCTAAAACAGTATCTTTAGGCTTCCTTGGGTCACTCATGGAACCTGATGACCAAGCCTCCTCTTGCTCTTTCAAAGAATGTATAATTATTCTGGAAATTATTGAGTATGCCATCTTATTTTTTTCTGTAAAGATTTTAAGTAATCTCTACACCCAAGGTGGGGCTCAAACTCACAACCCTAAGATTAAGAGTCACCTGCCAGCCTGGCATCCCACTCCATCTTATTTTAAGATAAGACATTTCTCAATGTCTTGAGCCCCAAAACAGGAAGTGACACCCAACACCTTGTTCAAGGCAATTAATTCGAGCCACATCACTGGTGCAGACTTTGAGCTCTTGATCCCCTGAAAGCAAGGCAGGACCACCAACCTTCTCCCGCAAGCGCTCCAGTTTGGCAGCCATCTGGGCCTCTCGGTTCTCTTTGTTGGCCTCCATTTTGTGGGTCAGCTTTTCTTCCGCCATCTTACTGAAGTTGTTGTTCTCCTCTATCGCTTTCTGAAGCACCTCTTTCTCGTGCTCCCGCTTCTCAGCCAGCTGCTTCAAAACCTCAGCTTCATGGGACTGAAAAATTTGTAACAGGCTAGACTCTCTGAAGTTTATTTAGCATTATTTAAAATGAGAAAAAAAAATTATTCATCGAGAAGACTGAAAGGCAGAAATTGAGATCTCTTTAAACATAACCTAAGTCAGGGCCTGAGTCGTCTGTATCAAAATACTGTGAAAATCGTGCTTTTTTCTAGTGTTTGTATTTACTTTGGAAAACTGCCTAGGTTTGTTCAGAGTATTGCCCAACCGTTCTCTAGGGAATCCTGGCTAAGATTTACTGCTTAATGGTAACAAGAGGACTAGAATGACATGCATGGAGGAATGGAACTGTACTGTCAAGAAGTGATTATTGAACTTCAAAGTCCACCCGAAGAAAATTAGCTTATTATAAAAAATGTAACCGTATCGATAAAAAGAAAACCATGAATGATAGGGAATTTAAGACTAAACCCTCAAATTACTATTTAAGCCAGAGGGATTTCTGTTTCAAGGAAAAGCTTCTTTTCTCTTTGGAAGCTGCATTCACTTCCAGGCCACTGGAGCTGTTGCCATGATGTGCTTCCTTCAACACACTCAGAATATAGTGTGTTACCAAACAGACTGCGACGTGCCTAGAAGCATCACTAACTTGCAGAAGTACTACAGAATACCTGCCACTGGTTCTATTCATTATCTTCTGTAAAATCCCAGTGCTAAGTTTCAAGCACAGGCTAGTGACTACGGGGCTGGGGTTGATTCCTTAAAAATTTCCGTCCAGGGCAGCTCCAGTGGCTCAGCGGTTTAGCACCGCCCAAGGCGTGATCCTGGAGACCTGGGATCGAGTCCCACATTGGGCTCCTTGCATGGAGCCTGCTTCTCCCTCTGCCTGTGTCTCTGCCTCTCTCTCTGTGTGTCTCTCATGAATAAATAAATAAAATCTTAAAAAAAAAAAAAATTTCTGTCCAGCCATTGGCTGCATCTCCTTGCACACTCAAACTCTACAAAACTCCATTGATCTCCACAGAACTCAAGCTGCACAGAAGAGCAGGTGGGAGACAAAGCTCCCTTGGAAACATTGCTACTCTTCCTGGGGAAATGCACTGCAGTGTTGATAGCGGGTCAGTGCACATACATACAACATGTGGCACTGAATCGTATAGGGCACAGGTTACAGCAGCTTCAACAGAGGCCTATGTGTATGGTTAGATGTGTTAGATTTCAAATTGTACTGACTGTTGGTCAGGGGCAGGTTACTACCTCACCTTTTGTGCCTACTTTCCTTAATTTTATCTTTTTTAAAAAAATTATTAAGTAAACTCTACACCCAACATGGGACTTAAACTCATGACCCTAAGATCCAAGAGCCACATGTTCTATTGACTGAACCAGCTAGGCACCCCTCCCTAATTTTAAAATTAAACCCACTCATCTCAGTCTGGGTGGTTGGAGGGGAATGAATGAGAATTTATATATAAAGTTCTTCATGAAAAGAGTAACACTGAATGGAAGGAAATGTACCAAAATGTTAACATCGGTCATTTCTGGGAAGTAGGATAATGAATACTTTTAAGTTCCTACATATAAACTTCTGATTCCCAATTTTCCTATAAGAAGCATATTAATATTTGTTGATCTTTCTGATTTTTAAAAAAATATTGTATTTATTCATGAGAGACACAGAGAGAGAGAGGCAGAGACACAGGCAGAGAGGGAGAAGCAGGCTCCATGTAGGGAGCCCGACGTGGGTCTCGATCCCGGGTCTCCAGGATCACACCCTCGGCTGAAGGCGGCACTAAACCGTGGAGCCACCCGGGCTGCCCTGATTTTTTTTTTTTTTTAAGTAGGCTCCACACCCAGTGTGGAGCCCAACATGGGGCTTGAACTCAAGATGCTGAGATCAAGAGTCAGATGCTTAACTGATTGAGCCACCCAGGTGCCCTTTTTCTGGTTTGTTTTTCAAAATGGTATTTTATAGAATTGCTTAGATAAGAGAAAACCTGCCCCAATATTGTTATACTAGTTGAGCAACTCAATCACATTACCAGCAATTTAAAATGTTTTTATTGTACAGCTCTCGGAAAAAAAACCAAGAAACCACACAGGCACACACACAAACCAAACAGGTTTTTTTTAAAAAAAGAAAAAAAAGGGAAAGAATCACCCCCAACAAATCTATTTTTCAAAGAGAAGGCAAGAGAAGCAGGAACTTTGGTTTCAGACAGACCTAGGCTTGAATTCTGGCTCCAGTACTCCCTCACTATAGGACTTGGGAAAATGACAACATTCCCGAGACCATTTTCTCATCTCAGTATCTCAGACATCTACCCTTTTAGGGTCACTATGTTAAAGGAGAAAAACAGAAGTAAAGGACTTGATATATAGTAGGAGTTCAGTAAATGATACCTGGTATTTTCCTCTAGCTGCTGGGATATATAATTTTCACAGTTATAATCACATCTAACTATAATTCTGTTTTCCTCCTGTTACGGAAATAAAACTGATTTGCCACATTATATAAATAAATATCCTGTTTTCTGTGAATTGTGATGTTTACCTTGCGTCTTTCTTCTGCAGCTTCTAATTTCTTCTGAATTTCCTCCAGGGAAAGATCCTTCTTCTTTGGAGGGGAAAGGGGGAATTCTGGGACGGATTCTTTTGATCGAGGGCTGAGAATCAGCTCAAAAGCCTGGCCTGAGGCACGCTTCTCCAGTTCTTTCACCTGGATATCTGGATTTGATCATATTCATAATGTATTCCAAAAAATGGGGTTTTCCTATTCTATTAAGCTATACTGTAATTTTCTAAAAACCAAATCAATTTAATGAATAGAATTAGGGCTGATGAAGAAGCTATGTTTGCAGGCAACAAATTCTTATCTAAATACCACCTCCCAAGAAACCAAAGCTCAATATATTTGAGTTAACAAATACTATTCTGAGATAATCAGTGTTTGACAATCACTTTCATAAACAAAAGAATGGTGCAAAACTCCACGATTTTGCTCTAGACCAAGCCAAATAATCAAACAGTGAAACAATTAGGAGATCTCAGTACATTCAAGTGATAATTTTTTCATTAATTCTCTGATTTATAAAATGGGTTTTTTGAGAAGACCAAAACACAAGTGCCCAGTTAATGGTTGAAGACCTGAATCCATCTCCTATTATAAAATCCTAAACCCATCATAATGCACCTTTTCCAAATAGATTACCTACCAGAAGAAGCCATGGTGAACAGAAGACAAGAGACTGGCAGTGTATTCTACACAATCCACTGGGGCAAGGAAAACCCTGAAAACGATTTTCAAAAGCGTTCAATCAATTTCTTTGCATTTCTAGGTCACTGATCTAAAGGGACCTCAAGTCACATCCACATAAATCAGTGTCAGAAAAATCACTACCACTAATTAAATAAGCCATCATTAACTAGAAAATAAAAATCTAGACAATACTGAAACATCGGTAAATTTGAACTGAATAGGACATTGGGTATAGAAAATCAAGTCAACTGAACTTACTTGCTCAAAAAATATCTTGGATTTTAAAAATTACACGTTAAGTCAATATATTTTTCCCCCTAAAAACTCTAAAAATTTCCTCCCCAAAAAAGCGAAAAGATATTCCAGATTCAACTCAGCAGTGAGACCGGAGCCATCTTAATACTGCCTACAATTCATTGTGCAAATGAAATGCCCACCCCTGCTTTGTCTGCGTCTGCTATGGTGGAAAACAAAACGCCCAAGCTAATATTAACCAATAATGTTGAACTCCTATTGTTCTTGGGGCTTAAGCTCCTTAACCGACAGCGCGCAAAATTAGTCAGGTTTATCAACCTCTAGGCTTGCAGGTTATAATATCTGCTGCCTTATATCATGAAAAATTCTACATCCCTCCTTGATTTTTTTTCCCAGGTCATTATCCTTGTAGAACCCAGGCTAGTAAGAAAATCTAAGACTGCACGTTCCAACAGCTGGAAATTGAAATCCTAAGCAACGAAACGGTCCAGCCCCGGCGAGGCTAGAGACGCAGCAGCCGACCCAGGATGGGCGTGGCCCCAGTCCAAGGGAGGAAAAGTGGGTGGCCGCCCCCGGCCAATCAGAGCACGCCCTGCGCTCCGGCCCCTGGCCCCGCCCCCTTCCTCCCCGCGCCTTTTCGAATCTCCCGGAACTCACAGCACCCGGGAGCCCGCGCGCGTGGGAAGGGGAGGGATGGGCGGGGCTAACGGTCCTATCTGGGTAACTCCGCCCTCCCCGGGCTCGCTCCGCACCGACGCCCCCCCCAACTCCCGCCAAAAACATCTCTAGGCCACCCCCACCCCCGCAGCGGCTCGGCGGGTGGGGCAGGCCCGGGGAACCGGCCGTGGGGTAGCTCAGCCATCAGCCCACCACCTCCTCCCTTCTCTCCCACTCAACCTGCCTCCACCCGAGCTGTCGCGCCCCCCGCCGCGAGGGCAGGATTGCTCTCGCGGGGTGTCAGCCTCTCGGGCTCGGCCCTAGTCACTGGGCCAAGGCGACAGCGGGGACGAGATGCGGCCCCGAGCCTCCCGCAGTCCGGCCCTAAGGCCGTGGCCCTCTAGAGGCGCCGCCCCGCCCCTTCAGACAATGGGGACCCCGGCGGGGCTAAACCAGCAACGGGAACGAGCGGGGCTGACGCGAGCCCACGCCCCCTATTGTCTCCACGACGGCACCCCGGGATAACGCCCGGGGCTTGCCCAGCTGGCCGCGCCCCCTCCCCACGATGGCCGCGCCCCCAGGGAGCCGGGACAAAGCCGAGGCTCCGCCCGAGCCACACACAAAGCGGCGCGACCCCCGCCCGCCAGTCGCACTTGGGGCCCGCGGCCACGCCCGCCGCCCTCCGGCAGGGGGCCACTGCCACGGCCCGGCCCCTCTCGCCGGCCGCGTCCCTCTCGCGGGCCCCCAGCCTCCCGTCGCCTCCTCCCAGGGCCCCGCACCCACCTGCTCGGTCCGAGCCGCCTGGCCACACTCTGAGCACCAACAGACCCGGGCGCGCACAAAAGCGCCAAACAGCGGCACGTGACCTCCCCACCGGGCTCTCCATTGGCTGAGAGCCGCGGCACGTGCCGCCCCCTCCCCCACAGCGCAGGTGGCCCCGCCCCTCGGGACCCCCGAGCACCTCGGGAAGTGTAGTCCGGGCTGGCGGGGCGGGCGGACAATGCGAGGGGTTGGGGGCATTTGGGGGTCTCCCCGGGTGTGAGCAGGGGGCCGGGGCCGTTGTCTGGCCACGGAAGAGGGCTATACTGTGGCCCCTGGCCAGGGTCTGAACCAGCACCCCCATCCCTAGGAAAAGGGCGGGGCCGGGCGGGGCGGGGTCCCTCCCTACCTCTCCGAGGGTGGCCCCCTGGACTCCGCCTCCTTTGAGCCACGTGCCCTGCAAGGCCCCAAGGGCAACACTCGGACAGTGCAGTGCCCCTCAGGTGCCCCACCCCTTGCCTCCACCTAAGACGCCCAAGCCCTTGTTACAGGATAACGCCCACTCTTTGCCCCTGTGAGGCCCCCTGCAACCCGGCGCCCTACCTTGACACCCGCGTGTAACCTGCATTGTGACATCATCATAATTAATCCCTTACCCACTCAGTCCTAACAGGTCTCGGGCGTGACCCTTCCTCACGGGGCGCGTTTTGGCTACCATCCTCGGTCCCCTGAGCTGGTGACCGGAGAACTGTGGGGGGAAAGCCTGAGGCTCTGGAATTTGATCTCCTTTGGTCGAACAGTTACTCAGCTTAAAGGCAGACTCCATCTGTTCTCCCTAGCCTTTCGCCTGATGATAGGGAAGGAAGAGCAATAGCAGTTCTAGACAACACAGACTGCAGTTAAGTGTTGCTTTTGTTCTTGGAGCACGTGCTCCCCAGTGCAGTGCTGGGCCCTTTTAAAGAATCAAAACAAAAGGGGGAGCCAGAAGGTCACGGTTCCTCCTGGCCTGGTTTGATGAGAAACACAGCAGAGCCACAAAGGAAATTGGTCTGACCTGAGCTGTCTTAGTATGACCGGCCTCCCTCTTCCCACAGAAAGGCCAGAAGAAGAATAAAATGAACATGGTTTCCAGATCCCTCTTCCCATTCCCCCAGACCAAGGCTGTGTCTTTGGTCTTCCGGTGGTGGTCATTACACCAAAGCATCTGCTTTGAGATCCTGACGGGGTGGAAAGGCACCTTCCTTTTATTAATCGATGCGTTCAGTCTCCCCATACCAAGAAACAAATATGACTGATTTTGCAGAAACAAAAGTCCTAATTTTAAAAGACTTTCCACGTCCACCTAGTCACTGGGGATGTGCTAGAGATAAATATAATTACTAGGTGCCAAGATAAGGAAACCTGGATCATATAGGCAGCAGACACGCCACACAAAATAAACAGCAATTCGCTGTTGCCTGAAATATGCTTGTTGTGGCATTTACTCCAACAATCGCCCTTGTGTGGGGTCAGCCTCTCCCCCGCCCCCAATCAAAGTGGTTTTCCCTTAGCATGTGAGCAAGACCAGGAATAATTCAAATTCTAAGCCCTGCAAGCCTTCTCCCTCTCAGACCGAACCCAGCCACAAAACAGCCAGGTGTTCCCATCTGTCAGTTTTCTAAGCAAAATCGCAGAAATCGTTAGAAAGGCTGGAGAGAGGTGGAGATAAGAGCTTACCGGAAAGTGACAGATTGGCAGGCAACACAAATGAGCACGGAACCCAAGGCCAAGAGGTCTATTATCCTCAACCAGCCTTTATCTCGAAGTCTTTGTACTTGAACTGGAGGTTTGCAGAGGAAGGCTCCACCCATTTGATGCATATTTCTCTTAAATGCAAGAAATTGCCATGCAAAAATCTTACACTTCTATTAATGTTGTGACAGGGAAAAAAAATAAATCTTTCAAAACACTGATTATTTTAAAGCACTTACACCGTTTCCCCCCACCTTTCCTTTCTCCCTAGAGCAGATGTCTATTTCCATGGAAACCACAGCTAGGAAGGAAGATGTTAGAACTCATGTAGATTTTTTAATCTTTTGTAACGAACGATCCTACTTAGCTTGTGGGTTTGTTGTTAGATGCCTAGTCCTGCCACAAGGATTTCCTGAGCCCCTCACTACTGCTTGAGGCCTGAGATGGTGGTGGTGGGGAGTGGGGGGTCAGGTTGCTCTTTTTAACGATCCTTTGAATATAAAAGGTGCTGGTGTGGTGAGGTGATCCCTGTTTCCTAGGTGGGGCTGCTTTTCTGAGAGCCAGACCACAGCTATTCATTGTCAACTCTTATGGGTGTTCCTATAGGAGCCCTGGAATAGGAAGAGCTTTCAAGTGTAAGGAGAGAAAACAGCTTTGCCACTTCACTTTGGATAGGGGCAGAGCTCCTTTCCTTGGAAGCTTGCTAAAACTAACTTCAAAAGCCACTCCCTCCTGAAGTGGCAGCAAGGAGTTAACGTTCACATCTTGGAACTGTCTATCTTTGCCCATGAGAATTATTTTTGCCTCTGCTCAGATGGTTTGGTCGGATTGCTGTGGAGCTGGCTGTGACTATGGATTAGCACAAAGTGAAGTCAAGATATGGCAGCCCTCCAGCTTATTTGATCTGTGTAGACAGCTAAAGGAGAGCACTTCAGGCTTCAAAGTCTAGAAGGGATGTCTACACTGATCAAACGAGCTAGGCTGTTGTCAGATCGCCTCAGTTCTTACAGAGCACCACAGCCTTTGTTCATTGTCGGTTCTGAGGCTGCTGGGGTTGTCTCTCACATGGGCGTCACTGGGTTCCAGCACTTATGGGCCCTGTCCTTGGCAAAAGGATACTGTGGGAGAGGTTTTCACCTTGTCCCCAGCCTCTCCGTTCCCTTTGTCCCCTAATCCTTGGGCTCTGTGCTCTAACTCTCTTCCCTGTGCAAGCCCTGTTGATGAATCTGCTATTTTATACACCTGTCTCCCTCATGAGGCTCTTAAGTCCAAGAGGGCGGGGCTCGTGCCTTGGTCTTGTCATCCCTCAAGCTCGGAACTGGGGCTGGCCCAGGATGGTGGGACCTGCATGTTCACCGTCAACTTTAGGCAAGAACCACCTCTGTCATCTTCAGTCTCCTTCTCTGTGATGCAAGACACCTGCTCCACAGAGGGGTGATGAGAACTAAATGAGATAATGTACATGAGAGCGTGTAGCACAATGCCTGGAATGTGTCAACTGTTATTGCTAGAGAAGGTTCTTTTTTATTTTATGTTTTTAAGATTTTTTATTTATGTATTCAGAGAGAGAGAGAAAGAGAGAGAAAGAGAGACAGGCAGAGGGAGAAGCAGGCTCCATGCAGGGAGCCCGACGTGGGACTCGATTCCGGGTCTGCAAGAACACACCCCGGGCTGCTGCAGGTGGGGCTAAACTGCTGTGCCACCGGGGCTGCCCAAGGAAGTTCTTTTTAAAAAAAAAAAAAAAAATTTATTTATTCATTTGAGAGAGAGAGAGAGAGAGAGCACAAAGAATAGGGGAGAGACAAATGGAGAGGAGGAAACAGACTCCTTACTGAGCTGGAAGCCTGATGCGGGGCTGAATCCTAGGACCTGGAGATCATGACCTGAGCCAAAGGCAGCTGCTTAACTGACTGAACCACCCAGGTGCTCCAAGAAGGTTCTTGATTACTATAGGTTATGGAATGAATAGATGGATGGATGGATGGATGGATGGATGGATGGATGGATGGATTCCCACACTGTGGACTCTGGGAGTCTGGACTCTGGGGGAATCAGAGTCACTGGGTTAACTCTTCCTATTTGATATTTTTAAAAATTCAGTTAATTTAATTTTTTAAGATTTTATTTATTCATGAGAGACAGAGAGAGAAAGGCAGAGACATAGGCAGAGAAAGAAGCAGGCTCCCTGCAAGGACCCCAATGTGGGACTTTATCCTGCGACTCCAGGATCACACCCTGAGTCAAAGGCAGACGCTCAACCACTGAGCCGCCCAGGCATCCCAATTTAACATTTTAGATAACCCAGTCACATAGTTTAGAAATAATATATAAAAAGTCCTCCTCCACTTTCTGTCCCCATCTGCCAAATCCACCAACCCTCCCCAACCATAACCACTGTCATCAGTTTCTTGGGTATCCTAGAGTTTCTTCAACAAGTTTATAGATGTGTATTCTCATTCCCCCTTCATCATACAAATGGTAGGTCGACTGGAACAGTTCTGCACTCAGCACTTTTTCACTTAACAATATAGGTCAGAGATCTTTTCCCTCTTCATACATCAAGCATTTCTTTGACCTGGGATCTATTATGAATATTCCATAATCTAGTTAACCTATGCTCTATCTGTGGCTTTTAGGTTATTCCCAATTATTTGCTATTTCAAACACTGCTGTAATGAGTAACCTTATATATATGGCATTTTCTACATCAGTAAGTATATCTGCAAGACATATTCCTAGAGTGGTATTGTGAGGTCAAAGGGCAAATGCATCTGTAATTTGGATAGTGCCAAATTGCCTTCCACAGGAGTTGTACTAGTTCAACACTTACTCTGTGGTGTTTGAATTCATTATATCAATTCATTCAAAAATGGTTTGAAAGGCTTTGTCCCTAGAAATTTCAGGCATCAGGGAAAAGGAGGGGGAGGACTAGAAATCCCAAGAAAGACGTGGCTGTCAATTCTGTCTATATTAATAACTCCTATAAATACTTGACAAGCAGCAGCTGATCTCAGAACAGCTTTGGTACTCCTCTGACTCCATCCTACGGTAGAAGTGTCTGCAGATGTCGCTATGAGATTGGAAACCTTTTGAAGGCAGGGTCTGTTTCCTAGCTGTATCCTGCTCCCCTCCCATGATGCCTGGCATAATGCTTGGCATGGATCTTATTTAATTAATCCTAAGACATCCTTTTCACATTTTTGTGTCTCTGAAATCAGCTGTGCCTCATGGTCAATAAATAGCATGTTGTAATTACTGACAACGTATTTTCTTATTTTTGAGTCAACAGGATGTGGTAAAGTACACCCATATTAAATGCGTGACTGGAATGGCCAAGATCTCACTGCCCCTGTCAGTCCTCTCAGTCATGTTCTAACCCTTACAATTTCCCATTTAGCTGATGGCTTTGCTAGACATTCACCCTCCAGGTTTAAAACTTAGTCAAACTCCACTCTTCCTTCTCTCTCACCCAAGCCTCCAATTATGGAAAGTTAGCATTTTCTAGTAGAATGGAACCTTTAAAAACGATAATAGCTACAAAAAGAACAAAGCTATAGCACCCACACTTCCTGATTTCATAACTTACTACAGAACTACAGGAATCAAAACAGGGTGGTACTGGCATAAAGACAGACATACAGACCAATGGAATAGAATAGAGAGCCCAGAAATAAACCCTTACTTATGGGGTCAAATGACTTTTGACAAGGATGCCAAGACTCATTCAATGGGCAAAGAACAGTCTTTTCAACGAGTGGAGATGGGAAAACTGGATATTCACATGCAAGCGAATGAAGCTGGGCCCTTACCTCACATCATATACAAAAATCAACTGAAAATGGATCAAAGATCTAAATGTTTATAAAACTCTTAGGAGGAACCATAGGGCAAAAGCTTCATGACATTGGATTTGGCAAAGACTTCTTAGATGTAATGCCAAAGGGACAGACAACAACAACAACAAAAAAATAGATAAATTGAATTTCATGACAATTTTAAATTTCGTGCATTAAAAGAATATCAATAGAGTCAAAAGACAACCCCCAGAATGCGAGGAAATAATGGTAAATTATATATCTGATAAAGGATTCCCATCCAGTATACAGAGAGAACTCCTGAAGCTCAGCAAACAAACAACCTAATTCAACTGTGAACAAAGAAAGGCCTTAAACAGACATTTCTCCAAAGAAGATAAACAAATGGCCAATAAGCACATGAAAAGATGCACAACATCACTCACTAATCATTAGGGGAATGCAAATCAAAACCACCTTTCGCTCATTAGGATGGCTACTATAAAAACAAAACAAAACAAAACAGAAAATAACAAGTGTTGGAGAGGATGTGGAGAAACTGGAGCCCTCGTGCACTGTTGGCAGGAACATCAGATGGTATAGCTGCTGTGGAAAACAGTATGGAGGTTCCTCAAAAGATTAAAAATAGAATTGCTATATGATCCAGCAATTCTACTTCTGGCTATATAACCAAAACAATCAAAAGCAGGGTTTTCTTTCTCTTTCTTTCTTTCTTTCTTTCTTTCTTTCTTTCTTTCTTTCTTTCTTTCTTTCTTCTTTTTTGAAAGCAGGGTTTTCAAAGGATATCTGTACACCCATGTTAACAGCAGCATCATTCACAATAGCTAAACTGTGGAAGCAACTCAAAAGTCCATTTACAGATAAGGGATAAGCAAAATGTGGTATGTCTGTACAATGGAATATCATTCAGCCTTAAAAGAAAGGAAATTCTGACATAGGCTATAATATGTATGGAGCTTGAGGATATTATGCTCAGTGAAATAAACCAGTCACAAAAAGACAAAAGTACAGTATGATCCCACTTATATGAAATACTCAGAGTTGTCAAAATCAGAGATTTAGAAAGTAGAATGATGGTTGCTGCTGCTGTGTGGGGAAGAGAGACTAGGGGATTATTGTTTAGTGAGGACAGAGTTTCAGTTTTGCAAGGTGAAAAGAGTTATGGAGATGAGTGGTGATGGTGGCTGCACAACATTATGAATGTATATAATCACTGAATTGAATATTTAAAAATAGTTCAGGGGCATCTGGGTGGCTCAGTTGGTTAAGTGGCTGATTCTTGATTTCGGCTCAGGTCATGATCTTGGGGTGGTGGGATTAAGCCCCATGCCGGGCTCCCTACTCAGCAGGGAGTCTGCTTGAGATTCTCTCTCTCTCTTTCTCTCTCTCCTCTTGCCCCTCCCCACCATGCACACATGAACACACACACATGTTCTCTCTCCCTCAAATAAATAAATAAAATCTTAAAAAAAATAGATGGCAAATTTTATGTTATGTGTATTTTAATACAATAAAAATAATTAGAAAAAGTGATAATAGCTAACATACTTACAGAATGTTTACCATGAGGCAGGCACTGGTCTAAACATTCTCCATGAGATGACTCATTTAATCCTCCTAACAATCTTATGAAATATTATTAACCTAATAGTAAAGCTGAGAAAACGAGGGTGACCCACTCCCCTGATTTGCCCAGGACTGAGGGGTTTTTCTGGGAGGCAGGACTTTCAGTGCTAAAAGTAGGAAAGTTCCAGGCAAACCTGGGTGAGTTGGTTATCCTAAAGGAAACAGGCAGAGAGACAGCGTCTTCCTTAGGCATGTCAAATAGGGTCCTTGCCCTAGGCCCTGCACTTTCAAGGGCTATACTCTACCCTCCAAACAAGTGGTCCCCCAGGATCAAGAATACAAGCCCACCTGGGACCCCTTTTATTTATTTTTTAAAAATTTTTATTTATTTATGATAGTCACACAGAGAGAGAGAGAGAGAGAGGCAGAGACACAGGCAGAGGGAGAAGCAGGCTCCATGCACCAGGAGCCCGATGTGGGACTCGATCCCGGGTCTCCAGGATGGCGCCCTGGGCCAAAGGCAGGCGCTAAACCGCTGCGCCACCCAGGTATCCCACCTGGGACCCCTTTTAAACCATGTTCTGGGTATCTAGGACTCAAGAATTCCCTGCCCAAATGGCCTGAGTCCACTTTCTGCATCTCTACCAGCCCCTTCCCTGGTTCATCCTCTCAAGGGCAAACTTTCCTGCCTGAGTGTGGGGCTGGCTACTTATAAGGGGTATGGACAGAACCTGGACATGAGGACCAGGAAGAGGAAATGAAGGGGGCTGGCTCTATCACGCTCTGACCTGGAACTCCAAGGAATTCAACAATTCTCAACTCAAACCCTGGCATTCTAGGGTATTACGGTAGGTATATTTGTCAAGGTAGAAGGATAAAACATATATTTTTTAAAAGTTTGTTAACATGATTTATAACTCTTAAGTACTTAGAGCTAAGGTACGTGGGATTCTCTTTTATGCTTCGGCCTTGGGTCTGGCAAATGCTAGCAGTAAGCCTACAGAGATTAAATCACCAGTCCAAGTAGGCTACACAGAAGTGCAGAGCTTTCGCAGCCTGGCTCCAAGTCTATGCTTTTAGCGATCACTCTAAATTGTTTTAGCTGGCTAGCCCTATTATTTTCCAGACTGGGGAGAAAGGCCCAAAGAACTTTAGACATGTGCCTAAGGTCACACAGCTAATCCATGTCACAACAGAAATCTGAATCCTGTGCTTTAAATGATGCTGCAGGGCATGTTCAGTCACTACTCGTGTGAGCTTAGGCAGATGACTTCTCCCTTTTCAGGCCTGCATTTCATCATCTGTGAAATCAGGATAATGCTCCAACTTCATAGGGCTGTTGTCAGGAACAACAACCTGAAACACAAAATGTAAAGTACCTAGCATTGTGTCTGATGCATAATAAACCCTCAGTAGGTGATAGCTGCAGTATTAATCATCAAGCACAGCTATGATCATGCTACTTTTCTCTTTGAAAATATTTGATGAATTAAGCTTTGGGGCACATCATATGAAAAACATAAAAATTCCTGAAACCTTAAAAAAATATATATTTTTTGATGACTCCCTTGGATTTATGGTCCCGAGGATCATCCTTGGCTTGGCATTTGAGATCCTCCATGAAGTAACTGCAATCTACCTCAAGATCAGTTAAACTCTGAGACTCTTTAGTTCTTGATGTATTTGAAGATCTGTCGTCTCAAAAAAGGATAGTTATAGGGTAGCATGACTAAGATGCATGGAAGGACCTAACTGACAACAGAATGGACCTCATAAGAATGAATGAGATTCTTGCTATGGGAGGTATCCAGACAAAGATTTGACAAAGCTGCTGGGAATGCAAGAAGGATTCTTGCATTAGAAGGAAGGTAGACTCCCTTCCTGCTTTAAGAATCTTCTTTCTTTCTTTTCTTTCTTTTCTTTTTCTTTCTTTTTTTTTTTTTTTTTTAAGATTCTATTTATTTATTAGAGACAGAGAGAGAAAAAAGCAGAGACACAGGTAGAGGGAGAAGCAGGCTCCATGCAGGGAGCGCGAGCCGGACTCCATCCAAGGTCTCCAGGATCACTCCCCGGGCTGAAGGCCGCGCTAAACCTCTAAGCCACTGGGGCTGTCCAAGAATCTTCTTTAATGAGATGGGGAAAGGCTTGTGATATTTACGCTAATGGAAAGAAACAAACAAAGGCTACCCAACTGTGTGTACAATATGAACTCAAGTAGGAACAAAATCAAATGCACCAAACTGTTTGCATGGAGGGTAAAATAACAATTGAGTTCAGTTTTCTTCTTTGTATGATTCTGGAATTTCCTAACTTCTTAAAGTGGACATACATTATTTCTATGAATATGAAACAATTATATTTTCAGAACAGAAAAGAATGTTGTCCTCCTGACTGATCTTATGTGCCCGGATGGTTCTGAAACCCCTACCTTCCCTTGACCCCTCCGAATCTCAGCTCTATTGCACTATTCCCAGCTCCACGAAAAATCACACACCTAGGTCTCAGTGTTTTGCTGATACTAATCCTCAGCCTTGGGATCCCTGGGTGGCTCAGCGGTTTGGCGCCTGCCTTTGGCCCAGGGCGCGATCCTGGAGTCCCGCATCGGGCTCCCAGCATGGAGCCTGCTTGTCCCTCCTCCTGTGTCTCTGCCTCTCTCTCTATGTCTATCATAAATAAATAAATAAATAAATCTTTAAAAAAAAATCCTCAGCCTTGAGTCCCTTGACTTTTGTGTCTATTGACATTCTTTCCACCCTCAGGGTCTTGATTCATCTGACTCCCCCTTCCTATGCCTGGTATCCAGTCGATCCATACACATCTTTGTCTTCCTCACTGGAGAAGAATTTCCTTGAGGGCAGGATTATATATGATTTTCTCCTCATATCCCTACAGGGTCATGAAGGGACATTCAAGCAAATATTGAATCTTTTGGCTGATGTCTCTTTGACCACTAAACAACACGGAGGACCAAGGGTCAGACAATATAACTGAGGATTAATCTATTGCATTTCAAAAAAGTACCACCCCAGGGACATTTAAACATATGCATTTTTTTTTACTCGTTTTTAAGCTTTTAATTTTAAAATCATTTCAGATTTCCAGAGAGCTGCAAAGACAGTACACAGAATTCTCATATGCCCTTCGGCCAGGTAGCCCTAACTTTTTACATCTTACATAATCATAGAACATTTATTCAAACTAAAACATTAACACTAGTACAGTACTATCAGCCAAATGGCTGGCTTTAATTGGAGTCTCCCTTTTCCCATTGAGATCCTTTTCGTGTTCCAGGATCCAGTTTGGGATATCACCTTGTAGGTAGCATTGTGCCTCCTTACCCAGTGACATTTCTTTCATAGAGGCTGAAAACAATGCTATCTACTATTTCTTCCAACCTACCCTTTTCCAAATAATAAAAATGTGAACAAGAAAGATGGTGTGTGGATGGCGAGGCTGCAGCACTCGCCCTCTCCTGAGCTTCTGGGGCTTTGGACCAGTAAGTGGACTGTTCCTCCCACACGGGGTCAGGAGGATGGCTTTCATTTCATAAGGTCTAGTCTTTTCTTGAATGGGGACCCATAGTCCTAAAAACAGAGGGGAGTTACTAGTTACTTTTAATTCATTAAATTTCTGGGTCATTCCACAGACAATTTCTCCAGGGCCTGGCACAGGAACATGTTCCCAGTTACTTACAAAACCTCCAAGCAGTTGGCATTTATCAGCAATTTTAGCAATTCAGTGAGAACAGAGGTTACAGCTGTCACAGGAAGCTGAAACCAAGTCTGCTGAAATCACACCCATTGGAAGGTGGGTGAAAGTATAGACTGAGTAGAATTCAGGCTGGGAAGGTCAGGGTGGCTGGGGTGTCAGGAGCAGGGTGCTGTACAAGAGAGAATACACAAGGAGAAGAAAAGCTAATGTGTCACTGGAACTCGGGTTGATTTACAGACCTTCATGGGCTTATTGCTAAGCTTTTGTATCGATTAGTAAGCATCAGCACTGCTGGGCTTTGGCAGACCCCACCATGCTCCTGGATTACCACAGCAGCCTCCTAATTGGTCTTCCGCCCGCCCCCTCCCTCACCTCCGTTCTCAGCATGGGCACCTGCCAACTCAGATCTCTGGAGAGTAAAGCCCCCATCTAAGCAGGAGGGTGTGCGATGTATTACTTTCCTGGGACTGCCTTAATAAAGTGCCATAAGCTGGGTGGTGGCTTCAACGACATAAATTTATTGTTTTTGTTTTTTAAAGATTTACTTATTTATTTTAGAGAGGGAGAGAGAGAGAGCAATGGGAGGGGGAGAGGGAAAGAATCCTCAAGCAGACTCGTTGGTGAACGCAGAGCCCACTGTGGGGCTCGATCCCACAACCCTGAGATCATGACCTGAGCCAAAATCAACAGTCCACCACTCAACCAACTGAGCCACCCATGCACCCCTGACAGAAATGTATTGTTGCACAGCTCTGGGAGTTAGAAGTCTGAAATCAAAGGTGATGGCAAGGTAGGTTCCTTCTGAGGGTTATGAGAGCGAATATACTATGCTTCTGGCTTCTGGTCATCTCTAGAAGGGGAAGAAAGTGCCAGGAAGAGGAAACAGGGCAACTAAATGCCCAGAAGAAAGAGTCAGCCAAGCATGGTAGGGAACTGCTAGTGGTCTGTGCTGGCTCCAGCTCTCGGGTTTTAACTGGTAAGACTGGATTTAAGCTGGGGAATGGCCAGGGCAGGAACACCAGGGCCCTTGAAAACACTTCAGGGTGTGGCAAGTACTTTAGGGATGCTGACCTAGAATCACAAGCAGGCTCTTTGAGCTGAGGGATTTAATGGGTCATACAATCACTCTTGAACACCTTCCCTGCATTTTAAAAACTAAAACAAGACCCCAAAAGTACAAAAAAGAAAACAATTACTTACATTCCCCACCACCTGGAATTAACCATTGTTTACATTTTGACATATGTGTTTCCCAGTGTTTTCTTTATGACTGTATAGTTTTAAATTCCTTAGGCAATATATGAACCCACTATCATTTTTTTAAATAAAAAATCAGGGGATCCCTGGGTGGCACAGCGGTTTGGCACCTGCCTGTGGCCCAGGGCGCCATCCTGGAGACCCGGGATCGAATCCCACGTCGGGCTCCCGGTGCATGGAGCCTGCTTCTCCCTCTGCCTGTGTCTCTGCCTCTCTCTCTCTCTCTCTCTCTCTGACTATCATAAACAAATAAAAAATAAAATAAAATAAAAAATCAGAATGTTACAAGGAAAGCTAAAGTTCCCTTCCAACTCCGCCCTTCTCCCCACAGAAAGACATTCTTAGGAGTTGGGAGTGTATCTTTTCAGAAAAAAAAAAAAAAAAAAAAAAAAAGCATTACATATTTTTAAATATACCACAGTTCTGTTTGATACGCTGCAAAGATTGAATTATGCTGTGTGCATCATTCTGTCACTTATTGTCTCCATATATTTTGAGCTCTGCCTGTGTGCCTGCATATATAGATCCAATTTATTCCTTCTAACTGGAACATGGTGATCCATTATGAGATACACTCTTCTTTATACTTTCCCTGTCGATGGCCATTGAACTGTTCCTAGTGCTTTGTTATTAGATATGATCCTATAGTGGCCAGCCTCCTTGAATATACCGTCTAAGTATCTCTCCAGGGTAGAGACCAAGAAATAGAGTCGTCAGGGCACAGGGTATTTAAATCTATTTCCCCACCACCTCACCAGTACTTGACATGGTCTAACTCTATTCCTCATTGCATTTTTGTAGATGGGAAGACAGGCCTGGCGTTGTACCGCTTTCTCATAGTCACAGAGCAGGTTAGGTTCGGGGCCAAAAGAAGCCCCCCATGGCCCCTGGTTCCACGGGGCTCAATCTTTGCACCACACCATGTCATCACTGTCAGTTCTCCCTGGAAAATCAGGGGAAGGCGGTAGTATAAGGGGGAGGGTGGGAGGGAATGGATGGAATTCTCCAGCATGGTGATTGTACTGTGAGTGGAAATGACTCCAAATCCTCCCAGAAAATGGCTTCACTGCGCTCCACGGCTGAGCTCCCACCCGAGGCGGTTTCCACCTGCAGCGGTCACAGCTCCGCGCAAGGATCATGATTGGCTCTTCGGGCCCAGACTAGGGTGGGACAGAAATGGCGTCTCTAGCAGCTGGTTTTTCAGGGCAGCAGCCCGGCTCCGGGAGGTGGGGGAGGGCAGCCTCGCGGCCTCGCGCAGGTGCGGAGCCCAGGACGGCCACCCCGCCCCCGGGCTCGCCCGCCGACCCAGCATCCCGCTCCCAGCGCGAGCCCCGGCGACCCCTCCCTTCCGCCTGCAGCACCTCGAGGGGGGCTGGCTCCGGCCGGGCCCTGCAGCCACGCCGGAGTGGCTGGAAGGTGGCGAGCGCTGCAGAGCGCGGCGCTAATGACAAGTCGCAAGGATCCCCCCAGCCAGCGGGCACGCGGCCGCCGCGGCAGCTCGGAGATGCTGGACCCGGGGAGGCACAGGCGGCGACTGCCTGCCGGGAGTTCGCAGTAAGAAACGCAGGGCTGGGTCAGCACTTCTCACTTCCCAGGCTCTGCTCGGGCTGTGGAAGCTCCTCGCCGGGCCCCCCACGGAGCATGAAGCCTCACCCCTGCCTGCACGCTCCTCGGAGGCGCACAAGGGGAGTCTGGGTGAGGTCCCAGGTCCCAGCCCCTCTTAAGAGCTAGTCCTAGTGTGAGATGTTTCTCTCCAGGGGCTGGTCGCCAGATCGCCCCCCCCCCCTTTTTTTTTTCTCCAAGGCAGGAAAGACCAGAGGGAGAATTTGAAGGACAGAACAAAGCTGGCACCGCCCAACCTCCTTTTCAGAGCCTGGAAGCCTCCCTTCCTCTCACAGTTGGGATTACGTGGAGGGCTGGCATTTTTTCCGCAGCAAACTTTTCTTCTTAGCTACCCTGTTTTGAGCCCTTGTTATATGCCAAGCACTGGACTAAGTGCATTAGCTCATCTCCTCCTCTGGATGATCCTAAGACCTTAGCCTCAGAGAGGAGAAGCAACTTCCCAAGGGTCACAAGTGTAGAGTGGCAAAAGTGGGATTATGAAATTTCCCCAGATCCTGTGTTCTAAAAACTGTTTGAGTTTTAAAAGTTTAAAAGATTAACTCTATTTGCTCACTTCCACTAGTCTTTCGCAGATCCTTTTGAAAAAATGACAACCCAGCACAAACACCACAAACGCCAGCCTGCTATTTTTACCCGGTGGGAAGAGGGAACAGGGCGCTGGTATATTGCTGGCAAGGGTGTAAATGGGTAACACTTTTCTGGAAAGCAGTTTGGCCGTTTGAATCAAGAGCTTTAAAAACCGTCATTGCCCTGTAATGAGGAAATTGGCACCTTCTAAGGAGACCGCACTAGCTAGCACTGTGTGAAACGCACATTTCCAGGGACCCAGAGATTCCACTCAAAGAAATCTGTTCTATAGATGGATGCAGTAGCACACGGTCAAAATGGTATATATGTAAGGACATTCATTCTGCGCCGCTCCAACAGCAAAAGATGGAACCAACCTAAAAACATTGCAATAGAATTAAATTCTATGCAATATTTCTAGAAAATGAGGCAGTTCTTTTTATATATGGAATGATCATCAGGAACTATTAAGTGAAGAGAGAAAAATACAAAAGTATGAATCTGATATGCTATTTCTATTTCAAAAAGGAATATCTACATATGTATATATGTGTGTATAAATGTGTGCATTTATATGCATATATTTTTTTCCCGAAGAAAGATACACACACACACACACAAAAACATAATAGTAGGGATCCCTGGGTGGCGCAGCGGTTTGGCACCTGCCTTTGGCCCAGGGCGCGATCCTGGAGACTCGGGATCGAATCCCACGTCGGGCTCCTGGTGCATGGAACCTGCTTCTCCTTCTGTCTATGTCTCTGCCTCTCTCTCTCTCTCTCTGTGTGACTATCATAAATAAAGAATAGTTTGTTTAAAAAAAAAAAACATAATAGTGTTGCCTTTACGGAGAATACCACAGCTGAAGGACCAAGTATGATAAAGACTTTTTTTCATTGTACTTTTAGTACCTTTGGAATTATGTAGCATGTATGCATATTAGCAATTCAGAATTCCACTTATAGAAATAGATTCACTAAAATCCTACCTCTAGACCCAGTAATTCTCCTTTTGGGACTCTAGATTAAGGAAATTATTGGATTTCAAAGATTTATACAAAAAGATATTCATTGAGGTATTACAGTGAAAAAAATGTGGGCAACTCAAAAGTCTAACAATAGAGGCAGAGCTAAGGAATTATGGTATGTACATGTGATGCTGATCATGAAATCATAAAAAAGGATGCTCACAAGAGTATTTTAGTGGCATAGGAAAATGTTTATTATGTTAAATAAAAAAAGTTGGACAGAAATTATTTCTGCAGTATGATCTGATCACTGTAACAATAGTAGGACATAGGAAATAATTGGAAGCAAACATGCCAAGAAGTAAACAATTGTGGCAAGTGGGTGGAGGGATTGTGAATGATTTTTTCTTCCTATACAGCTTTCTATATTTTTCCACTTTTTTGCAATGAGCATCCATGTCTTGGATAACTAAAAAAATAAAGACACTTGCAAATAAATTCCCACAGTATTCAGAACAATTAAAGATATACAAACATACTAACCTAGCAATTCTACTTTTAGAAATAAACCCTACATAGATACACAAATACTCAGAGCATAATATTAATAACAAAAGGTTATAAACAACTGAAGTGTCTGTCAGAGGAGAGTACTTAGTAAGTACAGAATATCCAATATGGAGTTATGGAGAATGGGTAGCTATACCAATGTGGAAAAACTTACAGGGTAATACATATGTTTTTAAAGATTTATTTATTTGAAGAGAGAGGTGAGTGTGCACCAGGGGAGGAGCAGGGGGGGAAGAGGGAGAGAGAATCTCTAACTTATCCCACATTGAGCATAGAGCCCAAGGCGAGGCTCGATCCCACCACCCTGAGATCATGACTTAAGCCAAAATCAATTGTCAGACACTTAACTGACTGAGCCACCCAGGTGCCCCAGGGTAACATATTATTGTGGCAGGAAAAGCCTCTAGCAGAAGAATATGGATGTTATGATTGCATTTATACTAAAGAAAGAAAAGCTGAAATTCTGTGTTTGTACCTAAATGTATGGAGGATGTTAAACTTTACCAGTAGTTGTCTTTGGTGAAGGGAATATACTAAAAAGGAGACTTCTGCTTCGGACTGTACATTTATGTGCGGTGTTTGTTTCTTTTATAAACTTGTGTTCTCATATCATTTGTGTAATTAAAACAACATAATATGGGGAGAAAGTATATGCATAGAGAAAGATCTGAAAAGACACATACCAAAATTATCACTAGTTTTTAGCAGGAATTGGGGATCGGGGCTTGACGTGATGGGTCATTTTCTCAATTTACTTTATATACTTTGGCACTGGCTTTTTCTTTACACCCACACACAAACTACCTTCATAATTAAAACAGCAACATCATAAGTCCTGGCTGATCGGTAGCCGCCTCTGGATTTCTCCAGCTCTCCAATGTCCTTGTTTGAGGGCTCTGCTCTCTTAGGTAACAATCCCGGTCACATGCACGGCCCAGGCGTGCAAAGCCCCAGACAATACCAGGCTCACTTCTCCTCTTACGAAAGAGGAGGAAACCAAGACACTGAGACACAACCTCTGGCAGTCCTGCTGGGAGAGTGGACTCAGGCGACCCGGATCCCAGGCCCCTTCTCTCGCACCTTCAATTTCCAGAGATAACCCATAGCAAGGGAGAGCCAGGACTGTTTCCATCAGGAGAGTGAGGACAGGGCTCGAAGCCACACATTAATGATATCAGTGTAGCATCAAATGAGAGAACAATAAGCCCCATCATTTGCAGAGTTCCCTGGAGGCTCAGCTTCAAGCTCCTTTCCCAGACAATGGCTGGTCACATCCCCACACAGCCTCCTCCAGCTTTTCCAGAGAGACTGCAACAGGACAGGACGTGGGGCCAAATTGGCCTCCAGTGGCCAACACTCTGGGACTCACCTAGAAGGAAGAAGCTAGGGAACCCTCCCAGGGCCTAGGAGCTCAGCACTGGAAGATCTGTTTGCTCCAAAAGCCAAACAGGAGACAATTATGGTGCCGCAGGAGGGCACTGGCCTGGAAGGAAAGAAAGCAGGGTTTTGGGAGCCAGTACTGCCATGGCTCCTTTTGTGACCCTGGCAACTCACCAGATTCTGAGTCCGGGCACGGGCAGTGGGACAGACAGGAGCCTCTGGATCTGGGGGAGAAAGGGCGGTGTCAAGCCCCCTCCCCCTCCAAAGCTGTCTCAGAATCCTAGATGTTGGTGAAGCTGCTGGTCCCTTTCCCAGCGCAGCTGCTGCCTGTCTGTCTCCATGGCAACCAGGCCAAAAGACTAATTTGCCAGGGTCCAGGCTCTGGAGCTTACCTTGGAGCAGAGTTTTAACTTGTCTTTCTGGAAGCCAATCCATTGCCACTCCCAGCAGCCTCTGATCACATCCCCTAGCCATTGCATGGGAAGGACACTGGGCCAGCCAGAAAAAAATACTCCATGTGTCCTCTATAAACCCCACCCACTTAGAGAGAAGAAAGATAAACAGCCTCCTGCCCAATGGCCTTATAACCACTGGTGATTTGTGTTTCAGAGACCCCTGTCCTGCTCCCTGGTTGCTCTGGGCTGCCAGGAGGGATCTGCAGAAATAGATGGTTTACAGAATAGGTTCACTTGCAGTAAGGTCCCCCATCTTACTCCTTTTCATTCCCTCAGGCTCCTCGCTGCTCCCTGCTGGCCTATTGCTGGTCCTGAAGTCCTGCTGTGGCCTATCTGGTTCTAACAAGACCGACCTCTTTTTTTTTTTTTTTTTTTAATATTTTATTTATTTATTTATTTGACAGAGCAAGACACCATTTGACAGAGCAAGAGCAGGCAGAGCAACAGAGGGAGAGGGGCCCTGGGATCATGATCTGAGCCGAAGGCACTTACCTGACTGAGCCACCCAGGTGCCCCTTTTTATTCGTTTCTAAACATAAAATCTTGATGATTACCTCTCTCAGAAACTCATGGGTTTGGCAGGCACTCGGAGTTTTATAGATCTCTCCCTTGGATGTAGTAAAATTTGCCTAACTATATTGGCTTCCCCCAGGGCCATTTTAAATCAAACAGCTATCTTTTTCTATTTGTGCTCTGCTCTCCTGGCTGTAAACTTCCTAGAGGACAGAGATTATACGGCTGTCTCTTCCCAGGATGGCATATTGCCTTGTACACAGCAGATGCGTTCATGAACACTTCAAAAGCACAGAAGCACCTTTATACACCAACCAAAAAAATATTTGCCTTGAATCAGAGGACCTTGTTCTGGGCCTAGCCCCGCAGCTAACTTCCTATGCAACTCTGAGCTAGTCTGTTGCCTTTTCTGGGCCCCTACTCTCCCCATCTGTGAAGTAGGACTGTGATCTCCAAAGATTCCTCCTCAGCTCCAACTCTGTTCGACACAGAAATCCACACAGGGAAACTGGGTCAAGATTAGGATCAATTAAAGAAAAAAGAAATCGTGAAAGTGCAACTTTGCACCCTAATGTCCTAACTGTAAAGGGCTCACAAAATAAATAACATAGTCCATTGCAGATTAGATGCCATCCATGAGATGAATTCTGGAAAGCTAAGTTACCTGCCCTATTCACAGCCCCTTCTGAGGAAGGCTTCCTGAGGAGTTCTTTCTGTATAAAGTTATAGTGGATTGTGACGAAAATCAGTCTTGTTTGGACCTGGGATGGGATGGCCTGGTGGATGCCGGGCCCAGTGGAAACCAATTTCTGCCATGGGGGCTTGGCTGAAGGCCCTGTGTCATGGGGCGAGTTATGCCAGTCTGCAGCAAACTGAAGCAAGTGGATTCTCTCTGAGGAATCACCAACATGACTAGGTCCTCACAGAGACATAGGGACCCTATGGCGCAGGTTATAACCTGAAGAGCATTGCACTGATTTAAAAGCTAGAGATCCTGAGCACGTCAGTTAGCAGGAAAAAAAATCTCTCCTCCTCCGATGGAACCTCATAATAAGGTTTCATCACTGATTTCATTTACATGGGCTTCTTGTAACCCAGAAAGGCAACCCAATACACACAGACATACATACCTAAACATGCCACAAAGAGAACTTCAGGGTGACCACGAGGCTCCATTCCGACATGAGAAAACAGCCACCTCACCTCCTCCAACAGCCCATGCTCCAACCACCTACGGTACTCACGTACTCTTCCACACACGGTATGTTATTTCCTCTGCCACTCCTCCTCCACACACACCCTATCACCTTCCTACTCCTCTTCCTTCTCTGGGGCCTTCTCTGATCCCAACCTGGCTCACCACCACCCTTTCTACATTCCATAGCACCTCGGGTCACCTTGATGAAAGGTCTCCTCAACTGTGGACATCATTTTAAAGTCCTCACATCTAGGTGCCATAATTCTTTGCTTAGATCTATCTCTTCTCCCTTTGAATTCCTCAAAGCCTGGAGATCTCCTTGGGTCCTCAGTACTTAACACAGTGTCTGGCACAGGGGACGTATTCCATAAACATTTTTTTCCAGCACAGAGTGAATGCACGAGAGAACCAATCTGAGGGCCACCAGACTTCATTTTTTTTTTTTTAATTTTTATTTATTTGACGGAGAGTGAGCAAGCAAGTAGGGGTAGAGGCAGGCAGAGGGAGAGAGATGCAGGCTCCCCCCAGAGCAGGGAGCCCGATGTGGGGCTAAAAGCCAAGACTCAGGGATCACGACCTGGGCCAAAGGCTGTCGCTTAAGCACCTGAGCCACCCAGGGACCCCCAGACTTCATTTTTGTATGAAGATATTCAGAATCATGCCTGACATTTGTTACCAGGCTTTTAATATTCTCCAAGCATTTCTGATGTCACTTGTTATTTTGATTCTCATCATACCCAAGAGGTAGGCAAGGAGAGGGCTAAGACTCCCCACAGAAGAGAAGGACCCCAAGACTCTAGAAGTCCAGTGATCTGCTCAAAGCCACAGGACAGATGGTTCAGAGTTGGAGGAGAGCCCTGACCTCCTGACTCTGAAGCTGGGGTTCATTCCACCCCCACCACTGGCTTCTGATGTTCTTGTGGCCTTTCACATGAAAGAGGTTATTGAGAAAAGGAAAGGAGCTTTGAGGCTCCTTTGGGGAAACTTTGAGATCTTTGGCCTTTTGGGGAACCTTCTCCTTCTTAGCAAAAGCCCAAATCCATGGCCCCAGAGAAGGAGGCATCTAGGACTATGGAAGTACTGAGCTTGCAGCCCGCAGAGTTGGGTTCCAAATTTGGGATTTCCACTTTCTAGCTATTTAATCTTGGATAACTTGTTTACTTTCTCTGAACCTCAGTTTCCTAAGAAGTGACAGGTACTTGCTTTACAGAGATGTCATAGAATCTGCGGGTTTCCAGAGCCAAAGTTATACCCTGTTAAAGTATCATACACATGTGAGGGGACAAACAAACCTGACATGGCAAACAAAGCAGCGCGGACATGGCCTCAAGTCTGAACCTGTGCTAAGACATTCCCTCAGATGTAGCTCTATGTATGGGCAGCAGTCACTGGCACAGCGACAGGGCAAACTGCCCTTGGCCATATCATTCCCACCTCTCCTGCCACGTCCCACAGGCAACTGAGGGAAGGACAGGGTAGATGGTTCCATATTAACCTAAACCCTCAAAAAAACATTTTCCTAAATTCCTTGACCTCATAAAAGTGATCTGCTTACCTTGAGACCACTTTATTCATTTATGTTTTAAAAAGATTTTATTGGGGATCCCTGGGTGGCTCAGCGGTTTGGTGCCTGCCTTTGGCCCGGGGCATGATCCTGGAGTCCCGGGATGGAGCCTGCTTCTCCCTCTGCCTGTGTCTCTGCCTCTCTCTCTCTCTCTGTGTCTCTCACGAATAAATAAATAAAAGCTTTTAATTTTAAAAAATTTTTATTTATTTATTCGTGAGAGACACAGAGAGAGGCAGAGACATAGGCAGAGGGAGAAGCAGGCTTCCCACGGGGAGCCCGATTCAGGACTTGATCCCAGGACTCCAGGATCACGACCTGAGCCAAAGGCAGATGCTCAACCACTGAACCACCGAGGCGTCTCTATTCACTTATTTTTAAGTAATTGCCACATCCAACGAGGGGCTCAAACTCACAACCCTGAGATCGAGCATCGACGCTCTACCAACTAAGCCAGCCAGATGCACTGGTGATCTGTTTCCAGCAGTCACCAGGCTCTGACCAGAAGCCCCTTCCTAAACTATCCTTTAGCCATTTTGTTACTTATTTTCCTCCAAGGAGGTGAGTGGGGAGCCCATGCCATACTAGTTCTGACCCTGCTGGCCTTTACTGGAGGAGGAGTTGATATGCATAGGGCCTTGGAGAATTTCCTTTTATTAAGGCCCTGGAAAAGCCACACTCAGCTCTTCACTTATTCATCACCAGATATTACAAAGACTTGCAGAGGAAAAAATGAAATCACTGAGTACTGTGACATTTTACACTCTCTCTTTTGAAATGGCCAGTTGCTACTTGCTCTTATTATTACTTTTTTACATTTCCATTATTAAGGTCATGGGTTCAGTCTCTGTTCTCACACAAGTAATTTCACTTAGAGACAGGAGATCTATTTCACCACTATAGACAGTGCCACTCCCATTGCGCTGTGTGGTCAATATTTGCTTGCCTGTTCTATCCACAAGACAATCAACCCCTTAAAGGCAAGGAATCTACCTTATTCATGTAAGTATTTCCAGTGACTGGCACAGTGCCCAGCATACTATAGGCATTTAATAATGACAGCTACTGTTTGTCACATACCGGGTTAGGTACTTTTTTTTACATAGTATCTCCTATAATCCTTATAACGAGATCTCAAGGTAGAGTTATTATTCCCATTTTACAGATGGGGAAACTGAGGCTCAGAAAGGTGAAATAGCATGTCAAAGGTGACACAGCCAGTAAAGAGCAGAATCAGGATTGAATAGAGGCTGACTAGCTTTAGGGCGGGTTCTCTTGCCATTCATGTCCCCTGCTGAGAGACCCTTTCCTAGGGCATTTCTGCAGCTGAGGCAGAGGCTGGCTCTGAGCCTCCATCCTGTATTCCTGACTCTCTCTGGGGCCTTCACCTCTTGTGTTCCCAGTTCCTCTGTTTTCCCAACAATAGAATGGGGCACTGATTCTTTTTCCAGGTGCCTTTCCTTATACCTGATGACTGCAATGGTGGAGGCAAGGATTTCTTACCACAAGTGCCCAGGGACTAACTGGAAAGGAAAAATTCGTAATGATTAAAATAATGAGGCAGTTAAGGGACACTTCAGGCTCGTCTGTCCTCGGGGGAGCTTTACATCCTAATCTGGACCAAGCCACTGCCTCCTTCCCCAATGGGGCTGATTTGATGGTCTATAAAATGATGATAATAATGCTGACCCTTCTCATGGGAAGGAAAAGGAGATACATAGGAGGAGTTAAGGCTTAGACTGGGAAAAGATTAGAGATGAAAAAGCACGAGTTTCAGGCTGAATTTAGAGCATGACATCATTTCTTTTCAGAGCCCAAAGTCTCTTTTAAGCCATGTTTATGAAATTGCTTTTGGAGTTCCTTGAACCCCTCATTTTTCCAACTGTCTACCTCCTATAACAGGACTCCAAAAAGGGGAGACCTAAGTCCAGAGGGTGCTGAGACTCAAGCCTTCACAGGACAGGCTGGAGATTCAAAGGCCCACACAGCTCCCACCCCCACCAAGGAGTGAAGGACAGTGAAAACAGAAGGAGGTGACAGCTTGGAAGGCAGCTTTGGCTAGCTCCAGGTGCAGGAGAATTTTCAGTGGGAGACAAACAGGTCATGGAGAGGGAGGGTCACGCTGAGCTAGGGAGGGGTCCCTCACCAGTGTGTCCCTCGGGTCCATGCCTGGACTGCCACAGCAGAGCAGACCCTGTCGTCTGAGGGCTTGTGGGCTCGGAAAGATAAAAGTGGTATTTAGCAGAAGAGAGAAAAATGTATTCAACTCCCAGCCCAGTTATGATTTAGACACAGCCGTGGGCAGAATAGCAATGAGCTCCTTATTTTAAACAAGTGGTAGAGAGATGGAAATAGATCAAGGGTGTTGAATCAGTGGAGGTTTTTGCAATCAGTGAACGGATGGCAGACCACACCCTTGTCAGGCAGGGAAAAGAGAGAAAAATGAAGAACCTTCCTTAAGAACAAAAAGCCACTCTTTTCAGAGAGGAGTGTTCGCGGATTGCTGGCGAGCAGCTTGCGTCTAATCATCACCAGAGAAGGTTCAGATCTCTTCTTGGTGCTGGACTCAGGAATGGAGGAAGCCGTAGCCCCTCCCCTTGGGACTCTGGATCCAAGTAAGATCCTCTAAAACTGAGGGAACCCTAGACTGGATGGACCCTCAAGGTCATCTAACAAAAGCTATGACAGTGGTTCCTATTCATATATTTGGTGCCATTTTCTATATACTTTTGTTCCAATCTTACAGCATTCTCATGAAGTAGGTACTTGTATCTGCATACTATAAATAAGAAAGTTAAAGTTCAGGCTGAAGTCCAGCCCAAGGCCACATGATGAAAAGTGGAGTCAGGACTTGAATTTAGGCCTGTCTGACCCCAAAATCCATGTTTTCCCGACTATACCACAGAGGCCTTGGCTCAATTATTACTTCTCAGTGAGGCCTTCCCTGGCCACCTGAAGTGCCCCATCCCTGGCACTCTCTATGCCCTGCCCCTATTTTATTTCCTTGCTCAGTATTTAAAAGCATCTGACCTACTATATTTTTACTGATTCGTTTACTATCTGTTTTCTTCCCCTAAAACCCAGGCTCAACGAAGGCAAAGATTCTTATCCATATCCGTAGTGCCTAAAACAGTATCTGGAAAATTAATGAATATTCAGTGAAGAGATGAATGTTGAAAAACCTCTTGCCTGACTTTCTACTGGAAAGCTAACACTGAAATGCATACCACTACCACTTTTGATAAAAAGCAACCCAACGGTCCTTTAGAAAACTTGAAGTTTCTAGACTCTGATGGAGTAAAACAGAGAGTAAACAGCAGGTCTGCCTTTTAGAAGAAAGGGGAGCAAAAGATGGCATCCCAGCTACCAAGGTGGGCGAGATGCAGACATGAGGTGCTAGTTCACAAGCTAATTTGAGTGCACACTGGGATCTGTGAAGAAGGAAATAAACAGGTAACTAGAGATGCAGAGACAGACAGTGGAGCTCAGTCTCTAAGAAGAATCCACAATGCCATTCCACGACTTCATTTGGCATGGATCGTGTGTGTGCTTGTTGCCAATAATTCTTACTTCATTTAGGGAGATAAAAAAGGTGGGGTACGCATCAGGCTCCCTGGAGGAAGCCTGCTTCTCCTTCTGCCTATGTCTCTGCCTCTTTCTCTGTATCTCTCATGAATAAATAAATAAAATCTTAAAAAAAAAAAAAAAATAGGTGGGGTGGGGGGAATAGGACTTCCCTGTAGGACAGACATCGACCATACCATGGAAAAGATTTACAAAGTCACTTGAAAGTAGTGGTTCTTTGGGGCACCTGAGTGGCATAGTCAGTTAATCATTTGACTCTTGGTTTCAGCTTAGGCCCTGATCTCAGGGTCTTCAGATCAAGCCCCTCACTGAGAACCTGATTAAGATTCTCTTTCTGCCCCTCCCGGGTGCTCATGCACGAGGAGAAATGGCTATCCCCATTCGAGCACTGCTAAAGGGAGGGCTGCCCTGGTCCAAGAACCTATTCATTTGTCCCTGGTGGCAATGGTTTCATCCTACTATGGAGATACGTGTAGCAGGCCTTAACTTGGTATCTTTAACATTTGAATCATGTCATCCAATTCCCCTGACTCTGCCAATGGAGGGCCTATAGGGAGTGAAAGTTTTGGCCAAGGGACAGGCAGTCTGGTCCCCTCCACTAACATTTCTCATTGTAAATAGTGAACCAGCATTCTGGGTTTCATAGAACAGTCTGTGAGTATGGCTAACCCCTTCCTCCTGTGCTGACATACAGATCAGTTTTCTATACCCACAGGGCTTCTTGGGTGACAGCCAGTAAGCCCCAATGTGCTGAGATTGAGAGCTCTTATTTTCTACTACATTTTCTAATGAGTAATTTCTTTTTTTTTTTTTAAGACTATTTATTTATTCATGAGAGGCACACAGAGAGAGAGAGGCAGAGACACAGGCAGAGGGAGAAGCAGGCTCCATGCAGGGAGCCCGATGTGGGACTCAATCCCGGGACTCCAGGATCACACCCTGGGCCAAAGGCAGGCGCTAAACCGCTGATCCAGGGATCCCCTCTAATGAGTAATTTCTCAGAGAGGAATCTACCTAAAGAAAATAATTAGAAGTTGAGATGTATATATGTACCTACAGAAGATGTCCACTATAGTGGATTTCTAAAAGTTTCTATTTTGAGTTAATTTTTATTTACCATTAAAGATTTATTTATTTGAGAGAGAGAGAGAGAGAGAGTGCAATCGCACATGAGCAGGAAGAGGGGCACAAGGAGAGGGATAGAGGATCTCAAGCAGACTCCATGATCACCGTGAAGCACAATATGCTTGGGGCTCAATCTCACAACCCCAAGATCACGACCTGAGCCAAAACCAAGGATCGAATGCTCAACCGACTGTACTACGTAGGCACCCGTTGAGTTAATTTTTAGATTAATATGTAGTTGTAAGAAATAATACTTAGAATATATATAGGGAATATTTAGAGATTCCCTATATCCTTCACCTAGTTTTCCCTAATGATAGCAGTCTCAGTCTGTTTAGGCTGCTATAACAAAAACACCAAAGAATGGGTGTTTTATTTTTTTTTTTTTTTTTTTTTTTTTTTTTTTTTTTTTTTTAGAATGGGTGTTTTAAAAGACAAACATTTATGGGGCACCTGGGTGGCTCAGTGGTTGAGCATCTGCCTTTGGCTCTGGTTGTGACCTCGGGGTCCTGGGATCAAGTCTCATATCAGGGTCCCTGCGGGGAGCCTGCTTCTCCCTCTGCCCATGTCTCTGCCTCTCTCTGTGTGTCTCTCATGAATAAATAAAATCTTTTTAAAAACCCAACATTTATTTCTCACAGTTCTGGAAGCTGTGAAGTCCAAGCTGGAGGAATCAACAGATTACATGTCTGGTGAGAGCCCCTTTCCTGATTTAGAGCGAGTAATAGGGTTTAGGTGGGATTACGAGTGTGGGGCCCTCATGATGGAATCAGTGGTTCTATAGGAATGGAAGACACAGGGAGAAGACAGCTATGTGCAGGCCAGGAAGAGGGTCCTCACCAGGAACCAAATCAGCTGGCACCTGCATTTTGGACTTTCCAGCCTCAAACACTGTGAGAAAGAAATGTCTGTTGTTTAAGCACCCCAGATTATGATATTTTGTTATGGCAGCCCAAGCTAACTAAGACAGCCTCTCTTATTCACCGAATGAGAGTAGCAGGTGTGTGTATGTATGTGTAGAGGGGGGAAAAGGGAAGGGAAACCAAATTAAAACCAAAACTTTTGACTCTAGGCTGAGACTCTACTGTGAGGAGGGACCGCTCCCTGGGGAGGCAATTGCTCTGTTTGCCCCGGGGGCTCCAGGCACTGTGTGCAGCCTCTGGATCTCCCAGGCACCTAGCAGAGTAGAGGAAGTCTAGAGGCTCTCCTGCTCTAGTTTTCAACAGGGTGGAACAAGGAAGTGAAGGCATCCTCTGGGCCTTAGCCTTTATTCATGAAAGACTAGGAGGTTGGAGAGACTTGAGTGGCAGGGGCAGGAGATGGAAGCAGCCAGCTAGCTCACCCTTGCCTGTTTTACCCTCACCTTCCTGATCTGAACCCAGGAGGAAGAGGAAGGGGGTGTGGGGGTCGAGACACAGGATGGGTGGAGCATCTGCTCAGGCAGTAACCCGCAGGACACAAATAAGGGCAGAGTCTGGGGCTTGAATCTGCTCTGCCTTAGACTGGGCCCTTTCTGCAGAGACTGTGTCCTATCTGGTAAGAGTATTGGCCTGAGAGTCTGCTATCTGAGTCTCATTCCAACTGGGCCTCAAAGCAGAGTAGTTTGGCAAAGCGAATTCGATATGAGGGACATTTTGATAGAACTGAGTCAAAATAGAAAATTACCGTTAAAAAAATCACCAAGTTGCCTGGTGGCTCAGTGGACAAGTCGTGATCCTGGGGTCCTGGGATCGAATCCTGCATCAGGCTCCCCATGAGAGGCCTGCTTCTCCCTCTGCCTATGTCTCTGTCTCTCTGTGTCTTTCACGAATAAATAAGTAAAACTTTTTAAAAAATAAAATAAAAATAACTAAAATTTTAAAAATCACTAAGTAACATCTGAAAAACATATCCAACCCTTACTTGCTCTCGACCCTCCCCTTACCCTTGGCTCTCACCCCTGACCATTCCTGATTTCTACCTGTCTCTGACCCCCTCTCTATTGCAGATCATTCATGACTTTCAGAAGTGAGAGCCAGCACTGGGTGGAGCTCAGAGCAGATGTGAGGGTGTCTGCTTTGCATGAACCCCTTGACAGTAAAAAAAACAAAACAAAACAAAAAAAAAACAAAGTTCTAAATTTAATGATTTGGTTTTTCGGGTAGATGCCCTCATATGAATAGTGTTGTGCCAATGCATCCCAGGGTTGAATGGCTGCTTTCAAATCTGCTAAAGTTATTGGAAGTGATTTCTAAACAAAGAGATATCTCTGGGAGGGTTCTCAAGTGAAAAAGCTAGCAGTCCCAGAAGGGAAAAAGAGACAGCTCCGTCTGAGAATGAAATACTCTAAAATCCTTATGAGGATATAGGGGTCTGCCTGTCTGGCATTCTGCCCTTTGCTAGGCTGGCCTGTCCTCTGCCATCCCCCATGGTTCTGGTAAACATGGTGTCATGCCTGTCTCAGGCATAAGAAGTAGGCCATGACTCAAGCCTGGTCAATTTTAGTACCCATCTTCTGGACACAGCAACTGGTCGGAGGTACAGAATCCAAGTAGAGTCAGCCACCTTCCATGGGGTCTAGTGATATGTGCCTGGGAGAGAACACTCTAGGATCTTCCTGTGGGATTGTGGACTATAAAGACGACGGGAGGGGCACCTGGGTGGCTCAGTGGTTGAGCATCTGCCTTTGGCTCAGGGCAGGATCCCAGGGTGGAGTCTCACATTGGGCTCCCTGAAGGGAGCCTTCTTCTCTCCCTGCCTGTTTCTGCCTCTTTCTGTGTGTCTTTCATGAATAAATAAGTAAATCTTAAGGAAAAAATAAAAATAAAGATGATGGGAGTCTGGGGCCGCTGGCAGCCATCTTGCTACCATGCAGATAATCTGCAGCCCTACTATAAACTTTCTAAGCCATAAATTGTTTTTGCTTAAGCTGGATCAAGCCTCTTTGCTGTCCACTGCAACTAAGAGACCAGTAACATATTGTCCCAGTCCTTTATTTTAGAACTTCTGCAATCCAGAGATTGCCTATCGGGAGGCTTGCTTATTGACAGGTCCTGTCCACTTCTCAGAGCCCATAGTCAGAACTACCACAAAGAGATCCTTTGTGGGAAAAAAAAAACCTCTCATGTTTCCGAGGAACCTACACCAGCTATCTATCTAATCGGCCAAGTCCTTTATTCATAAGTGTCTTTCAATCAAAAAGAGATACATCCTAGGCACCTACTGGTGAAGTGTCTGACCTTTGAGGATAAAAGTTGGCCTCCAGAATTCCTAGAGATAAAGGATCAAGACTTAGATTGGCATCAGATCTCTTACCAACGGTACTGCATGCTGGAAGACAAAGGAATGAGGTCTTCAAAGGTCTGAGGGAAAAAAATGAATTTGTATCTAGAATTCTCTCCCCAGCCAAATTAACATACACATCCAAGGTCCTATAAGGACTCCAAGTTTCCCTGTCATACAACCTTTCAAAAAAGTATGAATACTCAAGCAAAAGGAAAAAGGAATCCCAGAAAGAAATGGCCCTGAATGGGATACAGGAAACAGAGGAACCAGACCTATGAAGGTGATATTTTATAAACTCCATGAGTAAGAGTCAAAATTATTGAATCCAGGTGTGTGTGTGTTGGGGGGGTTACAGGTGTTCTTTGTACTATGATTTCGACACTATTCTATGTTTGAAATTTCTCATAATACAAAGTTGGAAAAAAATAGCACAAGGATCAGGAGGAAAAAAAATAACAACACATACCTTTTGCATCAACAAGAAAAAAGGCAGTCCAATGCCAGGATAAATTAAAACACAGATTATTTAAACTTTTTTTTTTTTTTAAGACTTTATTTATTCACGATAGTCACACAGAGAGAGACGGAGAGGCAGAGACACAGACAGAGGGAGAAGCAGGCTCCATGCAGGGAGCCCGACGTGGGATTCGATCCCAGGTCTCCAGGATCATGCCCTGGGCCAAAGGCAGGCGCCAAACCGCTGCGCCACCCAGAGATCCCAAAACACAGATTATTTAATGCTTTGTTAACACAGTTGTTTGGGACGCCTGGGTGGCTCAGGAGCTGGGTTTCTGCCTTCGGCTCAGGTCATGATTCTGGGATCCTCCCTGAGAGGAGCCTGCTTTTCCCTCTGCCTATGTCTCTGCACACCCGCCCTGTGTCTCTCATGAATAAATAAATCTTTTTTTTTTCAAAGATTTTATTTATTTATTCATGAGAGAGAGAGAGAGAGAGAGAGAGAAAGGCAGAGACACAGGAGAAGCAGGCTCCATGCAGGGAACCCGACGTGGGACTCCATCCCAGGTCTCCAGGATCATGCCCTGGGCTGAAGGCGCGCTAAACCGCTGAGCCACCTGGGCTGCCCGAATAAATAAATCTTTTAAAAAAACACATAGGTGTTTCCTAATTTACTATGTTCTACCATCTAGATATTTAAATCTGCACTCATTAAGAAACATGGGATTTTTAGGATGCACAATGTAAATGTACTCAATACCACAGAACCGTACACTTAAGAGGGATTAAAAGGGTAAATTTCACGTTATATGTATTTTACCACAGTGAATTTTTAAAAATGAAATGTGATCTTTAAAAATCCTATCTTTTTATTTTATAAAACCCTAGTTGGAGTTTTTTGGGAAAACAATAACTTTTGCAATGAAGAAACATTTATGTGTTGCAAGAAACAATTTTGTATGTTTGCTTTTTTTTTTTTTTTTTTTTTGTACACATGAGCAAGGGTTTCCTCAGGTTTGCCTAGGAGTAGACTTGCTGATTGTAGGGTATGTGCATCTTTGACTCTGTAAGATATTTCCAAAGTGGTTGCACCAACTCACTGCTGTGCCACCAGAAGGCCATGAATATTCCTAATGAGTATTTCCCCGAATTCCACACTTTTGCTGGCTTTCATGTTTTCAGACTTCCGCATTTTGGGTGTGAAATCTGAGTTTCATTTCTATAGAGCAGGGGTGAGTGGGATGTGATTTGTCAGCCTGGATGAATAGCCAAGACAGTGCCCAACATCTGGTCCAGCAGTGACAAAAGCAGGTATGATGTTGGTTGAGTTGAATTGACTAGGGACACTTGTCCTTCATGGAGTCCTTTGTGTGAAGGGGGCACCAGTGTGCAGGAGGACCTGGATGGCAGAAACTAACAACCCTGAGATGTAGATCTCAGGCGCTGGCAGCAGACAGGGCCTAGAAGATGCTGGAGCAGCTTGTGTGAGGCTTGCAGGGTGGGTTTTTAAGAGGAGAGTCTGTGGCAATGCTGGAACAGAATTTGATGAAGAGAAGAGGGGAGAGGGTAAGAAGAGACTAGTGCCTATTCCAAAGCTCAGAAGCAGGAGAAAATTCTGCATTGAAGGAAGAAGATGGGGGATCCCTGGGTGGCGCAGCGGTTTGGCGCCTGCCTTTGGCCCAGGGCGCGGTCCTGGAGACCCGGGATCGAATCCCACGTCGGGCTCCCGGTGCATGGAGCCTGCTTCTCCCTCTGCCTATGTCTCTGCCTCTCTCTCTCTCTCTGTGTGACTATCATAAATAAATAAATTTAAAAAAAAATTTTTTTTGAAGGAAGAAGATGGGCGTGTTTAGTAGGAAAGAGTTCAGAGAATAATCAGAAATACGGACAGTGAGGTAAGATTATTAAATTGGTGCATGCCTCAGTATCTCCAATCAGAAAAGCAGGCTACTGATGGCACCTATCTCATAAAAGTGTTGAGCTCATTACATAAAATAATCTCTCTAAGGCACTTGGCATAATGCCTAGAACAAAAATTCAATAAGTATTAGCTCTTGTTAAATAAGTTGTCCAAGATCACATAGCTCAACTCATGAGTGGGTGTCTAGGATTTGAATAGTTCTCTGATTTCAAAGCCCAGACCTTAACCACTCTGCTCTACCGACTACCTACCATTTATGGAGCACAGTGCTCTACATACTCCACATTATTTATCTCATTTACTCCTTATCACATCCCTGAGCTGGGTATTACCATTTTACAGAAGAGGAAACTGGGGCATGGCTTAACTCTCACAGTTGGGAGGACTCATATGCAGGCCTGCCAGGCTCCAGGGCCCTCTCCCCACCGTTACCCTGGGAGTCTCCTGGCCTGGGTCCCAATCCCAGATCTGCTACTGATCAACCTGCATCACTGAGCCTGTTTCTTCACTTTGTAAATAATGGGTTAGTTAGAGAATGATCTCTCTGGTCCCTTTAAGCTCTACTGTTCTGGGAAGGTAGATTTGATGAAATCAGACAGTGTTCCAGGTAGGAGAGAGGGGTATGAGTCAGACGGATCCCCATCCCCATCTGACTGCACAACATCAACCAACAGACATCCAGAGGCGCCAAGAGAGGAATCCAGGTCTCCAAAGCGTTAGTCATCGTCTGCTCCCGCCCCCCAGGGGACCAGCAGGGATGGTGCTCCAATTATAGTGGATTGATGAGGGGCCTCTAGGATGATGAAAGGGTGGGAGAGGGCATGTCAGAGGGCACACTGGGAGATCAGAACTACTTAGCCCAGAGAAGAGAAGGCAAGACGGGCCAGGCTTCAAGTCTCCAGTGAGTACGGGGTCTGAGTGGCAGGGGAGAAAGAACACAAGGGTAAGTCTCAGGGTGCCTGGGACCTGGCCTTAGTCCTGGCTCTGACACTAACAAGCAGTAACACCTTTGTTTGACAAGTTACTTCCTCTCTCCAATCTTCCTTTTCCACATCTAAAATACTAGGAAAATAACTTTAAAGAGAAATCCCACCAATTTATACAAAGAAATGTAAAATATTACAGCCAAAAACAACTAAAAATGGCTCAAAACCCTGGCAATGGGAAAAACTGCTAAGCAGACCTAAACAGGACGGTGGTGGTTGATGCAACAGAATATTAAAGTCATCTGAAATGCTGAACAGTAACAAACATTTATTGCACGCTATGTGCCAGGCACTGAGGAGAGGTCTTGACATGCATGATCTCATCTAATATCCTCAAGCATCTTCTGAGGTAGATATGATTGCATTTTTCAGATGAGTTAGCTGAAGCCCTGAGAGGTTCAGTCCCCCAACATGTTAATAAGTGATAACATCAGGACTCAAATTCAGAGGTCCATCTAGCTCAGAAGGCTCTGGCCCTAATTTACACTCTCCTGTTAGATGGGAGGACCGTGCAGAAATAGAAAAATGGATATACGAAAGTGTGAAGCAGTGGGAAAAAAACTCTCGAGAGTGATTATGTTAATGTAAGAATGTTGGCACCAACACTAGGTTTGGAAATTTATAAATAGGCAATTTAGGATGATGAGAAGTTACTCGGAGCTGCTGAAGTTTAAATGTTTCTGCTTAATTTTTGGTAGTAAAGATGATGAAATGTGGAATCCCTGGGTGAGGGGTGAGTATAGATGATGGGGCCTTTCTAGTTTTACTAGTAATTTTCTAGGTGAGCAGAGAGGGAAAGTACAGCTGCACTTTCTCATCCCTGAGAAGAGATTGGAAGTCTAGTCACATAATATCCCTGCTTCAAGCTTTTCGGTTACTTCATGTTGCCTACAGCACTGGACTTCAACCTTGGCTGCCTATCAGTCACCTAAGAAACTTTTTATTTCATTTTTTTTAGGTAGGCTCCATGCCCTATGTGGGGCTTGAGCTCACGACCCCCAGATCAAGAGTTGTACATTCTACCGACTGAGCCAGCCAGGCACTCCTCACCTGAGAAACTTTTAAAACTAATATCTGGATCCATTCCCAGAGATTCTTATTTAATTGATATGGGTGTAGCGTTGGCATTGGAAGTTTTAAAATCTTCTCATGTGATTCCAATATGTGGAAACATCTGAAAATCACTGGCCTGATAATAAAGGCCTAATTTCTTCACTGGACACAGAAACCCATTTTTTACCTATTTCCTCCAAACTGGTTACAATGTCCTGAATATGCAATGCCCTGCTATTTATATTTCTGTGTCTTCACATGTTATTTCTTGTGCTTGGAAAGCCTTCTCCCTTGGCCATCTGGAAAACTCCATTCATCTTTAATACTGTGGTAGCCAGCTTCCATGATGATCCCCTGTAATCACCACCTCCTGGCATTCACACCCTTGGAGTGTGTCCCCTCCCACACTGAATAGGCCAGGCCTAAATAATATGATATCGTGGATACCATGGAATATGACTTCCAAAGATGGGTCATAACAGACACTGCAGCTTCCATCTTACTCTCTCTTGGATCACTTGTTCTGGGAGAAGCCAGCTGCCATGTCTTGAGCAGCAGCCCCACCGAGAGCTCCATGAGATAAGGCCCTCCTGCCAACAGCCTTGTGAGTGAGCCAGCCTGGAAGTGGATCCTCCAGTCTTAGTCAAGCCTTCAGATGACAGTAATCCCAGCTGACATTCTGACTGCAACCTCATGAGAGATCTTAAGCCAGAACCACCCAGCTAAGCCACTCCAGAATTCCTGAGCCATAAAGTGTAAGATAATGTTTGTTGTTCTAAGCTGCTAAATTTGGGGTTCTTATGCCACAATAACTAATACAAATACCAAGCTCAAGTATATGATACTCTCTGAGAGCTTTGCTCCTCTGCTGAAGTTGAACTAATCTCCCTGTGCCATTTCGGATCCTTAGCACCTAGTATAGTGCTCATGACTTTGCCTAACTGTTGGCCTTTCTCACCCTCTAGATTCAGTTCCATGAAGACCAGGCCAACCATTAGTGTAAATGAACACGTGTGAGAAACGCTATCTGCATTGATTCGCACAGACCTTCTAGCCCAGGTTTCTTCTCTACACAAAAACTCCAAGGTAGGACTGCTGGAAACCATGGATTTCATGGTGAGTGGGTCCTGAGGATTTTCTTAATAATCCAACAAAACAGGGCACCTGGGTGGCTTGGTAGTTGATGGCCTGCCTTTGGCTCAGGTCGTGATCCTGGGGTCCTGGGATTAAGTCCCGCATCAGGGTCTACGGGGAGCCTGCTTCTCCCTCTGCTTCTGCCTCTCTCTCTGTCTTTCATGAATAAATTAAAAAAAAAAAAAAAAAAAAAGACCTGTTCTGAGATCAAGAGTCAGACCCTTAATGGACTAAGCCATCCAGGCACCCTCAGATCTGGATTTTAATTCAAATCTACCAACTACTTGCTGAACTTCTCTACTTCTCTGAGCTTTGGTTTGTTCTTCCAATTCTAAAATTTAATGATTCGCTATTTTCAGCCAGTAATTAGTCTTTTTCCACAGAGAAGAGAAAAATAGGCTAATAGTGTTTAATCATAACAGGGGTTCTCAAACTAGGCTGCATATCAGGATATCCCTGGAGCTTATAACACACACACACACACACACACACACACACACAGATGCGTGTGTGTGCCCACACACCTCTGGAGCCTACCCTATACCTTCTGATTCAGCTTCTCTGGGTCTCTGGAGACATGGCCAGGGCAACTGTATTTTTATAGAATTCCAAAGTGATTCTGATATGCATCTAGAGCTGAGAATCACTAATCTACAATATATAAGTTAGAGATTTAAAAAATTTTTTTTTCTGCCAGTTGTTTGGCTCCATGGCTTAGAGTATAGTACTAATGGGTTTGTTCTCTGAACTGTTAACTTCATGTGAGGTGGATGGATGATTGACTGTTGGAACCAGTCCATCTCTACTGCTAGAAAAGCATTCAAGGTGCACTATTAGGACTCAGTTGGATCCTCAACGAAAATGACTCTTGGTATGACCCAACTAATGTTTAGGGCATTTACTGGAGATCAAATGATGTGTTATTTTAGCTTTTATTTTAGCTTACATGGAGTAAGGAACTGCTTTCTTGGTAAGGTAGGAATGAACAGAAATTAAGAGCACTGACTTTGGAACCCAACAGTTTAGGTTCAAATCCTGGCTGCAGGACTTACGTACAGGCTGGGTGACTGTGGCTGAGCTGGCCCATCTTTCTGAACCTCATTTTCCTGAGCTGTTATATGGGAATAACATGAACTACCTTGCAGGGATGTTGTTAGGATTAAATGATACAATCTATGTAAAACACTTAGCACAGAATCTGGCACAAAACAAGTGCTCATTATGTAGCAGCACACCGGCAAAAACAAAATATGGCACTTTTGTTATTAATAGCAATATATATTTGTCTAGTGCCTTGTAAATTACAAAGTGCTCTTACATCTGCCACTGAAACCCTCTCCTCCTCCCTCCCCTGGCCCCCATCCTGAGGTGGGCACCACAGACATCAGTGACCCCATTTTACAGAAAAAGAAAGAAAGGCTCAGAAAGGTTCGCTGGCTCCAGATCAAATGGCAAAAAAGTGTGTCTGGATTCAGACCTGGGTGTGATACCATGAAAATGAATAATTATACACGCACACTTGGCAGGCTGAACATCTAGGGACCATCTGGCTTAGCAGGCTGAGGAAGACTGTATTTCTGAGCAGCTTCTTTTTTTAGATGAAAGCAAGATGGGGAAAATGAGCTGGCAAACTTTCCCTCATTTTCACTATCAGTGGGATTCGTGCTCAGTTTTTTTTTTTTTTTTTTTTTTTTTTTTTAATTTTTATTTATTTATGATAGTCACACAGAGAGAGCGAGAGAGGCAGAGACACAGGCAGAGGGAGAAACAGGCTCCATGCACCGGGAGCCCGATGTGGGATTCGATCCCGGGTCTCCAGGATCGCGCCCTGGGCCAAAGGCAGGCGCCAAACCGCTGCGCCACCCAGGGATCCCGCTCAGTTTTGCCTTCCTTCTAACTCTCAGACGCTCCACGTCCATGTATCTCTGTTCACTCCAGCTGCCCTTGGCCGCACCGTCCTTGGCTCTGCCCTGGGCCCCACAGCTGGGATCTGAGAAAACCAAAAAGAAAAGGAAGCAGGGGCAGCTGGAGACATTCAGAGGGTTGGGGAACACCAGCTGTTCCCAAGTCTGGCTGGGGAACAAGAAGCCTGCTGCGAAGCGGGGCAGGATGGGAGGGGACAGTGATCCCTGCTCCCTCACCACGCAACAGGAGGATGCTTTTCCCGGGCAACAGAGGGGTTCTGCTCCTGGAATGATGTAAGCCAGGGCCACACTAAATATGGTACAAATGTGTTTCTTGTAGGGAGTAGGAGGCCAAGAGGCCAAATGATAGCTGAGTCTCATCAAGAAGGCTTTCAGAGAAGAGGGGAGCTTGAAAGGGGCCTAATGGATTAACAGGACTTGGAAGTACAGAAGTGAGGGTGGGAGGCCCTGCAAGCAAGCAAACATCCTGAGGAAGGGCATGTTGGTCTGGGGAATGGGTGGGCATATTAGGGGGTCTGTGCATGTTGGTCTGGGGAATGGGTGAGCATGTTAGGGGGTCTGTGGAAAAAGAGTGTGTGGTAAGAAGCAGAGGATAGGACGGGTAAGGAAAGACCAGACGGAGGGAGGGGGCAAGACACCATCCTACAGAAACAAGGGAGTCATGCAGATTGCTGACAACTCCAGGGCAGAGCCCTGCAATGGCAGAACAGAAGGGCCTCGGGGATTAGCCAATTCAACAACCACCATCCCACATCCTAACCTAGACAGGGAAGCCGAAGTCACAAGAGGAAAGGCACATGGGTGAGGTCACCCAGCAAGAGACCGTGACAAGACAGTCCGTGACAGGGTGGAGACAAGAACCCAGGGCTCCAGCCCAGCACTCTAGTCCTCTTCCTGTCAGACCACCTTGCCAGGCTGGCATTCTTCTTCTTTTTTTTTTTTAAAGATTTATTTACTTATTTATTCATTCATTCATTCATTCATTCATTCATAGAGACACACAGAGAGAGAGAGAGAGGCAGAGACACAGGCAGAGGGAGAAGCAGGCACCATGCAGAGAGCCTGACGTGGGCCTTGATCCAGGGTCTCCAGGATCACACCCTAGGTTGCAGGTGCCACTAAACCGCTGCGCCACCGGGGCTGCCCCAGGCTGGCATTCTGATACGAAAGTAGAATGGTAGGCAGATTTGGCAGCAGGACATAGGGAGAAAGAGATTAGTCCAGGGGCAAGCTGCTGGTGAGACTAGCCTCAAAGAGGTGGGAGGACACACAGGGCCTGCGGGGGGAAGTCAGAGCTAGCAGTGACGGGGAGAGCTGTGCCAAGACCTGGGAAGTGTCTCCTGAAGAGGTCACAGGCCACTTTAGCCCCATTATGTCCACCTCAGGGACAGCAGGCAATTACTGTAGCTAGCCTCTACTACAAACTCCCTCCTTCCTCCCCCACTCTACACTGACCTCTGATTTTCCCACTCAAACTGAGGACCTCCAGGTTACACTGATGCATAGACAGGATGCATGGATGATCAGGTGTGAAACTGAAACCCAAACCAGAACCTAAGAGCGTAGACTCCTGGTGGTGAAGGGAGCCTGCAAGGCTACAACGGCAGGGTGGGTTTCAAGTGTTGATTTGAGGAGCAGGGAAATCAGGGAAAAGAGAACAGAAAACCTGTCTATTCATCTACCCCCCTCCTCCTCACACAATGCAAGCAGTTGGGTGGCATTGGGCAGGCTTCTTGTGAGGGAAGTATTGGGGAAGCCAGACAAGCTGCAGGAAGAACTCAGACCAGGACCACTGGGGTCCACTCAGTGAAGGGCAAATAATACCTGACCACACAGGAATGGAAGGAGGACCAAAGAACACAATCCTTGTCATAGCCAATGTTGCTAGAAGCCCTTAGGATAGATACTGTGCTAAGTGCCTTACATGTATTACTTCATTTAATTATTATAACTCGAAGACGTAAATACAATCCAAATTCTCGTTTTGCAAATGAGGAAACCAAAGTTCATAGAAGGAACAGCATGAAGTTTTGGGAGACCTATCTGATTTTGAAGATCATCTTCTCAACCCCTGAACTGCTTTCCTCATGTATTAAACCAACCAAGCACTTAACTCACAGTTCTTGGTGAGGCACACTTCTTTCCCTAACCCTTTTCTCAATAATACTGAGGATGTCACTGAGTCTAAATATAAGTTGTAGAGAAATTGCTGGAGTTTGACTTTTTTTTTTTAAGGATTTTATTCTTTTTTTTTTCTTTTTTTTTTTTTTTTTTTTTTAAGGGTTTTATTCTTAAGTGAGCTCTATACCTAATGTGGAGCTCGATCTTATTACCTCTGAGATCAAGAGTTGCATGTTCCACTGACTGAGCCAGCCAGGTACCCCAAGTAGTCTGATATTTTTTATTCAGCTTCTCATAAAATTGCATTCTTCATTCCCTGATAGTTTAAAGAGACAGAGGAAGAAGGTACAAAACTGAGTATGTGGGATCCCTGGGTGGCGCAGCGGTTTGGCGCCTGCCTTTGGCCCAGGGCGCGATCCCGGAGACCTGGGATTGAATCCCACATCGGGTTCCCGGTGCATGGAGCCTGCTTCTCCCTCTGCCTGTGTCTCTGCCTCTCTCTCTGTCTCTCTGTGACTATCATAAATAAATAAAAATTAAAAAAAAAAAATCAAAACTGAGTATGTGTATCCAGCAGTATCGCTCAGTGATTAGGAGCTTAGGTTCTAATGCTGAAATGTCAGCTTTGCCAAATTCTTTCTGTGACAGCTTGATGAAGTCACTTCTCTAAGGTCTAATGTCTGTTTCCTCATTCTTAAAATGAGGCCAACAGCACCTGACCTTAGGGGGCTCCTGTGAGAAGCAAGTGAGATGATGCACATAAAGCCCTAAACATAGTCCTTGACTCATGGAAGGGCCCAATAAACACAGGCTATGATAATCACCATTGAGGTTACTTTGCCATGCAGTGACAGCAGGGACACTTGGCATCTGTGTGTGGTTGTGAAGGGACAGAAAATAAGCTTCCTAATGAGGATGGGTCCTGAGTACAGAGTATGGCCTCTCCTGTCCCTCTGTCACTCTGCAGGCCCAGGGGTAAGTGGTGCCTCAGAGGGAGAGAGGAACAGATATAGGTCCCCACAAGGCCCAGACATGGAGTTGGATCCCATCAACTGACATTTCAAGAGCCCTGTAGTCCTCTTAAAGATGAGCGAGGCAGCTATGTCAGAACATAGGAGAAAAGCACCTGGGAACTCGATGAATTGAATTTGAAGTGAATGAGCCTCAGCCTGATAAGTGCAGGAAGTGGGAGGGATGAGGAATCTTATTCCAGTCTGTTTACTAATCTTCCCTCCTGTTGCATGCACAGAAGCTTCACCATGTACCACTAGGAGGCTTCACAGGGACAGTCCTATAATGGGATGCGGAACAAGATGTAAAAGAAACTCTAGACAACTTCTTTGCTTTTGGAAAGGATTCACTAGAAGGTAATTTGCCAGCAAATGCCAAATGATACGCACGATTACCTTACTTATCTAAAGGCCCATTTATCTGGTGTCTTTCAATCCCCTGGAAGCTAACAAAAAAACAGGACAAAGGACTAAAGGCCTGTGATATCCCTTCTGAGCAGTCAAAGGAAGGATATAAAGTCCAAGAGCTAAAGGTGGTGCATTTTAACTGCAGGAGGGTCTCTAAAGCCCTCTCTGACTACCTAGTTTTATTTTAGACAGTTGTTAATAATGTAGCTGATCAGAAGTCACAGATTTGAAGTGAATGGGGAGGGCTGCCAGGGGCTGGCACGATAATTAAAGCCAATGAAGAGTGATGGCTGGCAGCCTGACCACAGGGGAGACAGCACAAACCCTGAAAGCAATCAAAAGAATTAAGAGGACAGTCACTGGGGCCACACAGGGTAGGTGCAAACAGCTATCCACATCTTTACAGACTGGAGGGCACCACTGCTTAGATAGTAGACCTGGTCACAGATATGTCGGCTCTCTTCGGGTAGTATGGGATGTTAGGTATGGCCAGATTACTTGCTTTGGCTAATGAAATGTGAATGGAAATGGCACTCCTGGGCAGAAGCTTCAGAGCTAGTGGGTGCTCCACCATGGCAACTGGCAATGAACACTTTCAGACGGCAGCAACTCTGCTGGCCTAACTCCCCAAATGAGGATAAAAATGACACGAGGCAGAGCTTCCCCAGCCAACAGAGAACAAGAACATGGGCAAGAAATAAACTTGTTTCTTTTGGGGGTTGCTTGTTACTACCACATAATCTAGTCTATCTTAATAGAAATTTCCTAAAAAGTTAGAGGTCGGGATCCCTGGGTGGCGCAGCGGTGTAGCGCCTGCCTTTGGCCCAGGGTGCAATCCTGGAGACCTGGGATCAAATCCCACATCGGGCTTCCTGCATGGAGCCCGCTTTCTCCCTCTGCCTGTGTCTCTGCCTCTCTCTCTCTCTCTATCATGAATAAATAAAATCTTAAAAAAAAAAAAAAGAGGTCAAGCTCACATTAAGAAAATATGTGCATTATCTTTTTGGTAGACTGCCATTCTAAACAGTCAGCATTATATTTTGTGGATTAAAGGATGATTTTCAATTATATAAAAATTCACCTACTCCAGTATTGCTACTAGATAAATGAGTCATTACCAGAACAGGAACTGAATGGAGGAGATGAATCCAGTTTCTGAGTACCTTCTTTGCAAGCAAAACATACCTGCAATATTTATTTAAGATAGAAGTTGGGTATCATGTGCTAATGCTGCCAGAACTTGTCCCTCAGCATCATCTGCAGAACCAGCCCCAGGCACAAGATGTGGCATCTACTGGTTCTGTGAGTGTAGAGGGGCTCTGCTCCATATGGGGCCTTGAAGGCTCGATTAAATATCTGTATGCATTCTCATAGAAGGAAGTCTAAAGCCCTCTCTGACTACCTAGTTTTATTTTAGACAGTTGTAATGTGGCTGATCAGATGTCACAAATTTTTTTTTTTTTTTTTAAATTTTTTTTTTTTTTAATTTTTATTTATTTATGATAGTCACACAGAGAGAGAGAGAGAGAGGCAGAGACACAGGCAGAGGGAGAAGCAGGCTCCATGCACCGAGAGCCCGATGTGGGATTCGATCCCGGGTCTCCAGGATCGCGCCCTGGGCCAAAGGCAGGCGCCAAACCGCTGTGCCACCCAGGGATCCCAGATGTCACAAATTTGAAGTGAATGGGGAGGGCTGCCAGGGGCTGGCACGATAATTAAAGCCAATGAAGAGTGATGGCTGGCAGCCTGACCACAGGGGTCAGGCCAAAAACTTCAAAATATACAGTCTTTTAAATCATATATGGAATATTTACAAAACTGACCTTACACTGGGCCCCAAAGCACGTTTCAAAAAATCTTGAAGGATGAAGACTACATGGGTTATTTTCTTTGACCACAAAGCAATAAAGCCAGAAAACAAAAAGCTATTAGAGAACTACAAAAACCTCACATGTTCGCAAAGCTGGAAACACACTTTTCAATAACCCATGGGTCATACATCCTTACATTTAATCTTCTTAATTCATGATAGATTCCCAATTTAGAAATTCAGGAACTAAGGATGGAAAGAGAACACGATTTGCTCAAATTTACCCAGTTAGTAGTGGTAGAGCTGGGACACAAAACTAGGATACAGAATTTGAGAGCCCAGTGGTTTAATGAATGATATTCTCCTTATGTTCCATCTCCCCGGAATTTATAAGGTGAATTCCCAAGGTCCACAGACTCAGTGGATCTGATGTTTCATGTCTTAGAAAGAATAGCTGTTGAGAGATGGGAGACATGGTCCCAGGTTGCTTTGGTGGCACTGACCTTGGATCTACTGTGTAGAGATGCATTTCCCTTTTGCTCCTGCCTCATCTGGGGCCCCCTACCTGGGCTGAGGTATGAAGTCTAGAGGAATGGAGAGGAGAGTATCAGGTTGATGTTCTCGGATAGCTTTGAGTTAGATCCCTAGGAAGATTTCCTTTCCTTTTAAAGTTTTTTTTTTTTTTCCCACATGGGCATAAGTGGTAAGCGAACAAAGAAAGACAGAAGGAAAAGTTACTTCCAGATGGCTCGCCATCTTGCTCTAATGCAGATTAAATAAAGAAAATATTCCAACATATCATTAGGCAAACATGAGTATTAATATCATTCGTATTATAAATGGAACAGAATGGAAATTCAGCCTATATCTTGACTTACATTTGAGGCTAGGGCCTAAGAGCCGGAAAACAGACAACTATAGTACCCTGATTCTGAGCAAGTTGGAGGCTCATGATATCTGATGTAAGAGGCAAGACCAAAGTATTCCTAGACATCTCTAGGGGTGGCTGCCTGAATTCTAACTTACCAAACTGCCTCCCTCTTGTGGCGAGGGCTTATTCAAATGGCCACTTAACGGCATTAATCTATCTTCTTCACCTCCACCAACTTGTGCTGACTCTTGTCAAGATACACTTTTGGCAAACCTCCATGACATCCAGAGCTTCTACAATACCACTCTGGACCTCTGTTTCTCTCCTTATGCTGTGAGGACAATGTTGCTGCCTCCTCTGTGGGCTCACAAGTCTGAGGCCTGACCATGTTTCTTGCAACAAGAAGGCTTAAAAACAAATGGAAAATCTGATAGTGGTCCATATCCTAGAAAGTTACCTAAAGTGCTCCGAACTTACCAAGTGGCCCTCGGGAGGGAGAAGGCTGAGAGGTAGGAAGAGACAGTGCTAGGCTGGGCTAAAGGTCTCGAAGGTAGGAAATTTACTTCAACTCTTTGGCTTAATTTCTTCCACGCCAGAAGCCACACTGGCTCAAGGGGAGGGAGTAGGCCACTGAGTTAACAGTGCTCAGTTTGGGGTTTGAAGAAACCCGGCACCCCAACTCTACCCCACTGTTTGTTCCCCACACCATCAGGGTTCAGTTCCCAGAAAGCCAGTTTGCCAATCAGTAAGTGATCCAAGTCTCAGCATGAGTTTAAAATCAACAAGTCCAAGATCAAAGTATCCAGTTATCCAATCAGCAGTGTGATTACATCCTCTCAAACTGTGAAGAAGGGTCATCTCAACCAGTTCTTGATAGGAGGCTACGGGTATCCCCGTGCAGGCCCCAAATGGTAACTCAGCCCAGTGACCTTTCACAAATGGCCGGTTGTGCCTACAGGCTGGACAGATGGTGTGGGGCCCCTGGGGTAAGCGATGGTCCGATGCCTTCAATGAGGCTGTTCCACTGGTCATAGTCCTCTTTCAGGTCTGAGTGGGGGAAAAAAAAACAGGAAGGTTAGGGAAATCTTTGTAAGGTTAGAACAAAGAGTAGCTTCCATGGATTTGGTGGGTCATCCTAGAGAGGAGGGATACTAAAAGGATCGGTTATGGTGGTTGTGATGGTGGGGATTCCTGGGTGGCAGAGTGGTTGAGCATCTGCCTTCAGCTCAGGTTGTGATCCCGGAGTCTTGGGATGGAGTCCTGCACTGGACTCCCCACCGGGAGCCTGCTTCTCCCTCTGCCTATGTCTCTGCCTCTCTCTGTGTCTCTCATGAATAAATAAATAAAATCTTAAAAAAAAAAAGAGAGAGGGATCCCTGGGTGGCGCAGCGGTTTGGCGCCTGCCTTTGGCCCAGGGCGCGATTCTGGAGACCCAGGATCGAATCCCACATCGGGCTCCCGGTGCATGGAGCCTGCTTCTCCCTCTGCCTGTGTCTCTGCCTCTCTCTCTCTCTCTCTGTGACTATCATAAATAAATAAATAATTAAAAAATTAAAAAAAAAAAAAAAGAGAGAGAAGTGGTTATGATGGTGACCACAGTATGGTAACTACCATTCATTGAGTGCTTTTATAAACATGCTATATAAATGACTTGCTTAACCTGTAACAACTCAATAATGATAATAACAACAGAAGGCAGCATTTACTGAAGGTTAATTCATCCTAGGGACTGTGCCAAACATGCATTGTTTCATTTAATTTTCACAATATCCCTATGTGGTAAGTCCTGTTTTAGCCCTATTACATTGAGAAAACCGAGGTTCAGAGATGCTACTCAATTCACACAAAGTCAGTCCAGGTGAGAAGTGGTAGAGACAGAATTCAAACCTGGGTCAATAAGGGTAGGAAGGGATGCCTGGGTGGCTCAGTGGTTGAGCATCTGCCTTCAGCTCAGGTAGTGATCTGGGTCCTGGGATCAAGTCCCACATCAGGCTCCCCACAGGGAGCCTGCTTCTCTCTCTGCCTAGGTCTCTGCGTCTCTCTGTCTCTCATGAATAAATAAACAAAATCTTCAAAACAAAACAAAACAAAAAGGGTGAGAAAATGGAAAGCCTACTTCCAATCAGGGAAGCCGCACGCATGCTCACCAGTGGATGCAAATTCAGGGCCACCTCAGTGGAGGGAGGGAAAGAACAAGACAGCAGCATCCTGAAGCAGCGTAACACTGGGTAGGATTCAAGAGAGGGCCCTGGGATCAGAGGCAGATGGGTCTAACTATCCAGCAAGAACAGTCAAAAAGGGTCCAAAGCCTCAGGCTGAGGGAGCAGAGCACAGCTGAACAGGCAAATGGTGCTTTTGTTCAAAACAAACAAAAGCTGGGACAGAAGGCAGGGACCACTCTTCCCCAGCTTTGGATTCCCAGTGCCCTGCCAGGAACCTGGCATGGAATAGGTCCTCAACAAGTAAGTGCTACATATTCATTAATTCAAGAGATATCAAGCACACCCATGATGTGCCAATCTGTTTTTGGTGCTAAAAATATATCCACACACAAATAGACACCCTTATCCTCACAGAGCTCATAATCTAGGAGGCAGAGATAACAATAGACACAATAAATTATATAGGATGGGAAAAGGTGATAAGTACTACAGGTAAAAATGGAGCCACATAAGAGAAGCAGTGGTGGTGCCTGGGAAATGGGGATGAGGGGTGGAAGGGAGGGTACAATGTTTTAAAAAGGGTGGTCAGGGGCACCTGGTTGGCTCGGTTACAAGAGAGTCTGACTCTTGATCTCAGGGTCATGAGCTCTAGCCCCAAACTGGGTATAGAGATTACTTAATAAATACATCAACTAAGGGGGATCCCTGGGTGGCGCAGCGGTTTGGTGTCTGCCTTTGGCCCAGGGCGCGATCCTGGAGACCCGGGATCAAATCCCACATCAGGCTCCCGGTGCATGGAGCCTGCTTCTCCCTCTGCCTATGTCTTTGCCTCTCTCTCTTTCTCTCTATGTGACTATCATAAATAAATAAAAATTAAAAAAAAATACATCAACTAAAATAAAAAGGGTGGTCAGAGTGGGCCTCACAAGGTGAGAGTTGCACAAAGACTTACAGAAGTGGGAAGAACCCATGGGACTAAATGGAATAGTGTCCCAGGCAGAGGGAAGAGCAGTAAAAAGGCCCTGAAGGGGGTATGTCTGGAGTGCTGGAGGCTCGTACAGCAACACTGAAGGTGGCCTGGGGAGGAGCAGCAGAAAGGGGCAGGAGGGACCGAGGGTGTATCATATCAGCCCCACAGGACACTGGACATTGGCTTTGACACTCAGAGAAATGAGGAGCTACCAGAGAACTCTGAACACAAGCATGAGAGATCTGATTTACTTTCTATCAGGATCATTTTGGCCACTCAATTAAGAAAAGACCATGTAGGGGATCCCCGAGTGGCGCAGCAGTTTGGCGCCTGCCTTTGGCCCAGGGCGCGATCCTGGAGACCCGGGATCGAATCCCATGTCAGGCTCCCGGTGCATGGAGTCTGCTTCTCCCTCTGCCTATATCTCTGCCTCTCTCTCTCTCTCTGTGTGACTATCATAAATAAATAAAAAATTAAAAAAAAAAAAAAAAAAGAAAAGACCATGTAGAGAGGCAAGGACAGTGAGAAAGGACTTGGGACAGTATAGCAGTCGTGGGGGTGAGGACAAGTGATGAGATTCCATACATAGTCTGAAGGTAGAGCCAAGAGGACTTCTGAGGGACTGGAAAGGGGATGTGAGAGCAGAGAAAAGAATGATGTCAGCTTGAATAATTCGGAATCGGGTTTTGTTGGTGATGTCTATTGGAAGGAGAAACATTGGTGGTAGGTTATACAAATCTGATGTTCATGGGAGAGATCAAACTGAAGATATATAGCAGGGAGTGGGCAGCCTGAGACGGTGTTTTAAGCCACAAGAGTGGATGGATGACATCAGGGGGTATGGATAGAGAAGAGGTCTAAGCCCTGAGCAGTGGGAGCAGTAAAGTAGACTGAGGAGGAGCATACATCAAGATGGGAGAAAGCCCACAGTGGGGTGTCCTAGAAGTGAACACAGGGTTTCACAGAGGAGGGCGTCACTGCTGTCAGAAGCTGCTAAGTGCCCCAGCAGATGAGGAATGAGAACTCACCACCAGATTTGAGGCCTATGAGGGTCACAGGCCTCACTGCCAGAAGCAGTTTTCATGGGGAACTGGGGTGCAAAAGCCTGACTGGAGTGGGTTTAAGAGAGAATGTAAAGAGAAGAACAGAGAAAGGAAAGATGGACCTTCTTTTGAGAAGTTTTGCTGTTAGGAGGAACAAGGAAATGGGGGTGATAACTAGAAGGGAAAGTGGGGTCAAGAGAGGGGTCTTTTAAGAGAAATTTCAGGGTGAAACTAACCAAGTAGAGAGAGACAAATTGAAGATAAAGAGGAAAAAATTGCTGGCACAATCAGCTTGAGTCCATGGAAGAGGGTAGAAGGGCTGGCCTTAGACAACTGACTGGGAAACAGTAAGCAGATGCGGGGCTAAGTACCTTCACAAAGGTGGGCAGATGAGGCACTAGGGTTTTGAGGAAGTACTGACTCCTTCCACCTTCCAGTGACAAGGGAGGTGAAGTTCATCAGCTGAGAGACAGGGGAGGGGAAGGTGTCAGAAGTCTGCAGAGAAAGGAGAAGAGAGATCAGAAGAGAGGACGAATAAGATAGACAGAAGGTGCCTACAGAAGCGCCAATCTCTTTAAAAGAAAAGAAAGAACTTCCCTGGGTCAGTGGCAGATATGCTCCCAGAGGTATTTTTAGGAGTGGTGAGAGGTACAGCTCACTACAATCCATTTTAGTTTCCCGGGTGATCATGTACCATGTGGCCACCAAAATGCTTCCCTTTGCCAAGCTAACTGCCCCAAGAGGAAAGTCTTTGCCTTTTCAGACTGTCTCATCTCTTCTTGCCTGGTTACATGAGAGCCTCCGACCGGGGCCCTCAGCCTCTCAGACAGGCCCATCGCCAGTCCTCCATTATGCAGCTGGACCGCACACACAAGTCTAATCACGACATTCTCCTGGCCAATGGAATAAAAATCCACACTCATTTCAGCAAACACATGGCTTATGCATCTGGCTTCTGCCCACTTCTCTGCCTTTATGTTCCACCAACTCAATAACCTGAGTGCCAGATACACTAAACAGTTTCTCGAAACTGACCACACAAGCCACTGTGCCTTCTGTTTAGCAGACTTTGCCCCTTCCCTGGTGAACTATACTCATCTGTTAAGATTAAAGACAAGCATCACTTTGTCCAGGGAACCTCCTCTTTTAGGCTGTTCTTTCCCTTCCGTCAGCTAGGTACCTGCTGTCTGTGTCTCCTCAACACTAAGTGCATATTGTGGTCATCAGAGTCACTGGCATAACAGGGCATCACTAAATCTATGGGCTTTGGAATCAGACAATTTAGGTTACATGCTGGCCTTGCCACTTAGGAATCAGATAACCTTGGACAAATTACTTAAATTTCTTAAGGTTCATATCTTCATCTATAAAATAAGAGTTAAGTACCTACTAGAGAGGTCTATTTTCAGGATTACATGTGATGGTGAATCTAAAGTACTTAGCGGAAGGCCTGACATAAAGCAAGTTCTCAAAAATCTCCCTATAGTCGAAGACTCTCCTTTTCATCTCCTCCTCTGCTGGTCTCCAGCAATGAGTATATTAGCTCAACAGACATTGCTACTAAAGGCAGCCCGCCCCATCATGCCATGGTGGGCTCCCCTGTCATCTTTAGCTCTTACCTAATGACGTGATGCCAATAGTTAACAGAGCAAGTGGGCCGAGGACCATGCAGTCAGTCCCCAATGAAGTCTAGAGTCACAGATCCATTCCTCTCCTACGAGGTGACGGGGTGATGCTCTAAAGTCTTTCGTAACCCTAAAGTCTCTAAATCCAGGCTGGCAGAAAGGCTCACACTGAGCAAGATGAAATGAACAGGCATACAAAATGCAAATTTAGGTTAAAATAGTCAATACATTCATACTAAAACAAATAGATTTTAAAAGTAAACTGACTCCAAACCAAATTTGTTAGGCAATTTTGGAACTGTTAATGCACTCAGGCCATGCAACTAAGAGGCTGGTGTCCAGAGCACAGAGGTGACAATCTTGCTATACCACCTCTAGTACGTAATGTCCAAGTCCGGGCACTACATCTCAAGAAGCACCCTGACAAAGAGTGTATCCAGAGGGGATAATAAATGGCAATATGGGGAACTGCCCCAGTGGGAGTATCCAAAGAGCTGCAAGGGGTCTGAGACCTCCTTGGGGAGTTCTTGTCCCCTCAGGACAATCAGGACATGCAGAGAATGAGAAAGAATCAGATCTTGGTCTTGGGCTAGAGCTAAGTGACCTTGAAAACTCAAGGCAGCCTGGTCCCCTTCTGAAGGAAACTGCACTATACCCAACACTGCCAAGGGATCAGTCTGGGGCAAACAATGGTAGCCTCAGCCATGCTGGCTGGGTCAGAAAGGGACATCTGGTCAAGAGAGCCCGGGCCTAGGTTGGGCAGTGGCCTACAATGCGTTGTTAGGTAAAGGTGGGCTGGGAGAATAAAGTTGTCTCTCTTGGGAATTTTGGGAAATCCAAGAGAATATGGCTACAAGCAGTGGGAATCAGAGATGATAGGATGCCACAAGGTAGAGAGACCAATCCATGAGTGGTTTGAGCCAACTGAAGCGATAGGGAACCAGTAACTATGAATAAGCAGATGCTAGCACCAAGAGAAAAACTAGAGTAGAGAAGAAGAAAAATACAGACCAGAGGCAAGAGATACAGAGATGTCATGAGAGTAAGAGACACAGAGATGGAGCCCATGAGAGAGGAGAGAGGGAGAGAGGTAGAGAGAGAGAGATCAGTCCTGTAAGTTATCTTGGTTCCTGTAACTTCACTTCCCACATGGCGGATATACTTTCAAAAACAAACTCTCCTTTTTATCTCAAGGTAAATGAGTGAATCTCTAGTCTTTGTAACGGAAAAAAAGCCTAATTAGAATATCATTCTTAAAACAGAGAGGCAGACGGGCTAACCCTCATAGCAGCACACTCCATGCTGCTTGATAGTGTGGCAGGGAAGAAGGAAGAAGAGATCTGCTCTGGGTAGAAGGCTAGACCAAAGACCTCTACAGACCTTGCCATTTAGCTGGTCTGTGACGTATGACGCTAGCCATAAGCTTTCCACGCTTTATTTTGTTTAAAGCACTTCTACAAATTTAGCCCATTTATCATCATAACCTGCTCTGCGGTACAGATGAGATGAGTGGCAAGGAGTTAGGATGAAGGTAATGGAGGAGGGAGAGAGGTGAAAGTTCCATTTATACTAAAGAAACCAAGGATCCCTGGGTGGCGCAGTGGTTTAGCGCCTGCCTTTGGCCCAGGGCACGGTCCTGGAGACCCAGGATCGAATCCCACATCGGGCTCCCGGTGCATGGAGCCTGCTTCTCCCTCTGCCTGTGTCTCTGCCTCTCTCTCTCTCTGTGTGTGTGACTATCATAAATAAATAAAAATTAAAAAAAATAAAAATAAAAAATAAAGAAACCAAGACTCGTAAGTTAAATGAATCAGCTAAGGTCATTTGGGTAGTAAGAGACAGAGTCAGCGTCTCCAAACTTTCATCTAAGTGTTCTTTCTACAACTCTATGCAATTCTCTCCTTTACTCAGGCTTTCCTTTTGCCATAAATCTTCCTGATCTGGGACATGGTAGTAGTATAGGCCACTAACGGAAATCTAAGGGACCCCCAAGTGGTAGTATAGGCCACTAGTAGGAAAATCTAAGGGACCCCCAAGGCTGCCCACAAACTCCAGTCCTCTCCTTACCAAGGTGCTTTTGCAGGAAGGCCAGCATGGCCCTCACCATAATCTCTTGACCTTCATAGGGGTCCAAGCTCCCACGGGTTTGAGTGGAGAAGAATTTACCAATCCAGTTACCAGCCACAAAAGCAAAATCAGTTTGACTCCGATGAACAGAACCACTAGAGGAAAAGAGAAACGAATGACTGATCGGGGTCTGGAGGCCAGGGCACACAAATATTTGCTAAGCACCTACCATGTACAAGGGGCTTTGCATGCATTAGCTCACCGAATTTTCATCACAATGCAGGTGTGCCTAGCTTCAAAGCTACCTCAACCCCTAGAGCACAACGTCTGACAGTGCAGAGAAAGGCTGAGTTAGCTGGAGGGGGGCGGACACAGGGCGAGAAGGAGGGACCTGTCACACCTGCCATTCCTCTGTGTTATCAACTACTGCACCATGGCTTTTTCCTGGTGACTTCTGAACATTCACAAAACATCCTCTCCTTCTTCTTCTTCAGAACTGTACCACAAAGTAAACAGGAAAAGGAATCACCTGCCTGTACCTAAGTAATCAGAAAAGTAAGGGCAAACACTTATAAAAGATGGGTTTCTGGATTAGAATTTAAGTTCTTTGATATCAAATACATTTAATTCAAAAGTGCAATTCTCACTAGGTTCATTTTGGACTATTACAACTAAATTTACTACTTAATTCAATGAGGGAAGAAATCTAAATGCTAACATTTGGTTGGTATCCTGCAGATAAACAGACTTTAAAAAAAATGTATTGTTTAAGGCACATGAAAAAGTGTAAAGAATAATGTAATGGATACTTGAGTATCCAGTGCTCAGGTTAAGAAGTTATACTATATGTTGGTAAATTGAATTCAAATAAAATATTATAAGAAAAAAAAAGGTAATACATTGCTAATAGTTAAATCACCCTTGGGTACTCCTTCCCAGCTGTTCTCACCTCCCTTCCCTCCAGAGGTCAGCATTACCCTCAATCTGAGTGGCCTGGGGAAACTGTCAAGCAGTCCTCTGCTGCCAAGAGATCAAAAGGTCAGGGGAGGGCTGGCACTAAGGAAGTGAGCCTAGCCAAGATGAGCAAGGGAAGAAGTACTGACTACTGAGAAGACACTCCTAGCATTCCAGGGCTTTGGATTTAACATTTCAACTACCAGAGGTGATTCCAAAAGTCCATGACATATAGTTACTTGTTTTGATGAAATAGGACCTGGGATCCTTAACACATGTGTTGCTCGGCTCTGCCAGGCTCGAGTGTAGGGCAGAAGAAAGTCACAGACTTGTCAGTGAGCCTTCAGCCCTACGCCTGAACTCTCTGCACTTCCAAATTACAGTACTTATCTGAAGATCACTCAAAATTTTCTTTCTGTGATAAACAACTCCCATCTGTTAGTGCTAGGAATGGAAGTGAAGAGAATATGGTTTATCTTGGGCAGAATATCGATGGTTTAAGGAAGATAATCTGAATTGAGGTATTCAAGGTCTCCAAAAGTCTATCTTGTGAATGTCAAGAGTCTATTATAGGGCAGCCCAGGTGGCTCAGCAGTTTAGTGCCGCCTTCGGTCCAGGTGTGATCCTGGAGTCCCGGGATCGAGTCCCACGTCGGGCTCCCCGCAGGGAACCTGCTTCTCCCTCTGCCTGTGTCTCTGCCTGTGTGTGTGTGTGTGTGTGTGTGTGTGTGTGTGTGTGTGTCATGAATAAATAAATAAAATCTTAAAAAAAAAAAAGAGTCTATTATAGTTACACTCTTCAAAAGGTTCAATAAAATTCCCAAATGAGGTTATGGATCTCTTGAGTCCATCCAGACCCATACTTTCTCTCTCCAATTTACAATCTCCACAATACCCTTTTCCCAGAAAGCAACAGGTAAATTCTGTCATCAGGTCATAGCAGAGAAGGACAGATATGAAATCCTAAAGGAATTAAGACTTTGCACCTCAGGAAGAATTTAAGTATTGAACTAATGGGTAGAACTTATAGATAATTTAGAAGAAATTAAGAGAGCCACTGCTGAGTAGCAAATGGAGAGGACACTGGGGGTGATGATCCTGGGGCTTACTCACAGGACAGTTATGATTCTGGACTGTTCATGTTGAGCACATATCTTCTTCATCAAGTTGACACTCTCCACTGTTTGGAATTTCTCAGCATTGATAAAGAACACAGGGCCTCTGGCTTTGGGGTAAAAGTCATGTTCCAGGGGAAACATCCAAGCATCCAGAGCCACAGCACACCTGTGACAGAACCAGACAATTGGAACTGCCATACAGAAATCCAGGCAAAAATAGTTAGGCCAGTGGGGGAAGTGCCAGGGCTCTTCCCTTCTGTGGGACAAAGGCTCAGAAAGCCAAGAAGGGATTACCAGAGCCCAGGCCCTTCAGTTAGGATCTTGGATAGAGATCACTTTTATCTGTCACCAAAGATCATTCTAGATTTTAATTAATTAACTAATTAATTATTATTATTTTAAATGTAGGCTCCACATCCAACATGGGGCTTGAACTCACAACTCTGATATCAAGAGTCGGATGCTCTACTGACAGAGCAAGCCACGTACTCCAGATCCTTTTAGATCTCAAACTCACTGACAGCAAGGATCAGACCTTCTCCTGGGTCTACTCTCAGGCAGCTGACTTAGGTTGCTCAGAAGGCATTTTATTCATTCAACATTCATTGAGTACCTACTATGTGCTTAGCCCTGTGCTGTGGATACAGGGATAAGTGACACGGTTCTTGATGTTAAGGAGCTTCCAGTTTAGAAGGGGAGACAGAACAGAAAAGGGAACAAAACAGAGCTTAGTGCCCTGACTACATAAGGAGCTATGTGAGACCATAGCATGTGTGGACGGGAGGTCACAGATCAAACACATGGCCAGTGTGTCAAGCAGTAATCTGTCTCCTGGGGCAAAACTAAGGCCCCAAGATTAGCACCTCTCCCCCACCCAGGGTTCCTCCATTCTTCACCTCAATAAAAGACAAGCATCTCCTTACCAAAAGGAAAAACCTGACTCCTCTCTTTCCTTCACCTTATAAGTCACCAAGTCCTGAAAATTCTAAAACCTATCATGACTCAATTCCTCTCTCTCCATCCTAATGCAAATCCATCACCTCTGCCCTTGACTGAGATAGCCTTCCTCTAAGTAGCCTCCTGTTTTTCAGTCTTGCCCTGCTACAAGCCACTCTTCATACAGTAGCCAGAGGGATCTTTTATTTGTTTTATTAATTTCTTTCTTTTTTTTTTTTTTTTAGTAGGCTCCCTGTCCAGTGTGGAGCCCAATGCAGGGCCTGAACTCATGACCCTGAGGATCAAGACTTGGGCTGAGATCAAGTCAGGCACTTAACCCACTGAGCTACCCAAGTGCCCCTTTGAGGGATCTTTTAAATTGTAAATAAGACTTTTCTTGAGGCACCTGCCTGGTTCAGTCAGAGGAGCATGTGACTCTTGATCTCAGGGTCATGAGTTTGAGTTCCATGCTGGGCATAGCGATTAGATAAATGAATAAATAAAAACTTTAAAAAAAGGATTTTCTTCTGCTTAAAATCCTTTGGTGGTTTCCCATCATACTGGAATAAAATCGAACTCTCTTACTCTGGCCAAAAGGCCATGTGATCTAGCCCATGTTATCTCTCTGACCATATCTTGAACCACTTCCCACTCACTCACTGTGCCTCTCCCACACTGAAAAAGCAAGTTTCTTTCTACCTCAGGGCTTTTGCATTAGCTGTTCCCTCGGCCCAGAATTATCTTTCCCTAGACCTTCATATGGTTAGCTTCTTTATAAGCCTTGGCTTATGTCATTTTCTTAAAGAAACCTCCAATTACTCCAGTATATCAGCCTAGTTTATTTTCTTCCCTGCACCTGAGTGCTGGGGATTTGGCTGCTAGTTGTTCACTAGCCTGTCTCCTCCCAAAATAACGTAACTCAATGAAATCAGAGACCTTGTTTTCTTGTTCACCATGGAATCCCTAGCTCCCAAACCAGTGCCTGCCACATAACACTTGTGTGACAAATATTTGCTAGATGAATGAATGGTGTGCAGAGCTCACATAAGCATCGTTGGGACACTCACCGAAATTGGGTCTCCTTGGCCAAAGCCAATAGAGCTGTAGCCCCGCCAAATGAATGTCCCATCACAGCCACGCAGCTCATGTTGATGTTGCCCTGAGGAAAGCAGAGAACTGAACCAAATCAGAAATGCATGACTGCTCTTTCAGGAATTCAGAGGCAAGAGGCAAAGAGTGAGGCAATGATGCAGAAGCACAATACAGCGGGTGAGCTCCTGCCTGCATAGTAAGAACCTCTTGCTCCCCAGGCTGAACAACTTTCTGCAGTCAGGAATTCTGAAAACTATGTTTTTCATCTCTGTTTTTGTAATCATACCACCTGTAATACCTGGACCAGGGGAGACATCAAATATCTATGAATAAATGAATAGGTCTAAATGATGTGATTCCATACAGAGCCATCCATGTCAGAGCACACTGGGAACAAGAACTGTCTCCTATCTCTAGATCCCTGTCTTACAGTTGCTCCAACAGGGTGACAGAGACACCAAGTTAAAGACAGAATGGGAAGCTCATGCTGCCTGTCCACTTTCCACTGAAGCAAGGCCGCTCATGCAAAAACAAACTCTGGTTCTACTTCCTCTGGGTATCTGTTCTGACTTTGATCCAGCAGAGTGAGTCTGCTTGTTCCTCCATGCTTTGTAAGTAGCTATTTCTAGTTGTCCCCAGAAGCCTTCAGGGCACGGTTATATAAGAAGCCACTGCAGCCACCTGCTGAGGGGCTCTAGGGAAATCTCTCTGGCCTTTGTGGCCCAGCGTCTGCCCTGAACCTGTGCTCTCCCCAATTTCTATCCTAAGACTCTGTATCTAAATTCTCCCCATTTGCTTAGTATCTTCAGACCAACAACTTGGTTGATGGCCGCTTCAGCTTTTTTTAATAGGCCAATATATTTATATACCTTGAAAATTGGGAGTATATAGTGAAGTCACCCACGTACCACATTCCCTTTCCACACAGCTGCCCAACACCTACCCCCAAATGGGTTTCTTCAGTGTCTTTGCAGAGCGTACTTATGCACAGACAGGTAAATGTGAATCTACACGTCCACTTTTTACACAAAACTTACCTTTGTGAATAATAATATTAGTTTACATAAAGACCTTCCTTATCCTTCTTTACAGTTGCATCTGGTTTCCCCATGGCGTAGACAGCTGGCTAATCAAATCTGTCTCTCTTCTTTCTGGACATACAGCTAGACTCTTTCTCAGCAGTTGGATGTGCCCTTGGAACTGAGTTCTAGCCAACAGAATGAGTGTGAAAGCAAGATCTCCACTTCCAGGGCCTGGCCCATAAAGAGTGTTTCGTATAAACCTCCACACCTTTCCCCACTCCTGGCTTAATGCACACAGTGGAGTTGGGTTTCACAAGTAGAAGAGGGTAGAACTATAAGCTGGAAGGAGCCTGGATCCCTGAGTCACTCCTTGCAGAGGAGCATCCATTTTCAACTTTATGTGGGAGAGAAGTAAATTTCTACTGTGTTAAACTACTGAGATTTGGAACTTATGAGTTACAGCAATTAGCATTATCAAAACGATTAGGTCCATTGTTTCATAATCTATTAAACCACTTCCCTTACTGAAGAACACTTAGGATACTACCAATCTTTTGCTGTGAAAGACAACAGAGGAATGAATAACCTTATACATATATCATGTTGCACGTGTACAGGTATCTATAGAATAAATTCCCAGAACTGCACATTGCTGGGTCAAAGAATATGCACATTTATACTGTTGATAGCTATTGCCAAACTGCCCTGCATGGGGTAATCTGGACTCTCATGGGCAACACAGCAGAATATCTACTTTCCCATAGCTTTGCCAACAGGAGTGAATAACCAATTTTCCGATCTTAATCTGAGAGGTGAAAATGTTCTTAGAGCTGTTTTTATCCTATATTTCTCCAAAATAAAATAATCCAACTAAACTCCTGCCTGCCCAATGCCTGCCTCAGGATCCCAGGCATGCAGCCCTGCACTTCAGTGCCTGGGTCCCTGCTTGTCTGCTGGGAGCTGGTGGCACACAGCAAATAGCTGTTAAAGTGCTTTAGATGTCTGCCTTCCCAACTGGCCATCCAGGCAGGTACTTTGCCCTGGACGGCCTCAACTCGACCGGAGCCTTTAAAAGGCATTTTCTAACAAGGCTTTGGGGCATACGGCATAGGCTTTGGGAACAAAAAGTCCCAGTTTGAAGTCTGACTACCACTTACTTAGCTATGTGACCTTGGGTAGATACTTAGCCTCTTTGATCCTTCGTTTCTTTCTATGTAGAAAGCTAATAGTGCTTGCTGTATAAGTTTGTATGAGGTACTCTTATCATGGTACACAGAGTAGTAATTGCTATTTTATATATATTTGTGTATATAAATGTACACACACACACACCATTCTCATTCATGCAATGGAATATGACATGGCTATTAAAAGTCATGCCATAGAAAAATATTAACCATTCAGACTATTATGCTAAGTGAAAAAAAAGAGCCACAAAACAGCTTGTATTAAAGTGATCACATTATTGTTTTTAAAAACATATACGTATGTGTTGAACACTTTAAAGGAACTGGAAGGACGAACATCAAAATGTAAAAAACTTTTTTCTTCACATTTTTGTGTGATTTCTTGGTTCTCTAAATAGAGCCTGAGCTACTTTTGAAATTAGGTGGAAAAGATCAGGGGGTTGGGAATGTCTCTTCATGGGTATCAAATCCCATAGCTGGGACAGTTTCTACCCTCCTGGGAGGAATTTTAGGATTTTCTCCAAGTTAGGAATTAGCCTGCTACAGACACAGGTTGTTTGTTGCCTAACACACCTTCCTTTGGGGAACAAACCATCTTTCCTTTCTCCATGTGGACCTTTTGGGATACCAGTTCCTGGTGCTCAGGCTCCCCTGACCCAGAAGTGTGTGTAGAACATAGGCAGGCCAATCAGAATACCCTGTCCCTCTGATACAGTGATGGGTCCAGAAGGGACATGTAACCCAAGCAGGGCCACAGCTTTCCCAGACTAGTGGAAGCCAACAGAGTCTCTTTTCCTTTTACATTTGGAGAGAGTGGAAATACAGACTTGGGCTGCCAGCAACCATCTTTCTTGCCTAATGGAGAGAATATGGTAAGAAGGGAGCCCACACACACAGAGTGGAACTGAGCCAGAAGAAGGAAGAGGGAGTGCCAGAGCTTTGATGACAATGTCTGAGATCCTGGATCTAGCTACATTGGCCTGAAGCCTTTGGTCTTCCTACTTATTTGAGGCAATAAATTGTCTTTTGGTTTAAGCTAATGAGTTAGGTTTCTATGATTTGTAACCAAAAAAGTCCTGATGAATCCAGGTCATCCCAATTGCTACCATACCTTCAAAGTCGTCAGATCCAACCCATCAGGCAAGATATTGAGAACAATCTGCCCAGCAGTGACCTCTTGCAGGATCCTCAACACCCGAGTACACTCGCTTACCCTCTGATACACCTGCAACAGAGACGATGGTGGTGGGAGCTAGAATGCGACACAACCATCCAACAAGAGTCTAACTCTCCAACAGAGCCAAGGAAGGATGCAGGGATAGTTTGCCCACCTCTATCTCAGCAAGCACTGTGGGCTCCACACATCTTGAGAAAGACTTAGCAACCTCCTAGCAGCTCACCTAACAATACACTGGAGTTGGCACTACTACTCAGACTCTACCCACGTTCCCACGGGGGAGTCAGGAGGACCCAATAAGACAACGTATATGAATGTACCTTGAACCACAAAAGGAATAAGAGTATTTTTTTATAAACCCAGTACTGGTTTCTACTTGCCTACTTGTAGTACACATCTATTGTTTTCATCTGCCTAGTACTTACCTGCCCCCACTTCGCTCATTATCCCTGACTTTTGAGGACTATGCCCTCCTCAAATCTATCAATGTCTTTCTGATGAGAATTTCTCATTTGGGTACTTCCTCACCTCCCTCTAGGATTTTTCACAGTGCAGCTTGAGGCAGGTGTGGCGACTAGGGGACCCCCAAACACCCCTATTCTTTCAGGTGGTGAGGTCAAACATGCAAACTCAGTTTGTCAAGAGCTGTGGTTCTGGGGCACCTGGGTAGCTCAGTCAGTTAAGCGTCTGCCTTTGGCTCAAGTCATGATGTCAGGGTCCTGGGAATCGAGCCTCACGTTGGGCTCCCTGCTCAGGAGGGAGTCTGCTTCTCCCTCTGCTGTTTTCCCCACTCACGTTCTCTTTCTCTCAAATAAATAATCTTAAAAAAAAAAAAAAAAGAGAGAGAGAGAGAGAGAGAGTGAGCTGTGGTCTAACCTCACAAGGTAAGCCAGTTTGCAGATAAGATCAACCAGCAGAGGAGACAGAGATGAGAGAGAGAGATGGTATTGGAGTCTGGCTCCAGTGGTCCTGCTCTTCTTCTAATCTGCCTGTATAAGCCAGTCAATCCTCTCTTTTGCCTAACAAGATTAAATTGAGTTTCTGTCATCTATAATAGTTTAGAGTCTTGATTAACACACCATTTCTCGGGATCCCTGGGTGGCGCAGCGGTTTGGCGCCTGCCTTTGGCCCAGGGCGCGATCCTGGAGACCCGGGATCGAATCCCACGTCGGGCTCCCGGTGCATGGAGCCTGCTTCTCCCTCTGCCTATGTCTCTGCCTCTCTCTCTCTCTCTCTGTGACTATCATAAATAAATAAAATTAAAAAACAAACAAACAAACAAAAAAAACACCATTTCTCTGGCGTGGCAAGCTCAGACCCTCTATAAGTGAGATTGTGGGACAGAAGGTTAGTTACAAGTCTTCTTAGTGACTGTAGTAAGGAAGAGAGGCTTATCAACTCTCCCTCCCCAACTGGCACAAGCCTACCTGGCAATTCCGGACATGGAATTCCTTCTCCCCTTCTTCAATTTGTCGGTGAGGGATCCATTCCTCCTCCAGCGACTCATTAGTGGCCTGGCTCTCCTCCGGGGCCTGCTTGCAGAAACAGGTGGTCGCAGCCGACCCATCCCTGAAATACACATGCCACCAGAGAAACTCAAAGACATTTTTCAGCTTATTTTTCCCCTTTACCAAATCCTCCATTTCCACCAAGACACTCTGGATCCCCTTTTGCCTAGCAGGCAGAAAGATATGGGGGGCATACAGAGGAGAGGAGAAAAAATGGATTTTGAAGACCAACTTGGGTTTGAACCCCAACTCAGCTGTGTCACTTCCAGCAAGAAACCTTTGAACTTTGGTTTCCTCACCCTTTTAAAAAAAAAAAAAGATTTTATTTATTTATTCTTGAGAGACACACAGAGAGAGAGGCAGAGACATAGGCAGAGAGAGAAGCAGGCTCCATGCAGGGAGCCTGATGTCGGACTCGATCTGGGGACTCCAGGACCACGCCCTGGGCTGAAGGCAGGCACTAAACCACTGAGCCATCCAGAGATCCCACTGATTTCCTCACCTTTAAAATGAGTACAACACCTGCCTTGCATGGTCGTTGTGAAAATTAGAAATAATATGTTGATAAGGAACTAGCCTATGTCCTAGGATATATCCCATATCCATTGCAGGCAGGCAATCCATGATAGTTTGTTAGGGCTGTCACCCTCTCACCTGTGTTCTGGTACAGCAACCACAAAGCCGTGGGAGGCCAGCTCCATGCAGAAGGCTGAATACAGCGTCCTAGAGATGAAGGAAGGAACAGAGAGAAGTGGTCTAAAGAATCGTGCTCCCCTGCAGCTCCCATTCCAATCATGCTCTGCTAGTGACCATCCTCAAAAGACTGGAGGAAGTTTCATTTGCAGCAGCCCTCCTCAAGGTGTCTTCTTTGGTCAGTACACCACTTGTCTCACAGGGCTCCAAGAAGCAAGTGTAAATCGATCCCTGGTGTTTTCAACCCCACATGAACTTTTGACTGATCTCCTCCACCCACCCCCAATACGATTTGGCTTCTTTCACAATTGCATTTCTATCGTCTATATATTATGGTACATCCTCCAAATTAGTTGGTCACATTTCTGAAGACAGGCACTCTGGCTATTTCTGTAATATGCAAATATGCACCTGTGATTTAGCATGTGAATTTTGTCTGTGCTCCAACTTCTCAGAAAAAAAGGAATATGGCAGACACTATTAACTGTCCAAACACTTTTTTCTCTCCTCCTTAGTAGCAGAATCTGATTTTCAGACGAAGATAGAGTTATGGCATCGATTATGACATTTCCCAGCCTCTCCTGCACCTCGGTTTATCAGTGAGATTAAGTCCTAGCCCAGCAATAGAAATATAATGCTGCTCCCATAAGTAATTAAAATTCTCTAGTAAATACATTTTTAAAGTTAAAAAAACAGGTGGAATCAACTTTAATAATATATTTTATTTAACTCAATAGAGCCAAAACATTATCATTTTGCCGGGCTGCCCAGCATCTGACTCTTGATCTCAGAATCATGAGTTTGAGACCGACATTGGGTATAGAGAATACTTTAAAAAAAGAATGTCTGAATGAATAAAATATTTTATTAAGTTTTTTTTTCCATATGAAGTTTTTGAAATCAGTGTGTATCCTTTACTTCAGCACATCTCAGACAGCCTGGGTGGCTCAGCAGTTTAGCACCACCTTCAGCCCAGGGCATGATCCTGGAGACCTGGGATTGAGTCCCACATTGGGCTCCCTGCAAGGAGCCTGCTTCTCCCTCTGCCTGTGTCTCTGTCTCTCTCTCTCTCTCTCTGTCTTTCATGAATAAATAAATAAATAATTTAAAAAAATACTTCAGCACATCTCAGTTTAGACCAGCTGTATTTGTAATGTTCAATAGCCACATGCGGCTAGAAGCTACTCTAATGAACAGAGCAGCTCTAGTCATTGGGACTAGAAGCAATTGTGTTGTGTAGACTTTCAGAAAAAATAAAAACAAAAACTTTCAGAAGAGTTCTCCTTTCCTACTGCCTGGGATGTAGATGTTATGGCAGGAGCTAGACCAGATACCCAAGGTCATTAGATAGCCTTAGAAAATGGAAGCCACATGTGGCAGAGCAAGGTGATAAAAGAAGTCTGGTTCTCTGGTAATTCTGTGGAAGTACCATATCATCTCTGTCTACCACCAGCTTTCTTTTAGCTGAGCAAGAAAGAAATCTTATGTTGCTTAGGCCACTATTGTTTGGGGTTTTCCTGTTAATACAACTTGCCTGGATCTTAACTGATTCAGGAAGGTCAGAAAGGACAGACATTAAATTTCTTTTCACCTTCTCTCACTTCCCCAAGGGAGGCAGTGAACTGGACACAAGAACCAGAGAGATCTCTGATCCCTTCCCCGTTCAAACTGTATAACCTTGGGCAAGTCTGCCTTTTAGAGCCCTTCTGGTCATCTGTAAAACAAGCATCCTTCACCACTGACCTCACAGGACTATGTGGAAACCAAAGGAACAATAGTACACTGCAGACAGGTAACATTTAAATGCACTTACTCCTCCCTGGAGTGGGAACTCGTAGGTCTACAAAGATTTCAGATTCTGAATTAACCACATATACAACAAGAGGAAACCATATCCCTTTCCCTCCCTGTCCTTTTTCTTGGAATTTCATTTTGGTTAATGAAGTGTATTTATAACTGGCTTACCCAGGTTAATTGAGGTGTGAAGTCTCCATACAGATTCTTAGACCAAAAAGACCACTCTCCCAAGTCATGTTCTCACCTGCTCTCTGTATAAAATAGCTGTGAGCTTAGGAGAGAATGTTTCTTACTTCTTTTTCCTGCTAGACTACAGTCCTTCTGAAGGCAGGAATTCTATCTTAGTCCCTACTGAATACACAACCCCAGCATAGGCCTCAGCATATGCCACGTATTAAATTTACTGAATAAGAGCAACATTGAAAACCATCTAGTTGTTTTGCTGGCCTTATCTTTGCATTTACTCTCCTGCCATGGAGTAGTTATGTGAGTTCACAGTCAGCCTCCCCTAGTGGATACAATTCCTTGATTTGTTTATCTCCACAGAACTCACCTTCTCATGCCACACAGCTGGCACAGAATAGGTGCCCAAAAGATATCTGCTAAATGAATGAGAACCTAGCAAAACATAGCCCTTAATAAATATTCTTTGGGAAACTACTACTTTCCAGGCATTGTCCTAGGCACTGGAAGAGACAGCAGACAGACAAGGGCTCTGCCTTCATGGAGCTGACAATCTAGTAGGAAAGACAAACCCTAAAGAATAATCACACATGTAATTAATTCATTACAATTATGGTAAGTACTGGAAAGTATAGGTTAGCCTATGAAAGCACATCACTGGAAAACTTGAACTAACATAATACAGAGGCCAGGATGGGTGTCCCTAAGAAAGTCATACCCAAAGTAAGACCTTGTGGGTAATTTGGAATTAGTTAGGCAAAGATGAAGGAGCGGAAAGCAGGGGAGGAAGAGAGGAGCAGAATGGCAAATATTCCAGGCAAATGGAATAGCCACAAAACACAGCACAGATAAAAACTGTGAGGCAGAAAATAACATAGTGCCTTCATGGAAGCAAAAGAAGGTCAGTTTGTTTAGAGAGCTGGAGTGGGGCAAGTAGTAAGAAACAAGGTGGGAAACTTTGAGAGCTGTATTAAGCTCAAAGGGCGATTACAAAGACTAAGCAGGGAAGTGACGTGCATTCATCCATTCAACAAATATTTACTAAGCATCTACTATCTGCCAGGCACTGTTCTAGGTGCTGAAATGACACGACCCTATTTGCTTTTAAAATAGATCTCCCATGGGCAGCCCAGGGAGCTCAGCGGTTTAGTGCTGCCTTCAGCCCAGGGCCTGATCCTGGAGACCTGAGATGGGGTCCTGGGTCGGGCTCCCTAGGTGGAGCCTGCTTCTCCCTCTGCCTGTGTCTCTGCCTCTCTCTCTCTCTCTCTCTCTCTCTCTGTGTGTCTCTCATGAATACATAAATAAAATCTTAAAAAAAAAAAAAAAGATTAAAACAGATCTCCCTGGGGGCACCTGGGTTGCTCAGTTGGTTGGGCTCAGGTCATGATTTCAGGGTCCTGGGATTGAGCCCCACATTGGGCTCTATACTCAGCAGGGAGTCTGAGATTCTCCCTCTCCCTCTGCCACCCCCCCCCCCATGCTCACTCATGCTCTCTCTCTCTCTCTTTCAAATAAATGGATAAATCTTTTAAAAAAAGCAAAACAAAAAGCAGATCTCCCTGACTGGACAATGGCTTGGAGGGTGGGGACACAAAAACAGACACCTTTAAGATGTGTAACACTCTAGGACCTAAACTAGACTTATGTGTTGATAATGAATGTATAGTCAGAATATTCACAAATTTAAACAGGAACATATAGACTAAAGTTATTAAATTCTAAGACACAGCAAGGTACAGAAATCAGGATTCACGAGAATTTGGAATGGATATGGCCTTACAAAAATCAGGCAGAGTTTCCCGAAGTCTGGTAAGAGAGATCATCCCATGTTCACCATCCCATGTTCCTGCACGTAGAGAAACCGAGAAAACTGTGTGTGTGTACGCTTACTCGGTACCTGTCTAACCGAATCCTCACAGACCATGCGATGGGAGCAGCATTCCCACCTGACAAACGATGAAATCCAGGCCTGAAGAGTTCTACAACCGTCCCGAACTCACACGGAGCACAGGGGTGGTGGCTGAGACTCACAGGTGAGGCTCTGAGCTGCAGGTGTGCAGAGAGTGAGCCCATCTTACTGCTTGGTCAGTGCCACGGCAGAGCTGTCCCTTCATGGATACCGAAGAAATAACTTTGACTATAAAGCTCAAACTCCTAATACTTCTCGTGTTGTTACACGAGCTAAGTGTTTATTTGTAAGTGTTTATGTTTAAATAGAATATAAACGTAAAATAAGTTATGTTTATTTATTTATAAATGCAGCAACATGAGAAGCAAAGGATGTGAAGCCCGATGAAAGACTCCACCAGGTGAAGGGGGCTTGGGGAAGGTGGACCCAGTGCTACGGAATGAAGCAGATGGCAGAAGAGACAGCTGGCAGATGGAAATGTCTGTGTCTCTGCCCTCTGAGAATAAGTTAAGACTCAGCAGCTGTCACCAGTTAAGGAATATGACAAGGTCTGAGGGATAGAAGCTCTTACCTGAAGGCTCCCATGCCATGGGAGAAGATGATCAAGGGGTATCCAGAGTCCTTTGCCTTAAACGGGCCGTTCCAGCTAACAGGCAGGCGACACGATCCTAGCAGAGACACGGGGTATAGAATCTCTGGCTGCCCAAAGTTGTAATCCCAAGGGCAGCCTGGCCTAGGCATGGGTGGGGACATATGCCCCACCTCAATGGAGAACTACCTTTTGCCCTTGAGCAGTCCAGGGCAATCACCTTTTCTTTCACCCTTTCTTCCCTAGAAAGCACAAATATAATAGAAAATGGGAAGATAAATGCAAAGAAGTACTGAACAACTATGGGGTAAACCCCTGAGATGCGAAGGAAGTTGGGTAGAGTTCCTAATTGGTGGGGCCGTTAGGGAAAGTTGATGATTCAATGTGACTTTACCCAGAGAGGAGAGCTAAAGAGAACTGTAAACGATAAAGTCAGGATTCAAATCCAGGACAATCTAATTCTGTAACCAAAACTCTTATGTATATAATCCCCTCCCAACTCTCCACACCACACTGACTAATGCACGCCCCACAACAAAAGGGCTGGACAATGCCAGCAGGACAGTACTGTGTCTACCTAGGGATCTCCTAGGAACATAACCAAGAAGCTAGGAAATGTGGGGGTGAGACCAGCACTTACCCATAGCCAAGCTGAACAGCAGCCCGCCCCAGCGCTTATTAAACCGCAGGTAATTGGCCAGGCCAGTGCAGTACTCATAGCGGGGAATCCACAGAGGCTGCTCGGTGGTCTCCTCTGACTCTTGGCAGGGGTAGAAGAGTCGAAAGAAGCTCCCCTGTAGGAAAGAAGAGAGCAACTGCTCAGAGCAAGAAGCCTAAGCTCTGCTGAATTTCCCAAAGGGCACACTCAGTGGGTATTTGGGGGGGCCAGCAAAGTAAGCCACCAAAGTGGGGCACTGAAGCTTCAATTCATATACCTGAATTTTGCATTCAGAAAATCCAGAAAGAAGCAATATTATTTTTAGCATACACGTAAGGCTTATGCTATTTCAAATAGCCGACTGCATTTTAAATTACGTTTGGAGAACACCAAAATATTTTCAGTCCTTGGATCAGAAAGATTTAAATCTGTCCCTGAGCCCAGGCCTGAAGGGGCCCAGGGAAGGAGATCAGCCCTCATGCTGGATGGGGTGACATCAGTGGGTCACCCAGGCCAGTCGTCTAGGCTGGCCCTTAGGAAGCAGCAGCACACTCATTTCACATGGGAGTAGGAGAGGGGTTAACAGGAAGTATGTGCTTCTCGAAGAGAGATGGGAGTCCAAGGGCCAGCAGAGAAGCACCTAGGAACTGGTGGAGGGAAGGTCCAGAACCAAAGCAGGAGGAAAAACAGATAAAGGCAGGAAAGGAGAAAGAGGAGCATGTCTTCCTACCCAGGTTGGGAAGTCAGAGGCCACCACCATGGTTCACTGCTCCTCCTCATACCTTCAGACTGAGATGAGACTGAAAACCTTTCCAGATAAGACATCTGCTCCCAAGACAGGACAGGGGATCTGAGACCTGCCTTTGGAGCTTGAGCCCCCCTTTCATCCTAGTGGCAAAAGAACGCATCTCTGGCTACCAAGATGTTTCTAACTGGAAATAGGAAGAAAAAGGTCAGGGAAGACAGACCTGGGGGCTCTATAACCAAATCCAGACCAGCTCTAACTCAGTTTCCCCCACTGAGAATCACACCATTAGATTGGCTACTGACAAGTCATGGTGCAGAAGCAGCAGCGGAGATGTGTGGGGACAGAGCTGGAGACACTTACCTCGAGACCCTGGCCCTCCATCACATCCCCGCAGCCTACATGGTGGGGTCCTGTGACAGGTGGGAAGCTCATGGACTGGTTCACCCCCATTTCATCACCAGTTGAAACAAACAACCTGGACAGTGCTGAACTTGATGGCTGAAGGTGGAACACAGAAGAGCCTCTTGCTGGTTTCCTCTTAGCTTCCTGTTGCTTCTATGTGTTATCTGTTATCATGTCCACTTCTATCTGCTATCATGTCCACTGTTATCCCATCTCCCTGCTGGGGACTCACCCAGTCTTCGTCATCTACTTTGCTACACCGACTTTGCCAAGGCTTAAGGGCTGCTTTTTTGGTGTTGAGAGCAGGGTGAAGAGATGGTTGGGAAAAGGAGAGAGCTTCCAATGTTCCCCCAAACCCACTGCCAAGGGGGCGCATGGGTGGCGCAGTCAGTTGAGCATCCAACTCTTGGTTTCAGCTCAGGTCACGGTCTCAGGGTTGTGAGATGGAGGCCTGCAGCAGGCTCCAAGTTCAGCAGGGAGTCTGCTTGAGATTCTCTCCCTCTCCCTCTGCCCCTCCCCTCACTCACACTTTCATGGTTTCTCTTAAATAAATAAATCTTTAAAAAAAAAAAAAAACTGCCAAGTGTTTATACTCAGCACAACCTCTGCAGACAACATAACCTGGATCATGTCCTCATGGGACCAGGAATAATAATGTCTAAGATTCACTGTGTCAGCACTGAACTAAGCTCTTTCTATACAGTACATTATTCATTCTCTCCACAACTCTCTGTGGAAGGTCCTATGGACACCCTGTTTACAGATGAGGAAAGTAAGGCACAGAATGGTTGAATAACTTTCCCAAGTTATCCTGCTTCTGGGCAGCAATGCCAGGTCTGTCTAATCCAGACCCAAGCTCTTAACCCCTACTGATCCTGCTCATGGGGAGACACAGTTATATGTCTACAAAAACACGGACCTAAACTACTGACTATAAAAGCGGAACTTAGGCTAGGCGTGAGATATGAGGAAGATTTAGAGATGGGGAGAGGAAGGAAAGCATTTCTACACAGGACACATGAAAAAGAAAGGGCAGAGACAGAGAAGACTATGATATGGCAGTAGATCAAACAGGAGCCTTCAACGTGGCAGGTGTGCGTGTTCCTGACTAGCAGACATTTCTTTAACTAGGCTGCTCCCTAAATTGGGGCCAATGCCATTGCTCTCTATCCCTCTTTAATCTCATCCCCAGCAGCATCGTCATCATGACATTATGGAGGGCCAGGAATTACACCAAGTGCTTTAATACATTATTAATTGAAAAAATGAGATGAGGAAACTGATGACTGATGCTTGACCAACTTAGGTAATTGCCCCCAAGAACATAAAGTTAACAGAGCCAGAATTTGATCACAGGCAATATGGCTGTAACAGAGGAGAATATGGGCAAACTTGTCGATATCCATTCTATTTTGCCCTCCTATGCAGTACCCTTGTGACTTGGGTTGGGCTGACCTGTAGACTTCTTAGACTTGAGCCTTAATTGACCTGAGCCAATCACCCTTTGGTATGCCCTGGTCAGTATCTGGATGAAGAGTGGCTGCATAACACAGTTGGTCCATTCAGAGTAAAGCCCAGGGCTTTGATGGTTGAGGATGGAAATGTTCTTTCTTGTTTTGAACTAGAGTGATGACAGATACGAAGCCTTGAAATGTTGCAGTCACTTTGCTACCTTGAGGATGAAGCTACCCAAGGAGGATGGCAGAGAGAATCAGAGAAATAGAGTCATTTTTGTGAAGACATTAAGAATCTCTAGATTGGGGGCACCTGGGTGGCTCAGTCGGTTAAACATCTGCCTTCAGCTCAGGTCATGATCCTGGAGTCTTGGGACTTCCAGCTCAGCAGGGAGTCTGCATTTCCCTCCACCCCTCACCCAACTTGTGCTCTCTCTCCCTCTCTCATATTAAAAAAAAAAACAAAAACAAAAACAAAAACAAAAAAACAAAAAAAAACTTAAAAAGGAATCTCTAGATTAGACTATACCTGAAAAACCTGACCCACTCCTGGACTTTCTAGTTACACGAGTCAGTAAATCCCCTTTTTGTTAAAATCAATTGACTTGGGCTGCCTGGGTGGTTCAGCGGTTTAATGCTGCCTTCAGCCCACGGTGTGATCCTGGAGACCCGGGATCGAGTCCTGCCTGTGTCAGGCTCCGTGCATGGGGCCTGCTTCTCCCTCTGCCTGTGTTTGTGCCTCTTTCTCTCTCTGTGTCTCTCATGAATAAATAAATAAAATCTTTAAAAAAAATTTGACTTTAGATTTCCATTGCCTGAACCAAAAGCATCTAAACCAATAATACAGTGAGTCCCAGACCCATATTTTTAGCCATTATGCTATTCTGCTTTAAGACACTCTGGGATGAAAAAAAAAAGACACTCTGGGATGGATCAGAAAGTTCAAGCCCAAGTGTGTTTGGGAAAGAAAAGGCCTTAGAGACCATTTCTATCAATCCTCACCACAATCATTTCCCACCCTCCCCACTACATACATGTACTGATGAACAAACCAAGGCCTTCAGAAGTTAAGTGAGCTGCACAACGTCACAAGCAGAACAATTATTACACAAAGATCTCCTGGATGCCAACTTCCAACTGTCTGGTCCAGTGGCAAACCTCAAATAACCAATAATCCTAACATCATTCTATTTAACTTAAGAACATAACAAATGATTTTCTTTCTATTACTCTGTAGTGGTAGAATGCAATTCTTTTAAAAAAGGAACTAACTGATGCAGTCCATGGACTGGTTAGCCAGAGAGAAGTTGAGTACGTGCTGCTCAGTCTCACACCCTGACCTTTTCCCCTTGTCTCTGAGGGCACACACACAGAGAAGACCTACGGCAAGGGCACGTGATACATGTCACCCACATGACAATGAAGCAGCTCCAAGTTCTAACGGCCAAAAATGAGGGACAGTTAAGGTGATCAGATGTAGGAGTTGTGAGAAGCACACTTCTGTAGCTTGGCAGTGGAGGGCAAGGAAGATGACAAAAGTTGACTTTCAAGTAGAAGAAAGTGCATAAGCTAAGACACAGAGGTAAGAAAGCACACGTGATAAGAAAAAGGTATCACGGGTTTGGAGGGTAGCAGTCTCTCGAGTGCTAGGCCAAGGAGCTGGAATCTACTCTGGAAATGAGTGATATTAAGTCTAAAAGAGTCAAGTTTGAGCTCAGTTCCTTTGCCACCTAGTTTAACTTTGGGCAGATCCTCTGATCTCACTAAGTAAGCCTGATTCCTCATCGGTACAACGGGAAACTATCCATCCTCATAGGGTTGCTGGGAAGATAAAATAAAACAATGCATTTAAAGCATTCATGTAGGGGCGCCTGGGTGGCTCAGCGGTTTGGTGCCTGTCTTTGGCCCGGAGCATGATCCTGGAGTCCCAGGATTGGGTCCCACATCGGGCTCCCTGCGTGGAGCCTGCTTCTCCCTCTGCCTGTGTCTCTGCCTCTCTCTCTGTGTCTCTCATGAATAAATAAATAAAATCTTTAAAAAAATAAATAAATAAAATAAAGCACTCGTGTGGTACCTGCCTCTTAGGGACTATCTAGGAAATATTGTTGATCGAGTGAAAAGTAGAAACAACAGGATTTGGCAAATGAGTAGATTTGAGGAGGCAAGGGAGATAGAAGAGCCAAAGATGAGTCAGGGTTCAGGACTGGGTGACCAGAATGACAGTAATTTATAGGAAGAGATTCACCCCATATAGAGAACAGTGCTTGGGACAGAAATCAGGATGAGTGAATGGAGTTAAAAACTGCTAAAGAGGGGATCCCTGGGTGGCGCAGCGGTTTAGCGCCTGCCTTTGGCCCAGGGCGCGATCCTGGAGTCCCGGGATCGAATCCCACATCGGGCTCCCGGTGCATGGAGCCTGCTTCTCCCTCTGCCTGTTTCTCTGCCTCTATCTCTCTCTCTCTGTGACTATCATAAAATAAAAAAAAAAATTTAAAAAAATTAAAAAAAAAAACTGCTAAAGAGAAGGGGAGTAGAACTCTCTAGCAGTCCTAGAAAGTTTCTGGGGGAATCATTAAGTTTGGAAACAAATACAAACTAAAGTTAATTGGCCAGAGTGAGGCATACACAAAAATGAGTCTACATTCCTTGGGCTTACATTAACTGATGTTCGAGGACAATGGGGAGATGGAAAAATCCAATTTTGCCTAAGAAATACCCAGCCAGAGTATCCAGAGTCCTTCCTCATAAATGCCATATAATTTTCCAAGGAAATCAGCCCAGGGGTCTCTACCTTCTTTTGCTTGCCTCATCCAAACAATTTATGGTGGTGCCTGTCTAGAAGCTTCTCCACCCATGTAAGCCTACCCCATTCATAAAGGCCCAGTGAAATCTCTGGTTCTCTGTGTTTTAACAAGTCCTTCCTGCCCCCCTCTCAACTCTAAGCATTGTCCACATCCCTCACCTGCTAGCCAATCATGGGCTGCCTTAAGATAGCTCTAGGATCAGTACCAATTCTGGGCAGTTTTAACTCAGTGACTTGCCTACAAGTGGCCCAGATAGAACCTAGTTCAGAGGTTCCTGAATCTTTCGTCACAAACACCTGGGAAAGTTTCAAAAATATAGATTTTAGGGTCCTCGTTCCCAAAGGTCAGTTTTTAAAAGCTCCCCATGTTTCTCGCAAGGTTTGAGAACTTCTGGTCCAGATGATACATAGGACTTTTTATCCAGGGATGCATGTATGCAAACATTTACGGAATGTATATAGTGTCCTAGCCCACCATTTTAGATTAATGAAATAATGACTATGATTTCACTTGGTTCAATCCCCATGGCCACCTAGAAGCATGTTCTAGGTCTCAATAATTAACTTATCCAATTAATCTGATTTAATTTTTACACAATTATACCTTATACCATTTCTTTGGATATACCACATACTATATAAAGGCTGTGTTTGGCATCCCTGGGTGGCGCAGCGGTTTAGCACCTGCCTTTGGCCCAGGGCGGGATCCTGGAGACCCAGGATCGAATCCCAAGTCGGGCTCCCGGTGCATGGAGCCTGCTTCTCTCTCTGCCTCTCTCTCTCTCTCTGTGTGACTATCATAAATAAATAAAAATTTAAAAAATAAATAAAGGCTGTGTTTTATACTTCTCTATAGGCCAAACCATCTATCTTCATGCTTTCCTTATGTACTAAGAACCCAGTAAAATGCTCCTTTACTTGGCTTTGATTTAAACCCTCTCAATTCTTTGTCTTTTTTTACCCCAAAATAAGTCTATTTGGTATAGTGTATAAAGAAAGGCTTTGGTGACAGTCTGAATTCCAATTCCTAATTGGTCGTGATCTTGAGCAAGCTCGTTAAATTCTAAGCCTCTGAGAATTTACCCATATGACAGAAATAATAGCACTCATGAAATTGTTGAGGATTAAATAAAATAATGTATATAAAATACCTGACATGGAGACGGCACTCTAACCAGAGATGGTAGCTCTAACTACAATAGTTATTATAGTATGACCTCTCTGAGCCTAAGTTCCTTATAAGTAAAATGAAGGTACTTCAAAGGTTAAATTTAAATAAGAAAATTGACAAAATAAAAAAAATGTTTTTAAAAAGTAAATAAGAAACGGGATATTGCCTAGGGCTTGGTACACTTTAAGTGCTCACAAAATGCTAAAAATTAATTAACAATGCTATGTCCTTCTTTCACCATACCTGGCCAAGGTCTCTTTCATTTTTTTTTTTTTTTTTTTCTGTATTAAACCCTTTGGCAAAATGGATTCTTTCCTCCCAGCCTTTTTGAGTCTAAAAGACTCCCATGAAAATCAGAGTGTACTTAAAAAGGCCCCATGAGAGCCCAAAAGCAATGGACAATGCCTACAACGCAGCTGTCCATCTCCTGCTGGGATCCTGTTTCCAGTGAGGAGAAACCAACCACCCTTTTGCCAGCTGTGTGGACTTTTCATCACTGGCTATTTGAGGACAGAGTCCAAGATAAGCCCTTCTCTGGGGCTTCCTTTCAGACAAAGCTCTCTGGAGGTTTAAAGCTCATTAGTCTGACCTTTGGTCTCTGGAGGAAGTGAGGAAATATCCTGCTCTTAGAGAACGGAGACACGAAGCCCTCAAGGGGCAGACTTGAGCAACAAGGGGGCAGAGACAGAAAAGGAGCCAAGAGAAGAGTGTTCCAGAGCATCAACAATTATAACAAAAATAACCTCTCTCGCTGGTGGAGGCTTCACAGTTTTGTTTTTTTTTTTTTAAAGCCCTTTCACACCTATTAGCTTATTGGCTCCACAAAAGAGCCTCCGCCTAAGACGGAGGTTTTGTAAACGAAGAGCGGGAGTCCCACGGACACTGCTTGGGCCGCCCGAGGTCACACAGCGAGCGAGCCGCAGAGGTGGACTAGACCCCGGGTCGGCTGAGTCCGGGCTCCGCCACCGAGCGGGAAGTAGGAATGGCGACCCTTCTTCCACTAGCATGAAAAAGCGGAAAGGGAGAGTAAGAGAGAAGCACACAGGAGGCGTGGAGCCTACAGCAGCCCGGGTTTCTGGGAGGTCACGGTGAGCGCTCCGCGTAGGGCGGTGGAGGCTGGGGCCTCAGACCTGGGCTCAGGCGGGGGCTCCAGGCGCGCCGGGAGCGAGGGCGCCAGGTGACAGTGGGAGCGTTAAGGGTGCAGGTAGATACCGGAGGTGTCTGAAGAGGAAACAGAAAAGGATGAAGGATTAATGCAGACTTTCTAGGATCGAGACGAGCAGCCCCCAAACCGGGCTGGAGGAGGACAAAGTCGGCTGATACCTCAGTTCAGAACAGAAGAGCTTCCTCCTCCCCCAACTTACCCGGTCAAGTTGACCCTTCAGGAGTATCCCAGACAGTCGACTCGACGGAAACCGGTGACTACTCCGGGGCTCGCGGCCCTCTGGTAGGTGTAGTTTCCAGAACTCATCATTGGCGCTTAGAAGCCTTCCCCTCCTCCTTGCCTGGAACTACAACTCCCGGCGTGCACCGCGCAAGATCGCGACCTTCAGACTACAATCCCCAGAGTGGCAGGCGGCCCCTCATTGTTGGGTGAAACAAGGCCCGGGCTGCGGCGCGATTCCTCCCCCTGGTGGTCGAGGCGTCGCCGCCACGACTACAAGCCTCGAGCGGAGGGTTACCGCGTATAGTTCCGGCTAGTAACCCTCCGCCTCGCCGCTCCCCAAATAGCTCCCGGGCGTGCCTCGGGATTGCCAGGGCTTCGTTTTAGTCTCAGGGAGGTGCTGGCGTGGGGGGCTGGGGAGAAGGTCGGAGTTTTTTTTTTGATTACCCCCATTCTGCGTTCTGTGAGAGTATGAAGCTGATCATTAAAATGAAGCGCACATGTTGTACCAGCCCGTTACCTGTTGACACTTGGCGCTTTTCCATTGTCCTCCTTCAGAAGCTCCCGGAGGAGAACAGGGGGGAGGAGGCTGAGCGATCGCTGGTCCTCCCCGCCCCCAGCCCAGCCCCTCCATCCGTCCGTCACCCCTTTGCTGCTCAAGTGCTGGTTCTTAGGGACACGGTGGTGAACCAGGTGCTGTCCCTCGCCTCAGATGACATCACAGTCTAGCGGAGGATTCCGACAAATGAAGAATTACAGCACAGCGCTAGGGGGTTCTCTAGGGGGTTGAGGGAATCCTGAAAGGGGGCACCTGCTCAGGCTTCGGGTAAACGGGACCCTGTCCTTGAGGCTTCTTAGACAGACACTAAGATTGGGAATTGAGGGAATGGGACTTAGGAGTGCAGGGAGTGTGAAGAGTGTCCTACACTCAGGCTGAAGCCCAAGAGTGTGAGGGATGGAGAGACACCCGAGGAGGTAGGTAGAGCCACACCCTCAAGAGTCTTGTAAACTAGAAGAAATTTGGATCATTCAAGTGACTTAAACACTTTCAGCAGCTCCCGACTACCTACTGAATGAGGTCCCAACTTAGCTTTGATGCAGGCAGGCAGGGTCCGAGGAGGAACCAGAGGGGGTCCTGCAGGACGAGGCAAGAGAAGAGGGTCTTTGGCTTCATGTGGGATGGGACTCAAACTCGAGCCAGCAGGAAGTGAAAGCGGTTTATTGAGGCTATAGAAACAGCAGATAGAGTCTCGGAGACTCGGAAAGGAAAGGAGCATGAGTCTGGTCTGTGCTTGGGGTCTGGGGGATTTATTGCCAATGGTGGTGTGATGCACATGTCCTCTCAGGCATCCAGGAACTGCTCAGAACAAGGATGGGGGCCAGATGTCCAATCATAAGTCACTCACTCCTTGGAGCCGGGGGTCTGGGCGTTGAGATGTCCAGCACCAGTGGTCTGGAATATGCACATGATGGCTCTGCCTGTTAGTTCCTTAGATAGTATATATTGTGCTGGAAGACTCCAAAGATATCACTCTTTGTCCCTTACAAGAAGGACGTACATAAAATAAGGCATGTGTAGGGCGGGGGTACAGATCCTAGCAAGAATAGAAGCCCAAAAAGGAGCAAAGGAAAAAAAAAAACAGCTTTTTAAAACTCTGATGGGTTCCCTTAGGTTTCCCTGTCTCAGCTTGGCATTGGAGGTCCTCCTCAACCTGGCCCCCCACCACTTCCCCGGAAGTGGTGCTCATGCTGTTCTCTGACAGGGATCACTTTTCTGCTCTGCCTTTGGCTACCTTCACCTCTTGGCCATTCTTGAGATGTGTCAGGTTTCTGTGGTTACCTCAACTCTTTCACTCATGCTCCTCCCTCCACTAGGTGGGTAGCCTGCCTGGTGGCTCCTCTAATCCTGTCTTCCTTTAAAGGTCAGCTAGGCCCTCCTCCCCATGAAGCTTTGCTGATTCCTCCAGTCCTAAAGAACCTCTACCCGCTCTCAGTTGCTGGGATATTTGTGTGCACCTCTCATGTGCACCTCTCATTTGTGTGCACCTTACCAATCACACCGCCTTGTGCCATCTCCTAGGTGGGAGTTTTAATTCTCCAAGAAATTGTGAGCTCTCCAAGGTCAGGTGCTGAATCCTACAGGTGATCCCCACCCACCCCCATCTCACATACCCTCAAATCAACAGTGTCTGGAGTCCCTGATTTAGTCTTCTTTAGCCTCACCCCTGCTCTTGACACTGTCACCACCACCATCTTTCCAGGAACCAAGATAAAGTCATCAGGAAATAGTGATGGCAGTACCGCACTGTGCTAATTAAGCCTGGGATTTAATTAAAGATGTGGTCAGTGGAGTGACAGCAGAATATAAAAAGCTTAGTGCACATCCGAGAATGCTCTCTTTGGCACTAATTAATCGGTGCTCTGCAACTGGGCCAGGACACCCATGACTAAACCAGAGTCCCCGGTCATGAAAGGAGCATCTGGGGTCATTCCTCTGTCTCCTACTCCCAGACCAGGCTATGGTGGGTGTATTTGCTGGGCAACTGACTTTTCAACTTCCCAGGCACGGGGACATCACAGCCTCCTTTTGCCTCTTTTGTCACCATTAGGAAGCTCTGTTTGGGGCTGAAATTCCTATTGCAAAATAGAATATTTGAGTTTAATTGCATTTCCTTCTAATCTAGTCTTTTCTGGGATAAACAACCCAAATGCTTTAAGTTTTCAGCAAGCAGTTGATTTTCCAGACTTTCATCATAGATCCCATCCTCCGACAGCCCAAGATTCCCTTCCAGTTGGCTACCATCCTACTCTAGCCTTCTCCTTGTTGCTAAGTTACTAAAGTGATATTTAAGTGACCAGTTTGGATTTCCTGTCCTCCCCACTACCTGCCAAAGTTGTTGGACAACACTTTTAAAAATCAAAGTATAATATGTATACAAAAAGTGTGTAAAGTGTGTTAATATTAAGTGTATCGCTTCATCTTTTTCTGTTTAAACATTTTATGTAGGTTGGGGCACCTGGGTGGTGCAGTCATTTGGGCATCTGACTCTTGGTTTCAGCAAAGGTTGTGATCTCAGGACCATGAGATTGAGCCCCAAGTCTGGCTCCACACTCAGCTCATAGCCACTTCTCCCCCCTTCTCCTTACCCCTCCCCTTCTGCCCCTTCTCTCCTCACATGTGTGCACACTCCTGCTCTCTCTCTCTCTCTCTCTCTCAAATAGATAAATAGGGGTGCCCAGATGGCTCAGTCGGTTGAACATCCAACTAGTCATTTAGGCTTGGGTCATGATCTCAGACTCCTGGGATGGAGCTGAGGCAGGCTCTGCACTCAGTGGGGAATCTGCTTGAGATTCTCTCTCTCCCTCTCCCTCCCCCCCCCCAAAAAAAAAATCTTCTGTTAAAAACCCAACATTTGAAATGCAAAACACTTAGTTTGAAATGTGGAACATTTAGGGACACCTGGGTGGCTCAGCGGTTTGGTGCCTGCCTTCCGCCCAGGGTGTGATCCTGGAGACCTGGGATCGAGTCCCATGGTAGGCTCCCTGCCTGGAGGCTGCTTCTCTCCCTCTGCCTGTGTCTTGCCTCTCTCTTTGTGTCTCTCATTAATAAATAAATAAAATCTTTAAAAAAAATGAAATGTGGAACATTTCCAATACCCTGAAAGGTTGCCTCATGTCCCTTCCTAGTTTATAACCACTCATCCTCCAGAGGGAGCCAGTATTTTTCTATCACCATCAACTAGTTTTGGATGAGCAAGGCTTTGTAACTTTTGACAGTGATATTTTATGCTCAATGATCCATAGATGGGTGATACTGTGTTATTTCTACCGCAGTAAAGGACCACCAGAAACACAGCTGTAATTGAGTAAGTTGGATACTCATTGCAGTGAGGGAGAACATGCATGATTGGGAAATGTGGGTCATCACAGACAGAGGGTATCAGAAAAGACTTAGAATTGGGGCTTTTGTTAGATGATTTCAGGGAGGCTTGGAGGAAGCAAGGCTTTGCTCTAGATTGAATGTTATCCAGGAGTAAAGGGTAAATCTATGACTAGGGATCTAAATTTTATCTAGAAGGAGGGAAGAGTTCACTAAGGTGAAAGTTGTCATTAGTAAGAAGCAATAGTCTCTTTTATTAGCCAAGATAGGGGATGGTTAGTGTTTTTTGTGTTTCGGACAATGTTCAATGTTCATTTTGTCTACGTTCAGACGTGATTATGACGTGATCCTGTTTGTATCTTGATCCATCTTGGACATGGCCTCTTCTCATGATGCTGTTCTGTGGCATTGTTTCTGTTCAGGTTAGGAACACCAAAGGTCAACTGTGAATCCCAGGCCAGCTCCTGAAGGTCAGGGGCTGCTTTCTTCTTTCTTATATACCAACATATGTTAATGTCTGCTCCAGACTGGGTGCTGAGTGTAGAAATTACTTGCCTTCATGTCCTTGGAGATGTCACAGCTGGTAGGGAAAATGGACAAGAAAACAGATATATACCATTGGAAAGCATTGTAGTTAAGGATCTGGGCCCTGGAGATAGGTTACAAACTTTTTTCAAGGTTTTTTTTTTAATTTGAGAGAGAGAGAGAGTGAGAGTGAGAAGGGGTAGAGAGGAGAGGGGCAGTCCTCAAGCAGACTCCTCATGCAGGGCTAGATCTCACAACCCTGAGATCAGGATCCTGAGATCATGACCCTGAGGTCATAACCTGAGCTGAAACCAAGAGTCAGATACTTAACCCACTGAGCCACCCAGGCACCCTATGAACTTTATTTTTTTCTAAGATTTTATTTATTTATTCATTAGAGACACAGAGAGAGAAAGACAGAGACACAGGCAGAGGGAGAAGCAGGCTCCCTGCAGGGAACCCGATGTGGAACTTGATCCCAGGACCCCGGGATCATGCCCTGAGCCAAAGGCAGACACTCAACCACTGAGCCACCCAGGCACCCTGACTACAAACTTTAAATCCCAGATCTACCACATCCTAACTAAGATCTTGGGCAACAACTCTTCTCTAGACCTCAATTTGCTCATCTGTAAACAAGGGCAACAATAGCATCTACATCACAAAGTTGACACAAGGATCAAGGAGCTAATCCATGGATCACTGGTTACTTAAATGGCTTGGATCTGATAGGGGGCAGAGGTGGATCCAGGTTTTGTGAGGCTTGAAGCTTATACAATTCTAGGAGACCCCCCTTTAAAAAAAAAAAAAGAATTTTAAATATCTTACTTTTTCAAAGTTTGTAGAACATGTGAACATATTGCTAGGTCCCCTCCCAGGGCCTCAGAAGGGACTCTAAAACTTAAACTTCATTAGTTTTTCTATGACTCTGACCTTGGAAAGAAGCAAAATTATGCAACAGCTTCATTCTTTTCAAATCACTGCCTTCAAACTCTCCCAAAATACTCTCGTCCTGGCTGAAAGCTGCTCAAGTACTCTTAGTTCTTTCTTGTCATATAGCCTGGAAGTTGGTGGGTAGTGTTGGAAGAGTTGAAGGGTCCTGCTCTGAATACAGCTACACCTACTATTTTCAGCCTTGGGCCCCAGCTGGAGTCTGGATGAATCCAGCTAGGTCTAATGTCCTGTTAACAGATTGAGTATATGCTTAATAAAGGTCAAGAATAGTAACTGTCCTTCTCTATTATTGTTAATATAATGATTCTTCTATTCAAAAAATATTAAGCACCTAATATGTCCCAGGCCCTGTGCTCAACCCTGGAGATCAAGCAGTGAATCAAGAAATTAAGTTTCTTTTTTCTTTTTTTTTTAAGATTGTATTTATTTATTCATGAGAGACACACACAGAGGGAGAGAGAGAGAGAGAGAGAAGCAGGCTCCATGCAGGAAGCCCGACATGGGACTCGATCCCAGGTCCTCAGGATCAGGCCCTGGGCTGAAGGCGGCATTAAACCGCTGAGCAACCCGGGCTGCCCAAGATATTAAATTTCTATCCACATGGTACTTTCATTCTAGTGGAGAGAGATAATAAACAAACATGTAACAAGGATAATGACAGGCTATGTTAAGTGTTCTGCAAGAAACAGACAGGATGCTCTGATGGAGAACAATGGTCAGGGAAGGATTCTATGAAGAGCTGGCATTTGTGCCCAAACATACCTAGCAATTCTTGATTGTCTACTATGTGTCAGTCAGGTTGTTAGGAACTTTCAAATACTTTACCTCATTTAACCCACTGGGGGAGTATGTCCTAGTCTTTTTGTTTTTCAGACAAAAGAACAGAGGCTCAAAAAGGTAATAGGAGTGTTGATACCTGCCTTAGATCCCTTCACCCCTTCTCTGAGTTTCCTTGCCAGCGTGGTACTTTCCAGCACCCTGAGGGCCATCCACCCAAGGTCTTGCTTCTGCCTGCTTCCTTGCCCCCAAGGGCTTTCTTAGGCATCTATGAACCAGGAAGGGCAAGAGGGTGATGTGTTCTGCACCCCAAGGCCAACCTTGAGCCATCAAGGAAGTTGGTGCCTCCCATCCTGAGCTAAGATGATTTTGAGGTGCAATTCCACACTGTGTCTCACAGAGTCCCCAGGGGAACTGACCCCAGTGCCTCACGGCAGCAAGCCTCACATGAATGTATCTGGCTCCTATTAGCTTTTCTCCTCTCCTGGACTCACCTCCATGACTTTACTTCTGCTTTTTGAAATAATCTCCCCAGTAGACTACAAGCACCTAAGTCTTGGGGTCTGCTTTTGGGGGGACTCAAGCTAAGATGGAGCCTAAGTGATTTGCTCAAGGCCACCCAAGCAAGTAACAGAACTGGAATTTGAATGCAGGTTCATGGGGATCACATTCCACAGTCCTAACCACTATACTACATGACAATGAGCCTGAAGAGGGAGCCCAAGCCCCTTTAGCCCCACCCTGTGCCCTTCCCACCCTGACTTTCCCTGCTTGTGTCCAATCTCATTCTCAGCCACCTCTTGCTCCAGGCACAGCAAACTGCTTGGGGGCATAACATTCTTCAATCTGGCCATGCCTTCTCACCCTCTATGCTTTTGCAAGGGCTGTGTCCTCTGCCATGGCCACCCATTGTGGTCCATCTAAGGTACCTTCACCCATCCCTGAGCTCTCTAGCTAATGAACCCCAGCTGCGAGTGTCCAGCACTGACAAGAATCACGTTTGTGCCAAGTGTTTGGCATACCCGATCTCGTTCCATTGACACAATAATTCTGAGAAGTCAAGAGTGCCATTCTCAGTTTGTAGGTCAGGAAACAGGGTTCACAGAGGCCACAGGTGACCCATGCAAGGTCTTACAGTTAATAACTGGCAAAGCCAAGACCAAAACCCAGATCTATCTGTTCTGCGACTATACCTGGTACCTGGCTAGAGGGGATGGGTAGACGTTGGAGTCTCTGAGGTTGTTCCAACATTTCTCCTCTGTGAGATCTAACTCTACAACTAAGGGTATAACCTCCAAAGCAGTCACTAGATCACTGGCTGAGAGGTGCAGGGACTATGGAGCCCAGAGGAAGGAGGCCAGACTGAAGGAATTTCCTGCAAAGGAAGAGGCTGGGCATCTGGCCCACCTCCACCTAGGAGGGGAAAAGTGGTGAAGGCGTTGCCATTTCTACTTCCTGGCTCCTTCAATGCCTTCAGGAGTTTACTTGGCCTTGGCAATGGCTTACTTCCCAGGAATCTCTCATCATGGTTCTTAGAGGCTAGGCCAGTTCAGAGATGCCCAGAGGCCAAGGAGGTCCTGAATTCCCACTTTCAATCTTTTCTTCCTGGTCCCCTGCCTTGCTATCATCAAGTCCATCAAATGTCTGGTAAAGCCTCGCCAGCCTGCAGAACATGAGCTGGCCTGGTGGGTACCAAGTTCTTGGCAGGTCTGGGAAAATGGGAGTGTGTAGGGGTGGAACCCTTACTAACATAACAATGCCACATCAGCCCCTGCTTAAAATTCTTCTAGGACTGCTTTCAGCCTCCAGGACTAAGCCCACCATCCTCACCAGAAAGCCTAGAAGCTCTTCAAGATCTGAGTTAACTTCCTTCAGCCAGCGAGATTCACTCTTTTTTCTCCTGCAAAGTGACTGCCTAGTCCCCAGACATACATGTACTCAGCCACCTCTGAGTGTTTCTGCTGTTTCCATTTGGGCCTGCTGCACTATTCCATATGCTTCTTGCCAAGTCTTCCAGACGCAGCAGAGATGTCACTTCCTCTGCAGAATCCTGGTTGCATCCCACTGTGCTCTTTAGTGCTTCCCTAACATGCATTGACATCCTTGTGACAGGTGCCTCCCCACATGCTATGGGCTCCTTGAGGACAAGGATGCCATCTTATTCATCTCTGTGGGCCTAGTACAGTGCCCAGCACAGTGGGTGCTGGTTAAGAGAATGCCCTCCACCCAGAGCGGGGGGGTTGGAAACATGATTATCTTCTGATTCCAAGCAAGTCAAGTGAATTGGTGTAAGATGCTGGGGAGCAGGAAGGATGGCGGCAAAGTGGACAGTGATTTGCCTAAAGGAATTTGAATTCCATGAAAAAAAAAAAAAATAGGAGAGGGACACCAGGTCGGCTCAGCTGATTGAGTATCTGATTCTTGATTTCAGCTCAGGTTATGATCTCAGGGCTGAGAGATGGAGCCCCCAGGTTGGGCTCTGCACTCAGCGGAGAGTGAAATTCAGCCTCTGTTAACGACAACAACAATAATAATAGCTAATTACGAACTTACTGTGCACCAGGAAATAAGGTACAGTGATTCAGGGTGTGGACTCTGGAAATGGGCTGCCCGTTTCAGTCCCAGCCCTCCTGCCTGTTAGCTATGAGACTTGGGTCCTATCATTTAACCTCTCTGAGCCTGTTACCTCACTTGCAAAACGGAAATAATAACACTTACCTTAGAGGCTTGTTGTGAGGATTCAAAGAGTGATTACATAGAAAGTGTATAAAATGGTGCCTGGCACATAGACAACACCCAAGAAGCGCTACTGTTTTTATTTTGTGATGGCAAGTGTTCAGAAAAGTCCTCTCCATGAAGGCAACAGGCACACAGAGCCTCAGATGGGGGAACTTATGCTGAACTCTGGGAGGGAAGAGCCAAGGGAAAGGTCCTAAGGCGGAAGTGGCTTTGCTGGGTCTGAGTAGTGAGCGGGCAGTGGGCTGGAGTGCAGTGAGTCAGAGAGAGGGGCCAGAGACAAGGTCCTGCAGGGTCGGCAGGGGCTAGATCACGCAGGGCCTTCTAGGCCATGGAAAGAAGCCTGGATTTTATTCTGTGCGATGCAAACCACTGGGATAGGTTTTTTTTTTTTTTTTTTTTTTAAGATTTTATTTATTCATGAGACACACAGAGAGGAAGAGAGGCAGAGACACAGGCAGAGGGAGAAGCAAGCTCCATGCAGGGAGCCCAACATAGGACTCGATCCCAGGTCTCCAAGATCAGGCCCTGAGCCGAAGGCAGTGCTAAACCGCTGAGCCACCAGGGCTGCCCCGGATAGTTTATTTTTAAAAAAGGTTTTAAAAAAGGTTTTTAGGTGTGACAAGGCCAACAGATCAGGAGACAACTATGATTGAAAAGACAATTTGTTATATTCAAGGATCCCAAGAGGAGGGGGCATGCCATGCTCCAAGGGATCACATGGGAAAGCACCAGGTCTGTCAGGAGGCAGAGGGAGCCAGAGCAAAGCCTGGGCAAGAGCCTTTATTGTGGTTTCTGTGGGAGGAATGGATAAAGTTCCACTCTGAAATGGATAGAGTGGTTTAGGATTGGCTATTATAAATCATGTCCGCAGGCTCTGAGACATAGGGGCTGGCCCCAGTTGTCTAGCACCCAACGCTGGGGTGAATAGGGCAAGGGGAGAGTGGCCCTGAGTGAGAGAGCCCTCCAGGAGGTGTTTGGGGTATGGGCTCTGGATCTGTTGGCTTGCATTGGAAAGGCAAGCTCCAGAGTGATTTGTTTATTATCTCTCGGAATGGGCTAGACTTGGGAGGGGCAGTCCCTCTGGGGTGAGCAAGGCCCCGATGTCAAAGCATCAAAATACAGAAAATAAAATGACATGGTTAATACAGAGCTAAAGCCAAGGAGGGATAGATTTGCACTTTAACAAGATCTTCTGGCTGCTGTGAGGAAATAGTATTTCAGTGAGACAAGAGGAAGGCAGAGGCCAGAGGCAATGCAAGGATCCAGACACAAAGTGATGATGGCCCGGACTAGGGTGGGGGCAGGGAGGTGGGAGTCAGGCTAGTTTCAGGGTTTGTTTGGAGGTGGGGCCAACAGGACCCAATGGACACGATGAGGATGCTGTTGGGGCTGCAAGAGGCAACTTGCCAGGGTGCCGTCGTGTCTGTATTTCTGGGGTTCACACCTGTGTTTCTTCTCTCAGATATGGACTGTACTATCTCACTCTTCTGATGTTAAACGGCATAGTAAAGAGATTCTAGAAAATGATACTTCCAGATTAGAGATTGAAGTAAAGTGTCTGACACAGTGCCGGCACATGGTAGGTCTCAACAAATAGACATGTTTTTTCTTCCATAAGGGAAAGTATAAAGTCCAGCAGGTCTGATGTCGGATGGATCATGGTTTGGTCCTGGCTCTACGACCCACTAGTTGGGAGACCCTAGGCAAGTGATTTCTTTCTTTCTTTCTTTCTTTCTTTCTTTCTTTCTTTCTTTCTTTTTTTTTTTTTTTTTTTTTTTTTACAAGTGATTTCATCTCTCTGCATCTCCCTTCCCTAATTTGGAAGCAGAGATACAAGCACCTAGTTCTTCCAGTGGTGGCAGGGAATAAATGAAGTGATGTATGTAAGGGGCCCAGCCCTTGCATGGGCTCCCATCAATTACAGCGATGATGGGCAGGCCAGGCCCTAAGGAACATCAGTTGGGGGCCGGGTTTTGGAGGTAGGGCCACGATTCCCAGAGAAATGGGGACTGAGCTGCCTTCATTTCATCCTCTAAGCCCACCTTCAGGCCTGTTTCTTGACCCTGGCTCCCACTATTCAGGCCTGATTCTTGCCTCTAGCTCCCACTCCTCTGTGGGCATTTCCTCAAAGAGCCAACAGAAAGCTGTGTTTACTCTGCCAAGTGGCATCCCTAGGGAGGGAGGAGAGAACTAAATCTTCCTGCCTTGGCTTTGAAAAGCAGGCTGTTAATTACCTGGGGCTCCAAGCAGCCCAACTGCTATGTAAACACTTGCCAAGCTGGCCTGTCAATTAACCCCTTGGCACTCAGGGCTGGGGTGGAGGAGTCTGGGTGTGGGCTGATCTGGGAGGGTCGAGGAACCTTGAGGCCAGGCATGGCTTTGGAGCCTTCGCAGGGGAACTAATTCAAGTGAAACATTCAGGAGGATGGAACAGAATGACTATGACCAGGGGACAGCCCTGCTGTCCGCCAGCCTCCACCCTGAGACCCCTGTCCTGGGGAGGCAGGCCCCAGAGGAATGGCCAGGGCTGAAAACTCAGCCTGCAGTTTCAGGCAGGGATGGTGTCCTGTTTGTGAAAGGCTGGCCCGGGGATGCCTGTTTACCTTAATCCCTTCTGGATTTCTCCTGCTAAGAGACACCCACCCTACAGGAAGCAGAGACCCACCTCCCAGGGGTGAGGAGGCTCAGACCCTGGGCTGTGTCTAGGTGTGGCTCGTTAGAAGGTGGCCTCAGCTGACTCTAGTTATTTACACGTGCACAGGCCTGTTCAGTTTGCCAAGCACAGTCCCATGTGTTACCTCCTTCAACCAGTTGCACAATAAACCTCCAGAGCAGGAATTAGGCCCCTACGATGCACTGACTGAAATATAGGCTCTGTTTATGCATTGGCTCTGTAGCCTTGTGGCAATCACTTCACCTCTCTGAACCTCACTAACTTGACCTGTTCAATGGGGAGAACAGATGCCTATGTTGGCAATGCTATTGTGAGGTCTAAATGAAATCATGTACACAAGGAGCTCAATAGTGCCCGGCATATGGAGAGCAAATGTATGGGCCCCTCCCTCAAATTCCCTTGAATTCCTCTTGAATTTTACAGGAGAGGAAAATGAGGTTCACTGAGCTGTCAAATTATAATCTTCCAAGTGTTTTTTTAAAAAATGATTATACCCCTGCATAGCAAGCACGTGTCAAAGTTGTATTTCACTCATTCATAAGGAAATTATAGGATGACAGAGCTGGTTCAGGAGACTCGTTGAGGATAGTCGATGAATAAGATTGTTAATCAGATTCCAACCTGGCAAATACCCTATAGGGCATGATTTACAAGCTTTGGGGTGATCTCTATTGGTCATAAATCATGTGTATTTGCTGCTATTGGATAAAAATCGTTTGTATCTTACTTGTGTTCTACAACTTAGTGTCTTAGTTCTCATACTTATAAAATGTTTGGACTCCCAATATGTAGGGGGTCACATGACCCTTGCGGGCTTCTTGGATGATGCCCCGGTGGAATAATAAAAGTTCACACTGTCTCATCGCCTTGCTTCCAAGTTTTGTATATTTTTCCTTATAAAGTCAAGTGTCCTTAGGATGAAAAAGGGGAGGCTCGGCCTTCCAAACTGTCAGAATTACTTCTCAATAAGAATTTCAGATCTTTGTGCTCTAAAATCTAGTCCTGCTACCATGTTAGGCTGATGGAGAGAAATTGAAGTTCCAGGAAAAGAGTGTGACTTATCCAAGGTCAATAGCTATACCTGGGGGAGTGGAAGAGACCTGCTTTCCCTGACTTCCAACCCCAGAGCCCCTAGGAGCTTCCCTGGCCCTGCCCCAGGTCTGGGATCCACTTTAGCTGGAGCTGGGTTGATATCATAGAGTCCTGTGGGGATTCACCACAGTTTGGGGTTATCAGTGCTCAGGCAACTGAGAGCTGAGACCCCAGAGCTTCCCATGGCCTCCAGCCTCCCACACTTGTGAATTCTTCAGTGAGACACCCAGAAAGCTCAGAGCTGGAGGAAAAAACAGCAGCAAACAAGAAGCAGCAGATGGGTTGCCATGGTGATCACCTCCTGGAGCTCCAAGTGTCTTTCTTTCTGAACAGAGATGGAGGTACAGCAGGAAGAACATGGGCACAGGAGAGAAAGCCCAAGCCCTGGCCCCGATCTACCCCATATGCACAGCCTGGTGCATGCTCACCTTGGTTCTGAGAGGGAGAGAGGACACATTCATTAGGCATTAGCTTTGTGCCAGGATGATGTGTTAAAGGTTGTCCATTCATGACTTCATTTAATCCTCTTCCCAGAAAGCCTTTGAAGAATGTGCTATGATCAGTATTTCATAGAGGGGGAAACAGCAACACAGAGAGGTGAAGTAACTTGCACAGGAACACACAGCTTGTTAAGAGCCCCTGAGCTAATGCTCCGGGCCCCTTTCTCTTGGAAGACTAGATACATTCCTTCTGGAAATTTCAGGCCTATTTCAGAGAAGGGAGGATCAGAGGGAGGCAGAACCAGGGTGCAGAGAGGGAATAAATACTTCAGGGACAAAAAAAAAAAAAAAAAAACTTCAGGGACGCCTAGGTGACTCAGTGGTTGAACGTCTGCCTTTGGCTCAGGTCATGAACCTGGGGTCCTGGGATCGAGTCCTACATCAGGCTCCCCTCAGGGAACCCGCTTCTCCCTCTGTCTGTGTCTCTGTCTCTCTGTATCTCTCATGAATAAATAAATATCTTTTTTTTTTTTTAAGGAAAAAAAAAAGAGGGACCCTTCAGATCAAACACAGTGGTGTTAGCTCCCTTTTTCTACCTGTGCGCTTGGCCAGTATGACACCTGGCACCTCAGACAGGTAGCAAGCCCTTGCTCGGGCAGTCCCAGGCAGCATGACACATCCTTGTAGCTCCCCAAAGCAAAACCTGCAGTGCCCCAGCCCCGGGGGGCCAACCCGAGCACGTCCAGTTTCCAATCCACATCAAGGTCTGCATCAACCCTGCCCTCAAAGATCTCTGTCTGCTCCCAGAAGCCTCCCCACACTGCACGGGAGCCCTGGCCTCCTCCTCCTCCTCTCCCTCCTCCTCCTCCTCCTCACTGCTGTCCTTTCCTCCCTGCCCTGTCTCACCCGCCTCTCCCCCAAGTGTTGGCTACCGTGCCATTGATCAGAGCCCAGGTAGAGGTTGGGGACTCCTGGTTGCTTTGAGGAGCCTTGAAGAGCTCAATGGAGGTCACCAGAGCTTTGAGCAGAGCCCAGCGATGCATTTTTAGAATGAGCCCAGCTCAGTCCCACCTGCCAGGATGCCCTGCCTTCTCTCCCTCTATCCAAGCCGCAGGGCAACCATGTGAATCGCAGGCCAGACAAGCCCAGGGGCCAGCCAGTCTGAGAGCCACCCCACAGGGCCGTAGGAGGTGGCCTGTGTGTGGACATGAGTGTGGACATGGGCAGGAGCCAGCCAGGGTGCTCAGGGCTGGGGGAGCAGGAGCAGGAGCCTCTACCTGGCCTCTACCAAACCCCTCTCCAGCTGGCCTTGGCCTCCCAGCCCTCTCAACTTTGTCCACCCATCCATCCATCCATTCATTCATTCAGCAAGTATTTGTTCAGCAAGTATTTATTTATTACCCCAGTGCCGGGAAGACAGGGGTGAATGAAACAGAACTCCTAGCCTCAGAACCAGACTCCTGATTGTCTCTCTGGCATTGGCTCCCTACTTGGTCTTCCTGGTCTGGGTTGACGGCAGCTCTATCCTGCTGATGGCATCCAGTCCATCAGCAAATCTGTCATTTTGCCTTAGCTCGAAATATACCCGGAATCCAAGGACTTCTCACTCCTTTCACCCTGCCACCCCAGTCCTAGCCACCATCGGGGCTCCTCTGTGAGATTCCCTGGGGCCAACACAGCTCCCCGCTTCTGTCTCTGCCCGTGTCCAGTGGTGCCACAAAAACAAGTCGGATCATGCCTCTCACATCATCACACGTCCATGCCACCCCCAGAACTTGTGCCCTGGTTTCTCCCTGCCCTGCTGGAGTGACCTGACCTTGCACATACACCCCCCTTCACTCCTTCACCTCCAACATCAGACAGTGTGTCAGTGTGCCCTCCCCTGTTCGTCCCTTTAAGTGTTGCAGCTCCTCCTCTTCTCCACAGCTTTATTGCCAAATAACACAGGATGTGTTATTTGTTTTGTTCACTGCCCATCTCCCCGCCCTGGAACATGAACTCCATGAGCCCAAGGTTGTGTCTGCTTTGCTCCCTGCCCTGAGAACGTGTCTGGCCCACATTCGGGGCTCATGCAGGAGCTGTGGAATGAGGGCCTCTGTGACTTGTGGGGGCGCCAGAGCCATAATAAAAAGCAGTCCTTGCCTCCACTCCTGCCATTTCCTATCTGCTCCCACATGAGCAGCCACAGAGATTTTTCTAAAAAACTTATAGTGTCCTTCAGGTCTTAGGACAGGCATCACTGCTGACTTCTCTGGCCCTCTGAGTTAGGCAGCCCCTCCAGCCCTCAGAGCTCTCCTGTCCTTCCCCCTCCCTGCTACTTCATCCTGTAATTGCCTGGATCCTGGTGTTTCTCTGGGATGTAGGTGCCTTCTGCAGATTGGGGGCGTACCCATCTCACTCAAGAGACAGGATGGTGCAATGGCTGAAGGAATGGACTGCCCAGGTCCAAATCCCAGCTAAGATGTGGGAATTTGGGTGAGTTAGTCAAGCTGCCCGGGCCTCTGTTTTCCCATCTGTAAGATGCAGGTAACAACAATACCTTCCTTGGAGGCCCCTAGGAGAAGATTAAGTGAGCTAATATACTTGCACTTGGAGTTGTGTGTGGAACGTGGTAAATGTAATATGAATGTCAGCTGTGGGACGCCTGGGTGGCTGGTGGTTGAGCGTCTGCCTTCGGCCCAGGGTGTGATCCCGGAGTACCAGGATCGAGTCCCACATGGGGCTCCCTGCATGGAGCCTGCTTCTCCCTCTGCCTGTGTCTCTGCCTCTCTCTGTGTCTCTCATGAATTAAAAAAAAAAAAAAAAAAAAAAGAATGTCAGCTGTTACTGACACTGTTACTGTTCTTCAGTGTCACATCTCTAGGGCTTGGCACAAAACCTGGCCCACATTTAGTACTTAATAAGTATTTGTTGGATGAATGAATGAATGAGTACAGGGATACAAGGATGAAGAAGTGACATGAGAACCTAGAGGAGGAGGGCCCAGACCCAGCCCGAGGAGAGTCTGGGAGGCTTTCTGTAGGAAGGCAGCCTTTCACTGGTTCCTGTAGGATGAGGTGGAGTTAGCTGAGCAATGTGAATGGCGGGAGCAGCAAACAGAAAGTACAAAGGCCCCTCTCCACTTGAGAAAGCCTGATGCGTGCAGGGAAAGTCTGCCTTTCTGCCATCACTAAGTGATGGACATTAGGCAAAGAGGCCAGGTTTCCCCTGTGCTGGCCACTTTGAGGGCACTAGGTGAATGAACTGTGCTCTTCCCTCAAACCTGCTGCCCACGGACAGCAAAACATTGTCCCTGGTCAGATCCGAGATCGGGGAAGGCAAGCAAGAAAAGGAAGTTGCCATTTGTTGAGGGATCCCATGGGATAGGCCTGGATTTAACCTGGCAACCATCTCACGGTCAAGCTCTTTACTTCCATATAGAGCTGAGGAGACAGAGGCCCCACATCCCCTAGCTGTTAAGAGGTGGAGGTAGAGTTCACTCTAGGCTGGCCGATTCCATGCAGCCTCCCCCAACAGACTGAGACTCCTGGCAGCCAGGGTCTGTGTCCCCCTTTCACCTCAGCAATTGTTCAGCGGGTGACATCACCTATTCCTGACCCCCTCCCCCTACAGAGCACAGACCAAGGAACTGAGCAGGGGAACCCCTCAATGGCTGTGGATGGTTAGCCAAGTTCAATGCCAGGCAGAACCACATGGACTGGAGGGTGAGCATCAAGACCTTCCACGGGGTGGCTCAGTGGTTGAGCATCTGCCTTTGGCTCAAGTCGTGATCCCAGGGTCCTGGGACCAAGTCCCTCATTGGACTCCCCACAGGAAGGCTGCTTCTCCCTTTGCCTATGTCTCTGCCTCTCTCTGTGTGTGTCTCTCATGAATAAATAAATAAAATCTTAAAAAAAAAAAAAAAAGACCTTCCCTGCAGAGCTCCAGACAAGTGCAGACCTGGGCACCTGAGTGAGAGGGGCCGGGAGTGGGCCTGAAATGAGATTTGGTGGGCGATGTTGATGGAGGAGGGACTAAACCTGGGAATGGTTGAAAGCATCTTACCCAATGCCACCCACCCCATCCCACCTACTCCCTTCCCCCACTTCACACCTCACTTTCTCATCTGTGGACTCTCTCATCTGCTGACTGACACAGACTCCCCACACTCATACCTGTGGGGAGCACCCAGGAATAGAGTCAGGAGTTCAGGTTTCAAATCCCTGCCCTGTCACATCTTAGTCATCTTCGGAAAGTACCAGTCCTCTCTGAGTTTCACTACTCTCACTTGTTAAAAAAAAAAAAAAAAAAAAAAAAAAAAGACGGTGATAAACCTCTGCCTTGGAGGGTTGATGTGTGAATTAGGCAAACTGTGAGGTGTGGGTCCCGCTCAAGAGGATTATTGGCCAGTGAGGAAACTGGTTTGGAAGGGGTTAAGTGGAGACCCTGCCTCCCAGGCAGGAACGAATCAGAGCTGGCAGGGGAGGAGCCAGGCTGGGAAAGAGATCTAGTCCGGCCAGATGCTGCCCTGAGAGGGAGCGGGAGGAGACACCAGCAGGGCTTAGGGTTATGGGACAGGGGCTTGGGACCAGGTCCCGGTGTCTGCACCGTGATAGCTCATCTAAGTCTGAGGGTGCAGGCCCAGCTGCTAGGGGGTGGGGGAGGAGGGGCCGAGCTGCCTAGGCTGGGGGACAGGGGCAGGGTGGGAGAGGACTAGGGATCCAGAGCACTCCCAGCCCCCCCAGGCAGGGGGCACGGCTGCACCCAGGCCTTGACCTCAGCTGACCCTGAGAGCCCACATGGGGCACGGGGTCTAATTTTAGCTCCAGCCGCAGGGCCCAGAGCCCAGGAGTGCTCACCAGTGGGCACAGGGGCAGCCAGGGCTACTGAGGGGCTGCTGAGGCAGGGGGAGGATTGGGGAGGCCAGCCCCACTTCTGTCCAGCCCCGCACCCTGGCCAAGCCACCTCCTGTGAGAGCCCTGACGGGTCCCCCATGGCCTGGCAGACTGCCCGCCTCTCCGCTGAGGCCAAGGTCAGGGGGTGCAGCCAGGAGGGCAGAAGGACGTGGCCTTGCAGTGTGGTCAGGGATTGCATCAGCCTGAGCAGTGCCCAGGGGCAGGGGGCCTTGCTGGGGGGGGCAAAGCCTGGCTTGTTTGTCCAAAGGCCAAGGAAGCAGATTCCTGACTGCAAGAAGGCAAGGCCAGAAAGCCGGGTCCTCCCTGGCCTCCCGGTGCCTGGCTGGTGGTTGCCGTTTGACCTTACACAGGCAGCCTGTTCTCAATGGGCCTCAGTCTTCCCATCTGTACAATGAAGGCGCTGAACTAGAAGGCCGACTCCAGCTCCAGCGGCTCACCCTCAAGCCCCTGCTCCTCCTGCTTCCCCCAGCCCTGGCTGTGGGTGGCCACATGCAGTCGTGGAGAAGAAAGGCCCTCTGGCTGGCACTGTTGGCCTCTTGGCTCCTCGTCCTCCTGAGAGTCTTCCCCCTTCTCCGCCTGGCAGTGCCTGCCAGACCTTGGGCAGGTGCCCCCCAAGGCTGGCCCCGCTGGCTGGATGCAGAGCTCCTGCAGAGTTTCTCGCAGGCTGGGGAGCTCCCAGAAGATGACCCTCAACCTCCTCAAGTCCCCCGTGGTGGCGGCCACTGTGACTGGGGAGCTTGCTTTAATGTCTCCAAGTGCAGGGGTGGTGGCCTCAAGGTATTCGTGTCCCCCGTGGCTGGACCTATCTCTGACACTCAGCGCGGGATCCTGGCTTCCATTGAGAGCTCCAGCTACCACTCAGTCAGCCCTGATGAGGCCTGCCTCCTCCTCCTCCTCCTCGGTCCCGAAGCCCCGGCTGGAGAGTGCAGCCCGGTGCCCCAGCAATGGAATGGGGGAAAGAACCAGCTGGTCCTCAGTCTCCACCCAGCCCTCTGCCCCCAGACCTTCCCACCGGGACAGGCGATGGTGGCCAAGGCCAGCCCCGCGGTGGACACCTTCCGGCCTGGCTTTGATGTGGCCCTGCCGCTTCTCCCTGAAGCCCACCCATTGCGAGGTGGGGCACCTGGTCAGCTGCGACAGCACAGCCCCCACCCCGGGGTGCCCCTGCTAGCCCTGGCAGAGGAGAGGGGCGGGTGGCGCGTGGCAGGCGCTGACTCCCCTGCCTGCCCCTGGGACGGGCGCTGTGAGCAGAACCGTGGACCCGAGCAGTAAGTGGACCTTTACCCTGGAGGGGGGGGAAGACTGGGAGGGGTCTGCAGTGGGGGTGAGCCCAGAGGCCTGGGTGGAGGGCAGGATTGAGATGGGATGGGAGAACGAGCTAGGCCTCAGCTGCAGCAGGAAAGAATCAGGGTAGACCCAGAGAAACACCAGCAAGATGGTATTTTGCCACAGGAGGTGTCCAAAGTAGGTTTTGGAGTTCTCCCTTGGGGGATCTGTAAAAACAAAAATATGACTCACTCCTATTGACTTTTTCTCCTCTTCTAATTCCTCCTTTCCTAATATTTTAACCTACACGGCTTTTGTGTTCACTCTGTGCTACATTATATATAATGGTTAAAATAAAATCATCCTAACTGCTATCATTTGTGTACCAGACAGTAAGCTCAGAGAGGTTAAGTAACTTGCCTGAAGCCGTCCAGACAGAAAGAGCACAGCCAGTGTTGAAATCCAGAGTTGCCTGTTGGCAAAGCTGTCAGCTTTAGAATTCTGAGTTTTAACCAAGAGTTTATGATCAACCCATCAAATGCCTCAGAGCCATGGTGATTAAGGACTGGTCTCCGATGGAAGCCGCTCTTGTATCTAATTTGGGGGATTAATCCCTTAAGGAAACAGCAAATATGAATGAGGTCAGACCTACAGGAGAACTTCCCATCAGCGCAGCTGCCTGGAGACATGGAAGGGGCATGGTGGCCTATGGGACAGGGAGAGTTGTTCAGAAATTCCTCTCCCTGGGTTAGTTGGAGTGACCTCAGGTGATAAACCAGTTAACCTCTAAGCACCCCAACCCTTCTGCACCCCTCCCTGGAAGGCCGGAGGTGTCCAAAGGCTGGTTGGGCAGACAGGATCTCAAGGCCTTTTGAGGTTGTCCAGGGCCCGAGCGGCCGAGTGTTCCTGCTTCATCTCTGGGGCAGACCTGAGTTGGAACCTGTCACTCTGGTGTCCTTCCCTTGTTCCCTCCCTCAGGTATCCCCCTGTGCTCTGCTAGAACAACACGGGCTATTCTCAGCTCCACCTCCCCCCTAGGAATTCTTCACGTGGCCAAGCTCCATTTTTGCCTCTGCTTCTCAGGGGCTTCTCTCAGCCAGAGGGCTCCCACGGGAATGCAATCCCTCTACCTCCTGAAGGCACATGGCCTCCAGGGAGCCCCACAGCCAGGGGTAGGAATGCAATGTTGTCTCCTTGGCCCCCAGGCCCTTCTGCGGAATTGCATTCTTAGTAGGTGTCCTGGGCATGATCTGAAAAGTCAGGGATTCCCCCCTCCCCCCCGCCCCAGGCACCTGAGGCTTGGAGCTCAGACAGGACTTACGGTCAGTGAACAAGTTTCTCTGGCTCACCACGGGCCCCCCCTCAAGTTTCTGATTAGGCTCTTAGCTATTCTTGCTTATAGGAAGTTCCTTCAGCTCACTTTAATTCCCGTTCTCTGCAGCTGGTGACTGGTGAATCTGAAAGCTATTTCAGTCTGAACTTCTTTGAGAAGCTGGAAGTTAGGGAGCTGCGTATAGTAGGTGAATTGTTGACTCACTGAGTGTTTACAGATCGATCCCAAATTAGCCAGAATTGGTCAAGGCTTTCAAACTGCTGTGGGCCACCCCCAGAGAGTCATTGTTGATGAGTTTCTGTCCCAGGTGCAATGCCTGCAGCCTCTGTCCTCTGAACTTTCAGAAGCTGTGTCTGGCCTCAGCCCACCTGCAAGGGACAGGCCTGTAATCTCTGGAGTAGCTTGAGGTTAGGTTCCCCGAAGGTGTCAGCCAGCTGCCTGAACCAGCCAGACAGTGGAGGGACAGAGTAAGAGACAGAGGCCACCAGCCACAGGGGAGCCCCCAGAAGGTGGCCTGAATAAGCAAGTACTGGCCAGAGAAAGAGGCAATTCACAGTCCCTGCCACTGTCCCACGGCCACTGCCCCACATTCACTGGGCTGGTGAGGAGGGGGAGAGGGGGAGGAGGAAGCGAGCGCGTGGGGAGAGCTTGCCCTGGGCTGAGTGCTGTGCCAACCACTGTCATGCACCCTCCAGCACCCTTCAAGGGAAGTATTGTTATTCCCATTTCAGGGAACAGGAAACTGAGGCTCAGAGAGCCAGCCGAGGCCCCTTGGTGAGGAGCTCCTTGATTCACCAGGGCCTCCCTCGGGTTTCTGATGGGGCAGCTGCGGTAGTGGCAGCAGTGGGGTTGGGCTTAAACCCCATACTTCTGGTTCCAAAGCCCATATTTTTCCACCTTTGGTGAACAGTCTCCTGTTGCTTTGGAATAAACCTCCACCCATTTAAATTGTTATTTATTTATTTTTATGAATAGGGGATTCATTCGCATGGTATGAAATTCCAAAGGCACAAAAGGGTGTACAGTAAAACTCCCTCCCACCCCTGTCTCTGGCCACCCAGTTTCCCTTCCTGGAGACAAACACCATTTCTACTTTCTCTCATGTCTTTTCTGAAGTGCTCTGTGTGTGTGCAAACGAGTGTATATGCTCTCCCCAACTTGGGCTTTTTTTTTTTTAAGGTAAATTCAATGCATGTTTTAAAGTTCCCTGTTTTGTCTTTTTTTTTTTTTTCCCCTGTTTTATCTTATTTGGATATAGGAGGCACCATGCCTGGGACCCATGGTATTTTCAGGCACCCAGGAAAACATTTTCATTTGTTTGAAAATCAGAAGAAAAACATGTACCTTTAAGTAGAAGAAAATGCTTTAATATACAATATTAATGTTTTCATTTATTTTTAAGATTTTATTTTTCTTTATTTACTTTTAAAGATTTATTTATTTGAAAGAGAGAGCGGGATCCCTGGGTGGCGCAGTGGTTTGGTGTCTGCCTTTGGCCCAGGGCGCGATCCTGGAGACCCGGGATCGAATCCCACATCGGGCTCCCAGTGCATGGAGCCTGCTTCTCCCTCTGCCTGTGTCTCTGCCTCCTCTCTCTCTCTGTGTGTGACTATCATAAATAAATAAAAATTAAAAAAAAAAGAAAGAGAAAGCATGAGAGAGAGAGAGAGAGAGAGCACGAGCAGGGGGCGAGGAGCAGAGGAGAAGCAGACTCCCTGTTGAGCAGGGAGCCTGATTGGGGACTCCATCCCAGCATCCTGGGATCATGACCTGAGCCAAAGGCAGATGTTTGACTGAGCCACCCAGCACCCCAAGATTTTATTTTTAAGTAATCTCTACACCTGATATAGGGCTCAGATGTACAATTCCAAGATCAGGAGCTGTACACTCCACCGACTGAGCCAGCCAGGCATCCCAATGTGCATGTTTTTATATCAACAAAGTTATCAAATGTAATTTTTTTGAAGTATTTAGTTAGTTAGTTAGTTAGTTAAGAGAGAGAAAGATTACACAAGCAAGGAGAGCAGCAGAGGGAGAGGGAGAAGCAGGCTTCCCACTGACAGGGAACCCGACATGGTGTTCAATCTCAGGACCCCGGGGTCATGACCTGAGCTGAAGGCAGATGCCCAACCAACTGAGCCATCCAGGCGCCCCTCAAATGTAATATTATATTATTTATTTATTTATTTATTTATTTATTTATTTATTTATTTATTTATTTATTTATTTAATTTATTTATGGCAGAGGGGCCCCAAAGGCCAAAGTGCCTGGGATACATGGAAGTCACGATGTGGCCCTGCCTATAACCAGGCCACAAGAGAGCCCAGTGGAGCCATGGGGCCATGGTGGAGCCACACTGACTCCATCATTGGGGCTGAGGCACTGAGTCTGTGACAACACCTTATATGGTGACCGAACCCTGAGACTTCATTGGCAGGTACTGTGGTGTCCCCTCCATAACACACACGCAGGCAAACATACAAAGGCAGGTGCTCATCAGCTCTGCTTATTTGCCTTTGCCGATGGGGATCTCAGCATCTCCCAAGGCCACCCGCTGGCCACTCTCATCCAGACCCATTACTAGGATTGGTGCTGAGACTGACCTTTCAGACATTTGGCCCACTGGTCCCGGGCCCATCCTTTATTGCACACCAAGCAGCCACTACCAGGCAGCAGCCACTACCTGTCTCTGCCAGGGGCTCCACGAGACCCCCGGGATGCTGAGGTGAGGACCACATGGCCCCGGGTGCTCCGTGTTTTGGGAGAGGCAGGCAAGTCACCAGTTGGGATCCACGTTGTTACGCAGAGACCTGCTGCAAGCTGCCTTGCTGGCCCCTCTACTTGGGAGCTGCGAGGCCTCTCTAGGCCTCCGTTCCCTCATCTGTAAAGCAGAGGACTAACCGCGTAGGCCCCCGGTCTCTGAGGGAGTGCTGTGACAGTGAGTGAGGGCGTGCACACATGTAAAGCACTTAGAATGGTGCTCTGTGAAGGTCGGCAGGGCTCACTCTTGCTGAGCGCACACGGAGGCTGTGGGAGCAGAGAGGAGGGAGCCATCTCTGGGAAGATCAAGGCGGGCTTCCCAGAGAAGGTGAGGTTTGGGCTTAGACCTTAAGAACCAGTAGGAGGGGGCAGCCTGGGTGGTGCAGCAGTTTAGCGCCGCCTTCAGCCCAGGGCGTGATCCTGGAGTCCTGGGATCGAGTCCCACGTCGGGCTCCCTGCATGGAGCCTGCTTCTCCCTCTGCCTGTGTCTCTGCCTCTCTCTCTCTCTGTATCTCATGAATAAATAATAAAATATTAAAAAGAAAAAGAACCAGTAGGAGGAATTCCCTGGGCCATAAGGCAGAGAGAGGTGCTCCAGGCTGGGAGCGCATGTGCAGAGACACAGAGTCCAGAACAGTGGAGGTTACGGAGGACCGATGAGTACAGTTTATTCAGAAAGCGCTTTGTCTCTGGGTTCTCAGTAGCCTTGAACTTAGGGCTTTGTTGGGGAGGGGAGGAGGGCTGTGGCCGGCTGGTGCTGTGGCACCAAAGCAGTAGAGAAAGTCCTGGTGTTTAATATGTGGCTTCTTCCGGGAGAAGCCTGGTGACCACCTGAGCAGCAGACAGAAGGCAGGAGACAACCCCTGGGACGCCCCTGAGCCGCAGTTCCGGGGTAGTTCAAATAACCCAGGGGCGGGAGTTAGCCTACCTGGTTCTAGTTCCAGCTCTGCCTTTACCCTTTCTGAGACCCTAAGCTGGAGTCCTTGGGTCTCTCTGAGACTCAGTTTCTCCATCTGTTCAATGGTTCAGACGCAGGCCAGGGAGGCTGTAGCTGAGGAGGGCTCTGTTCATCAGTCCCACTCTGAGCAGGCCTGTGAGTCCAGGAGTCCCGCTCCCTCCACGCCCTCCCCGCACCTCCCAGGAGCTATGTCCTGGGCACTGCTTCCCCGGGTGGGCAGTCCCAGGGAGGGGCTCTCAGGAGGCTGGGATTCAAGCCCTTCCCCCCACAAACACACACAGTCTGAGTGTGGCCCTGGGGTTGGGGGGAGAAGGTGGGAGGAACAGAGGAGGCCTGTCCTCTGGGCGAGGGGGCCTCTGGGCAGCGGCTTCCTGTGCGGTTCCAGGCTGGGGGCCCAGCCCACCTCCTGACAGAAGAGCCTTTCATGGGCCTGGGCTCCCGGGATGGGGGGGTGGGAAGCAGGGCAGGAGGCCACTCAGGTGAGGGCTGCCCGAGAATCTGCGTGGGGCAGAGCAGTGGGCGGGCAGACCGTGCCTCTCCGCGTCAGACAGGCCTTGGGAACAGCGGCTCCCACCACCTCCCATTTTGCACGTGAGGAAACCGAGGTCCAGAGAAGAGCAGGGGGAGATGCCTGAACCCGGGAGTGCAGAGGCAGAACTAGAACCCAGGGCTCCCGCCTCCTAGGCCACCGTGGGTGAGGGGCAGGTGTGAAGCTGGTGTCTGTGTCCAGGTTCAGTGCGTGGTTGTGTGCGTGCATGAGTGTTTGCTGACATATGAACCCCAGGTGATGGGCTTGCACACTATGAATATGGGAATGTTGGAGGGGGGACACTGGAGGCCATCAGGGAACCGGGTGGGGTGAAGGGCAGCTGTCTCAGGCCTCATATGTTTAGGACCCCCTCCTGTACCTCCTTAGGACCCCCCTTGGGGCAACGCTACCCAATGCCACCTTCTGCGTCATCCCTGGCCACCGTCCAGAAGCCTTGCACTTCCTCCAAGCCCTGCAGGTACAGCCCCAACCTGGGCATCCTCCCCACCCCCCCCACCCCCCCCACCCCCCCCACCCCCGCCCGAGCTGACAGTCCACTGTGGGCCCAGGCCGATGGGAAGGCATAGTGAGCTGCTACACCCACGCTCACCACACCCTCTGCAGAATGACCCAGCGCCCCAGAAAACACTTTCTCCCCTCTCTGCCCCTTGCCCCCAACTGAAGCAGCCGCTAATTTGGAACTAGGGGAGGGGGAGGTGTGTAGGACAGGACTGGGCTCCCCAGTGACGCCCCGTTTCCCCAGGCTGGCTGCATCCCTGTGCTGCTCAGCCCTCGGTGGGAGCTGCCGTTCTCCGAAGTCATCGATTGGACCAAGGCTGCCATTGTAGCAGACAAGAGGCTCCCATTTCAGGTGGCTCAGGGCCCTGGCCACGGGGAGGGGAAAGGGCCTGGGATCTCGGCCCCCGGGCTCCGCTCAGTCCTCACTCTACGTGTATATTGATGGTTTTGCTCCAATCCCCAAGCCTCTGGGGCTCCCATAGGCTCAGAGAGAGGCAGAGACTCCTGACAGTTCTCAGAGCAAGTCCTGAGCCTTTCCTAGCCTCAGTTTCCCAATCTGTACAACAGGATAAGTTAGACCAGATGATGTCTGTGGGACCAGCCCATGACTTGACCAGTTCAAGGGAAAGCCACAAAAGATCCAAAATCTGAGTATCTCCATAGAGGCCGGGGAGGAAAAGCAAAATGCACGGTGACCTTTTCCAGCTGATGAAACTAATTTCTCCTGGCTATGAAAAAAACATGCATAAGCTTGAACCCCCTGAGAAGTGAGGACGGTATGGTTGTTAATAATAACGGCCACCAGTCACCGAGCCTCTACCACATGCTAAGCACTTAATGTGATTATCTAATTTACTCCCCACTGCCACCCATGGGGCAGGTACTGTTATCGTCCCCACTTCACAGATGAAGACACAGACTGAGAGGTTGAGTAGTTTGTCCACCGTCACACAGCTACTAAGTGACATCTAGGGCCAGCTGTGTGTGACCCTTGAACTCTTAATTGCTAAGTTACCTGGGACTTGGCCAAGGGTGGCTGCTGCTAACCCACGTGGAAGACCGTGGGGAGAAAGCTTCTGGTTCCCAGACCTCCCACCGAGGTGCTCCCTCTTCAGAGTCAGAGCCTTACAGGGCCCCGTGCCTTCTCCTTCCTCCCTCTGTGCCTCAGGTCCTTGCTGCCCTCCAGGAGATGCCCCCCACAAGGGTCCTTGCCCTGCGTCAGCAGACCCAGTTTCTGTGGGATGCCTACTTCTCCTCAGTGGAGAAAGTCATCCACACCACTCTGGAGGTGAGGGGGACCTCCATGATGGGGGCCTTGGTGCTGGGCTCCTGCCTCAGCCCGGTTCCCTCTCCACACTGCTCCCCGCTGTTTGGACTTCCTTCCCCCTTGAAGAGGCTTCTGGGATGAATCTGAGACTTGGCTCTGAGCTCTTGGACAAGTTCCCTCTTCACTCTTCCACACTTTGCCTCAGTTTCCCCATCAGCAGAGGGTACAGCTCTGGCCAATAGATTCCGAAGCACGTGCCAAGTTGGCAGCCCAGGTGATGGGCAGCGGCTGCCTGGGATGCTGTGTTAAAGGGGAGTCTGGGTCTGGAAAGAATCTCACGACTTGTTAGCAACATCTGCCGTGAGTGAGGAAGGGAAGGGGGGCAGCAAGCTCACCACCATCTGCCGCCTCCTGACACCATCACCGAGTGTCCCCCACTCTGGACTTCTGGACCTAAACCCTTCGGACAGGGATGCAGCTGCTGCCCTCGCAGGAGCCGGAAGGGGGGCAGGGGGGCTCCCAGGTCCACACTTCCCCGACCCTGCCCTCGGCCACACCGGCCACTCCCTCAGCACAGCCCTCTCCTTTCACAGATCATTCAGGACCGGATCTTCGGAGCATCTGCTCACCCTTCGCTACTGTGGAACAGCCCCCCAGGCGCCCTCCTGGCCCTGCCCACGTTTTCCACAAGCCCCTCAGACTTCCCATTCTACCACCTACAACGGGGTATGCCCTCGGGAGGGGACACCTTGAAGTCCCCTCACCAACTCTTTCCAGCCTCATCCATATAGAGCCCTGCCAACCCCTCCCTGATTCTCCAGCGTCTCTCCTGGCTCCTGGAGTCCCCAGCTCAGGTCCCTCCTCGGGGGTCCTGTCCCCTCCTCCCCTAACAGCCTGTGTCTCATTCCCCCAGGCTCTCGGCCTGTGGGCCGGTTCAGCGCCCTGATCTGGGTGGGGGCCCCAGGCCAGCCCCCGCTGAAGCTCATCCAGGCGGTGGCAGGCTCCCAGCACTGTGCCCAGGTCTGTCCCCTTTTCCAGCCGGGGTCCTGGGATCCAGGGTGGGGGCAAGGGAAAGACATGGAGACCTCAAGCGTAACCACACATTTGGGGGGGGGGGGAGACACGGGAGGGGCTTTCAAGTGCCATCACTGCCTTCCTCTAAGTCCCAGGGTTCTTATTCCTTTCCTCCCCCTCCGCCCCTCCCTCCATCCCTCGTGGAAACTGATGAAATCATCTAAAAAGCAGGTACCCCTTGGGGAGGCTGGAGAGGTAAACACACATGCATTCACGCGCTCACCCGTCAGTCATCAAGCCCACCCAAGCTGTGGGCTTGATGCTGAGGATGCAGAGAAAAAGCCAGAAAGGTTTCCGCCCCAGATTCAGATTCAGTTAGCATTTCCTGGCACAAGTGAGAGGACTCACAGGGGAGGGAAGCACTTAGCTCAGCCCTCAGCCCAGGACAGACAGAGCAGCTCCACAGATGGGACGTCTGAGCTGAGCAGCCAATGCTATGAAGGAGCAGAAGAGAAAGAAAGCCTCTGAGGGAAGATGGGGATGGAGCGAGGGGTCAGGGCCCAGGCCAGGAGCCACCACAACTGACTCTCTCCAGTTCTGATGCTATAGGTAGCTATCTTCCTGTCACCGGGAACCTTCCAGAAGCCCAGAGGCAAAAACAGGGCAGTGAAGAGAGGGCCTTGGCTCCAACTAAACTCTCCCAGACTCCCCAATACACCCCCTCTTCCTCCTAGATCTTGGTTCTCTGGAGCAGTGAGAAGCCACTTCCACCCAGGTGGCCCAAGACAACAGTGCCCTTGACAGTCCTGGCCGGGCAGAGGAAGGTGAGGAGTGGGGAGGGGCGCGGAGGGAGGGCTCCAGCCCCTGCATGTGGGGGAACCGGGAGGGCACACACAGGGTGCTTTGCTTGAGCCTGAGCCAAATCTGAACTTCCATCAGGCTTGAAGCTGGCTGGGAAGTCCCTCCTCATGACTCACTTAAGTATCTCCCCAGGGTGGACTTTGCTTGCACCGTGTGGGTGTGGCAGAGCTTTCTGGAGTGGGTGGTGGGCTGTCTGTCGTGGTCTCAGCTACAGGCCCAGTAGAAATGATCCGCTTCCATCCCTGGCCCCTGTGGATTGTGCTTCCAGAGAACTGGCGTTTTATGTGATGAGAGAAGGCAGAGGGAGTGTGTTGGCTGTCTTGGATGAGCTAGAGGAGAAACGTGGGATCTTGAGGAAATGAGGACAGATGGCAGCCAGTCGAGCCAGAGGAGGGTGGCTTCTGAGAACCCGGGATGGGATGAGCCACCTGCCTGCTGCGTGGTTCTGGGCAAGTCCCTTCATCTCTCTGGATGCCTTTCCTTCAAATGAGGGATGTCTGACAACCCCTCCCAGGGCTGAGGTGAACATGTCATGTGACGAGAGGAATCCTGAGGTGTCAGAACTAGAAGGGCCCCTAGATACCATCTGCCCCATTTTACCAAGGGGGAAATTGAAGTGCAGAGAGCTGCAGCGAGTTCCAGGTCCCAGTTCCAGGCAGCCAGGCTGCTTCCACTGCCCTGCCTTCTACACCACGTGTGCAGGGGCTCTGCACAGCAGATATTTAGACGGGCACCGTGGGAGGCTGGGGAGCGTTCCCACGGCTGAGTTGGCCTCACCTCCCCCCCACTACAGGTCAGTGATCGCTTCTTCCCTCACCGAGCCATCAGCACTGATGCCATCCTCAGCCTCGATGCACACAGCAGTCTTACCACAAGTGAGGTGAGGACGGGCCGCGAGGAGCCCAGTGTGTGGCAGGGACAGAGCCAGAGGGCCCGGGCAGCCCCTCGGGTCCCCAGAGCAGGGAGGAGCATCGAGGTGCCAGCATAGAGGTGCAGCTTCCAACTGTAGACACCACTCAAGGGAGCCAATCAGCCTCCTCCTTAGCAATCTCTGGAAGCTTTCAGCAGACTCTTGAAGACAGTTCTCAGCTCCAGCTGAGAAAGCATTGTTCCTAGCTCCTAGATGGGCACCCCACCCCCGCCCCCAGCACTCCTGGAAACTCATGCTCCTGTCTCCTCTCCTCTGAGTCCCCTCTGCCAGGCTGGCCTTGCCTCTTTTTTTTTTTTTTTTTTTTTAAGATTTTATTTATTCATGAAAGACACAGAGAGAGGCAGAGACACAGGCAGAGGGAGAAGCAGGCTCCCTGCAGAGAACCCCATGTGGGACTCGATCCCAGGACTCCAGGATCAGACCTGAGCCAAAGGGAGACGCTCAACCCCTGAGCCACCCAGGCGTCCTGTTGCCTCTGTATCTTGTTCCCAGCTGGTGGGGAAGTCCCTCCTCATACCTCACTTAAATGTCTCTCCAGGTGGACTTTGCTTTTGCAGTGTGGCAGAGCTTCCCTGAGCGGATGGTGGGCTTTCTGACGTGGAGTCACTTCTGGGATGAGGCCCAGGGTGGCTGGGGCTACACGGCTGAGAGGACCAACGAGTTCTCCATGGTTCTCACATCAGCTGCCTTCTACCACAGGTACAGGTGGCAGCCCTGGCTCTGGGAGCAGAGGGCCAGAGACCCCGCCCTCTTTGAATCATGAGCAGGGTGGCGTGAGAGTGAACACAGCAGTCAACCTAGAGCTCAGAGACCCAGGTTCAAGGCCCAGATCCGCCACATCCCAGTTGTGTGATGGGCAAGTCGCCTCACCTCTTGTGAGGCTCAGTTTCCTTATCTGTAGAATGTTTTCATCTCACAGGGCTGATGTGATAATCAAATGAGAAAACCCTATGAAGGCCTTGGTGCACAGATGGTCAACAAATGGTAGCTAGTGTTATTTTAAATAGAGTCTTGTAGAGCTTACAGATTTGGGTTTGGTTTGGTGATGGTGGTGATAAGAGAATGGTCCTAAAGCTTTTTTTTTATTTTTAAAGGATTTTATTTATTCATGAGAGACACAGAGAGAAGGCAGAGACAGGCAGAGGGAGAAGGAGGCTCCCTTCAGGGACCCCAATGTGGGATTTGATCCTGGAACTCCAGGATCATGCCCCTGAGCCGAAGGCAGACGCTCAACCACTGAGCCACTCAGGCGTCCCGGTCCTAAAGCTTTATAAATGTGTGTGTGATGAGCTGGGGACTGTTCCAGTCCTTCCAGAAGTTGATTGAAGGGCCTGTCTTTGGGGTAGGGACTGAATTCTGGGAGGCCCCTTTAGAGGGATTGCTGAGATGTGTTTAAACTAATTATGTGTAACCTGGAACCTCTGATAGACTTCCCTAGGAGCTCTGCAGGGAATTCTTAGCAGAGTGAAAAATACCCCTAAGGTCTGCAGGGTGGGCCTAGGTTGTTCTCTCAGAGGCAAGGCTCACCCAGAGCAGTATCAGTCTGGTTAATCCACAGACTTCCTGAGGCTGGTCTTTGGGGCCTGCCATGTTAAGTGGCCTTGGAACCAGTTGATCCCCCACCTCATTCTGGCCAAGTTCAGACCTCAGAGCCCAGGGGTGGGAGTCCCCAAGGAGCTGGAAGGGATGGGGGCAGGGAGTACACACCATTTGCTGTAGACAAACCACAGAGCACAGCAGAGTAGAGGTTTGTATTTCTGGTGTGGGCTCTCTGAGGTGGCCAGGGCTGAGATGGGAGCAGGGGTTTCTAAAGAAGGCGTGGGGATTGAAGTCAAAGGGAGAGTGAGGTTGGGAGATATTGGGGCCTGGCAGGGAGGGGTGGTGGTGAATTAGGCTGCAGCCTCTCCCTGTCATCTCCTCTTGCGCAGGTATTATCACACCCTCTTCACCCACTCCCTGCCCAAGTTTCTGAGAACCCTGGCAGATGAAGCACCCACCTGTGTGGATGTCCTGATGAACTTCCTAGTAGCAGCTGTCACCAAGCTGCCCCCTATCAAGGTGCCCTATGGGAAGCAGCATCCAGAGGCTAGGCCTCCACTGGTGAGGATCCAGGTTGGCACTAGGAGGGGAAGGGATTTCCTGTCTAATCCGAATCCTTTATTGCTGCAGGGTATGGGGGCATGAGGGTGGGTCCAGAAGGAGGAGAGAAGACCTCCAACCCATTTCCCCTCCCCCTTAGGCGCCTGGGGCCTCGGAACAGCAGCCGCCAGCCCATGACTGCATCAATCATATGGCAGAGGAGTTTGGCTACATGCCCCTGGTTTCCTCTCGCCTCCGTCTGGACCCTGTACTCTTCAAAGACCCCGTGTCCGTACTCCGCAAGAAGTATCGCAGCCTGGAGAAACCCTAGGAGAGAGCAGGCCCAGGCCCCAGGCCTGCTCCCAGGGGGCACTGCATCTGCGGGGGTGGGGGGTGTCGGCGGCCCCCATCCCTGGCACATCTGGAGATCCAATCAAGGCTGCCAATTAGCCAACAGGTCAGATCCCTATTGCCCAATCAGCCATTGCACCCCGAGGCGCGGGGGCCTCCCGCACCCTCCAGGCCGCTGCCGGGCAGGTCACAGGTGCAAAGCGCTTGCTCTGGCTGTGCCCCAGCCATCGCTCACCCTTGGCGGGAGTGCCTTTCTCCGCTCCCCCGTGGGAGCTGACTTCTACTTGTCTTTCAGATCTTCGCCTCCTCCACGGGCTTGCCTGACCCCCATCCCCGACCCGGATCCTCTGCGCTTTCACAGTCGGGTGTTTCTCACTGTTCATGCTGCTTTGCAAGGTACATGGTCAGGCCCCAGGACTAGCCTGGAAGCCCCCGCGGTGGGTGGGGCATGTCCTCTCCTCTCTGGCCTGGCAGGTGCTTCACCAATATTCGATGAACAGACGACACCAGCTGCGTACCTGGCCCTGTGCCGCGGTCGGGAATGTGGACAGGTGCCGAGCGAGACAGAACTCTACCCCCCACCCCCGGGGTTCCTAGTTTGGCAGTGGCGCAGCTGCCCACAGATGCCTGCATTGGCAGGCGCGATCTTCGCACAAAGAGGCGCCGAGAAGCCAGTTTCGGGGCTTCCTTCCCGGTCGGGCCGGGGAATTGGGCCTGGGGAGGGAGAGGGTGCGAGCGCCAGCGGCCGCCTCGGTTCTGCACTACCAGCCGCGACCACTAGAGGTCAGCGCCGCGCCGCGCTCCCTCCTCCCGGAAAGGGACTGGAGCTCTAAACGCCCCCCTTCGGTCAAGGGGTGACCGGGCAAGGGGATGTAGTGTTGGTGGGGTGCAGCCTGAGGTCTGAAAAACCGACGGAGGAATTTGAAAGAACAGCCCCACTCCTTTGGCCCACGTTCTCAAGACTAAGAAGCCATTTCTAGGTGGGCTGGGTGGGAGATGTGTTGTCGGGGGTGCCCTGGCCGTGACAGTTGAGTGGGGGAAGGGATGCTGGGTTCTCCAGGGTTCATCCACCTGGAACTGGAATTATCACTTCCGAAATAAAGCGTGTGTCCTTGCCCCTCACGCTCACTCGAGCTATAAATACCCCCACAGCAGCTGCACGGGGGAGGGGGAACTCAGGGCTCGCCTGGGAATGGGGTGACTCAAGTGAGGTGGGGGTGATGGGGCCAGTCCAGGTCCAGGGTGTCAGGTGTTTTCCTGCTTTGATGGCCTCGCAGCTTTGGAAACTCTCGTGACTAGCTCACCCTGGCCGGTCAGAACATGCTGTCCCCCAGGGCTTCTCTGAGGCCTCCCACCCCATCCTCCAGCTTGACCTCTGGCCGCTGGGTGACTCGGGTCTCAGGTCTTCCCTGGAACCAATCACAGCTGGGGTGCAGAAAGGACTCTCTTGGGAGTCATGGGGCTACTGGAGGTGGAGGGGCGCCTGGGAGTTAGGAGGGAAGGCATTCTGGCCCCGGGTCAAGAACAGTTGGAGGTGGGTGAGGAAGCACACAGCTGTGGCCCAGGCAGCCTTCCCAGGATGGGGAGGGCTCTGAGTGCCAGGTCCAGCCAAGAGAGAGGCACTCATGGCTTTGGCACCCAGACACCGAACTGCCTCAGCGGGCCCTTACCTGTGGAGGGCACTGCCAGCCCAAGGGCTCGCACTGGACCAACATGCAGCCCAGAGGGTTTTCAGCTCCTGCTGTAGAGGGAAGCCTGGGTGACTGAGGCAGAAACCCTAGACCTGCTTCACAGTGGCTGTGTGACTTCAGACACTCAGCCTCTCTGAGCTTTGGTGTTCTCATCTGGAAAAGTGGAGCACTGCAATGAGTGTCTCTTGAGAGAGGTGTAAGGATCCAGGTTCCTGGGGCCTGCAGGGGAGAAGGGCACTTCCCCAGAGATTGGGGTGGAATAGAATACAGCTAGCGGCAGTCCCCTGCCTCACACTCCCAAGCCACATGACTTCCCACAGATGTTGAGGGGCTGAAGAGCCCACTGACTTGGCTCACATGTAAGCCTGGATGATGATGCTGGAAAGGCGAGGTTATTTCATAGATGGGAAGAGAGAGGTTCATGGGGAAGGCAAGTGACTAACTGTCCTCTCTCTGCTATGAATCAGGGCAGAGTCAAGACAAAGTCATTGCGGCTCCTGGGGAGACTAGGAAGCCCACCTGGCTCTTGGGCAAGGCGGCCTCATGCTGGGTCTTTCCGGAATGATCAGAGTACACACTCTTCAAGCAACACCAGGAGCTTGATAGGCTTTGGCTCCAGTCCTCACAACAACCCTGTGAGGTGGGTTCATCCTTGGTCTCTCATTCTCTGATGAGACCTAAGGACACTTGCTAGCAAAGACCAGGGCTACCTAATGAGTGGATGTGCTGCCTTCTCTGAGACTAGGGACAAGTCTCCCCTCTTCATCTCGTAAACACAAGCTGCCCCTAAGTCAGGAATCTACATACACCTCAGGAAGCCAGCGTCTCCCACCCATTCATTGTACAACCAATTCCTCTTCATCGTCCATCCTCAAGTTTTGAGCAGATCGAGCTACACTTGGCAGCAGAGTTGGCCCAATCACATCAGATTTCAGTTTCTGAGGTCCCTGGGACTCTATCGGGGCAAGAGAAGTGGGCCTGGGGCTGTGTGGCCCGTTAGGGCAGGACCCGAGCTAAAATCTCTGCCCTCACCCCCACCACCTGTGGCAAAGGCATCATGGTGTCAGCACAAGTTTCCTGGGCTGGGGGAATAAGGAAAGAAGAAACCAGCTGGGTGCTAGGTGGTGACAAGCCTCCTCCCTCCAAGAAAGGGAAATGTGTGGCTCATAGCTGAAGTGACTAAGGCACAGACAGGCCTTGGGTGCCCACTGGTTTCCCATCTCAGGGGGACAGGTTGGACAGTGCAGATCCTCACAACTCCCAACCCCCAAGGACTCCTTAAACCATATTGTTATAGGCAGAGGGAGAAACTCTGTCCCAGGGCTTCTTCATAGATTCATGAGGTACAAGCCAGGCAGACTGAAATGAGGACTTGGGCAGGTGGGCAAGGGGACCCTGAAACCAGTCTCCCCTCGGCCACCCGTCACTGGGCCTCACTGTCTTTCCTGAGGCTGGTGGCAAGAAAGCATTAGCTGAAGATTAGGCCCAAACCCAGCCCTGCCAGGCACCAGAAGCTGCAGGAGCGGGGTCATACCAGCTTTTTACACTTGCGGAGTCTCCAGCCTTAAACTGGCAATAGTCAGATGGGGGAGGCAGGGGGCAGTTCCTTCACACCGAACACAGAGCAGAGGTCGGGAGAGGGAGCTGCTTTATAACACAGCCGGGCCTGGGGGACACTTAGCCCCACCACCTGCAGGTCCTGTCCAAGCCTCAGCTAGCACTTGGCCAAGTAGTCAGTCGGAGGGGCCTTGGCACTCCTGACAGTCCTTCATGTCCTCAGAGTAGTCTTCGATCTGGATGGTGATGGTGTGGAAGCGGAACTTTCCCTGTAGGCGGGTGCTGGCTGCCTTCAGCACAGCCTGGCCATCTGCATTCTGAGCTGGGGGCCGAGAGGACACAGCAGGGGAGGCACCAGAGAATGATTTACTCACTCTAGGGCCCTTAGGAACAATCAGGAGCCTATCTCATTCCCTACCCCCCTACCCCAGAACAGGAGACAGGCATCAGGGACAGCCCCCCTCCATTTCACTCCTGCACCAGGCCACCCTCCAGTCCCCACACCTGGCACAATCCTGCAAGAGGAGGGGAAGCCTTGGCCTTAAGGCTAGGAATCTTTTCTTGGCCTGGGCAAGTGACCTTACTGCCCGCCTCCCCAGTCACCAACCTCAGTTCTTTCATCTAGAAATGGGATTGTGATGATCCCAATAATATCTACAAAGCACTCAGTGTGGGACCAGGTTCAAAGCAGCTGTGCTACAAACATCTGAGGTCCCTGGGTGCTTCGGGGATGGCCCCAGGCCTCTGGTGGCCGCTCTCCCTCACCCTGCCCCTGGGGGGCCTGCCCACTCACCGATGGCGATATGGACAGACAGCACAGGCTGGGTCACGGTCAGTGCCCAAATGTGCAGGCTGTGCAAGGCTTCCACCCCTTCGACCGACAGTAGCAGATCCCGAACGGCCGTGAAGTCCACACCCTTGGGGGTCCCTGAAGATGGCAGGGACAGGGGCTGAAGGAGACTGCTCCCTCCCACCGCTGCTCGTTTCTGCTGTTCCAGAGCAGTCTCCTCAGAGCAGACCTCCTGGGCCAGCAGATCTAATGGTGCCTCCACCTTCCAGATGATCTCCCTCATATCGCCCCTTGGTCTTTTCCTCTTCACACTTGACGTCATGACCTTGTTAGTCTCCTGCCTGTGTCCCCCACTAAAATGGAAATTCCACGAGAAATTTCCACGGAAATTCCCCCACTAAAATGGAAATTCCACATCGGTAGGGCCTAGAGCAGTGCCTGGCCCATAGCAAGGGCCCAATGACTATTTTTTGTAATGAAAGGAAGAATGCAGGGGGCCGCTGCCCCCACACTGGGCATCAGCATCCTCCCTGGTACCTGGGTCATTCTCTTGAAGAAGATGCTTTGACCTTTGACCAGACACTTCCACTAATTCCAAATCAGAACCCCACTTCAAACTGACCCTGGCCACCCAGAGCCCCATGACCCGAGGCCCTGGGGCACAGGAAAGCTGGTCAATGCGGTAACTCAGGGTGGACCATTTGCCAGCACTGAGGAATCCTCTCCCCAGCCCCTAGAGCCCAGCCACGTGCTCCAGAGCCAGAGGCCTCAGAAAGGAAGGCACTGAACTGGAGTGGATTGGGGATTCTGAACCTCAGTCTGCCCCCCAGTGCAATGGGAAGTGGAATCCTGCTGTAGGGAAGGTAGACAGAGACTGAGCAGTGTATGGGGGAGGGATGGAGCTTTACCAGACTAGGTAGGGAGGATACACCCCATCAGGGAGGAGATACCTTGGGGCTAGTGGAAAGGGAAGGTAGTCCGGGGGACATTTCTAGGAACAGCCACACCTGAGGGCTCCAGCTCCATGCCAAGACTGGCCTGGAGCCCCAGGAGGTTTTCCAGCCTGTGCCAGGCTCCAGACCATGGCTCCCTGCCAATGTGCTGGGACTTCCCTGCGCCCCCCACCTGCACTCCCTGCCAAACTTGTTAGTGTCGTAGAGTTCAGAACAAAGGAGAGCCCCAAGCCCAGATTACCTTCCATCAGCACCACGATCACGTCTCTCAGGATGGTCAAAGTCGTCCCCAAGACCAGGATGGAGAAGAGGAAGGTGCAGATGGGGTCTACATACTTGTACTCTGGCTACAGAAAATGAGGAAGGCAGAGCTGTGGCTCACCACCCAACATCTCAGCTTCCCTTGCCCTTCCCATCCACTGCTGAGCCGGGGAAAGGGGCTCTCTCTGCAGGCTGGGCTCTGGCTCTGCCTCCCAGTTCTCTCTACCTTTTATCCTGTGTCCACACAGATCACAGCTCAGGACAAGGCACAGGCAGTCCCTTCCCACGCCTCCTTGATCAAGGGACTGAAGTGTGAACAAAACTAAAAGGAATCTTAGACACCAATGGTCCAACATCTCGATTGATAGATGGAGAAACTGAGGACCAGTTAGAGCACACGGCTATCAAGGAGTGAAGCTGGGCTTCAGCCACGATGCCTGACTCTTTCCACTACACCATTCTGCCTCTAGTGATTGGCAAGGCCCAAGCATTGGCAGCACACAGGCCTGGGTTTGGATCTGACTTCACAATTTCCCAGCTGTGTGACAGCATCCAAGTCACCGAACCTTTCTGAGATGCAGAAAGCCCCACCACCGCCTCTTTGGGATTATTGTGAAGATCATAAGTGCCAACACTTGCTAGGCACTGGGTAAATGTTCCTTCCCTCTCCCCACACAGCTGGGAGGGAGCTAGAACCCAGAAAGGGCCATGTGTGGAGAGGAGCCCCCAGATGATCTATACTCTCTAGCCCACCTCCCAGCCTACCTCCCTCTGTCCCCAGTTCTGACCTTGAAGTACAAAATATAGGCTGCCACCAAGATGCCTACACTCTGCAGAAAGTCTCCAATCACATGGATAAATGCAGCTCGCACACTGGGGTTCTCCTGCTGCTGGCTGGAGTCATGGCTGTGCCCGTGGCTAGACTGATGAAGAGTCAACCCCATTCTAAAGAAGCAAAGACAAAGCCAAGGGCTTACTGATGTAGCAGGTAGAGGCCCCCCAGTAGGGTTCCTGTGGGACAAAAATCCTAATCCCCAAACTGTCGGATCCCTCTGCCTTGTGAGGATCCCGACCCACCTGGCCTTGGTTCAGAGCACCACAGGAGGATGGGCTCAGCCCCAATGCTAGGCTGAATCTGGGCACAAGGATGCCAAATCTCAGAACAGGAGGGCACCATGGAGGTCACCTAGTTCCCCATCCCATTTCACAAAAGAGAAAGCTGAGGCCCAGAGAGGGAGGTGGCTTGCTCAAGACCATTGAGCAAGGGAGAAGCCCAAAGAAGACACCCATGCTCCACACACACACTGCCTCTGACACCAATTTCAGGCACACCAGCCAGAAAAGAACTTGGATTCTCCCCCTAGGGACATCTGCTCCTGTAAGAACTACACTCACCCCTCCCCATTTCAGGAATGAAGGCTCCCAGGTTATCCACTCATATCTAAGAGGGGAGCGAGGGTAGAGTTGATGCTGCCGCAGACTCATAGCTCTCAATGGCCTTAGTCTAGGCCTAAGGCAGAGAGGTGTTTCAGGAACCAGAGCTCAGACCAGGAGGAAATTCTCGTCCTGCGGCCTATGCATGGCCTCCTTCCACTGAGAGCAGGTGTGCAGATGTGTGTGTGAAAAGTGGGAGGGAGGCCTCACAGGGAACTGAGGCCACACTCACATGATATTCACGGCCACAGCACAGCCCGATGTGATCAGCATGGTCCCCCCTTCGATCTCATAGTCCCCAGAGATTAGCCGCTCCACTGCCAGGAACACCAGCACTCCAGTCACGACCCAGATGGACAGTACAGAGAGCAGGGCTCCCAGGATCTCTGAGGAAGAACCCAACCCCCAACACCAATCTTAGCGTGGGGCCTGAAGACTGAGGAGGCCTCCCCATCTCTCATCCCTCCATGATCCCTCCGCCCCTCCCCTGCAAAGTCAGGGCCTGGATCCACCTCGGCTCTGCGGACGGTATGGCTGGCATGGTCATACCTTACCTCACCACACATATGTCAGATCACATCAGAGCTAGAAGGAGTTTATGAAGTCAACCCTTTTTGTAAAGAAACTGACTTTCTAAAATATGTACCTATTGCTCAGCTGACAAACTGAGGCTTCTGATGGGAGACTGGGCCATCCCCCATGAAGAAAATGACAATGCAGCTCAGAGATGAACCAAAAGGGTTTTAAAGCCTATATCTTCCAGAAGGCTTTGCTGGCCTTTCCCCCCAGAGGAAATTATTCCACATGGAATTACGTGCAGAGTTGATTCCACTGTCATTCGTTCTTGAAGTCTGGCCATTTCATTTCTTAGGAAAGTGAACTCTCCTTCCCTGCAGACCAGAAGTTCCCAGAGGACAGGGAGCCAGGGCTCCCCCATCAGACTAGGACCTAGCAGAAGTCAGAAGCCACAACTCACATCCTCTTCCCCAACCCAAATCACCCTCCTGGACTCACTCAGGGATCCACCTATGGCAGCCACCAAAGAACCTATGTCTTGACCTACCCCTTCTTCCAATCCCATCCGCACCCCAACCAGGGTCCTTACCAGCTCGCTGCCAGCCAAAGTTCATAGTCTTGGTGGCTGGTCGGGAGGACATCCAGAGAGAAAAGAGACTGACGAGCATGCTGGCAAAATCGGTGAGCAGGTGGGCTGCGTCGGTCATGACTGCCAAGCTGTGAGCTAGGTACCCACCTGCAGGAGCAGGACCAGGGAAACGGAAAAGTTTTATCAGCTCCTCATGGAGCCAACTTCCCAGACTGGGCATGCAGCAGAGAAATCACAGGTTCTGGAGAAAGACTGTGGATTTGGGACCTCTGGACCCAATAGCTGTGTAACCACGGGCAAGTGACTTTCTCTAAGCCTCAACTTCTGTCTGTGAAATGGGACTGACACGATCTACTTAGAAGGTGATTGTCAAAATCAAGTTCAAATAGGGCCTGGAAAGCATAGTAGGCACTCAGTAAATGGTCTTTCCTTCTAGGCATTATTCAGGCCATCCCTTACACACTGGATGTGTGTGACCTTGAGCAAATTACTTAACCCTAATGTGCCTCAGTTTCATCATCTGTAAAAGAAGAATAGCAGCACCCACATGACAATACAAGCTTGTCATGAGGACCGGATGAGAAAACCTGTATATGAAAGACTCAGTGTACTGAATATTCAACAGCATAGTGAATATTCAATAAATGGGGCTACTAGTTTTTGTTTTGTTTTGTTTAATTAAATAGGCTCCACACCCAGCGTGGGGCTTGAACTCACGACCCTGAGATCAAGTGGTACATACTCTACCGGAGTCAGGCAAGACGCCCCGGGGGCTACTAGTATAATATTACTGAGAACATCCTGGAGGAAAGCCTTTTGGATCATGAGACTATCCATGTACCCAATTTCATTTAATTAGCACAAAAGTCCTTACCAACGATTTCCCCAATCATGAACACCAGGCAGATGGCAGAGGCCACATAAAGCTGTCGCCGGGCCCGCTCCTTCTTGGGCTCGAGGTGACTGGCAGGACCCTTCTGGGCATGACAGTAATGGTTACTCTCAGCGACTAACTCAATGGCCTGCAAGTCCAGGCCAGGTGAGGGCAGAGGGATCCAGCCAGTCCCCTCCTGCCACAGAGATCCCGTGTAAGACCTGGCCGGAGAGGACGGGAGAGGGCGGACTCAGCTCTGAGTGGGGGGCAAGGAGGGCCGACTCAGTCCTCTCTCTGTGGGCCTGGGGTTCCCATGTGTCCAACGAAAAGAGTAGCGAGGGGCACGCCAAGCCCGACCGTCACTGAAGGGTAACCAGAAACTCATGTGTGGAGTCGGGGTGCTGGGGAAATGACAGTCCAGGAGTCTCGGGGTCTTGGCCCAGGGTGTCCCTCCCCCCCCCCCCCGCCCCCCTCTCCCGTCCCGGGGCCCGGAGGAGGCAAAGACCTTGGGCACTAGCCAAGGCGCAGGGCCAGCGCAGCCAAGCACGGAGAAGGAACAGAGCTCAGGCTCAGGGAGGAGGGCAGGCGCCCCTCTTGTGCACCTGGGGACCCAGGGCCTCCCAGGGCGGGACTGCCCGGGGGCAAAGTGTGGGGCGGGGGCGGGGCTCCAGGCACGCGACAGCGCACCAGCGCGCGGGGGTCAGGCTCCCGGCTCAGTCGCGAGGTGGGGGGCTGATCCCCCCGCCCGAGCTCGGCATCCCCTCCCCCGCCTCCCGCCGCCCCCTCCGCGTGGGCCCGGCCGAGCCGCCGGCCAAACCGTCCAGCCCGCGGCGAACCAGGAGATGCGCCCGACGCCGCGCCCTGGGCCCCGCGGCTCCCGCCTTACCGGGTTCCGGACTTGGTGTCCACCAGGTGCTGCTTCTCCGTGGGCTCCATGCGGCCCGGGCCGCCCCCGCGGGGTCCGGGCAGCCGCGCGCCGCCGCCGCGTCCCGTGCGCCCTGGGAGTTGCGGGCGGGCCCCCGCGCAGCGCGCACCCACCTGCCGGGAGGGCCCCGCTCGCCGCCCGCCCGCCCGCCGGCTGCTTCCCGCCGCCGCTCCCGCCCGCGCCGCGCCCGGCCGGCCCCCTGCAGCCCCGGCCCCCGCAGCCCGTGCGCGCCCGCCGCTGCGCCCCGCGCCCGCCGCTTTATCCGGCCCCGGCCTCCCCGTGTGAAGCTGCGCGTCGTGTGCAAAAGGCCGCGGGGTGGGGGAGGGCAGGCCGGCCGCAAAGGGTTCCCCGGCGCTGCCCCGAGCGCTCGGCCCCGGCGCCCCCGGGCCGCGAGGAGCCGCCCCCGCCCGACTTGGGACTGGGCGGCGGCTGCGCGCACTCTCCCCCGCGCTCGGCCCGCCGCATCCCGCCCAGGAGTTCGCCGAGCTCCGTTTGTGGGATTGGGTCCCCTGAGAACAGGAATGCGGCTCCCGAGGCCAGGTGTGTCTTGCCCTCAGGCTGGAGACTCCTGAGGCCGGCTGCGTTCTTGGGCTCGGGCTAGGGGTCTCCTGGGGCGGGACGTGCCCGCCCTGGGCCTGGGGCAAGGGCCTCCTTGGGACTGGCTGTGACTGACTGGCTGTGACTCCCGCCTCCCGCGCGCCCCGATTGCTATCTGGAGTGGCTTTATCTCCACCCTACACGGAGCAGTGTGGCCCTTCAGCAGCAGTGACCATCTGCAAAGAATCACCGCCACCCTCCCTTCCCTGCCCCGCAGCATCTCACAGAAGCCCCAGGAAGGTGCCGTACGTGGTGTTCCGCGGGAGAAGCTGCCTGTGTTGGCCTGGTGCACCCACCACCCACTTTAAGCTGTGTCCTCTCACAGCGGTCCCTTGGGGGAGGTGGTGTCAGGACCTTATGGCCTAGCCTAATGGATGAACTCTGATGGATTATATAGAAAGAACTCCGGACTGCTGACCTCTCTGCCCAGTCACTCCATCATCCCCAGTGTCCTTGGTCTAGGGGACCGTGGCTTGGCAATGTCCCTTCACGTAGACAAGTGTCTCAGGTGCAAGTCACTTGTCCACACCGCTGGGGATAAAAAGGGACACCTCAGTCTCTCCCAGACAAAAGTCATTTTATTTGGAGACTAGGTGCAAGGAGAGAGGATGGCAGCACCATGCCGCCCTAGACTGGGTCCCCACTGAGTGCCTTTCCACCTCCTCTGGACTCTGTGAAAAACGTTTACCTTAGGTTTTGTGGTTTTCCTGGTATAGTCTAAAAACCAGTCCAAATCAGCAGTACTTGGAAAAGGTGTTTAAATGCAGGTTTCTGGGACGCCTGGGTGGCTCAGCGGTTGAGCCTTTGGCTTGAATCATGATCCCAGAGTCCAGAGATCAAGTCTATCATCGGGCTTCCTGTGGGAGCCTGCTTCTCCCTCTGCCTACGTCTCTGCCTCTCTCTGTGTGCCTCTCGTGAATAAATAAATAAAATATTTTTTAAAAATGCAGGTTCCAAAACCCTGCATCAAACCAACTCAATCAGAATCTTTTATTTGATAGCAAAATGTTAATGCTTTAAAAAGCATTTTTTTTTTTTTTGTATCCCTTTTGTTCCCTTTGATGCAGAGCACATTGATAAGTTCTCTAGAAATGTAGATTTACAAATTGGATTCAGGGGCAGCCCAGGGGTGGCTCAGCCGTTTAGCACCACCTTCAGCCCAGGGTGTGATCCTGGAGACTTGGGATCCAGACCCATGTCGGGGCTCCTTGCATGGAGCCTGCTTCTCCCTCTGCCTGTGTCTGTCTGTCTGTCTCTCTCTCTGTGTCTCTCATGAATAAATAAATAAAATCTTTTAAAAAATTGGATTCAGGTGCATATATTCATTTTATTAAAAACTTTTATGCCAGATTTCCTTTAAATTAAGAAGATGGACTTGACTTACAGGAGCTTGACCAGTTAAGACTTTGATATAGTAAAAAAGTGCTCGGTCTGCTTATATTATACCTGACTACAGATTGCCAGGAGGTCCTCTGTGGAGGTCCTCAGACCTCAACCTGAGGAACTTTATTTTAAAAATATAAATTCCAGGGGCACCTGGCTGGTTCACTTGGCTAAGTGTCTGCCTCTTGATTTCAGCTCCAGTCTTGATCTCAGGGTCATGAGTTGGGGCCCCGAGTTGGCCTCAGTGCTGGGCGGAGAGCCTACAGTTAGAAGATACAGATAAAGATACAGATTTCCACATTCCACAGGTCTGTTTCTGTAGGTCTGGGAACTATAATGTTTTGGTTTTTTTTAAAAGATTTATCTATTCATGATAGACATAGAGAGAGAGAGGCAGAGAGACAGGCAGAGGGAGAAGTAGGCCCCACGCAGGGAGCCCGACGCGGGACCCGATCCCAGGACTCCCGGATTGCGCCCTGGGCCAAAGGCAGGTGCCAAACCGCTGAGCCACCCAGGGATCCCTGGAACAATAATGCTTAAAACTTCAACGTTTGGGATCCCTGGGTGGCTCAGTGGTTTAGTGCCTGCCTTCGGCCCAGGGCGTGATCCTGGAGTCCCAGGATTGAGTCCCATAACGGGCTCCCTGAATGGAGCCTGCTTCTCCCTCTGCCTATGTCTCTGCCTCTGTGTGTGTGTGTGTGTGTCTCTCATGAATGAATAAATAAATTAAAAAAGAAACCTCAACGTTTCATGCTGCTATGAAATTATTGTTTATTTTTTATGGTATAGTGGGTTTGTTTATTTTTACTTTTACTTTTTATTTTTTATTTATTTTTAAGATTTTATTCATTTATTTGAGAAAGAGCACACAAGCAGGCAGAGCAGGAGAGGGAGAAGCAGGCACCCGCGCTGAACAGGAAGCCTAATGCAGGCAGGACTCGATCCCAGGACCCTGTAATCACGACCTAGGCTGAAGGCAGATACTTAAGTGACTTAGCCACCCAGGCACCCCATGATTTTTTTAAAAGATATATTTATTTACTTATTTGAGAGAGAGAGAGCACATGAGCAGGGGGAGGAGCAGAGGGAGAGAGAGAAAATCTCAAGAAGACTTCTTGCTGAGCACAGAGCCCAACTCTGGGCCTGATCTCACAACCCCAAGATCATGACCCCAGGGGAAACCAAGAGTCAGACGCTTAACCATCTGAACCACCCAGCACCCCTATAGTGGCTTTGATTTTTAAAAATACCTTTATCTAGGGACACCTGGGTGGTTCAGTTGGTTAAACATCCAGCTCTGGATTTTGGCTGGATCTCAGGATTGTGGGATCTGGCTTCATGTCAGGCTCCACACTCAGCATAGGCCTGCTTAAGACTTCTCTCTCTCTGTCTCCTCTCTGCCCCCTCCCCACTCCAGCTCTCAGTCTCTCTCTAAAATAAATAAATATTTTTTTTAAAAATAAAAATACCTTTATCTGAAGTATTGGAGGATAAAATGATATGATATCTGGGATTTGTCACCAAATAATCCCAGTGCTGGGAGTGGGTAATGATAAAGAAACAAATGTGTCATTAACTGTTGAAACTGACCGATGGGGGTACATTACACCATTCCCTCTACCTTTCCATGTTTGAAATTTTTCCTAATTAAAGGTTTGGGAAAAAATAAACCTTTTCTGGTGGTTCTAATGTAGCAGGCTATGGAACCATATTGAAGATCCATTGGACTAACCCCTTTGAAGTTTTCCTCTCTTACAGCATGATCTTAAAGGAAGTTTTTGATCAAGAACCCTTCATATTAGCCTTAAGTGTTCTGGTTTGCGAGGACAAGTAGAGCCTCTTGTGTGGCAAGGTAGAGATCTTCCTACTTGCGGTCAAGAGATACCTCCCTGGAATTTAAACTTTGACTACTGGCTTTAACTGCCTTCCCTCTCTCTGATAAGTGACAAGATAGTGAACTGATATCTGTTTCTCATGTTATCAGTAACCTGGAGAAGAAATCTGGAAGCAGAATGTGGACAGGTTGTAATACTGATTCTTGTGATTTTTAAAAATATTTTATTTTTTTATTCATGAGAGACACAAAGAGAGAGAGAGAGAGAGAGGCAGAGACATAGGCAGAGGGCTCCACGCAGGGAGACTGATGTGGGACTCGATCCAGGGACTCCAGGATCACACCCTGGGCTAAAGGCAGGCACTAAATTGCTGAGCCACCCAGACGTCTTGGTTCTTGTGATTTCAAAATGATGAAAACCTCCCTCTTTCTGGCTGCAAATTCCTTCAGTCTTCTATAGGAAGATATTTTAGGGACTATAAAGAAAAGCAAGTGTATGGTTATCAAAAAAAGACAGGATAGTGGCTACCTCCAAGGAAGGGGCCACATGAGGGCTTCTGGGGGCTTGGCAGGTGTCTTTTTCTTGACTTGCACACACAGAATCTTGACTAGCAGCACAGAATCTCATTATGCAGTAGTCTGTTAAACTCTACAGCTTGTTTTGTGTATTTGTGTGTAACATATTACACAATTTGTGTAGAGGTCCGCTTTTAGGCAAACAGGCTTGAGCAATGGAATGTTGTAGAAGGCGCTTCAGCCACCACCTGGCTGAATACAGACAGGCCCACCAGGCCACACCTCAAAATATCCATTGCTCCAAACTAATCAATGGGCTACTTACAGTTAGGCACAGTTACCAAACAAGGGGGAATTTCCATATGCTGCTCTACGGCCTCATCTTCCCCCTTTAAAAACAGCTGCCACCCACTGCCTCCTTGCGGACAATCTCTCCTCTGCTGTTCTGCCCTCTTCTCCCTTACAGGTATATTCAGGAAACTTCTATCTCCTTTGTTCGGCCTCAGGTGAATTCTTATCACTGCCAGCGCCACAGGCTTCACTCGATCAGTTGCCCGCATTTGAGGGGCCCTTATCTGATGGGGAGAGACACCCCATGTAGCCACCACATTTGGTGGCCCTCGTGGGGAGATTTTGTGCCCTCTCCACCCTGACACACATCTGTGCAGGGAGCTTTTGCTGGTCCAGGACTCTTTCCAGATTCTCCCGGAATTTCTCAGGACTTTCCCTCAGTGGACCAACTCTAGCATTCCTTGGGGAACTGAAAATTCCTTGCGAGGTTCCTGTGTGGTAAGGAACCAAAGCCAAAAGGGGGAACCAGCTGGACTACCCTTACCCCAAAGGGTGAGAGAAATCCCCTTCTGCCCTTGGAAGTGACCCTTCTCTCCCTCTCCTTTCTCTTTTCAGCCCCACTTCAGTCTACCCCTAGTACCTCCCAGATGACTGAAGGCCGTGGCCACGACCACGGCTCCCTGGCATGGTCTACAGGTCTGAGGACTGGATGAGCAGGTCAGCCTGTCAGGCCCGTGAGGGAGAAGGACCCACTTCGTCTGCTTTCTTACTCCCTCCCGAGGTCTGCTCCCAAAGTCCAGCACAATTGGCTGCGCCTCCCAGAGAATCCCCTCATGTTAGGGATTCGGTGGAGACCCTTTCCTGAGGCTGGCTGACTTTCAGCCACCTGGCTTCTTTCACCCTCCACCCTTCTTCCTCTTTTGGCGTGGCCCAGCTTGCCATCTTGATCTGCAGGCAAACATGTTCCCACGCATCTGAGTGGTCAGTCCTCCACATCCTTTTTCCCACCTGGTCTGGCCAAAGGGCATCTGGCTCTACCTGCTGCCAGGAGACACCGCCACAGGAAGTGTTATGCCATTTGCTGCTACCTCTTTCTGAGATGGGACACCACCAGAAGGGTCAGTTGCCTCATAGAGATCTGGTCCTTGCTCAGCTCAGCAGAACTCCTGAGGGAAATGGTGACCAGGAGTGGAATCTCTATTCCCTTTGGCAAGGGCACCCCTCTGGGAATCGGCATCCAGTCTTTCCCACAAATGGGACCTCTCTCTTCCTTTGGACTCGCCCTTGGGCTGTGTTCTTTTTTTTTTTTTAAGAGTATTTTTTTTAAGTTTTTTTTTTTTTTTTTTTTTTTTTTTATGATAGTCACACACAGAGAGAGAGAGAGAGAGAGAAAGGGAGGCAGAGACACAGGCAGAGGGAGAAGCAGGCTCCATGCACCGGGAGCCCGATGTGGGATTCGATCCCGGGTCTCCAGGATCGCGCTCTGGGCCAAAGGCAGGCGCTAAACCGCTGCGCCACCCAGGGATCCCCTTGGGCTGTGTTCTTAAAAGCTGGAGCAAATTTGACAAACTCCTAGATCAAGAGATATGGCCCTCTCACAGGCCTCTTTCTTATACTATTTTCCAGCTTGACCTTCTCTGCTGAACTCCATATGGTGGCAAGTCCCATACATGTCTCGCTTGGTTTCATAGCCCTAAATCAGGACCTCGACCTAAGGAGCCTCTTACAGAATGTGTTTGCTAACCAGCCACCTCCTGACCTACTGGATACTGACTCTCTGATTGTTCCTCCTCCCAATAGACATAGCTTACTCTTGCTGCATGTGGGGGCTTCTCCCTCCTTCATTTCCTACGTTAATGGCTATGATAATAGGAGCCAACTGTGGTTAGTCTACCTCCGGATGGGGACTTTAAGGAATATTCCCAAGCAGCTGCCAAAACTCCTTTTGTTTCAGGGACACCCCCTGTCTTCTCTGGCCTGATATGGACTGCCTTTTCCCTCTTACTGGTGGAAAAATAAGGCGTTTGCTCATCTGTCTGAGCTGGTGAACTTTAAGAACCAGGAACCAGCTTTTTCTGTCCTCTGCAGCACTTTACCTCTTCTGCCTCCCTCTCCTCTCCCTGTTTTGGCACCACTTTGGGTGCAGCCTACATAACTGGTCCCTACACAGTGCACGGTGACTCCCATGCCATTGGCTCCTCCTTCTACCCTTGCTATCAAGGAGTAAAGAGCACCCCCTTGGATTTACACCGACCACTTCAAATTTCCCCACCAGGGCCCCAGGTAAAAATTGACAATGGGAAACAGATTGATTGGCTTTTTAGTGAACATAAGAGGAACATAATTCAGTATTTAAATTCATTGAAACTTCTACCAAGGTTTGCTGAAGATCATTTTATCTCTGTTGCAGTTTGTCAGCAAAATGAGGACTTAAAATTATGGTGAACTTTTCTGTCCTGAAGTTTTCATGGGCAGTTATTAAGATAGTCTTTGGTAACCTGAAACTTCAAAGTTTCGCTTGGATAATAAATTGGATTGAATTCATTGGACATCTTGGTCTTCTCCAAATAGAATGGAGAGCTAGAGCAATGAATCCTGAACGTAGGTTCGTGATTGACTTCTTACTGCAGAGGAACTAAGGATTTTGAGTGTTGAAGAACACGATTTGTGCTTGATTCATAAATTTGCCATCTAAAGAATTCTGGTATAATAATTCACAATTGGTTACTGCTTAGTTTTCACTGGAGACTGAGGTGCAAAATTCTGCTAAATGTAATTTAGGTTGATGAAAAAAAGGGAAGCAACTCCGAAGATAGGAGACTAAGAGATGTGTAAGAAAGATATAAGGAACGGAAATACAAAATTTCCTTTTGTTGAAGAGAGAGAAAAAAAAGTAATTTTGTCCTAAAGTGAAACTGGTTGGAGAGAAACGGCTTGGGACAAAATCTGAATGGAAAAGAAAGTTGTGGAAGGTTTATGAAGGGAAATCTTTGGAAAGGAGTATTATGTGTGGTCAGGACCAACAAAAATTGAAATGAGTGAATTTTTTTTGAAGATTTTATTTATTTATTCATGAGAGACACACAGAGAAAGGCAGAGACATAGGTAGAGGGAGAAGCAGGCTCCCTGCAGGGCTTGATCCCAAGACCCCAGGAACACGCCCTGAGCTGAAGGCAGATGCTCAACCACTGAGCTACCCAGGTGCCCCTGAAATGAGTGGATTTTTAAAGTATACTGGTATAAGACTGAAATTCTGCTTTCTCTCTGTTAAAAAGATTAAGTTTTCTTGGATTGTTGGTCTGCTCTTGATAAGAAAATGTAAACAAAGTTGTTTTTTCTTTTCTTTGCCCAGAAAAACCAGTTTCTATGTTTGTCTTTAGCAGGTCTTTGATGATCTGAAATCCTATTTAGGAATGTGCTTTGAAACTTCCTAAAGTTTTTAACAAACTTCCCTGAGATTTGATGTGTCACAGAAATAACTGATTTCCTTGTCAATTGCCTCATAATGAACTCTCATATCAGATCATTACAAATATCCATAGTTATTGTTCTGATGCTTTTTGTGAAATGTGTTTCATCTTCAAGGAGATTCATAAAAAGAGCTTTTGACAAATACAAGTATTTGGTATATTTAAGATCATAAAACTGAAATGGGTAAGAATTTCCAGAACTAACTAAAAAGCTGCATTTGAACTGAACAAAAATTAGTACCATAGAACTAAATGAACTGAGGAAAATGATTATAGTTTCTGTGAATCTTGTTTAAAACATTGCTGGCTCTCCAATGTTTGCTCTTTCAGATTAAGGAAACTTTCTCCTAATATGCTTTATTTTATTTTATTTTATTCTCCTATTTTATTCTCCTATTCTCCTAAGATATAAGGATAAGATAATTTTTTTCTTTTGTTTTTTAGAGAGAGAAAGGCGCATGCGTGTGCAAGGGGCAAGAGGGGAAAAGGGAGAGAATCTTAAGTAGACCTGATGCGGGGATCGATCTCACATGCCCAACATCATGATCTCAGCTGAAATCAAGAGTCAGAAGCTCCAGATGCCTGGGTGGCTCAGTGGTTGAGTGTTTGGCTCAGGGTGTGATCCTGAGGTCCTGGGATTGAGTCCTGCATTGGGCTCACTGTGGGGAGCCTGCTTCTCCCTCTGCCTATGTCGCTCATGAATAAATAAATAAAATCTTTAAAAAAAAAAAAAGTCAGAAGCTCAAATGACTGAGCCACTCAAGTACCATGAAGCATTTAAATTTTCTCTATCCAAACCTTCTGAAATACAAAAAGTCTCAGTGAGTATTCTTTCATTCGTGGCAATCATAGTTATTTGCATAAATTCAATAAAAATTTGTTCTCCTTGTAACAGGACACCAATGGGAACATCGATTATTTTACGAAGGTGTTGACTAGAATGTCATATTTGAAAGAGATCTGCATAGACTCAGATGCAACCAGACACCTTTAAGAAACTAAAGTTGACTTTATGAACATGAAACCAATAAATCCCCTTGAAAATGTTGGCTTGATACCTGCTTTGAGTTCCCAGCATCTTTACCAGGTAAGTAAAGAATGTCACTTCTTGGCAGGTACAGGAACCTCAAGATATTTGGGGGACCTTAAGAAGCAAAATTTGCCCAATCCACAGGTATTACAAGCATGTCTGATGGCAAGTATTTGGTCTTGGCTTCTGGCCTAGAGACACTACCAAAAGTTCAGTTGAGATTCCTCATAAAGAGTTCCAGCAAAGCAAATTTTGAAAGATCTCTGATCAATCACTATTCTTGCTGAGCTTATTAAATGATTAAGTCAAGTTTGTTAATATTGAACTTGTTTTTCGAATGTGTTATACTTGATTTGCCTATCTCCAGAAATTAGGGTGATCACAGAGAGAAAAATAATGATTCAATAATACACCTCTGCGGACGTTAAATTCGATTCTGATCGTCTTTCAGTGTTTGTTGTTTGCCTAAGCTGATCAACTTGAGGCAAACATTAGAGAAATTGCCATAGTAGCTCATGTATAAACGATCTTTTTGTTCTTGTTATCCTGTAGGGACAACAACAGGACCCCATAGACATATGATTATTTAAACAGCTGGAAAATGGAATGGATTCCCCAACAATTGTACAACTCAACTAGCACCTTGACCAAATTTGTGTAGCTGGGATGACAAAATGGATCCTTAAAAGCCTGAGCCTACCCCTACTCCATTGGGTTAACTACGGACTTGTGGAGAAAATAGATGGTCTCATTTTCCTTATGACTGGATTGGATGATGCACTTGGGGATGCCCGAATTCCTGGATAAGTCTTCTCCCACTTGCCAGCGGTTCTTTACAATCAGGATGTTAAGGCTAGACTTCAAACAAAGAGGGCTTCTTGGGGCACTCTGGGTGGCTCAGTCGGTTAAGCTTCTGCTTTCGGCTCAGGTCATGATCCTGAAATCCAGAGATGCAGCCCCACGTCAGGCTCCTTGCTCAGCAAGGTGTCTGCTTCTCCCTCTCCCCTCCTGCTCGTGGCTCTCTCTTGCTATCTCTGTCTCTCTCTCTCTCTAAGATAAATAAATAAAGTCTTTAAAAACAAAATAAGGGACCCCTGGGTGGCTCAAGGGTTGAGCCTCTGCCTTTGGCTCAGGGCATGATCCCGAAGTCCTGGAACTGAGTCCCACAATGGGCTCCCTGCATGGACCCAGCTTCTCCTCCCCCCACATACGTCTCTGCCTCTCTCTGTGTGTCTCTCATGAATAAATAGATAAAATCTTAAAAAAAACACACACACACAAAGAGGTTTTATCCCTTAGCCATATTCTTGATGGTTTTATTCCTTAGCCATATTTGTCCCAGAAACAATTGGGACTATATCTATCGATGTAAAATTGCAAATGGGCGCTTTAACCAAGCAGTCAACAGCCACCTTTAGCCACATCCAACTTGTATCACTCCACAGATTTGGAGTCGCCCCCCAAAACCAAATATCTTCACTGCAGCTCAAGGAGGAACCTATACTTTAGTAAAAAGCAGAGTGTTATGTATATACTCCAAATTATCACAAAAATGTGACAGGGTTACTAACTGATATAAATACTCAAATTGGTACTTTAAGAGATCTCTCTCTCTCCTTTAATGATTGGTCAGACTATTGGACTGGAAGATTTTTGTCAACTATCAAGGACTTTTAATTGGGCTTCTTTTTCTTGTTATTCTAATTACACAGTATGTTATGTCCCTAGGGCAAACTGTGTCAGCCATTAACCATGAAAGCCAGTACAATCCAAAACCTGACCCCTTTTCCTCAGGTAACATACATCCAAAACTTACTTCCAGGAATTGGGTATACCTTCAGACCATTTGCAGACAAAAAGCTACTCGAACCTATCTGGACCGGACCCTATCATGTTCTCTTGACCACTCCAACAGTGCAAAAACTTCACGGCTTCTCCCCATGGATCCATCTTTCCAGAATCAAGACTGCTCTGGCCCCAGATGAGGAGCCTTCCCCTTAAGTAGAGCTGTTGGAGATCTACACCTGTTATTCAAACGAGACTCAAATTTATAAGTTTGCAGTGTCTTAGGCCCAATAATATGTCTCCTTGGATGCGCTCAGCCTCACCTCTCTCCTAGCCCCTTGGCTCCTTGTTTGTGGAGACCCTGGATGCTACTTCACGTTGGTCATTGCTCAACCATCCCCTAGCACTGGTGGCTGGCTTGGCCTTCCCTGGATTAAGTCTGGGCTACCGCAGAACCACTGTTGCCCACCGCTCCCATGCCACCATGGGGAGTAGCAGCAGCTCCAGCAGCCATATGTCCAGTCCACCTAAGTGGGCCACGGGGGCTCTGCTCATTCCACTGCCTGTAGAGTCAGGTGTAGCCATCTAGCCTCCCCCCACCCCCTGCAGCTGCCCGAAGGGGTCAAGTGGTACAACCTGGAAGTGCAAGGGAATTAAACACACTCTGGGGAGCTGACTTCGATCCTGAGACAGACGAAATTCTTCCCTCTGATGAACTGCTTTGAGTCGTGTTGTGTTCTTTATGGCCTTCTAGAAACATCTCCCATGACTGAGCAAGCAGCAGGAGGTCTCTTGGTAAAGCTGTGGCCAGCTCAGTAATGCCACACATCATATTTGTTTCCCTCTTTTCCTGCCTTGCTGCCACTTCCCTTCACTCTGGCTGCCCTGGGATCGCACCTAGGTTACAGCATGGAAGCTTTGCTTTAGTCTCTGTGTTCTGGAGAATCAGAGAACGAGGCACTGAACCTGTTTCTTGAGGACCCTCTCAGGGCCTGTTTTCCATGGAACTCTCATTGGGAAATGCTAGTTTAAAGAATTTATTCTTTGATGGGATGGAAAATGAGCCTAGCCATTACTTTTTGCTCCACCCTCCCTTTTTTTCCCCTAAGATTTTATTTATTTGAGAGACAGAGCAAGCATGAGCAGAGGGAGGGGCAGAGGGAGAGAGAGAAGGAGACTCCACCCTCCCCCCAGCAGGAAGCCCAATGCAGGACTTGATCCCAGGACCCCAGGATCACAACCTGGGCCAAAGGCAGACACACTCAACTGACTGAGCCACCCAGGTGCCTCTACTGTCTGTCTCCTGCTCAACACTTGCCATCAGGCCTTCTGTCCATCTCCTCTGAGCTCTTCTCTCCATAACAACAGGTTGAATGAAACCTCAGCTTTTCCTCTCTAATTTTTCCCCACTCGGTGTCCCCCCTTCCCTTATGGTCCCTTTCACTATTAGAGAGGAAGACAAACCACGAGAGACTCCTAACTCTGGGAAACAAACAAAAGGTTGCAGAAGGAGAGGTGGGAAGAGGATGGGGTGGGTAACTGGGTGACAGGCATTAAGAAGGGTACATGATGAGATGAGCACTGGGTGTTATACTATATGTCGGCAAATTGAATTTAAGTGAAATTTTAAAAATAAAATTAAATAAAAAACTTAAAAACTAAAAAAAAAAAAAAAGAAAGAAAGAAAGAAAGAAAGAAAGAAAGAAAGAAAGAAAGAAAGGCAGAAACCCCAGCTCTTTTGGTAATAACAGAAAGAGAGCGCTGTGCATTTATTGAAACAACATGTAACACAAACTCAGTTGCCATCCCCTACGTCAGGGACAGGCATTGACATCTGTACAGTACAGTATCCCTTCGTAGGCCTGTGTGCTACCCAGCCCTCCCTCCCAGGAAAGGAAGAGGGCAGCTTTGTCAGCCTGGCTTCTCTCCCTTCTTTCTAACAATAGCTGGTCACACCATGACCAAGCATTATCATACAAAAGTTCCTTTACAAAAAGCACCAATTGGCATACATATACAAGTATATACAAAAATCACATTTAAAAAATGTACAAAATATTCCATTTTGCACCAACGTAGAAAAGTGTCCTGTGTGGTTGTTTCAAGCACGTTTCCAATTCTGGTTCAGTGGCCGCTGGACACAGCAGTGGGGGTCCTACTGCTAGTCCCTGCTCTCTGGGCAGAGAGAAGACACACCTTCCCATTGCCCCTCCAGGGGCCCCGACCCCTCCCACCCTGGGCCTGTCACCAAGGCAGCTGGGCCCATCCCCACCCTCCCCAGTCTCTCTGCATCTAGAAGGTCTCTCCCTCATCCAGTTCCTTACTGGTGCCCTGAAAGAAAAAGACAAAGAAACACAAGGTGAGACAGGACACAGGAGGATCCAGGACTTACCAAGCCACAGTGACAAAATTATCAGACTTCAATTCCTGCCTAGGCTCTTCCTTTTTAAACCAAAACAAGAATTTGGTCATCAAGGGATGTCTGGGTGGCTCAGCAGTTGAGTGTCTGTCTTTGGCTCAGGGCATGATCCCTGGGTCCAGGCATCGAGTCCCATATCGGGCTTCCTGCATGGAGCCTGCTTCTCTCTCTTTCTCTCTCTGCCTGTGTCTCTGCCTCTCTCTCTCTCTCTCTCTCTCTCTTTCTCTCATAAACAAATAAAAATAAATAAAATCTAAAAAAAAAAAAAAAAAGAATTTAGTCATCAAAACCCCATGCATTGCACATCCAACACAAAACTCCAAAAGAGTAGTCTGTATTTTTCAATTGGATTGAAATTTAGTTCCAATAGTAACTTGGCTTGAAAAATGATATTAGCAAACATGTTCTTTCTATGTGCCAGTAAATGAGATGAAATGTTCATCTGTTACCATTCGTCTGTGGTAAAGCTGTGATTCAGAACTTAGGCACTTAACCACACTCAGCAACCCAGAGAGCTTTCTAAATGACTTGCCCAAGGGCAGGTGGGTGATCAGATGCCTACAGGGGCCTGCAGAGGACAGGACTGAGTAAAGCAGGCAGGCTGACCCGGTGCACTGAGCAAAGGGGGAAGCCCCTGCCCAGCACCAGCTCTCTGGGATTAGGGAGGAGGGAAACCACAGCATTGTTAGTTCTTTCCAAATTTTCACAAGAAGGTAGAAATCCAGATTCTCAGTTGAAATCTCCTTTTAAAAAAATTAAACACAAAAAACAGGGGCACCTGGGTGGCTCAGTTAGTGAAGCCTCCAACTCTGACTTTGACTCAGGTCATGATCTGAGGGTTGTGAGCCTGAGTGTGGAGCCTACTTGGGATTCTCTCTTTCTCTGTCTCCTCTCTCTCTCTCTCCTTCTTTCTCTCTTAAAAAAACAAAACACCTGCCTCCCCCCCGCCCCGCCAAGTCCTAATTTTTTAAATGTTGGCAATTAATTTTAAAAAATTTAAACATTGTGCTGGCCAAAAGTTCTCAGTGGGCCAAGCCTGGCTCATGGTACCTTATCTTTTATGTCTCTTATACTGTATTGCTCTCCACTCAGGAAGGTCATTTAGATATAAAATGGGAGCTTTTTATTATGATTAGTTTTTTTTTTTTTTTCTCTAAGGATAAAGGGAACAGGGCTATATCCTCAAACGGTATAAAACACATATTGGGACCTAACCACATATTGGCATCATCCCAAGAGTCCAGCACAGCCCTTTGCACACAGGACTTCATATTGTTGAATGACTGACTGAATGAATGAATGGATGAATGGATGAATGAATGGAGGTAGATAAATTTCTTACCTTCTTCCTTTCTCTCTGTGGACTCTTCCTCTTCCTGATCTTCTTCTTCTTCAATGAACTCTTCCTCTTCCTCATCTGTGTGTGACAAAGCACTACGGTATTAGGATGGGGCCAGTTCTTCAGAGGAGCTGCTCAAAGGGGCACCAGGCTGGAGACAGCACTTATCCAAACCCCTTCCCACACCCAGTTGGGACCACATGGCCATGCAGTGACATTGGTGGCCCCCGGAGGTAATGGAGATAATGAGCTTCTCAAACCTAAGCTGCACATTCATTCTCCCAGGGGCCTCCTCCTTCCTTCCCACACTCTTCTTGGGGAGGGGAGTCTAAGACACCCCTTTGTTCTAGTACCAATAGCAGCTCCTATCACTTGACCTGCCAGGGACCAGAGGGGGCTTTGGGGAAGCACACCTGGTGCTTCTATACATCTCCCACTTAGATACACATGACCTGGAGAGAATGGATTCCTTGGTTCTCAGGGGTCAGAGTCCTCATCATGAAGGAATTTGCTCAGCCTTTGAAATCTGCTTACCTAGCACTCCTTGTCCAGTCTTCCTCATTCCACAGCCTAAGAAGGGGTGGCTGTGGGGTGAGGGACACTTCTGAGGCTATCTGCTTGATAGTACTCTGAAGCTGAGCCCCAGATAGACAGTGACCTGTGTCCTCACCTCCCCATCCTGGGACATGACCTGCAAGCTCCACTAACAGAGAACATGTCTATTCTCCACCCTTCTTTCCCAAGCCACTTCCGTAATGCTTTGGGGCCCTGAGGGGGTCACCAGAGAGCCAGAGCATTTTCAAGAGTATGTCGGGAAAGGTCTGAAAGAGTGCATGCCTCCAAAATGTCAGCCCAATTTCTGATTACATCGCTGGGATCTGTGCATAATCCAGGGGTTTTCGTTGTTGTTTAGTTATTATCACAATTAACTACTCTTAGCAGCATCTGCTGAGCACTTACTATGTTCCAAATATTGTGCCAAGTGTCTTGTGTGGGGGTGGGGTGAGGTGGGTGGAAGGGTGGATGGGTACGCTGAATGTCTTATGTGCATTGTCTCATAGAATCCTCGCCAGGGACTTGGGAGCCAGATGGCCCTTGGTGAGTCCACGTGGGCTACTTACTAGCTGTGTAGCCTCCAGCAAATCACTGACCTTCTCTTGGCTTCATTTCCTTAACTACCAAATGGAGACGGCAATAGAAACTGCCTCATAAGGTTAAATGACAGAATTTAACCAATGGGCTGTTGTGGGGTTCTGAGCATAGATCCAACACCAGATTCTAAAAGCCTGTGGGAGAGCCAACACAAGAGGTGCCAGCTCTGTCTTTCTCAGCTGGTCATCAGAGCATCAGCTCTCAAATCAATACAACATTTAGCAAACTTGGCTCTGCTTTCTCTTTCTCTGTTGCTAAGTATCTCCCTTGCAACTGTGTAACCTTAAGCAAATTATTAAATCTTTGCTCTTCTTCTGGTTTCTCATTTCCCCTTATTATTGTTATGGTTATACTGTTACTTACAAGTATTATCAAGTATTACTCTATGATTGAGTAATTACAAACCGAAATGAGGGTGTAATGCAGGTAAATTAAGGTGCCCGAGGATCAGCAATGGTAGGTGAAGACCAGCCTTAGGCAAGAACTAGTATTTGTTGAGTATCTGACAAACTTCTCTGTATCAGTGTCTTACTTGTTGCAAGAGCACCATGATGTGGTCATTATTAGTAGGCCCATGTTTAACTTAATTTTTAAAGTTAGAAAATGCTGCTCACGGGGCACACAGCTGGCTCAGGCAGGAGGAGAACACAACTCTTGGTCTCAGGGTTGTAAATTCCAGTCCCATGTTGGGCATAGAGATTACTTTAAAAAAATTGAAAAAAAAAAAAAAAGGAAAAATGCAGTGCAGGTAGGTAGAGGGGCTCACCAAGGGTCACACAGATAACTAGAGGTAGAACCAATATTGGAACTTGATCTACCTAACCCCAGTTGCCATGCTCTTTCTATTGCCCCAGGCTTCCTTGTAGGGGATCCATACACAATTTATTGAGCAATAATTATGTATCAGGTACTGTGCTTGGCTCTGGGTGCATCCAGAAGTTAGATGTATGAGTTTGACCATTTGCTAGTGTATCTGCCTCTGCATGGGGCTCAGTGGAAGGGAAGCAGGTTTCCATGGGTTGACCAGGGAAACAGATGCACCACCACCTCCTTTACCTGTCCCAAAGTCGATGGCCCTCAGGGTGTTTGCTATGTGCTCCAAGTCCAAAGTAAAGTAGTCCATGTTTTCAAAGCCCTGTTCTGTCTTCCCCAGCTGACAACCCTTGGAAGCTTCCACAATGCTGTGGGGAAGGAAGAAAGAAAGGGGGAGTGGGATGAGATTTCTGGGCCTCAGTGAAAGAAGGGGGTGTCTTAACTCCAATTCTCATGAGTACACATACTTGTCTCACACCCAGGCTACCTAGAGGCTGCCCTGGAGGCAGGGTTATTTCCTCTCCAGGTGCAAACAGAATGGATGGGCCAAGAAGGTAGGGGATGCAAGGCCAGGAGAGATAGCCTTGGCTGAGACCCTCCCAGAGGACCTAATGCCAAGGGGGAGGCCCGCTGGACCAAGGTCAGAGGCCCTGGTGAGAGCTAGAGCCTTGGATCATAGCCCTGGAGAGACACTGACCTTTTGATGAGTTGCTTGGCGCTCTGTGGGGGAAAGAGAGAGAGAGAACAAAGGGTTAGGACTGCAGAAGAAGTGGCCCCGAGAAATCAGCAAAACCAGTGATGGTGCCACAAAATGGGCACCTGTTGCCGTTCCCTAGCCTAGCCATGACCTGCTCCCTGCCCTAAGTTGAACAGCACTTGGGTCTTTTCCTTCTGTTCATGGTCTGCACAGGTTTTGGTTATCATTCTAGGACCCTTCCACTCTCATAGCAGGAAGGTTGGATTTTAGGGGTATCATTCTAAACACACTTAAACCCCCAAATCTTCAAGATGAGAATCATATCCTCATCCCCTTTTAATACCCAATGTCTAGCACAAAACCTGGTTCATAGTATGTGCTTAGGAAATTTTTATTGAACTGTGAAATCTTATAGTTGATCCATTTCTGTCACCCCCAACAAGCTTTTCTAGCGCAGGGCTGTCTCATTCATCTCTGTGTCTCTACCTCTGTGGTTGACCTATAGTATATGCTCAATGAATAGTCTCTATGGAGGCACTGTATTTTGCAGCTTACAGTACCATTCTGCAAACACTCTTATTTGATCCTCACAAAATCAGTGAAGAGGAAAGAAGGTAGAAATCGTTGCGTGGCCATTTGAGGTCATTGAGGACGTTGACACTGAGAGCTTTAAATGGTTTGGCTTGGGGGGCACATGGGTGCCTGACATGCATCTTAGTCAGAGCTGGTAAGGCCAAGTGACTGTCCACACCCTGCTAGTTGCTCACCAAAAGGAAGATGGCCCCACCAGGCTCATCCAGGGACTGGATGGCCGTCTCCACCAGCTTAGTGGACTTGTCCAGCTGCTCCCGGTACTGCTGGATGAGGCCCTCAATGAAGCTGAGCTTATCCTCCTGCTCCCGCGTGATCCGCTGCAGCAGCTCACTCTTCTTCTCGTCCAGGATAGCATACAGTACGTCAAACTTCTGACTCAGCTCTTCCTTCACGTGGTGACTGTTCTCCTGGGGACAGAAATCTCAGAGTCACACCCTAGGGAGTCTTCCTCTCCCTGGCACATTTTTCCTGGGATGGATGTGCTAGGAATAACAAGTCTGAAGCTGGAAGAGATCTTGCTACACCCCCATTTTACAGAAGACAAAATGAAGTCTTGGCAAAAAGAAAGGATTTGCTGAGGTCTCGTAGCTACTTAGCATACCAGTAACGTTTGGAGGCTAGTGCCGTGGAGAAAGCTAGCCCTTTCCTCAAAAATAGAGACTCCAGGATCAGATGGGATGATCCAGTCTGGGCCTTCTGTGGCCTCCCAAGTCACCCCCCACCACACATACCCCTGGCCCCTATTTTAGGATCAAGACTGGATTCAGGAGGCTCTAGTTGGTTCTAGTAAGAAAGGAGAAGCAGCGACTCCTCTAGTGGCCTCCTCACTGAGGCTCCCTTCTCTCCAACACAGATGCTATACCTACAAAATAGGTATAATAATATATCTCACCAGACTGGAGGCTCTAGTATCCTCTATCAGCCTGGGAGCATCTCATGAGTAGTCCCCTCCTTCCTTCAAAGCCATCCTTCACACAGCTCTTCGTTCATCAGGAGTCTGATGACCCTTTCCCCCCCACCTCATCTCTAGGCCCCACCTCAAGTGGAAATGAAAAATCATGGATTCTTTTTCAGAGATAGAAAAGTTTCCTTCTGCCTCTATGTAGTCTTGCATGGTGTGGTCCGTGGACCAACAAGTTGGGTAAAGCCTGGGAGTTCATTAGAAAGAAATGCAGAACCTCATACCTCCCTCCAGATCTACTGAATAAGAATTTGAATTTTCACAGGATCTCAGGGGGATCTGAACGCATTTTAAAGTTTGAGAAGCTTTAGTCTACAACACACTGAAGACAGTGGTCTGAAAACTACTTGTGCTGAATAAATACTGAGAATTATTGCTGGCATGCTTCCTAAAGTCAGGGATTGGTCTGTCTTGTTCACCACTCCAGCCCCAGCGTCTTTGGCAGGGCCCGACACACAGCTGTGTTCCAGAAGCATTTGGTGAGTGAGTGGATGAATAGATTAGTTGGTTTCCACTCCACCACCCCTGCTTGAACACCCCAGCCTCCAGGCCCCAACCATTAGCCACAGCTCACAGCGGAGCCTTCACCCCAGAGAACCAGGCTTCACTGAGAGGCCTTGGACCCCTAGACAGAACTCTTCTCCCCCTCACCTTGGTCACTCGACAGGAGTCCTCCAGCTGAGTGATGATGGTCTGCATCCGGTCATTCCCCGCTACCAGCATGGAGATACAGTTACTCAGCTCCGTCTAGATGGGAGAGGGGGTGAGGGATCAGGAGAAGAGAGATGAAAAAAAAAAAAAAAAAAAGGAGAAGAGAGATGAAATAGTCCCAGGGCCTGTCTTCTCAGGAATGGCACCCTCACTCCCCTCTCTGCTAGAAAAAGCCTACATCTCTAGAGATACTACATCCCTTATTTTACAAATGAGGCCCAGAAAGGGGAAATGACCAAAATACAAACAGCAATGTACTGTCAGAGGAGGGGTTTGTTTTTAGGAACGAAGAGATACAAAAAAGAAATAGAGAGTTCTAGAAGAGAGAGGTCAAGAGAAGAGTGGGAGGCAGGGAAGAAGTGTCCAGAAAGAGGGGCCATAGCTTACTGCATGGGCAGGATTATGGACTCCCACAGGCCTCAGGGCCAGGGAGAGGGCTCTGAGCTACTTTTTCTGCTACAGGAGAGGTAACCAGCACAGGAAGAGGTATCTGGGGCCCCAAGCACACTGGGATGTAGAAGTCATGGCCTGAGAGGACCCTGGTGGCCTGGCCCAGGGGTCTGGTCTCTCGCCTGTGGCCACACCCAGGTGCTCTCAAGTGGCTCTAAGTATAACCCATGAGCTCAGCCACCTCCCCCAGGAAGGCAAGGGCTGCTGTCCCTGTGGCCTGGGAAGTCCCTCCAGAGGGACTATTCCTGAAAGGCCGGCTCAGCAGATCTACAGGGATCAAATCTACATCCTGAATCATCTGGCCATGCCCCACAAGCCCAGGCTGGGGGTAGAAGTGGTATAAGCCAGTACCTTTTGTCCCTGGAAGACGCTCTGCAGGGGGGCCACCTCACAGGCCTTGTGAGCCCCAAACACCTTGCACATGGAGCACGTGGGCATCTCACACGTGAGGCAATAGATGTTGATTTTCTCGTCTTCATGCTCCTTGCACATGGGGTGGCTGCCCTTCTGCAGGGGCCGACTGCAGAAGAATCACAAGTCACACAGTGGGGGGGGGGGGTCCCGAGTCCCTGTCTCCCCCCACCCCAGCTCTGGGTGGCAACTCCAGATCTATGGCCTGAGCCCTCAGTGACTGGCTGTACACAGTCCTTTTCATTTTCTGGATACCCAGAACCAGGAAAGCCAGTGACACCAAGGCTATCCTCATATCCTTGGACTCAAACTCCAGTGATGAACATGGGAAAGGTTGTAGAATCCCAGAACTGGAGATATTTTTGAGAAGAAGAAACTGAACCCCAGAAAGGTGAACTGACTTGTCCAAGGTCACCCATCAAGTCAGGGCAGGGGAGGCAAGAGTGCATTTGCTCTAATTATAGTCCCTGTAACTCCTGGTTACTGCAGGCTAACTTTGAGCAAAGCAATTTATACTCATGGCCTCACTTAATTCTATATTTAATCCATCAGACTGTAACCGCATCAAAGCAGGGAAACTTGCCTGCTCCCGGCACCTCTGAATTTGCAGTGTACAGTGTGTGTCATGGAGGAGGTGGTTATTCAATACAGGTGGAGAGACTATACCAGTAAGCACACCATGAGGGTGCCCCCAGGCACAGAGAGGGAAGAAATGTGTGTGCCCCAAGTCACACAACCAGAACACAGGCAGCCCAAGGATGAGTAACAGTTCAGCTCAAGCCTTGACTTAAAGTCCAGAAAGTCTTTCCAGCATTCAGAGTTTTTTCCTTCCCAAACACACATTCTTAGAATGCTTTTCTCCCTCGGTCTGGTTCTCTACTTAGGGGCCTCTGGCATGTTATCTATGCTTCTCGCAGGGCATCAGTTGCTTCCTATCTGAGGCTCAGTTTTTTGTGTCTAAGTCCTACCCCTTCATCTAGACATATCATTAAGAGCCAACACCATGTCTACATCACCTCTGCTTTCCCACTCTGCTTTCCCAGTCCCTAAAACAGCAAGCATCTCACAAATGTCAAATGGTGACTGTCCCTTGTCTATGTCAATGCCTCACCTCTGAATAGCCTTGCACAACTGGCCACACCCCAGACATTATTATCTCCCCAGGTTTTTAAATAAGTCCCTTTTCAGACTTATCTCTTTTTCATCTTTTATCGCAGGGCCCCCCCCTCCCCATGCTGGCAGGAGTCTTCCTTTGCCACCTGTCTCTACCCCCCCGGGAGGGAGCTCTGGAATGGCAGTAGCTGCAGAGATGAGCTAAGATCCTGAGGGTCTGGTGCCTGTGCCCACTGCCATGCCAGATGCCCATTCTCCTGAAGCCCGGGCATCAGCATCTGGGTTTAAATCCAGACTGTTCTGCTGCTCACTCATTTTGTGACCTTGGGCAAGTGATTTCACCTCTCGGAGCCTTGGTTTTACCCCAGAGCTACTGGGATCAGGGCAACTATCAGCAATGAATGTATAGAGCCTAGCACAGAGCAGACCCTCAATAAAGGGCATCTCTCACAGCCATTTGACTGTGTAGAAAGGCCCCCGAAGGGTTCAAGCATAAACCTGCTCTTCAGAGGTCGATACTCGAGGTGAGGGGCTAATATTTGGGTGCAATATTAATTTTCTTATTGGAGAATGGTCAGCAATATTTCTGTACTTTTATGGAGTTTTACTCCAGGAACATAGAGGCAATAGCAGTTAGGAATATTCACCATAGAGTCAGTTAGGCTCCCTCTCAGCATCACGGCTTGCTGAGCAGCCTCGGGCACACCTCTGACCTTCTAGGAGCCTCCATTTCCTCATTGGAAAATGAGGGTAAGAAAGTAGTATGGATTACTGTGAGAATTAAATAAAGGTCACGCATGGAAAATGCTTAAGACGAGGTGCCTAGACACAGGAGGTGTCCATACATATCTGATACTTTTAACATTTCCCATCAAAACCCTATTTGATAGTCACACTAACAAACCTTACCATCCTCCTCTGCTGATGGATAAAATGAAGGCCCAAAGATTCAACCAAGTTCCCACAATACATTAGTAACAGAGTCAGACTAGCCGACGGTTCCCCTGGTCAGGGCTTTTTCACACTAAGATTGGTCTGTCACTTATCCTGGGGCAGGACACTGCCAGGCGGGCAACACTGGATGATGGTTTGGGACCCAAGGGCCTGAGGGCAGTGGCCTGGGAGTCTTGTCAGGTGTCAAATTTGTAAAGAGCTCCCTGGTGGCCATATCTCTCTCCAGCTGGACACACACACTGCACAAACTCCACTCTCACAAATTCTGCCCAAGACAGAGCTGCTGTTTTACAAACAGGGAGACTTGGGGCCAGATCGGCAGGGCTGTCCTCGGCTATTTCTCTTCTCAGCTGGGAACACTTGGGCAACTGACTTCACCTCTTCGAGCCTCAGCTTCCTCATCCATGAAATGGGGAGGATGAAAGTCATGCCCAATTCCCAGGATTGTTGTGGGGCAGCGGGAGGAAGCGTCCCCGGTACCCACGATGACAGCCATTGCCTCCACTATAGAGAGACCGGCTGTGTTCTCTCTGGGCACTTTTCTCTGCTTGCCCGGCCACTTTGCTGGCCCCAGTGTCTCCCTCTCCATGTCACAGTTTGTCCCTCCCCTGGTTCCTGTCTCAGCCTGTCCTAGGAGAGCAGCCTAATGTCTGGGCTCTTCTCATTCACTGAGGGACCGACCCCAAGAGCCAGTGTCGGGGGATAGAGATAAGCCTCTGTTGTGCCTGAAGAAGAGGGAGATGGCTCTCTGGACTGGCTAGTGTAGCTCTCCAGCCAGGGCACTGATCCTGGGCACATGGGGAGGAGCCTGGGAGAGCTGGGCACAGACCAGGTGGGGAGGAAGGATGGCTCCCAGGAGCCGGGAGGACTGACCTGGAGCACTCCTGCTTGTAGATATCAATGATGTTCTCCACCAGCAGATTCCGTTGCAGGCCGTACACTCCGTGACGATCCATGATCACCTCGTGGCGGCAGGAAGGGCAGCGGAAACGGCCTCCAGACATGGACACGGAGCCAACCCGGTTGGTCCAGAAGGGGTTCGCGGCCTGCGGATGGAAGGGCAGAGATGAGGCCTGGGACAGTCTCTGTCTTTCTTGCTCACCCCAACCATTCTCGTCAAGCCATTTGACATGGAACTCCCCATCCTGAGATGAGAGCCAGCCCACGTACACGGGGAGCACCTGAGAAAGCAACTAAGCGGTCAGCAAGTTTGGGAGGCAGCAGACCTAGGTTCAAGTCACAGTTATCCTCTGAATGACCTTGGGCAAGCCACTTTCTCCCTCCAAGCCTCTGTTTACTCATTCACGCAATGGACATTATCGTTAGAGCCTGCTCGTAGGGCTGCTAATTCAAAGATAAAATTTGGAGAGAACATTAGTACAAAGTGCTTCTGGAACCTTGAGTCCTGCCTCCCAGCCAGGGCACTTCTCCTATTCCTTTGTTGAGATGGATCCCCTCCAGCCCCACATTATAGGGAACCAGTCTCGGCCTCGAAGGGGAAGATGCCTCTACTGCCCAGTGCCTCCTGGCCACCCTCCTCCTCCCAAAGCTCTGGGCCCGCTGCCACCAGGGAGCTGGCTCCAGCCCCAGGGGTCTGGTTTCTCTCTCCTCTCCACCCGCCTCTCCCACTTATCGCTTGAGGCATTTGACTCCTGTTTGGAGAGTCAACTGTGGGCTCCGGGCAGCAGTGGGGGAGCTGCGGGCAGGGTGGAGACGGGAAGCACACGTCATGGAGAAGGAATGGGGTGGCCAGGGTCACCTCCGAGCCCCCTTCAGCCCAGAGGCCTCTGCAGGGGCTTTGCTCTGCTCGGGAGAAAGCCAGCAGTTTAGAAGTCCTAGACTAAGAGACAATGGCTTTCACCACAGGAATACTGAGCAGCCGCCTGGAGCCCAGGACAAGGCCATGCCCAGCACTGACCTGGAAAATGTCATTGGCACACTTCCGGCAGAGGTTGTGCTGACAAGGCAAGATGACCACCGGCTTGGTAAACATCTCCAGGCAGATAGGACAGATGAGCTGCTTCTCCAGGTTCTCCATGGGGTTCCCATCCTGGATTAGGCTTGATTTATAATCCATATTGTCAGGACGTGTGGAGGTTCACCTGGCTGCCTCCTTTACCTGCCTCACTTTACGTAGACCTGGGGTCTTGCCTTCGTCACAAAATACCCACACAGAGCCTCCTTGCCTTGTTCTCCTGGTGCCCGAATTCTGTCTTGGTCTGAGGCCCCTCTGATATTTATAGCTGGGTCTCGGTCACATGAGCCCCAGAAGGGGACCAGCTGAACATTCCGATGCCAAGTGGCTGGCTGGGTTTGAGTTTCCTCCAGGCCTGAAAGACCGGCCCTCTCAAATCACATGTAGGGATGAGCAATCGCTGTTCTCCTGGGAGGAGGGTCGTAAACAAGAACAGCCTGTTCGTGGGCAGCGTGGGGGGAGGAGAGGGTACCAGAGTTTCCTCCAGAACCTAGTCTCCTATACCAGGCTGGTAAGCCAGGAAGTGGACCCAAGGAGTGGGCCACTGGGATTTGCAGAGTTCATAGCCAGTGATCCCTCACTGTCCTAAATCCCTTCCTCTAGAGTACTGAGTGGCTCCCAAGAAAAGGGGTCAGGGCAGCCCCTCTCTCTGAGCCCATCTCTGAGCATAGCATATTGCTGGAAACTTTGAAACCCTACCCCAGCTAGCCTGTCCCTCCACAGTTTTATAGATTTTGACACTGAGGTCCAGAGAAGGAAAGGATCTTAGTCAAAGTCACTTAGAAAGTCAGTGGCAGGGACTCCTAGGTGGCTCAGTCGGTTGGGTGTCTGCCTTGGGCTTGAGTCGTGATCTCTGGGTCCTGGAATTGAGCCCTGTGTCAGGCTCCCTGCTTGGCAGGGAGTCTGCTTCTCCCTCTGCCCTCACCCCATTCATGCTATCTCTCTCTCTAATAAATAAATAAGATCTTAAAAAAAAAAAAAAAAAAAAAAAAAAGCAGGACCATACTTTTAAAAAAAGAAGAGGGCAGCCCTGATGGCCCAGTGGTTTAGCGCTGCCTTCAGCCCAGAGTGTGATCCTGGAGACCTGGGATGGAGTCCCACGTCGGGCTCCCTGCATGGAGCCTGCTTCTCCCTCTGCCTCTCCCCCCGCCACCCTGTCTGTCATGGATAAATAAATAAAATCTTAAGAAGAAGAAGAAGAAGAAGAAGAAGAAGGAGGAGGAGGAGGAGGAGGAGGAGGAGGAGGAGGAGGAGGAGGAGGAGAAAGTCAGTGGCAAAGCCAGGAATCTTTCATTCATCAGACATTTCTCTGAGTACTAACTATACTTCAGGCACCAGGGTGACAGATAAATGAGTAATCCTTTTCCCTGTCCCAAGAAGCTCACAGCCTATCGAGGGGGAAAACGAAATAGCTATCATTTTGGTACCATGAAGCCCTACCTGGACATCTAGAGATTATCTAGATGTTCCCCTCTACTCTCTGCACAAATTTGTATTTTTCTCTATGTTCTTCTGGACACCTTCTGTATTGGCACGTAGAAGTCACTAGAGTAGTTCTGATGGCTATTTTTAAGGTAGAATCTCATGCAAAAGGATGTAGGGGTTAGCCAATATTGGTGTTGGGGCAAGAGGGGGAGCAGTGACCGCAGGCCTCAAGGATGAGCCTAAGACACCATAGAATGTACAGGAATGTCCAGGGTCTCACAAAAGAAGGGCGGTAGGAAAGTAGTTGGGTCACCTCAGCCTGAAGAAGTGATGATGGTTGGAGTCTTGAGACAAGATCTAGTGAGTAGTGAGGGCAGAGGAGCCAACCTTGGGGTGAGGGGAGGAAATGGGAGTGAGAACTAGTCATAGAAAGAGGAGGAGGCCCAGAGGACAAGAGGCTGGGGAATTTCTTTTCTTTTTTTTTTTTTTTAAGATTTTAAAGTAAAAAAATAAAAAATAAAAAAAATAAAAAAAAAAAAGATTTTAAAGTAATCTCTACACCCAACACAGGGCCTGAACTCGCAATCCCGAAATCAAGAGTCGAATGCTCCACCGACTGAGCCAGCCAGGTGCCCCATGAGGCTGGGGAACCTTAAGGGGAGAATGGTCCCCCCAAAAATGTTAATGGCTGGTTTTTGCTGAGCACTTACCAAGTGCCAGGCACTGTGAAGCACTTCATATGAGTTATTTCATTTTATCATCCCAACAGCCAACAACTTAAGGACTGTTCCATTCCCGTGGAACAGGTGAGGAAACTCCAGTTCAGAGCATAAAATAACTGCCATGAAGTAACACAGCTTGCAAGAAATGGCTCTAAGACGTGAATCCAGATATGCTTGACTCAGGAGCCCAAACGTCTTCTTTGTTTTAATGTGTGTGCTTTTAAAGATTTATTATTTATTTTGTGAGACAGAGAGAGAGAGAGAGAGAGAGAGAGAGCGCGAGTGCATGCATGAGGAGGGGGAGGGGCAGGGGGAGAGAGAGAAAAACTGACTCCCTGCTGAGCACGGAGCCCAACTCGATATGGGGCTCGACCCCGACCCTGAGATCATGCTCTGAGCCAAAACCAAGAGTCTGAAGCTTAACCCACTGAACCACCCAGGCACCCCCTAAACTCCTCTCTCTATCAAATTGCAGGTCAACACTGCCAGGCCAGCTAGGGGTTGGAAGAGAGGGAAGGTTGAAAAGAGGCCATCCTTTCCTCCTTGCTCACACCAGTTTTGTTCAGATATCAGACAGCACTGTTCTCCAGGAACGTGGACCTCTCCAAGGCCACACCAGACTAAGGCTTAAACCTCTTATGGTAATCCCATTCTCCCTTGCCTAAGGAGATATAGATATGGCCTAGAGACCCAAGGGCTCATGGATGTGGGCTAAAGATAAAGGATTTCCCCCGATATAAAGTGAGTGCAAAAGGAAAGCTTTGTTTTTGTCTTTGAACAGGCCTGTGAGAGGGTAGGGCAGCTAGCTCGCAGCCAAGAGGGGGGACAAGACTCAGGGAGACATCCAGTCCCTGAAAACAGCAAGGAAGAACTACAGAAAGCACGGGTGACATTGATGCCATCACTGTGCTGCCAATTTCCCCAGTCCTGGCACTGCCCCCCTCTGGACTATTTAAGATGTGAGATAACAAATGTCATCATAGTGCAATTACTCTGTTACTTGCAGCAGAGAGCACTCTGTATACATTCAAGACTCCACCTCCTATATGCCAGTGACCCTCACAGCTCTAATTCCAGTTGAGACCTCCTTCTCCCTTAAGCTGAAGATTTGTTGGAGATCTCTACTGGGATGTCCCAACAGAACCTCTAACTCATCGTACCCCCAAACAGAACACAGCATCTTCCCCAACACCTAGCCCTGCCTTGCATTGCCCTTGTGTCATGTCTCAGTGAACACTACCATCATTCCCCTGTTTGCACAGACCAGAAAGCTGAGAGCCGGTCTTGAGCTCTCCTCCATTGCACATCTGGTCAATCTCTACATCAAGCATGGGTTCATCTTGCATCCCACTGTTGTCTTACCGTTATCTTTTTGTGTGTCTGATTCTCCCTCAGGACCTTGAAGATTTTGAAGGTAAAGACTGTCTCTGTCCATTCTGTACCCCCAGTACCTGGCACATAGTAGGCACTCCACAAGTATTTCTTAAATGAGTGGACTAGTGAATGAGTGAGTTAAGTAAGGGAGCAACAGAGTCACTGTCAGACTTGAGAAAGATTAAAATACTTGAGCAAGGGTTTTTTGGCTGACATATGGGAGAGAAAGTACTGGAAGATTGGGGAGGGGGTGATAGAGTCAATGACCCAGCCTCAGAAAGGCGAAGGACATTCTATGTCTTGAGTTGGGAGGACAGGAACGAGGAGAGGATGGAGGTGAGAATCAGGCATTGGGAAGTGGAGAGAAAGGTGCTCCTATTGCAACCTTGGTCAAGAGGGAGTAGAAGCTAAATTGGAGGCTAAGCAGGGGTAAGGGGAGCACAAGTGGACAAACTGGCCAGTGTCAAGCACAGGAGGAAGTCCCCTAGAGAGGGGCAGAAGGGCTGTGTGAGGGCAGGGGAGCCTTGATGGTGTTTCATAACCCGGGCTTGCTATTTGTGAGGAGCCATTCACATGGTTCTGTTGACTTTCTCCAGCCACACTTGGCAGTCCAGGTGCAAAAGCCACACAAATGGACAGTGGGATCCACTCCAACCTGGGCTTTGGCCAGCCTAGTGCTGCTGAAAGTCAAGGGGTGAGGAAGGGGAATTCCCACGTGGGCCACACTGGGCATCAAAACATGTCTTGTCATTTAATCCTCCTGACAGCTCTGCAAGGTGGAGGGGGGGTAATGATCTCCGTTTTTCCCAGAAGGAAACAAGATTCAGAGAGTTAATTGGATTGGCCAAAGTCACACAGCCACAAGTGGCAGAGCAGAGTTGGGGTTCACATCCAAGGTAGCCTGACTCCTAAACCAGTGCTCCTCACACTGAAGCATTTATTGAGTGCTTACTGCGTGCCAGGCTTTGTGCTAAGCCTTTCCCATCCATGCTCTCTTGTTCAGTCCTCAAAATAACTCCGTGAGGCATGGACCATGATTTTCCCTGTTTTGGAGCTGAGCAAAGAGGCTCAGAGAGGTTAAGTCACTTGGCAAAGTACTCCAGCCAGTGAGTGGCAGAGCCAGGATCAGAACCAGGAAGTTATAAACCAGTAACATTACCAGTTGCTGGAACATACTAGAAAGCTATGGACTGACGGATGAAGAGACAAAAAAGGAGTCTCAGTGGTGCATCTGAGTCCAGAGCTTTCGGCTACTACATTTTACTGCTTCCCTTTCTGCCTGTCTCCTTGCTATTTATTTCTACTCTTTATTTTTTTTATTTTTACTGATTATTAATGAAAATTTCAAACACACAGAAATACAGAGAATAGTATAATGAATTCATATAACCAAATCAGCTTCAACTGCTACCAACAGTTCCTCAATCTTACTTCATCTATATCCCCACATAACTTCTTTTGTCTGAAATATTTTATTTTATTTTATTTTTTTTAAATTTATTTTTTATTGGTGTTCAATTTACTAACATACAGAATAACACCCAGTGCCCGTCACCCATTCACTCCCACCCCCCGCCCTCCTCCCCTTCTACCACCCCTAGTTCGTTTCCCAGAGTTAGCAGTCTTTACGTTCTGTCTCCCTTTCTGATATTTCCCACACATTTCTTCCCCCTTCCCTTATATTCCCTTTCACTATTATTTATATTCCCCAAATGAATGAGAACATATAATGTTTGTCCTTCTCCGACTGACTTACTTCACTCAGCTGTCTGAAATATTTTAAAGCAAATCTTAGACATCAAGTAATTTCAACTGTAAAAACTTTTCAGTAAGTATTTCTAACCAATTGGGATTTTTTTGGTACATAATCACAATGCCATTATCACATCTAACAAAAGTAAACAAGAATTTCTTCATATTATCTAGCTTCTAAGCTATTTTCGGAGGACATGGATTGCCTCAAATGTCTTTTCATAGTTCGTTTGTGCAAATGAGATCCAAATAAGGTCTTATATGTGGCATTCTGCTGTTTTTGTCTCATTGATCACTTTTAACCTATAGTGATTGCCTTTCCTCCCATTCTTCCGTGTCATTGATTTGTCAGAGAATGATTCAAGGTATCATGATTCTCATTTGGACATGTCAGGGACTCAAGTTCAGAGAAGTTAAGTGACTTGCAGAACATCACCCAGCTAAGTGATAGACCTCATTTAGGACTGCCTCCAAAGTCTGTTACTCATGGGAGGAGCTTAGTGCCCAAGGGGGGTCCTAGCTGGGTAGGGTTTAGGTGAGGCAGTGGGGGTAATGGTCTGGGCCTGGCGAGGAAAAGGAGTGATGGAAGATAATAATAACACTATTTTTGATTGATTTACTGCTTGCAAGTGGCCAGACATCTACTAAGAGCTTCATGGCACCATCTCATTCAGTCGTCACGACAACCATGAGTAGGTCATGCTTATCCCTATTTCACAGATGAGGAAACTGAGGCATAGATTGGCATGTGGGATTGCCCCAAATCCCACGGCTAGTGTAGGCAGAGCTAAAAGTGGCCAACTTAACCTCAAATTCTATTCTGTTTTTGATTGTCACCAGAGAGAAGACTTTTGGAAACTTGAGATTTGAGGCCTGTTGCGGAAGAAAACTGTGCTGAGACTGGCAATATGATGCCCAACCAGCCACACCCACCTTCAGTTTCTTATTTGCCAAATGGAGCAACCATTAAGAAATGCTCCCCAAGGGTCCCTCCATGTCCTCAGTGGCCGGGTTCTCAGAGGAGGTCTTCCAGGGATGGATGACTGGCTGACGCAGGGCTGAGGGCGGTGATGCTGGAGAGGAAGCCACCCTCCATCTCCCCTTTCATTTCCGCATAGCTTGGAGCTTGCTAAATGTTTCCTTGGTACATCGTGGATCGGATCCCTTCCACGTGTGTGCTGTTCTCGCCCCGGCCCCCATGACCTCCCCAGGAGTGAGGGGGGCTGCCCTGCCTCTTCCTGTGGATTTCCCCTCAAGCCACTGTGGTGTCTGAGTACCCTCTGAAGTGGGTGGGGTTGGACAAACACTGTTTTTCTTACAGGTTGAGATGCCTGTCACATGCTTCGGTGTCATCCTGGACAAAGAATCATCCCAGATCACAGGATCAAACTGACAGGTCCTTTATCCAGAGGCTAAAGACAAAACAGTTGGCAGAGGCAGGTCAATCGGGTCCGGGGTGAGATGCAGTGCCCCAGGTGCCAGGGCAAAGCCCCCTGGGCCTGGCCCACATGCCATGGAAGGGGAGCAGAGTGTTCAGGGATCTTACCACACAGACCTCTTCCATGTCCTCAAATCCAGACCACCACTATGGGCAGCTATAAGGGCTCTGGAGAGTGGATGCCCTTTAGAGAAATGGACCGCCCCAGGGGAAATGGGATCCTAGAAAGTCTGGAGGGGGCTCTGCACTGATAATCCCAAAATAAAGTATTAAAAGTGCCTTATAAACTGTGAGATGCAATTGTCCTTTAATTAGAAGGCCCTTGAGTGTAGAACAACAAAGAGGCTGCCCAGGCACCTGTGGATCTGAGTTCAAGTTCAGACTCCTCTATATATCAGCTCTTTCACCTTGAGTGGGTTACATAATCTCTGTGTCTCAGAAAATGCAAATTGGGTCGAGTAATGGTATCTCCGGGTCTTTCTACCCTAAGAGTCCAGGACTCTCTGGGTGACTGCCCCCAACACTCTATGCCTTGCTGAAAATTGATGGCATAGAGGTGGGAATCCATTTATCCTACATGTGGCACATATTTGGCACATGACAGACAATTGAAAAACACCATTGCTAATATTTTCTCAGTCAGGGGAATAATAGTGGCTGGCATTTACTGAACAGTTACTATGAATAACCCCATGGTCTGTATTATTTATTGCTGCAGAATAGATTTCCCCAAACTTAGCAGCTTAAAACAATAATCAACACTGATTATCTCAAATAGTTTTCCTGCGGGTCAGGAATTCAAAAGCAGCTAAGCTGGGTGGTTCTGGCCCAGTGCCTCTAAGGAGGTGGTAGTGGGGATGTTGGCTGGGGCTGCAGTGCAGTTTATCTTAAGATTTGACTGGAGGGAAGCCTGGGTGGCTCAGTGGTTGAGCATGTGCCTTCAGTTCAGGGCATGGTACTGGAATTCTGGGGTCAAGTCTCGCATCAGGCTCCCCTCGAGGAGCCTACTTCTCCCTCTGCCTATGTCTCTGCCTCTCTCTGTGTGTATCATGAATAAATAAATAAAATCTTAAAAAAAAAAAAAGGACTTGACTGGAGATGGAAGATCCACTTTCAAGATGGGTCACTCACATGATTGGCAAGTTGGTGGGAAGCCTCAGTTCTTTAGTATGGGCACCTCTCCACACAGTTGCTTGAGCATCCTCAGAGCATGGTGCCCAACTTACCCCAGACAGAGTGCTCCGAAAGAGCAAACAGTCTTTCATGACCTAGCCTCAGACATCACACACCATCATTTCCATTGTATTCTATGGGTGACGCAGACCAACCATGATACAGTGTGGGAGGGGACCACACAAGGACACGAAGACCAGGCAGCAATATTTATTGAGAGCCATTCTGGAGGGTGGCTACTGCGGTCTGCTCTAAGTGTTTTAGAGCTATTAATTAATTTATTTTTTTTAATTTTTATTTATTTATGATAGTCACACAGAGAGAGAGAGAGAGGCAGAGACACAGGCAGAGGGAAGAGCAGGCTCCATGCACCGGGAGCCCGACGTGGGATTCGATCCCGGGTCTCCAGGATCGCGCCCTGGGCCAAAGGCAGGCGCTAAACCACTGCGCCACCCAGGGATCCCTAATTTATTTATTAATTCATGAAGTTGATACTGTTATCATTCCCATTTGACAGATAAAGAATTTGAGTTACAGAGAGATTTCAGTAACTTGCCTAAGGTTATGCTTCTAGGAAATGGCTTGGAGCATTACTATGGACTCTCCAAAATTCATATACCAAAGTGCTAACCACCGCCCCCCCCCCCACACACACACACATTGTGATGATATTTGGAAATGGGGCCTTTGGAAGGTAAGGACCAGGGCCCTTAGAGATGCTAGAGAGCCTGCTCCTTATCTCTCTCCTCACGCACACGCCCCTGAGGAAAGGCCATGTGAGCACGCAGCAAGCTGGCAGCCATCTACAAGCCAAGAGAAGAGGCCTCAGAATGGAGCCCACTTTGCCAGCACCTCCATCCAGGACTGCCAGCCTCCAGAACCGTGAGAAATAAATTGGTCCCCCCGGCTGTGGTATTTTGTTATGGCAGCCCGAGCAGACTAAGGCAGGATCTGAACTCAGAGATGTGGGGTGCTTCGCCCTTGCTCTCAAATTTTCCTCCCGGGGATCCCTGGGTGGCTCAGTGGTTTAGCGCCTGTCTTTGGCCCAGGGTGGGATCCTGGGGTCCTGGGATCGAGTCCCACGTCGGGCTTCCTGCATGGAGCCTGCTTCTCCCTCTGCCTATGTTTCTGCCTCTCTCTCTCTCTCTCTCTCTCTCTCTCCATGTCTATCATGAATAAATAAATAAAATCTTAAAAAAAAAAAAAGTTTCCTCCCTCTGCTGCCCAGGTAACACTGGCCCTGACTCACCTGCTCCCTGCCTGGCTCCCGGGTGTGCGGAGAGATTCTCCCCTGAACAGTGGGCTCCAGATGGCACTGAGAAGACTTGCAAAGGGGACCAGAGGAAGCCTTGCAACGAAGGCAAGGTCTGGGGCCCAGGGCTGGCCTGGATGTTCCGGGGCTCTTGAACCCCAGAGACAGTCCTGGGGCCGGCTGCCCACCCGACCTGGCCCACTAACTCCCCCGCCACCAGCTTGAACCTGGGGTTTGCCACACACACCGTCAGGGCGATCCAGATCATAAACAGTAAGCAGGAGGAAAACAAACTATATTTAAACCGGCAGTTGCTCCATAAACAAAGCTAAAAGACAAGTGACGGGTTGGGAACAGTAGAAACACACGGAAACAAGAAGTGTCAATACCCATACCACATTAAAGTTTTAGAACAAGCAAAGGATACAAAAAGGCAATTCACAAAAGAAGAAATGCCAATGCCCCCACCCCCCAAAGCAAAAAAACAAACAAGAAGCTTATCCACACTAATTTTTAAAATCTTATTAAAACCACAACAAAATCTGTTTTTTTTCCTCTATCAGATTGGCAAAACTATTAAAGATTAGTAACATACAAGTTTGGTAGACACGGAGGTCAATGGGCACTGCCACGACTCTTGACCTTGGGGGCGGGCATACAGTTTTACAAAATAAAAATGTAAAATATGTATACATGTGACTCAGCAGTTATATTCTGAGGCATCTACCTTATCCAAAAACTAGAAAGATAGCAACCAAAAGATATATTTAGCTGTAGCTAGAGACAGAGAAATAGAGATACAGAGATCAGAGATACAGAGCCATTTAAATACAAAGATGTTTTCTGCAATCTTACTCATAGTAGCAAAACTTTGGAAACAACCCAGTGTCCGTCAATGGAACAAATAAATAAATTATTATGTGGTTTTATAATGTTTACTGTACAGCAGCGACAGTGAACAAATATTGTCATTGGCAATGACATAGATGAATCTCAAAGATTGAGATGAGCAAAACAGCACATACAGCATGATTCTGTCTTTAGAAAGTTTCAAAAAGCCCAAACTAATCTAAGCAGTTAGAAATCAAGATAGTGCTGCCCTCAGTTGAGGGGAGGAGGGGCTGGATGGGGGCATAAGTCAGGCTCTGGGCATGCTCGTCAAGATCTCATTCTGGATCTGCGTGTGGGTTATTCAGGGACACTCCCTTTGTGAGGGTGCTTTGAACTGTACCCTTGCGGACCATGCCCTTTTCTGAATGCATATTATACTCAAAGGGAAAGTTTACTTAAGGATAAAACAAAGCAGGGGCACCTGGGTGGTTCAGGTCATGATCTTAGAGTCGTGGGATCGAGCCCAGTGTTGGGCTTAAGATTCTCTCTCTCCCTCTGCCCCCAACCCTGCATCCCCCCAAAAGAAAACAAACAACAAAAAAAAACAAAGCATATCTATGTATACATATATAAGTATTCCTCCAATTTAAAAAATGACATCGAGTTGTCTGTTATTGAATGCCCATATGAAAAGACGTCAGCAATATATTGTTAGCTGCAAGCAGAAAAACAGATGCCATTTATATGTACTCTGATTCTTTTCTGTTAAAATCATATATATGTTTATGTAAATAAACTTATAGATGAGAAGTGTTGTATAGGCACAGAAAATGGCTGGAAAGAAATCCCTTGTTAAAAAGTCACTGTTTTGGGTGCTTGGGTGGCCCAGTGGTTGAGCACTCGCCTTTGGCTCAGGGTGTGATCCCGGGGTCACAGGATGGGGTCCCACATCAGGCTCCCTGCTCCAAAGGGAGCCTGCTTCTCCCTCTAACTATGTCTCTGCCTCTCTCTGTGTCTCTCATGAAATAAATAAATAAAATCTTTAAAAAATAAAAAGTCACTATTCCTCTGGATTAGGTCTCAAAGAGCTGGGGCTTCGTACCAAGGCCCTCTGAGGAAGCCCAGTAGGAAATCTGAGCTGCAGCTGACTGAGCTGGGCCTTCACCTCTATCAGAGCTGGGCCCTAGCCAGAAGGCCAGAGGGGACTTAGGAGTAAGGTTTCTGGAAGCACTGTGAGAGGTGGGCAGCCTGGGACCCCTGGAAGTCATGTCAAGGCCTGGGAGAGTACATTTAAAGAGCCCCTGCTGGGGAGGGGGAGGACAGGAGAAGCAGCCCTGCCCAATAGGCCTTAGTGGTGAGGGGGGAGGGGAAGAAAGGGGGGACACCCATTCAATCATCTCGACCCTATGAAGTATGTATGATTATCTCCATTTCTAGATTAGGGTGCCAAGGTAAGTACCTTTCCGAAGGTCACACAGGTAGTAAATAGAATAGCCAGGCCTTGAACCCAGGTCTGTCTGAACCTTGAGTTAGAGGCTGTGCACTAGGCTGGGGACAGGAGGGGCGCAAGACAGCAGAGATGAGCTGCCTTCAGCAAAGACTCAGAAACCCAGTCCACATGTCTTTGCAGGGGTCACCTATTAGGAACGGCAACAGTAGGTTCTTGCCCAGTGCCTGCAGCCATGCCACCCATCTGGGGTCAGGGCTCAACCTCTAAATCTGGCCCCAGGGGCTGCTCTGTTAACTCAGCACTGATGCCTCCAGCTCTGGCTGCCAGCAGGCTAGAGGCTGGCATCATCCAAAATAGATCCCAGATGTGAGAGCAGGGTCAGTTCCTTGTGCCTCTGCATGCAGCCACCCCCTCACCTCCTAAATCCCCTCCTACCCCCTCATTCCTCTGTCCCTATTCTTGGGAAGAAACAAGGTTGGCACAGTAGAGCAGTGGTGACTGGAACAGGCTGGGTCCTGGATTCAAGTCTCTGAAGTTTGAGCCAAAGTGACCTGCCTAATTGTCCTAAGTAACTTAGAACAAGCTAATTTACTGATCGTTAAGGGTAGGGGATGGGAGACTGCACCTAGTGGCAGGGAGCCTACCACGTATCAGTTTTATTTAGTCCTTACAGCTGTGAGAGGTAGGTATTAATATCTCCATTTTACAGATGAAAAAAACTGAGGCTTGGAGGGAAAGCAATTCGCTCAAGGTCACCCACAGCTTTGACTCTGGAACCAACGAGACCTAGATTTTGAGCCTTAACCCACTACTTGGTGGTCTTGGGCAAGTTACTTGACCTCTCTGAGCTTCAGTTGCCTCATTTATAAAGATGATATTAAAGTAATATCCAACTTACGCAATTATTGTGAGGCTTTTCAAAAGTAATGTTAAAACTCTTAGCATGGTATCTGGTACAGAGAATGTCCTCAGTCAACATTATTATAATTGATTCAATTATCTGACCAGTGCGAGGTTTCACTCCCCAAGAGTGGCCGGGCTAAGGTAAATTTTAACCTTCCCAGGTCAATCCGAGAGGTCTTCCTTTTTTTTCAAGATTTTATTTATTTATTCCTGAGGGACACACAGAGAGAGAGGCAGAGACAAAGGCAGAGGGAGAAGCAGGCTCCATGCAGGGAGCCCGATGTGGGACTCGATCCCAGTTCTCCAGGATCAGGCCCTGGGCTGAAGGCGGTGCTAAACCTCTGAGCCACTCAGGCTGCCCTCGAGAGGTCTTCCTGAGAGAGAGCATTTCTGTCCCATTTTACCCTGAGACTGTAAGTTCTCTGGGTGTAGGTGCGGTTGTGGTGGGGCTGGATGTGGGGGTATTTGAGAGAAGGAAGAGGAGCTGAGGTAGAGAGAATTGCTTCAATCTGGCGTGTGGGGGTCAGGTCAGGTCTAAACATGGGCAGGCCACCAGACCTCGTTCTCAGAGGATGTCCCAACAGCCTGCTTGGGCACCTTGGATGATAAACAGGTTTTCACCCTCTGAGCCCCAAGTGAACCTGATAAATCCTGGCAGGGCTGAGGGGAAGAGTGGAGGTCCATCTATAAATACTCCATGACTCAGGCTCAATGTCCTGTTGAAAGAGTTGCTGTGTTTATGGCTCTGTTGCTCTGGGGAGGTGTTCCAGCACAAGGAGGAAGGTCTAGGCCACCCCGAGGTCTTAGACCACCCATTTTGCTCTGGTGGGGCAAGTATAGGTCTGAGGCTTAGTGTCCAGTCCACTACAGGATCTGGGAAATCTCTCACCTCTGGGCCTTCTTTTTTTTTTTTTTCTAAATATTTATTTGCTTATTTGAGTGAGAGAGAGAGAGAGATCGAGAGAGAGTGCAATCCAGGGGAGGGGCAGAGGGAGAGGGAGAAAGAGAATCTCAAGCAGACTCCCGCGGAGTATAGAGCCCAACCAGGCAGGGCTTGATTCCACGACCCGGAGATCATGACCCAGGTTGAAACCAAGAGTCAGATGCCCAACCAACTGAGCCACGCAGGCACCCCCACCTCTGGGCCTTCTGTCACCTAGGAAAAGAAACATGTTGGCTCCCTCTACTTTAGCCAGATGGGCTATGAGGTAGGATTGTCTAGTGTTGGGCACACATGTTTTTTTTTTAATTATTTATTTTTTAAATTTAAATTCAGTTAATTAACATATAATGTATTATTAGTTTTAGAGGTAGAGGTCATGGCCCCATCAGTCTTATATAACACCCAGTGCCCATCACATCACATGCCCTCCTTAATGTCCATCACCCAGTTACCCTGTCACTCTCCCCTCCAGCAACCCTGTTTGTTTCCTATTATTAAGAGTCTCTTATGGTTTGTTTCCCTCCTTGATTTTATCTTGTTTTATTTTTCCCTCTCTTTCCCTGTGATTGACCCTCTGTTTGTTTCTTAAATTCTACATTTGAGATCATATGATCATTATCTTTCTCTGACTAACTTATTTCGCTTAGCATAATACCCTCTAGTGGGATCCCTGGGTGGCACAGCGGTTTGGCGCCTGCCTTTGGCCCAGGGTGCGATCCTGGAGACCCAGGATCGAATCCCACATCGGGTTCCCGGTGCATGGAGCCTGCTTCTCCCTCTGCCTGTGTCTCTGCCCCTCTCTCTCTCTCTCTGTGTGACTATCATAAATAAATAAAAATTTATTAAAAAAAAATACCCTCTAGTTCCATCCACGTCATGGCAAATGGCAAGATTTCATTTTTTAAAAAATATTTTATTTATTTATTCATGAGAGACAGACAGAGAGAGGGAGGCAGAGACACAGGCAGAGGGAGAAGCAGGCTCCATGCAGGGAGCCTGACGTGGGACTCGATCCCAGGTCTCCGGGATCAGGCCCTGGGCTGAAGGTGGCACTAAACCGCTGAGCCACCCAGGCTGCCCCAAGATTTCATTTCTGATGGCTGAATAGTATTCCATTGTATGTACATACCACATCTTCTTTATCCATTCATCTGTCGATGGACATCTGGGCTCTTTCCATAGTTTGGGTATCATGGACATTGCTGCTACAAATATTGGGCTGCATGTTCCCCTTAGGACCACTACATTTGTATCCTTGCAATAAATACCTAGTAATACAATTGGTGAGTCATAGGGTAGCTTTATTTTCAACTTTTTATGGACGCTCCATACTGTTTTCCAGAATGGCTGCACCAGCTGGCATTCCCACCAACAGGGACACACAGGTGTTTATGGTGCCAGAAAAACATGGGCTCAAGTCCCAAAATCATTCCTGAACTAGCTATGTGACCTTAAACCAGTCACTTTACTTTTCTAAATCTCAATTTCCTGAACTATAAAATGGGGATAATAATGGAAATTCCTTCCTAAGTTTGTCATGAGGATGAGAAAAAGAGGGTCTATAAGGCATTTAATATGGTAACCAGCATGTCGTAAACCCTCAGTTAATTGGTAGGTATTATACTGGGGCACCTGGGTGGTGCAGTCAGTTGAGTGTCTGACTCTTGGTTTTGGCTCAGGTTGTAATGTCAGAATCAAGGGACCAGGCCCTGTGTTGGGCTCTGTGCTCAGCATGGAGTCTGCTTGGGATTCTTTCCCTTCTCTCTCTATCCCTCTGCCCCTCCACTTGTGCTCTCTCTCTCTCTCTCTGAAATAAGTAGATAAATTAAAAAAAAAAAAGATATTTTACTTCCAAATTAAGCTATCTGTTTAAAATACTTGGAAAGGGGGATATTTGGGGATTTGGTTTCCCTACAGAGATACTTAGGTTACCATCTCTCCATTTCCCAAATATGAAGAGCCAAGGTATGCAGAAAATAAGATGGCTCCCAAGACTGGTAGGGAAAGTGCAAGCACTGTATTTATCAAATACCTGCTGTGTGCCAGGTGCTATCACTCACATCACTCTCTCCTTTGACTCCCCAGCCATCATATATAACTCCCTGTAAACCGAGGCCCAGTGAAATACACAGAATGGCAGAGCCGAGGTTTCAACCCATATTTGTGTGCTTCCAACGCACTTGTCATGTGTGGCCCACTACACGAGAGTACCTGGCTGCTTCCCTGGTCTAGGAAGGTGGCCAAAGAAGGGACGGAAGTGAGAGAATGAGAAAGGAAGAATCAAGGAACTTGGCAACAGTCTGACTGAGTGGAGAGAACTAGAAGGACAAGTGAAGATGGGAAGCTGGTTGGGGAAGATGTGACTTTGAGGTGACTGTTTCGTGGGGTCAATCAGCAGACAGAAGTTGGAAGATCAGCCTGGGATGGAGAGAAGAGTTCTTTGTCCAAGACTGTCTGAAATGACTTCTGAACTTACAACTCCTCAAGACCCTCTCATGGCTAGCTTGGAATGTCCTCTCTATGGCACCGGCCTCAGGGCCTTTGCAGGTGGTGTGTGCCCTGCACACAGTCTCCCCCTTCCCAACTAAGATGTCACCTCTCCAAACAAAGAGGCCTTCCTTAATATTCTATTTAAATAGGTCCCTGTCCCATTATTCCTGGTCTCAGCACCTCCTCTTTCCTAATATTTCTCAAAATTTATCATTGTTTTACTCCATTTCCTTGTCAATTGTCTGTCCCCACCTCCTCCCAATAAAGCACCTGTTCCGTGAGTGCAGGGATTAGATGGGCTTGTTTATTGCTGCAGCCACAGCTCCCAGCATACAGGAGAAGCCTAGCAAATATTTATGGAATGAATGAATGCTCCAGCCCTACCTATTTCCTCATATCCTCCTTTATGATTCCTTGTTCTTTTAAGACTGGTTTCCCCATCACACTCTCCTCATTCTCCCTTCCTATGTGCCTCTACTTGGAATGCCCTTTCACCTCTGCCCATTCAAACCCTGATAAAGGTTTAGCTCCTACTGGACCTCCTCTGGGAAGTCCACTTACCCCTGGATCAAGTGTCCTTATACAGTGAACAACCTAAGCAACTGGGCACGATGGCCCTACTCCAAGCACCACTACTTAGATGTGACCTTGAGCAAGTCACTTCAACCCTCTGGGCATTTCCTACATTTAATTCTATCCATGGGGGACACCTGGGTGGTTCAGTGGTTGAGCGTCTGCCTTCGGCTCAGGTCGTGAACCCACGGTCATGGGATCGAGTCCTGCATCAGGCTCCCTGCATGGAGCCTACTTCTGTCTCTGCTTCTCTCTCTCTGTGTCTCTCATCAATAAATAAATAACATCTTTAAAAACAACAACAACAACAACAAAAATCTATCCATGGGATTTTATCTAAGGGAAATAATTCAAAAGCAGAGAGACGCCATAACTGCCCCAAAATACTCTCTGAAGCATTATTTAAAATAGAAGAAAAATTTTAAACAACAAAAATGTTAAAAGTTAACAATAAAAGTTACTGCCGACTGACAGACAATTCGACAGACAGTTTTGATAGACAAAATTATCAGAAAAAGTGAGTGGGGCATTAAGAGCTGTGGCGGTCAAGACCACAGGTGCCAGAGTCTCAGCCTCACCACTTGCTCTCTAGTGGCCTTGGGCCAATGACTCACTTCCTGGACCCTCAGTTTCTGCATCTGTAAGATGGGGAGGATAACAGCTCCTCCCTCATAGGCTTTTTGTTGTTGTTAAGCAAACATTTAATTGACTATAATCCAAATACAGAAAAGTGTACAAATAAATGTGCAATTCAGCAAATTTTCACAAAATAGGTATGGTTGTAACCAGGGCACTTTTGAGGATTACATGAGACAACACCTAAGAGTGCTCAGGGTGCAGGTGATGGATGGCTAATGTTACTCTCTCTGTGTTTCCTGTGTGTTGTGCTAAGCACTTTCCGTACATTCTTTTTATTTAGTCCTCACAGTGACTCTATGAGGTAGGCACTAATACTACTCTCAATACAAATATTGTAGAAAACCTAGATTCAGAGAAGTTAAATATACTGGTCAACATCACCAAGTTAGTAAATGACAGAGGTGAGACAAGAACCCAAAACCTTCCTCCCAAAACCCCTAGATGCACTAATTCATCTAGATGCACTAAGATCAACTAATAAGCCAACTAATAACCTAAAAAAATTGGACAATGACCCATTCAGAAAACTGGTCTTCCGAATTCTTGAGTCCATTAAACAAATATTTCTTGATCTACTATGTGCCAGGCACTGTTGTAGGCACTGGAGATACAGAGAAAGCAAGATTGAAAAGTTTCCTGTTCTCGGGGATCCCTGGGTGGCTCAGCGGTTTAACGCCTGCCTTCAGCCCAGGGCATGACCCTGGGGTCCTGGGATCGAGTCCCACATCAGGCTCCCTGCATGGAGCCTGCTTCTCCCTCTGCCTGTGTCCCTGCCTCTCTCTTTTTCATGAATAAATAAATAAATAAATAAAATATTAAAAAAAGAAAGAAAGAAAAGTTTCCTGTTCTCACAGAGCTTATATTCTCTGTTGGGAAAAGACAGACACAAAAATAAAGATAATTTCTGATGATAATAAATGCTATCAAGAAAAGAAAACAGGACAGTGGGATGGAGAGACTTGTAATCAGGGGGTGCTGCTTTCAATAAGATATTCAAGAAAGGCATCTTGAGGAGATGACCTGAATGATGGTACAGGAACCAGCCACATGGCAACCGGGTGGAGCCCATTCCAGACACAGCAGCAATAAGCTTGGCATGTTTATGGAAAAAATAGAATATTAAGCAGCCATTCTAAAATATCATTTTGAGGGGTGCCTAGATGCCTGGGTGGCTCGGTGAGTTAAGTGTCTGCCTTCAGCTCAGGTCATGACCTGAGGTCATGGGATGAAGTCCTGCATCGGGCTCCCTGTTCAGTGTGGAGTCTACTTCTCCCTCCTTCTGCCACTCCCCCTGCTTGTGCTCTCTCTCTTTCTCTCTGTCAGATAAATAAATAAAATCTTTTTAAAAAATAAATAAAATATCACTTTGAAAACTAAAACCTGGAAAAAGTAAAATAAAAAAGCAACCAAAAGGATCACTATGACAGTTCGTGTTTACACCTTGTCCCAAATTTGCTAGATAGATAGAATTATCAGAAAAGCCAAACAGTTGATTTATTGGGTGGCATGATTATGGGTGGCTTTTTAATTTTTTTCCTTTTTGAAAAATACCTGCTGTTGTCACATGACTGTTTATCTAATTTTTTTTTTAAGTCAAGAAAAAAGAAGCGGCATTCCAGGCATCTCAGACAGACCAAATGAGACAGTTTTCTGGCTACTGTGAAGGCTATGCACATGAGATGGATATATCATCCTAGTGAACATGCTGTGCAATTTCAAGCAAGTTACACTCTCTCCTTGGGCCACAATACTGAACATGCAGGATCCCACACTGCCTGGCACATCTGCCAAAAGTGGGGTCCCTCAGAGATGAAGGCACTAGCAAAACCAAGCCACATGCTATTCATGTAATACATATTTATAGCAACACTTTTTTTTTAGTCATAAGAAAAAATGAAATCATTAATAAAAAATTAATCAGGAGAATGAAAAAACAAGTCACAGATGGGAAGAAATAGTTGCAAAAGACATATTTGATGATGAACTGTGATCCTTGGGGCCCCAGGGTGGCTCAATTGGTTAAGCGTCTGCCTTTGGCTCAGGTCATGACCCGGGGTCCTGGGATCAAGCCCTGCATTGGGCTCCTTGCTCAGCAGGGAGCCTGCTTCTCATTCTCCATCTGCCTGCCTCTCCATCTGCTTGTGCTCTCTCTCTGTCAAATAAATAAATAAATAAATAAATAAATAAATAAATAAATAAATAAATAAATAAATAGAACTATGACCCAACATCTACAAAAAACTCTCAAAAGTTAATAAGAGGGGATGCCTGGGTGGCTCAGCAGTTGAGCGTCCTGGAGTCTTCGGATCAAGTCCCATATGGGGCTCCCTGCATGGAGCCTGCTTCTCCCTCTGACTATGTCTCTGCCTCTCTCTCTGTATGTCTCTCATGAATAAATAAATAAAATCTTTAACAAAAAAAAGTTAATAAGAAAATGAACAACTCAACTAAAACATGGACAAAAGCTCTAAAGAGCTCATCAAAGAAGATATACAAATGGTACATAAGCATGCAAAAAGATGCTCAACATCATATCCCATCAGGAACTTGCAAATTAAAACAAAAATGAAACACCACGACACACCCATCAGAATGACCCAGATTCAAAACACTGACAACACCAAGCGCTGGCAAGGATGTGGAACAGCAGGAACTTTCCTTTGTTCTGGTGGGAATGTAAAATGTCACAGCCACTTTGAAATACAGTTTGGCAATTTCTTACAAAACTAAACATACTCTTAGCATAAGATACAGCAATCACACTCTTTGGTATTTACTCAAACGAGTTGAAGACTTATGTCTACACAAAAGCCTGTATGTAAATGTTTGTAGTAGCTTCACTCATAATTGCCAAAACTTGGAAGCAACCAAGCAACCCTCAGTAAGTGAGTGGATAAATAAACTATGGTACAACCATACAGTGAATATTATTCAGCCCAAAAAGAGAGTGAGAGTGAGTAATCAAGCCACATAAAGACACGGAAAAAATTCAAAGGGATATTACTAAGTGAAAGAAGCCAATCTGCAAATGCTATATACTGTATGATTCCAGCCATATGACATTCTAAAAAGGCAGTATGGAGACAGTAAAAAGTTCAGTGGTTGTCTGGGGTTTAGGGAGAGGGAGAGATTCGTAGGTGAAGTACATGGAATTTTTAGGACAGTGAAAATATTCTACATGATACTATAATGGTAAGATACATGTTATATACATCTGTCAAAACTCATACACACCAAGAATGAACTCTAATATAAACTATGGACTTTGGGTAACAATGACATGTCAAAGTGGGTTCATTGATTGCAATAAATGTACCACACTGGTGCATCAGTGGGGGTGATGATGGGGGATGCAGGGAGTGGGGGAAACAGGGGAATATAGGGACTGTCTGTACCTTCTGCTCAATTTTGCTGCAAACATAAAACTGCTCTTTTAAAAAGGTCATTAATTTTTCAAATATTAGTATAAGAAACAGAGGGGCGCCTGGGTGGCTCAGTTGGTTAAGCATCTGCCTTCAGCTCAGGTCATGATCCTGGGGTCCTGGGATTGAGCCCCACATGGCACCTGCTCAACGAGGAGTCTGCTTCTCCCTTTCCCCCTCTCTCTGCTTGTGCTCTCTCTCTCTGTCAAATAAATAAATAAAATCTTGAAAAGAAAAAAAAGAAAAGAAAAGAAAGAAAAGAGGCCTTCATTGATATAATTGTTAGCTCAGGTGGGGAAACAGGAAATTCGTGAAAGATCTTTCTTCCTTAAGGTCTGCCACCACTCAGAAATGAACGAGAAGTCATATATAAGATGAAGGGACTGGCCTCCCAACATCCTCTCTTCACTGGACACTTACTGCCCACTAAGCCCTGTGTTTTACATAAATCATTCCATTTGTTCTTTCAACATCCAAGTGAGAATATTTCTACTACGTGAAAGGGTTGAAAGTTATTATTATTCCCAGGGAACAGCTGAGGATATAGATTTCCTGGGTCACCCAGCTCTGAGAGGGGAGATTGGGGGGTCCCCTGGCCCTGTCCACCTTCAACATTCCACAATTCCGTGAGTTGGGTTGTCTCTCCTGCGGGCCCGGTTGGGGGGCCCTGCTTGCTCAGACGTTAGATTCCTGGAAGGACAGAGCTGTGCCCTTAGGGGACTGAGAGGCTGACTGCCTGGAGCTCAGCTTCAGGCAGGAATTTCACACCTTCCCAGACCCTAGACCACAGGTGGAGGGTGTCTGGGGGACGGGCCAAGTCCGCCTGCGAGGTTGGGAAAGGTTGTTCCCACGGAGAGAGGGCTCCTTCCCCAGCCCTCAGCCACCTGTTCCCCAGATCCACCCTCCCCACCTCTGCACCTCCTCTTTGGAATGCTAAATCCAAGAGCCGGTGGGGCCGGCAGGGTATTAATAACTGGAGTCTGACATTTGTGCTGATTAGAAAGGCATTCCCTCCTGGCAGCCAAGACGTCTGAATGCCTCTCAGCCCATCTCTCTCAGCCTTCTATGACCCTGAAGAGGATAAGGGTGGCAGGGTAATAATAATAATAATAACAAGGGCCATTCTGGTTTGAGTGTCCTGGTGCTAAACGCATCACCCACGCTGTTGCATTCAATCCCTTCAGGTACTTTTAGTACTTCCAGTTACTATACAGAGAAGCTGAGGCTGGAGAGAGGTCAAGTAACTTGTCCCAGGCCACACAGCAGGGGAGCAGCTGGGCAGGAGCTCAAATCTATCTGCCAGCAGCAGCAAGCACTCCTATGGGTGGTGGAGCCAAAGACAGGTGTCCTGCTCAGGTGCCAGTAAGCCCTGTGGCCCAGTTCCCTTAACTTCCAGGAGCAGAGTTGACTGGTACAGGGGAGGGAGGGGATGAGCTTCCAGGAAGCCACTTTTCTGGTGGACGACAGGACCAGACTGGACCAGACCTCTTGGCCCAGGCCTCAAGACAGCCCCAAGAGACAGGGACAGGCTGGAAGAAGGGCCCTCTCCTGACTTCTGGCATGGGGAGTCAGGTGACACGAACAGCCACTCCTGCCCCGGGAAAACTCTGCTCCCCTTGCAGTAGCCCTTCACCCCTCTGCTCACCTCTTCTGGTTCTGGTTCTCTAGCTCTCACTCACCTCTTCACTCCTTTGAGGTGACTGTTTGGGAGAGACAGGCTCAATCACAGGGAGAGGTGAGCAAAAAGGCCTATTTGTCCAGTGGCTCAGAGTCACAAAGGTCTCTAATCTAGGCTTTTGACATTAGCTTTCCAGGGGCAGTGTGGATAGTGGTTGCTTCACCACTGGAGCCAGACTGCTGCTGGGCCCGCTCCCAGGTCTGCCACTTAGGGCTGTGTAGCCTTGGTAAGTTTCTTGAACTGCTCTGTGCCTCAGTTTCCCCATCTATAAAATAGGGATAAATACCTACTTCATAGGGTTGTTGTGAAAATTAACTAGTTAATAAATGTAAAGCATACATCTGAGCATAAAAGCCTGGCACAGATAAACACTCAATCAGTGTTAGCACTCCATCATTTGCTATTTCCAAATGAGGTTCCACACAGAATAACAGAATGGAGAGAAGACACTCATGAAGGAAACTTTAAAAAAATCATCTCTTCCATCCCGCCACTCAACACAATCACCAACACCATTTTGCTGCACTTGCTTCCAATTATCTTCCTGTCATTTTTACAACACTATAATTACAGTGTACTGGAAAGGGACTTGGGACTTGTTTTCCTTTTTCTTTCTCTCTTTTTTTAAGACTATTTTTGAGGGGCAGCCCGGTGGCTCAGCGGTTTAGTGCCGCCTTCAGTCCAGGCGCTGATCCTGGAGTCCTGGGATCAAGTCCCACATCAGGCTCCCTGCTTAGAGCCTGCTTCTCCCTCTGTGTCTCTGCCTCTCTCTCTCTCTCATAAATAAATAAAATATTTTAAAAATTAAAAATTAAAAAAAAAAGACTTTATTTTTGGGAGAGAGAAAGTGCACAAGTGGGGGGAGGGGCAGAAGGAGAGGGAGAAACAGACTCCCCCCACCCTGAGCACAGAGCCCAATGTGACTCCATCCCAGGACTCCGAGATCATCACCTGAGCTGAAGTCAGATGCTTAACCGCTTAATCAACGGAACCAGGTGCCCCAGGATGTGTTTTTCATTTAACATTTTATCCTAAACGTTTTCTATAATCATTCAGTAGGATTTTACTGAGGGTTTGCTCTATGCTGAGCAGTGTTCTGGGCTCTGGGCACAGAGCAACCAGCAGGAGAGGACAAATCCTTTCTCTCCAGGAGCTTACATTCTAGCAAGTGTTGCTACATTGCCTTCAGAACTCATTCTTTTTTATGGAGGTCTCATCGTGTACAATAGAGAACACAGATAGGAAGCGTGTTCAATGAATGAAATAGGAAGGTGTTCAATGAATTTTTACACATATATTCATCCACGTAACTGCCCCCAGATTAAGACCCAGAACATTTTCGTCACCCCAGAAGATGCCTTCACCTTCCCCATTAATAACCGCCCCCCCCACTTCCACGTAGATTAGTTTCACCTGTTTAAGAAGAGGATCCACTCTTTCGAGAATGCCTGCTTTCTAAAGGCTGCTGAATATTCCATCCTATCAATATATTGTTGGACACATATTTTGCTGTTAGTTTCTCACTGTTATCAACAGTGCTACAAGGAAGGGACATTTTTAATTATCTCCTTAGCCTAGACTCTCAGAAATGGGATCGATTTTTGAAACGGTGCTTAGTAAATATTGACAGAATGCTTCCCTAGAAGGTTATAGAGCTCCACCAGCAGTGGGAAGAGCAAGGCACACAGCACAACCAGAGTCCAGCTCAGTCACCCGCCTTCTGGACTAGAATTACCTAGAATTTTAGCTAGAATGCTCAGCATATGATACAGAAGGGTGTCTTCACAACAAGCTTAACTGGCACAAGAAGGACTCACAAGACAGGATCTCCCTTGGTCCTGAGTTTAGGGCTGGGCTATACAAGTCAGAACCCTGACTTCTCCCAGCACACTACAAAGAGATTCAGGGGATTCATCATTTTTCTTTTCTTTTTTTAGGGGCTTGAACTCACGACCCTGAAATCAGGACCCGAGCTGTGATCAAGAGTTGGACCCTTAACCAACCACGCAGGCGGCCCGAGGAGTCATCTTTCATTGGTGGATGAACAATAACCAAGCAGCAGAGCCGGATTCAATCATTAAAGCAGCTTTCAATCTAGGAATTTACAAGGGTACGCGGAACAGTGAAAGAAACCAGAATGTGCGTACTGGAAGACTAGCGTGCCCTCCCTCTGTTAGAAGGCCACAGGGAAAGCCAAATCACGAGGAAGGTTCTTGGCGGCTCAGTCTTGTGCCCCAGAAGGCAGAGCTGGTGAGAAGGAAACACTGAGCTGTAAAGACAGGACACCTCAACTGCAGCTCAGTGGATTCCCTCAGATCTGGGTCCTTAAGAAAAACTGAGGTCAGCCCAGCATTCCTCAGTGGTTCTTCCTTCCCACGGCACACTTCCAAAGCCCAGATCCTGTGCAAATTCCTACCCGCCCTTAAATCTACTTCTCCCCTCTTTCCTGGTCATAGCCTAGGCCACTCCACCACCATCACCTCTGGCCTAGATCTTTGTTTGTTTGTTTTAAGATTTTATTTATTTATTCATGAGAGACACAGAGAGAGAGAGAGAGAGGCAGAGACACAGGCAGAGGGAGAAGCAGGCTCCATGCAGGGAGCCCGACGTGGGACTCGATCCCAGGTCTCCAGGATCACGCCCCAGGCTGAAGGCGGCACTAAACCAGTGAACCACCAGGGCTGCCCTGGCTTAGATCTTTCTAGCTCTTGCCACCCTGGCACCTGGCAGCTAAGTAATCTTTTATTTATTTTTAAATTTTTTAAGTAGGCTCCACACCTGACGTGGGGCTTGAACTTAAAATCCTGAGATCAAGAGTGGCATGCTCCCCTGATCGAGCCAGCCAGGTACCCCTCTAAGTGATCTTTTAAACTAGAAATCTGATCTCATTTAAAAATCTCTATTTAGGGACGCCTGTGTGGCTCAGTGGTTGAGTGTCTGCCTTCGGCTCCGGGCTTGATCCTGGGGTCCTGAAATCGAGTCCCACGTCCGGCTCCTTGCATGGAGTCTGCTTCTCCCTCTGCCTGTGTCTCTGCCTCTCTCTCTCTCTCTCTCTGTGTGTGTCTCATGAATAAATAAATAAAATCTTTTTAAAAAATCTCTATTTAAACCCCTCTGGTGAAGGAAAGATGAATGGATAAACAAAATGTGGTGTATACATACAATGGAAGGTCATTCAGCCTTAAAATGAAGAAACGCTGACGCATGCTATGTGAATTGCAGGCATTATGCTAAGTGAAAGAAGCCGGATACAAAAGGACAAATAAATATACAGTGCTTCTATGGGGCACCTGGAATAGTCGAGTTCTTAGAGACAAAGCAGACTGGTGGTTGCCGAAGGCTGAGGGAAAGAGGGAATGGGTAGTTGGTGTTTCATGGGGACAGAATCTCAGTTTGGGGAGATGAAAAAGTTCTAGCAATGGATGGTGGTGATGGTTGCACCACAATGTGAATGTACTTATGCCACCAAACCATACTCTTAAAAATGGTCAACTTTATATTATATATATTTCATCACAATTAAAAAACAACTTCAATGACCCATTCCTTCTATCTCAAAATCCATAACAAGGTCTACAAGGTCCTGCAGGATCTGGCCCGGGCCTTGTGTTGGCCTTTGTGTGTGTGTGTGTGTGTGTGTGTGTGTGTGTGTGTGTGTGTGTGTTGGCCTTTTAAGGCTGATCATCATACCCCTACCCTCTTCAACTGGAGTCAGACCCTACTGAGAAATAGGATCGGGAATCAGACAGGTGGTCTGCTGAGGATCCGAGCTTTATTACTAAGATGTTGGGCCAGAGACAGGCTCTTGCTCACTTGCCTAATTGCTTCTCATCATTTGTTAGCAGAAATGGCACATGTTCAGAGGCCTGTGGGTGGATCAGTCAGTTAAGCGTCTGTCTTCAGCTCAGGTGGTGATCCTAGGGTCCTGGCATTGAGTCCCCCATGGGATCCTGGCTCAGCAGGGAGTCAGCTTTGCCCTCTCCCTCTGCCCCTCGCCCCACTCGAGAGCGCACACTCTCTCTCAAATAAATAAATAAAATCTTAAAAAAAAAAAAAGTCCCATGTTCAGAGAGGCCTTCAATGACCCAAACCACCATCCTACCTCTGCTACCTGCCTACTAACAAGTCTTGGACCTCTAGAGTTTCCACAACTGCATTTCTGTGTCTCATTGCTTGATCATTTGTGGAAGTAATTAGGAAGGTAAGCTCCATGAAAGCAGCTTGTTTTGGATATGTTTTGTCAGCACATGGCACAGTGCCTCAACAGTCCTGTATGCTGTTGGAAGGAAAATGTGGGTAAGGCTTTGGGGTGGGAGGTCATGGATAAGCCCAAGTAACATCTGATGCTACACTGAGTAGCAGGCCTTTTTTGTTTTGTTATATGCACTCTGCAGGTTTGTAAGGATGAGGTTGCTCAGGACCATTGGGAAGCTAAGTATGGTTACCTGGGGCCTCCTCCTCTACCTTTTCCCCCAAACAGCATTCAGCCTCTGCTCTTTTTTTTTTTTTTAAGATTTTATTTATTTATTTGAGAGAGACACAGAGACAGAACATGAGCAAGGGGAAGGGGGCAGAGGGAGTGGGAGAAGCAGATTGTTTGAGGAATGGAGCAACTGACTTTCTCATTCCTACAGGTGTATACTCCTGGGGCTCAATCCCCAGGTGCTGCCTACCACCTGAGCCCATCTGAGAGGCCAGTATTTTTTTTTTAAGATTTTATTTATTTATTCATTCATGAAAGACACAGAGGGAGAGGCAGAGACACAGGCAGAGGGAGAAGTAGGCTCCCTGCAGGGAGCCCGATGTGGGACTCGATCCCGGGTCTCCAGGATCACGCCTTGGGCCAAAGGCAGGTGCTAAACTGCTGAGCCACCCAGGGATCCCCTGAGAGGCCAGTATTAAGACGTAGTCAGCAAAGTGGAAGGCAGAATAGAGGAAGCTGAGTCTTTAGGCAATATGTGAGCTGTGGGGTCAAACCTTTCCTGAAACCCGTACTCCCATCTCAATTCTTTTTAGACACACATGCCAAAAATTCCCTCTAAGTCAGTTTGAGTTGGGCTTCTGCCCTTGTATCACACAATGTCCAAAAGGGTCAAAGGCAGCCAAAGCTCCAACATCTTAGTAGCTGCTGAGGAGCTTTGTGAATTCTCAGTCTGAGATGCTTTTGGGACCTTGTCTTGCAGCTCTCAACTCAACCATCATGGCTATCAGATGGGGACACCCCTTAGCAGCAGCTCTTGGCACCCCTAGGGCAGAGGATATGGAGTTTGGTCTTTTTTTTTTTTTTAAGATTTTATTTATTTATTCACGAGAGACACAGAGAGAAAGAGAGAGAGGCAGAGACACAGGCAGAGGGAGAAGCAGGCTCCATGCAGGGAGCCCAACGTGGGACTCAATCCCAGGACTCCAGGATCATGCCCTGGGCCAAAGGCAGGTGCCAAATTGCTGAACCACCCAGGCATCCCTGGAGCTTGGTCTTAATTACCAGCAGCTCCAGCTATTCTCAGTTCTCATGGAGGAGACAACCAAGACCCATCCAAAAACACAACAGCTAAAGCTGTGGCTGGCACATGACCTTCCTGGGCCCCTAAATCACTTGTTTGGGGGCTGGATCAGAAATAAGCATTTCAAGCTTCTTGATACAAGCATAGTGGAAGTGTAGGACTGAAATCAGAATGAAAGAGCTAGAAGGATCTGTAGAGATGAGCTGGTCAGACCCCTCATTATGCATATGAAGAAACTGAGGCACGGGACAGGGAGACTTGTTCAAGGTCACACAGCATGTCAGTGCCAGAGCTGGCGTTCTCCTTAAAGGAGTTTCTCCATCAGCCTCCTCCTGCAGAGTTGGGGCTGGGAGGAGAGGGGAGAGAGCATGGATGGGGATTCTTCTTGCTATAGCAAGATAGGAACTGCTCCCCCAGTCACTGGTACACCTACTTACTCGTCCTTTAAAAAAAAAAAAAAAAAAAAAAAAAGATTTTATTTATTTATTCATAAGAGACACGGGCAGAGACAGAAGCAGGCTCCTAGCAAGGAGCCCAATGCAGGACTTGATCCCAGGACCCTAGGATCATGACTTGAGCCAAAGGCAGACACTCAATCACTGAGCCACCCAGGTGCCCCTACTTGTATTTAATAATTTGGCAGCATGGGGCAGCCCGGGTGGCACAGTGGTTTAGCGCCACCTTCCGCCCAGGGTGTGATCCTGGAGGCCCAGGATTGAGTCCCACGTCAGGCTCCCTGCATGGACCCTGCTTCTCTCTCTCTCTCTCTCTCAATATCTCTCTGTTTCTCAAGAATAAATAAATAAAATCTTAAAAAAATAATTTGGCAGCATATCAATAATACCTTGTGGCTGACCCAGGGTAAGAGGATTTCAGAGGGTACTAGGTCTCTGATGAAGCATCAGTGATGCCTCCAAAATTTCCACAGAGAAGAAATTTAGGGCCAGTAATCTGGGGGGAAGGAGATTAAGAGACCTTCTCTGAAGGTGTGTTTGCATAGCAAGTCTACCATTGTCACGTAGATCAAGGCTTCTCAATTTCCACATTAATGAATTTTGAGCAGGATAATTCTTTGCAGTGGGGGACTGTCCTGTGCCTTGTAGCAGCACCCTCACTCTCTACCTACTGGACACCAGTGGTGCCTACCCTCCAAGTGTGAAAATCAAAAATGTCACCAGTCATTGCCAAATGCACACTGAAAGGCAAACTGCCCCATTTGAGATCCCCTGACTTAACTGTGTTTAACTGGTTGAGAGAGCATGATGGAGATTCTTCTAAAAGAAGAGAGGAGATAAAAATAGGAGCCACCCTTTCCTACAAGGAAAAAAAAATCTCTAGAGGGATGGTCAGCTTTAGGCAGAACTGTGACTCTCACCTTAGCCATGCACCCTTCCTTTGGTGATCATGTTTTCCCCTTTCATAGCTCCCATTCCTATGTAGAAAAAAATGTAAAAACTATCCATGAAAAAAAATTAGTATTTGTATTCACGCTAAAAGTGAGATAATCAGGATACAATACTTACTGGGGGTTAAAAAACACAAGCATTCTATTCTTAAGATGTGAGCATTTCACTGTATATAAACCATATCTCAAAAAAAGTAAGTAAAAAATACATAAATATTGTAGTCAGACCTGGGTGCAAGTCCCAATTCAGACGTTTCCAAGCTACGTGACTTTGTCCTCTTAGAAACTCCATTTTCTCAGTTGTAAAAGGGGAGTAATAATAGTAAATACGTCACAGGATAACTATGCAAAGTGAAATCATGTATAAACAGACTTTGCACAGCGCTGGCACAGGGGGTTATATGATTACCTATTTTTATTTACAAGTATAGTACCTACTGATACTTATCTGTATTTTTAAAAAATATTTTATTTATCCATTCATGAGAAACACAGAGAAAGAGAGAGGCAGAGACACAGGCAGAGGGAGAAGCAGGCTCCCCTCAAGGAGCCTGAGGTGGGACTCGACCCCAGGACCCCAGGATCACAGCCTGAGCTGAAGGCAGAAGCTCAACCACCGAGCCACCCGGGCATCACTTATCTGTATTTTATAGGCGAAATTGCTGCCCGATTATCTGCTTCCTGTGGACCTATTCTAATTATGGGCATCTCCACTTGTCTCTTCTCATGGGACCCCTTTGTTTAAATACAAAAAGTAAAGTCTGGAGACACAGCAATTTATGGGGCTTGGAACCTGGAGTCTTGGCTCTACCAGTGACTTATTAGAAACTGAACTTACTCAGTCCCTTTCCCTAGCTGTAAAGGTATACTATTACTACCCATTTCCTAGGGTTCTTGTGAGATTTATAATGTCACTCTTAACAGCTCTGGGAATTCAGGCCTGCCTTCAAGGCTGGGGCAGTAGCTGTACCAATGGAACCTACCACAAGGGGGCAGGATCGTTACATCCAAGTTCCCACCTATCTGTGATATTTCATTTTTTGAGTGTACTTGTCTAACTTGTTAAAATCTATATATTACTTGTATATTCAGACATATACATAAATAGAATAGTATAGTGGACCCCATTTACCCAGCACCAGGTTTCAACAACCATCAACATTTTGCCAATCTTCCTCCTTCTTGTTTGCTATACTGCCTGTGGAGTAGTAAAGCACAGCTCAGACCTCATCGCGTTTTATCCATAACACATCAAGGTGCCATTCTAACTGAAAAAGGCTTTTATTTCCATGAGCACTATGTCATTATCACACCTAACAAAAAATAATAATAATTCCTTAATTTATCAGTCCATATTCAAATTTCCAATTGTACCACACATGTCTTCTGACAGCTGGCGCACTTGAATCAGAATTCAAACAAGGTTATTGCATTTGGCAAGTGTCTTGAGTTTTATGCTTTAACATTCTATCTTCCTTTTGTAACTTCATGCCATGAATTTGTTGCAAAAACCAGGTCACTTGTCCTGTAGAATGTCCCACATTTTGAGTTTGGCTGATTATTATATTTGTCCATCCCCCTGGTTTCTGATAAACTGGTAATCAGATGGTGGCTTGATTAGGCTTAGATTTTTATTTTTATTTTTTTATTTTTTTATTTTTTTTTTGCTTTTTGCTTTTTAAGGCAACAATATTTCATGGAAAGGGATGAATCCTCCTCTTGGTACTGTTAAGTTGGGTCACTGGCTTCAGGCAGTGTCAGCCGAAGCTTTCCATTACAAAGTTCCCCAACACCCATCATCCAATTGTTTAAGCATCATTTCATGATTGTTGCCTAGACTCATTATTTCATTAAGGTTTGCAAAGTTGTGCTTTTCTAATCCTACCGTTTCTTTTGCATTTATTAGTTAGAATTCTTCTACAAAAAATAACTTTTTCTTACTTACCATTTGGTTATATGCAATATAACCGATCAAGGAATGACCAGAAAAATGTTTCTTTTTATCAACATTCAATTAGTTGATTCCCTATAAAACTCCATTGATAACAAATGTGTTTTCCTTAAGTATCATTATTTTTTAAATTTTTATTTATTTATGATAGTCACACAGAGAGAGAGAGAGAGAGAGGCAGAGACATAGGCAGAGGGAGAAACAGGCTCCATGCACCGGGAGCCCAACGTGGGATTTGGTTTCCAGGATCGCGCCCTGGGCCAAAGGCAGGTGCTAAACCGCTGTGCCACCCAGGGATCCCATCCTTAAGTATCATTATTAATTGGGGCACCTGAGTTGATCAATCTGTTGAACACCTGCTCAAGTCGTGATCCTGGGGTCCTGGGATTGAGTCCCACGTCAGGCTCCCTGCTCAGGAGCGGGTTTTTTAAAATATTCATAAAATAAAATATTTAATATATTTATGTTATGATCTATGGAAGTTATCATTTTTCTCTTAAAGCTCAAACTGTTCCATCTTTGGCCAGTAGGGCTCCTTCATATTGATTCTTCATTTTCACATGACCCCAATAGTATTTGATAGCTTCCTGGCTTCCAGGCACAAGATGACCCAACCTCACCTTTCTGGCTCCAGATCTGGAATAAGCCATTTATCAAAGGAGCCTTGATTTTCTTTTTTTGTTTTTTGTTTGTTTGTTTTGGAGCCTTGATTTTCTTTGCTTAATTTTTAATTTTTTTAAACTGTAAAATGGTGTTTAGAGACCAAATCTGTAATATTAGGGGTGTTCATTATTACTGAATTGGTGATTGTTTCTAGGCTTTTTCAGCAGAAAACACTTTTTTTTTTAAGAGGAACATACAAACTTCATTCATTCTGCTAAGTCAGATATAAGATTATCCTAGGCTTTTTTATTTTTTCTTAAAAGATTTTATTTATTTATTATGAGAGACACAGAAAGAGAGAGAGAGAGAGGCAGAGACACAGGCAGAGGGAGAAGCAGGCCCCACGCAGGGAGCCCGACGTGAGACTTGATCTCGGGTCTCCAGGATCACGCCCTGGACTGAAGGCTGTGCTAAATCTTTGAGCCACTGGGGCTGCCCCCTAGGCTTCTTTAATATTTTTTTAAGATTTATTTATTTGAGAAAGAGAGAGAGAGAGCATGCATGGGGGCATGCATAGAAGGGGGCAGAGGTAGAGGGAGAAAAAGTCTTAAACAGACTCCACACTGAGTGCAAAGCCTGATGTGGGGGTTGATCTCATAACCCAGAGATCACAACCTGAGCCAACACCAAGAGTAGGATGTTTAACTGACTTTGCCACCCAGACACCTCATCCTAGGCTCGTTTTTTTAAGATTTTATTTATTTGTGAGAGAGAGAGAGTAAGAGAGCACATGAACAGAGGGGGTAGGGAAAAGCAGGCTCCCTGTTGAACAGGGAGCTCAATGTGGGGCTCGATCCCAGGACCCTAGGATCATGACCTGAGCTGAAGGTAGAGGCTTAACCAACTGAGCCACCCAGGTGCCCCAGGCTTGTTTTAATATTAACTCTTTTTCTCATATGTTGAAAATCTTGATGCCTAATGTTATTAACATCCTTATTTGCCTTATCCTTAAATATATCTATCATAGTTTCAAAATAGCAATGTCAATATTCTTTTTTTAAAAGATGTATTTATTTGAGAGAGAGAAAGAGGGCATGGTGGGGAGAGGGACAGGGAGAGAAACTCAAGCAGACTCTGTGCTGAGCACAGAGCCCAACATGGGGCTTGATCTCACCACGAGAGCCGAAACCAAGAGGCCCTGCTTAACCAACGGCACCACCCAGGGACCCCAGCAATGTCAATATTACCTATAACAAGACGAATGAGTGAAATTTAATATTTGTATGCACTTCTAGTTGTCCTTAGACTATAGCCCATTAGGGAGGTACAGTCAAAAGACTTATAAAGCCACTTGAAATTATTTTCTCTGTGTAGTTATACCATGCAGATGGCTCATTTGTTTCTAATTTTTATGGAGTGTTTTATTCTTTTTCTTGAATTTTGTTTTATAAATATGCAAAACATTTACAAGCTTCCAAAATAGTCACTATATAATAAGGTACATTCACAGAAGTCTCATTTACATGTCTACCCTCTCCATCCCACAAAGGAAACCATTTTTAGAAGACTGGAGTTTATTCTTCTGTTTAACTTTTGAATATAAGCAATTAACGTTTATTTATATCATCCCATTATTGGGTGATGTAAACACTATTATGCCCCTTGCTTATTTCACTTAACAATATATATGGACAACACTCCAGATTAGCATGTTTATTAGTATATGTAAGAAGTCTCCCACATATCTTTTTATCGTTGCATAGCACTCTATTCTGTGCATGTACTGTAATTTATTCAGCCAGTTCTTTATTGCCATGTGAGCAGCTTCCAATCTTTTACTACAAAAGTACCATAATGAACAACTTTTTGTATTTTTGCCAAAATATCACTAGGATTGATTCCTAGAAATTTAGGATTTAACCTAGGACTTGCGAGGTGAAATAGTAAATATATATGTAAAGTGGCTATGTGTGCGAAATATTCTTAATGAGTTACATCATTCTGCCTTCCCACAAGCAATGTAGGACAGTATTACCCTCAGGTGTATTCTGGTACCATAACAGAGGAGGCTTCAGAAATGAATCATAAACAAGGTTCCTTTCCCCAGGAACTCTCAAGTCTAGTAGAAGTCCTATGGGCAAACTAATAATGATATTTTGTAATAAGCAGAGGCAGATTTACCCCGAAGCTAATGAAGCTTAAGCCTGAGACCCTGCCTTACAGAGACACATTCCAAGGCCCCAGCTATGTGTTCATGGGACCGTTCTGTAATCTTTTTCTTAAAAAACACCTCAAATTTCTTAAGCTTCAGGCTCTGTATGACCTGAATCCACTTCACAATCTTTAGTCATCCTGGGGTTCCTGGGTGGCTCAGTCAGTCTGCCTTCAGCTCAGGTCATGATCCCAGGACCCTAGGATGGAGCCCCACATTTGGTTCCATGCTTAGCAAGGAATCTGCTTCTCCCTCTCCCACCTCCTCTGCTTATGTGCTCCTCTGTCAAATAATAAATAAAATCTTTTTTTAAAAAAAAAAACCTTTAGTCAGCCTATCTTAGGAGTTCCCAAATTGAATTTCAAGTCTCAGTTCTGCAGTCAGCTTGAGAAGAGGGATTCCTATAGTTAATGACCGAGACAGACAAAAGGAAAAAAAAAAAAAAAAAAAAAAAAAAAAAAAAAGCTCTTCTAACCAAAGGAGATACCACTCTCCTGATTCTGATCAATTACCCACACAAGCATTAAGGCCTTCCATAGTTTCCCTCTACTTTGAAGGGCAGAAACTAAGCCTTGGCTGGCATCAATACCCCAGCAGACAGCTGATGGAGACTGATCTATGATACTCAGGACAAAAGTCTTAATAGATGACAGAGCTGGGTGTTGTTGGGTTTTTTAGCGGGGTAATTACACCGGGAGAGTGGGTATTCAAGGCAGGTACACCGGAACACACACACACACACACACACACACACGCCCCAAACTACACAACTTTTGGTCAAATAAGGCAGCATCTGTGTCCTTCACCTGTAAAACAGGGTTAGTAATGAAGCCTACCCTGTGGGATTTGGTCAGGATTAGAAAAGCTAATTGAAAGACCTAACCCAGTCCCAGACTCTCTGGACAAGGTCCATAAATAGAGGACAGCAAATAAAAGGGGTAAGTGGCTGATCTTGAGAGCACCGACAGGGAATCTCCGCACGTGGAGCCTAACGCCGCACCGCACCGGAGAGGAACCACCACTCTACTGACAAACAGCAGGTGCAGAACTCAGTAGTGAGGAAGGGACGGACGCTTCAGGCGGACGCGTACTGGGCCGCGTGACTGACTGAACACTGGGCTGGTCCGAGTCTCTGAGCCACCGACAGTCTCGGGCCGGCTGTCAGGCGACTGCGTGCCGGGGTCTGAGGGGCCGCTGTCCGCCGGGCCGCGAGAGAACCGCTGTCTCCGCGGCCCACCCCGGCCCCCGGCCGCCCCATACCGCGGCCCGTCGCCGCGCGCCGGCTGGATCCCGACTCCCCGCGGGGGCCGCCGCCCGGCAGGGCCAGGTGCGGGCGCCGTCGTCCCTCCCGCCCCGCGCCGGGCAGGGCGCCCCCGACTCCCCGCGGCCGCGGCCCGGGAACAATGAGGCGCCGGCTTCTTTAAGGGAGATACCACCGCGCCGGCGGGGCAGGGGACGGCGTCCTCCCGGATGATCGCACCCAGTCCCGCGCCGCCGCCGCCTGGGCAACTACACCGTCCGCAAACATGGCTCAGTGACTCTGACAAAAGGTGCAGCCTCCCTCCCGGCGGGGCGGACGCCAGGCCTCCCAGCTCGGGCCGCGCCTCCCCGCGGGCCAGCCGAACAGCTCCGCGGCCCGCAGGAACCCCAGGCCCGAACCCAAGAAGATGCACCAGGCGTTCCGCCCCAGCGACCCCCGCACACCTGCCCGCAGCTCGGTAGGTGGGAAGGGGGGCGGGGAGGCAGCGGGGAGGCGCGCCGGGCGCGCGCACCCCCAGGCCCGGACCCGCTGCCGCAGACCGTCCCCCGGGGCCGCGGGCCGTGCGCGCTCGCTGCGGCTGGACGGTGACCGAGCCCCGGCGGGCAGCGGCCTCCCCGTTCCGGGCCCGGCCACCCCTGCAGGGAGGGGCACTAGTGGTGCGTTCCGGGGCGCGCACACCTTCGGCGACTCCCGGCTCCCGCGAGCCACAGGAGAGGGAGGAGGCCGGCGGAGCGCGGGGCGCGCGCCCAATAGGGACGGCGCTCGGCGTCCCGGCTCGCGCTACGGAAAGCCGGAGGGGGGCGGGGCCGCACGGCGTAAGGGGGTGTGTCCGCGCGCACCACGGGGGCGCGCGCCGGTCTCTGACTGGAGGCCGCGGCGGCTGAGGCGCGAGCTGCCCGATAATGGCGGCCTGCAGCGCCCGTGAGAGGGAGAAGCGGCGGCGGCTACCCTGAGGTAAATCTGGCCCTTAGGCCTGGCACCGAGGCCCTGCTGCAGAGCCAAGGACCCTGCATGCGCCTCCCTCCCCGGGAGGCCTGTCACAGACCTGTCAGCGGAGTCATCCTACGGAAGGCCCCGCGCTGCTCAGGCCTCCGGCCCGCACCCCTCAGGCCACCGGCGCCAGCTGCGGCCTCCTCTTCTGCCCCTGGGCTCCTCCCCAGGCCCCGGGCCTCAGCCGCCAGCCCCGAGGAGTTGGGGCCGCCGCGGGACTGGCTCCTCGGGGTGAAGGGCCTCGGGAGGATCCCCTCCGGGTTTCCTCTGGACGCCGCCGGGGAGGGGGAGGGCCTGATACTCGGCCAATGAGCGGGGCGCTGAGCCGCCGCGTCGGGCAACACCTCTGCCCGGGACTGGCCCTTCCCGGGCCGGCAGGTGTGTGGCCTGGCCCGCCGGCGGCCGTGCGCGGGCTCGGCGGGGCCCGCGGGAGGCCGGGGAAGTGCCGGCCGGCCGGCCGCGGGGGCTCGCGTCCAGGGGCTGCGTGAACGCCCCCTCCCCCTTACTCGGGTGCTCTTTCGCGCGTGGCCATGGGACAGCCTGCAGGAGACGAGCCGCTTTGAGCTGCAGAGTAATTGGCGCTCCACGGGGAGCAGGGGAGAGCGCCGTGGGTGGACCTGGGGCAAGGCGTCCGTGGCAGGGCATCGGGCGCTAGGAATTGCGGCAGGAATTTGAAGGGGGTTCCAGTTAGAGGAAGTGGGACCAAGGAAGTAATCTCAGAAGCTTTCATTTTCTTTATTAAATCCATCCTATGAACTTAAAGTAGCTGTACCCAATTTTTCAAGCTCAACAGCCAATAGCTTCTTCCCCTCCTCTCCAAACTGCACGCTGTAAAGATTGTACAATCTCTTGCCCATCGTGGCAATCTACAAATGAGAATCTGTTCCAGAAACTCGTGAGGATTTTAACATTCTTTGGAGAATGAGGTGGCACACTTCAGAATTTCTTGATTCAACTCACCAGCATTTCTGTGTCAGGCCTTTGCTTCTAAGCCTTTAAATGATTTATCAAGTTGAATTTGAAAGCACCCTGTCCAAGAGCCCCATCATATAGAGGACAGTTTTTGGTGGCAAAAATGGCCTACATCTAAATAGGTGTTTAACAACAGAAAGGTAACAATATTCTAAGTAGCTTGCTTTATTTTTAAAGGACCATTTTTTCTCCACAAACTTCATTTATTTTGCAAGAAATGAGAAATAGCAAAATTAAAATAGGGACATATACAGTTTGTTTACTTTTAAAAAAAAAACCTACATATTTTCAGTTCTATATGTAACCTGGTTCACTTTCAGTCCCTAAGCACAAGCCAGTTATATTTCTGTGAGAGGGTTTTTTTCGTTTTGACATGTTTATGAACTTTTGTGTGTGTCAGCTTTAAGGAGAAGCAGTGGAGTGCTCATCATAAGAATGATTAATTCTTTGGTTTATTTTTAACAGTAATATTTTGAAGCAGTTTGTGCAAGAGGCGGTATAGTGTAATGGTTATGGTTATGAATGTCAGAGCCAAGTGGCCAGGTTTCAAAACCCAGGTCTACCAGTTAGTAGCTGTTTGACCTTAGGCATGTTGCTTAAATTCTTCGTGATTTAGTTTTCTCAACTATAAAATGATTGTAATAACATCTATTTCATAATATTGTTTGAGGATTAAAAGTGCTTGGAACAGTTCCTGATACATGGTAATACCAAAGTGTTAGCTGCTTTATTATTATTATTCAAATATTTAGATTTGCCCATGATATAACAAATCTTTTTCAAGCATTGCAAACAGTGAGACAGATAATTAAATCATACATAAGAAGGTATACAAACCAGTAAGTATACTTAATTTCAACAGAGCACTTTGTTGATTTTCCAGAAACTTTGACCTTGAAGATGGTGAGTAGCCAGCCAAAGTACGATCTAATACGGGAGGTAGGCCGAGGCAGTTACGGTGTTGTGTATGAAGCAGTCATCAGAAAGACCTCTGCACGGGTGGCAGTGAAGAAAATTCGATGCCATGCACCTGAAAATGTTGAACTAGCCCTGCGTGAGTTCTGGGCACTAAGCAGTATCAAGAGCCAACATCCAAATGTGATTCACTTGGAGGAATGCATCCTACAAAAAGATGGGATGGTGCAAAAAATGTCCCACGGCTCTAATTCTTCCCTTTATTTACAGGTATGTATGGTTAATGGGAAATAGAAATGACTTGAACTTCACATTGGTCAGCAAGAAGAGGAACAAAAGTGTTGAGTGAACTTTTACTTTAAATACAGGTGTTTATATAGTTAGGAGTAGGTAAGGGTCTGCCAAGAACTGAGTAGATGTTTTCTTTAAAACAAGGTTTTATTTAAACCTGTGATGCAAATACCTAAAAATAACATAAGCCACCTGTTATGCCATGATACTTGCCAGTCTGCATGGGAATGGGACAACATAGGAGCTAGAGAAGTGATCGAGATTAGAGTCTAATAAATTCACCTATTTGAAATCAATTTTTTTTTTTTTTGGAACTGAAGCCAGAAGAAAAGGAAAAACTCCATAATCAGCAGCACCCATATAGATAATTGGGCATTTTAAAATAAATCTGGTTTGAATATAAGCCTCCTCTATTTTAGAGGATTGTGTGGTTTCTTAACCATGCAACTCTAGTTAATTTTCATGAAGTATATGGCATGGCACTTGAATGTTTTTTTTTTTTTTTTTTAAGATATCATTTATTTATAAGAGACATAGAGAAAAAGAGGCAGAGACATAGAGGGAGAAGCAGGCTCCATGCAGGATCCCCCATGTGGGACTCCAGGAGCATGCCCTGAGCCAAAGGCAGATGCTCAGCCGCTGAGCCACCCAGGTGTCCCAACACTAGAATGTTATTAATAGTGCTAAGAGCTAACATTTGGGTTCCTACTCAGTTCCACACTCTGCTAAGTGTTTTGTTTTTTATTTTTAAAAGATTTTATTTATTTATTCATGAGAGAGGCAGAGACATAGGCAGAATGAGAAGCAGGCTCCATGCAAGGAGCTGGATGTGGGACTCGATCCCGGAACTACGGAATCATGCCCCAAGCTGAAGCCAAACACTCAACCAATGAGCCACCCAGGTGCCCCTCTGCTAAGTATTTTAAAGGCAGCTGCTCAGAACAATCCTATGAGGATAGTACTATTATTATCATCATTATAGATGAAGAAACAGAGGCTTAGAATACATAATCTATGCAAGTCACATATACAGCAAATGGCAGAATTGGGAGCTGAATGTAGGACTGTATCTGACTGCTAAAACTTTTGTTCCCTTAACTTCCAAATTACTCTTGCTCTCAAATTACTTTTTGTAGACCTGGGGAAAGCATTAACATAGGAAAACAGAAAATGTTTGTTTGTTTAAGGTTGGCTTCTGGCATAGATCAAAATCTCTAGTAGGTCTATATTTGCTGAAGAGAAAAGATACTTAAGACATTGTTAGTTGAAGACCAGAGAAAAAATTCCAAGTCCAGTCATTCTTGGAAAAGAAACAACGTTCCATTAGTATGTCTAAATTCAGAATTTTACCCTCAAGGTTCAGAAGTATGATTTTAAAACAACAAAAGCTTTTGGACTAGGAACAACAAAGAAAACAAACACATTAATCTGTGTAATTAGAAACTTGAAAAAAAAAAAAAAAGAAAGAAACTTGCTGGTTTCATTATATGGTGAATAAATACCAATCTGGAGAACCTAATTTATATTGCAGTTTTAGCATGCTATGTCCTGAGGTTTTACCTCTTAAGGCAGTGACTATTAAGCACAACTATTTAGCCTCTATTCCATTTATTATTTACTTTTCTAAAAGTGCTTAGTATGTAAGTTGCACTGATAGAAAATATTAGAAACATTCTTACCGCATTCCCTCTTAAAAGTGGATAGAACCTTGATGAACTTTGCATTGAATTTTGGAGACAAAATGTACAATCTCTTTTGGTCTACAAAGATATTTAAATATATGATTTAGGGCAGCCCAGGTGGCTTGGTGGTTTAGCACCGCCTTCGACCCAGGGTATGATCCTGGAGACCTGGGTTCGAGTCCCATGTCGGGCTCCCTGCATGGAGCCTGCTTCTCCCTCTGCCTCTCTCTCTCATGAAAAAATAAATAAAATCTTAAAAAAGGGGGGATCCCTGGGTGGCTCAGCGGGTTAGCGCCTGCCTTTGGCCCAGGGTGCGATCCTGGAGTCCCGGGATCAAGTCCCACATCGGGCTCCTGGCATGGAGCCTGCTTCTCCCTCCTCCTGTGTCTCTGCCTCTCTCTCTATTTCTATAATTAATAAATAAATAAATACATACATACATATATAAATATTTTTTAGATTAAATAAATAAATAAATATGTGACTTCGTGCCGATGGTATCCTTGAGTCCAGATCAAGCAACCTTTATAGTAATTAGGCATTAGGTAGTCTTTCTAGACTTTAGAGTGTAAAGTATTAGGGCACCTGGCTGGCTCAGTTGGTAAAGCACACAACTCTTGATATTAGGGTTGTAAGTTTGAGCTCCATGTTGGGTGTAGAGATTACTTAATAAGATGTAAAGTACTTCCAAACTTGACTCAATTATTTTTTTAGTCTCTTTTTTTTTTAAAGATTTTATTTATTCATTAGAGACAGACAGACACAGGCAGAGAGAAAAGCAGGCTCCTCGCAGGGAGCGTGATGCAGGACTCGATCCCAGAACCCCAGGATCACACCCTGAGCTAAAGGCAGATGCTCAACCTCCTGAGCCACCCGGGCGTCCCGATTTTTTTTTTTTAATCTAAAGCACCTCTTTATTGAGTACTCTCCTTTATCTTTTAAGGCCTGATAGGCCTGTGTTTGACTTGTAGCATTTTGCTAGCTGTATGATCTTAGCTAATTAACTCATCTCTCCCAGCATCTGTATCTTCAAATGTATAATAGGAATAATAATTTTTTTAAAAAAGGAATAATAATTTTTACCTTCCATGGAAGTTGTCAAAATTAGAGATGATACAGGTATAATATTTGGCACATAGGAAGTACTCAGTAATAGTACCTCTATGAAAATTGTCTTTTCTATGGACTTACTTAGTTAACAAGACATTGATCAGGTCACCTGGGTGGCTCAGATGGTTAAGCATTGGCCTTCAGCTCAGGTCATGATTTCCAGGTCCTGGGATTGAGCCTCATATGGAGCTGCCAGCTCAATGGGGAGTCTGCTTCTGCCTCTCTCTCTCTGCCTCTCCCCCTCCTTGTGCTTCCTCTGTTTCTCTCTCCCCAAAATGAATTTTAAAATCTTTAAAATTTTTTTAATTAAATTAAAATAAAAAACAACATTGATCAACACACTTATTAATAAGCAAGTGCCTTCTCTAAATTTATATCTAGTAAAAACAAATCTATAGTATGACCACAGAGTCCCTATGCATGGCCTTCTCCATTCCTTACACAAATTTTTGTTTTTCTAGATATTTTTTCTAGATATCTTTCCTAGATATTTTCCTTGTTCTGAATGATTAAGTCAGTTCCTACTAGCTAAAAAACTCACCTAGGAGAAAGTGCAAAGTAATTAACAAAGGTTACAGTTTCAACCTCAAGGATATAGGAGCATATGAAAGAGACCCTGACATAAATTGAGGATTTAGGAATTATGAACTGTTACAACTAAAACTTGAAGTTTAAAGAGGAATGAGCCATGTGAGTGAGAAGACTTTCCAGCCAGAAAGAACTGACATACAAACGTCTTGAAGCAAAAAGTACAAAGCATTCTAAGAATTGAAAAAATAGTAAGACCTGGAGAGTTGTTTTAAATGAGACCAGAAAGATCAGCAGGGTCAGAGAATCCCACAGCCCATGTTAAAGAGCTTAAACTGTATCTGAGAGAATAGGGAAGCTGTTGAAGGACTTTAGGCAAGAGAACCAATGGCTGATGACATCCTCTACACAGGGAAATAAGTGGATTGGGCTCTGTACTTCTGTATCTCTCAACCAGTGGCCCTTAAACTGTTGCCCTCAGGCAGTTTTTATGTGGCCCAGATGATAAAACTAGTTTTCACATTTTTAAAGAGTTTAAGAAAAAGAAAGAAAAGGAAGAATATGGAACAGAGACCTTATGTGACTTGTTAAACCTAAAATATTTACTGTCTGCCCTTACTCTAAGCCATTCTTTGAATGCTGGGACTCTGCATGAAGTTTGCTTTTGAGAGTAAATACAGAAGATGAGAAGAAATGAAGTAAGAGTGATGGCACTGGTCTTTAATCTCAGCATATTTAGTTAACAGTGCATCTGGTAAATAATTGTGTGATGTATAACTTTCTAGTCTTTCATTTTCTGGCTCACTGGCAAACACATGCAACAAAGAAAATGCATGCAAAAGACATCTGCAGACCGTTGCAATTACAGCTGTTTGCCATTGGGGGAGATGTGAAAAGGTGTTCTTTGCTTCTGCCCTCCAAAATGACAAGAGGAAGTACTAGTAGACTTAAATGTAAAATTAGCAGTTCATTCATTCTTCAACAACTCTCCAGCTTCCCTACTGAGTTTTTATTCAGTGGGTCTGAAAAGGCACCATGGGACAAATGTTTTCAAAGCACTATATGCTGTATTTTAAACTGGTAGCTCATATTTGGTGAAGTAATCAATATATTCTTGAATTTTAGGTAATAGTTATAATTTGATAATGATGAAATAGTGATTTATTCTAGGTTTTCAGCTTGTAGCAAAGAAATATACAAACTTATATTTGAATTTTTATATTAAAATGTTAATATGTTTTTTATAAATTGGTTTTTAGAAGCTATCCAGTGATAGAGATTGCTGATATATTTGCATTCTGCCTATAGAAGTTTATGAAGTTATAATGGCAGTTTTTACTTTTATCAGTGACTAAAGGAAGGCTTTATTTCTGAAACAACTAATGTTCCTTGATCATTTTTCTCTGAATTTTACAGATTATATAATGTTGATGGTGTATGCCCAATGAACAAGAAACATATTTTAGGCAGTTTAATTGAATAGAACTTCCTAATTGATGTTTATACACCAACTGGCAATCTCCCAGGTATAGCTGCTGAAATACCAGTTTTTTCATGAAGCTATTGGCTATGTAGGTAGAGTTTAGCTCCATTAACACATGCAGAAAATATATAGTCAGTTGGACACTTTTCAAAATAAAGCATTTATTTATTTACTTATTTATGATTTAGTAAGCTCTATGCCCAACGTGGGGCTTGAACTCATGACCTTGAGATCAGGAGTCCCGTGCTCTACCAGCTGAGCCAGCCAGGTGTTCCTAAAGCTATTTTTAAATATGCTTTTACCTCTTTTGACTTAGAGATTTGGTATGTATTCATTAGAGGCAAAGTGACAGTTTGAAGTACTGAAATTTAAAATAAAATGCACATATGAAAGCACTGACCAAATAAAACATTCATAGGATTTTCCATTTAAAATTGGGAGTCCGGGCAGCTCGGGTAGCTTGGCAGTTTAGCACTGCCTTCAGTCCAGGGCGTGATCCCAGAGACCCGGGATCGAGTCCCACGTCAGGCTCCCTGCATGGAACCTGCTTCTCCCTCTGCCTGTGTTTCTGCCTCTGTGTGTGTGTGTGTGTGTGTGTGTCTATGAGTAAATAAATAAATTAAATAAATAAATAAATAAATAAATAAATAAATAAATGCTTTAAATAAATAAAATCTTTAAATCAATCAATAAATAAATAAAATAAGGAGTCCAACTAAACCAGTTATTCTTTTTCTGTAGCTGAATTGTATAAACTGTGCACATGATTGTAATCTTTTTTTCCCTTCTTATAGCTTGTAGAGACTTCATTAAAAGGAGAAATTGCCTTTGATCCCAGAAGCGCCTATTACTTGTGGTTTGTGATGGATTTTTGTGACGGCGGAGATATGAATGAGTATCTGTTGTCCAGGAAACCCAACCGTAAAACTAACACCAGCTTTATGCTTCAGCTGAGCAGTGCTCTGGCTTTCTTGCATAAAAACCAGATCATCCACCGAGATCTTAAGCCTGATAACATCCTGATTTCGCAAAGCAGGTTGGATACCAGTGACTTGGAACCCACACTGAAAGTGGCCGATTTTGGTCTCAGTAAAGTTTGTTCAGCCTCTGGGCAGAACCCAGAAGAACCTGTCAGTGTAAACAAGTGTTTCCTTTCCACAGCCTGTGGAACAGATTTCTACATGGCTCCTGAAGTGTGGGAGGGACATTACACAGCAAAAGCTGACATCTTTGCTCTGGGGATTATCATCTGGGCAATGCTGGAAAGGATCACATTCATAGACACAGAGACAAAGAAGGAACTCTTGGGGAGTTATGTAAAACAAGGAACTGAGATTGTGCCTGTTGGAGAGGCGCTTCTGGAAAATCCCAAAATGGAACTTCTCATTCCTGTGAAGAAGAAGTCTATGAATGGGCGAATGAAACAACTGATTAAAGAAATGCTGGCTGCAAACCCTCAGGATCGTCCAGATGCTTTTGAACTAGAACTCAGATTAGTACAAATTGCATTTAAAGATAACAGCTGGGAAACGTGACACATATATTGTTTGCAAATATCTTGGATGATATGCTGCTTATGTTTTAACAGTGATGCAACAACATAATGTGGCTGAAAAAGAATATAAAAAGCTAAACTCCACCTTCTAAGGGTTTAGATTTTATTGTGGGGTGTTTTTTTTTTTTTTTCCTCGTTTTTCTTAAGTCCAAGCTGGCCATTTTGTTAGTATGTTTTAAATGTGTATTACCAATGTGGGTGTACATTTTTTAAAATGATCATTGGTAGAAGTTTGGCAGGAAAATTCTCTAAGAGCCAAGAAGAGAAGAAAGTCCAGTTTTCTGGAAATAAGTCTCTTAAGTATTTTAGACATTCCTTGTCAGTATTAGGAATTTCCATGGAAGAAGAGGTTTGCATGCTGGTAATGCAACCTTTGAAGCTTTGTAAAGGAAACATATATGTATATATTTATGTATATGTAAGTATGTGAATGTGTGCATTTTGCATTCCATATGAAGAAAATGCCACTTCTGTTTAAATTATTTGATGTAGGTTTGGGTTTTTGAGATTTGCTGGTGAAATCAGTGATGAAAAATAAAAGAACCTTCCCTCATCTTCCTACCCTGTCCCTCCCTCTAATGAAATCATACTACATTTTTTATTTTTGTAATATTATACAGCTTTTTTTAAGGCATCATTTGGAGGGTCTAAAATTATCCAATTAAACATAAACAAAATTAAGTGATCCAAAGCTGCTGAAGTATGTTTGAGCTCTCCAGTGCCCTATAAGCTGCAGGAGTTGCATTAGCCATGCAATCATGTGGTAGCAGGTTGGCAAGGACCTTGATTCAGTCATACCTTCTTTAGGTAACCAAGCATTCAATTAACCAATTGAACCACTGCACTGGAACATGTCTGCACTTGAGCATCTGCAATCTGATATGAATCTGAACACAGGATTCCTCTGCAATATATATGAACTATCCTACTTGATATATTAAGTTTTGATTTCAAGACTGTCTAAGCCTCAGCATAAAGTTGAAGAAATCAAATGAGCTCCACCCTCACATTGCCTGCTCTGATATGGTCTCTTGTTTAATCACTGGAATTCCTTTCATTTTGGCACTAATGCTGTTTTCTCTTGTCTAATTTAACACAGTAATGATGATATGGTTGTGTTAAATGTTGATCACCTTTTTCTAAAGTGGGGAGATGATACCTATACAGTGTGGCAGATGGATAAAATATTGTCGCATCAACTATATCTTTCAAGTAGAAACTTCCAAGTTATTGATTTTATACAGTCACTTGGTATGGTCTATGTCAAAAACCAGTAGACTGTTACACTAATTGAAGTTAGTTTGATTTTTAACCCTATATGGTTGTCTCCGATTTGTTTTCCTATAAATGCAGATAGTTAAACTTTCTAAGGAAAGTTTTGCTAAAACAGAATATTAGCCTTTAAGGTTAGATAGACTTTAAGACGATTGCATCTAGGTTAGTCTTTATAAAGCACTAGAATCTTTGGTCAAAGTTTAAAAAAAAAAAAAGTATTAGAATACTGAAATCATTAATAGTTTGCGGTCTCCTCAGCTTTTTTTTTCCCTAAGGTTTTTTGTTTTTAATTAAAGTGTAGTTGACACCCAGTGTGTCTCCCCAGCTTTTTGGAACATCCATAATTTTTGGAATTTTGGTATCATAATTCTTTCCTTATTTAAAATGTGTTTGGGAACTAGAGAAGGTAAAAAAAAAAAAGCACAAAAAATTAAAAGTATATAAAATTTCTGAACTATGCGTTACTTGGTCTGGAAGTTTAAAATTTGGACTGAAAGGTTTTATTAAAATAAAACCTTTTTTGAAAAAAAAACCTTTTAAAATAAAAATCATATACTTTTAACATCACTTTCAAGCTAATAAATATAAGAAATTTTTTGGAAATGAGAGGTGGAATACACTGGAACCTCATGATAATTGACCCTCTGGATCACCATATCACTGTAACACAGATCTGGCCAAGGGGACTGACTTACTGGAAGTGAAAAGTATTATAATGTTGCATCAATAACATGGCACTTCAGCAGAGATTCATGATGATTCAGGTGATAGTATGCCAGTGCTTCATTTGCTCTTCAAATATCTGTGTACTTGGAGCCATGGTTTCCTAAGTACATAGTTTTTGGTCTTGCCTCATTTAAAATAGTTAACGATTATCATTTATTTTGAAAGTTTTCACTTGTGAAGTGAATCTTTCATTGACAGCAAAGGTATGAGGTGATCAGGAAGTTTCTCATAGAATTTTCTCAAGTCCTTGTATTCTAAAATAGCCTATGATACCAATTCTTTGTCTTTGTTTTTTCAATCAGATGGTATTTTATTCAGTACCTACTGTGAGCTCAGCACTAAAGGTCAGTTGGTAAAATGACAGTTTAAAAATGGCATATAGCCACAGGCCTTTTCCAGCTAGGAGTAAGAAATAAAAGGTTAATGATACTTGGAAATTCCTGGATATTTGCTAGAGGAAAAATGAAAGCAAAAATTTGTGCACAGTGCCTTGCCCATAATAGGTACTCAATAAACAGTTATTCCTCAGAGTCTCTTGCCATGGTTTATAGTGTTTTATGAAATTTGTCTTAATTGAAAAAAAGACCAAATATTTCAAATAAGCTTATAGGCAGCTGTGGCCAGTTAAATATGGGGTTGTACAGTTAGTTCCTAGAATGTTATTTTGCACTAGTTGTCACTTAGAAAGAAGGGGTTCCTGTAGATTTTTGGTGCTAAGGGATACTTTGTCAATATGATGAAGTAAATGTTAAGTGTCAGATAAATAGCACACTGAATAGTTCTTTCTGCTGGTCTGTTTTTTCCTCTTTGTTGTTGGTGTTGTTTTTAATTGTAAAATGTTTATCAATCAAACTATTGTAGCAGCTACAAAATAATTCACCAGCATGACAAAATGGTCAAAAAAATAAGTCATCAGCACTTCAAAAATGAAAGCAACTTTTGAGATTTTCTTTTAAAATTGTCAAATATATTTTATGAAGAATTTATAAAAGGGGGAAATGATTGTAATTTATTGTTCATGACTGTTTTTTTTTTAATAAAGTGAGTTTCAACAAAAAAACAACCCACCCTGAAAATTTCATATTGTTGAATTTGGTGGCTCTGTATAGTTCTATAGTGCTTTACTTCATGAACATAAAATAGAGGGTATAATATTTGAATCAATGTCATTTTCACCCTATTAGGTGAAACTTTCTGTAATAGAAACGATTGCTGAGGAAAAGATTATTGAATTCTAGGAATTTCTTTCAGCATTTCAAGTTCTCAAATTTTAATGCTTACTATCTTGTATTTGTCAGAAGAACTTGTACTGCCTGAAATAAATGATTTTTTCATTAATCCTTCTATCTCATTAAGATAAGGATACATCCCAGACTCAGAATGAAATATAGTAAATGTACCAAGAGGAAGTAATTTTTCAACCCATAACTTGAAGGCATAGTTTCCTTTCTACAAAGTCATCTGACCTGCTTTTTTTCTTTTATAGGTTTTATTCTGTATTCTCTAGAATAAACAAGTACTGAAGACAGTGCACTTAGTGGTCCCGTGGACCACCAGAGGGAGAAATGGGAAAAAGAGAACAGTGCTATATGTGATCTAGCGACAAGTAGGAAAGAAGGCATCAGGAATTGCGGCTGCTTCTGACTCTGCCACCTTCCCCTGGCATAGCCTTTGTTGACAGGCAAATTTTGCTTTCTATTTAGATATTAATTTTTTTTAGATATTAATTTTTTTAATTGCATCTCAAACTATAAATACTTGCATTTACTAGCTTTTACGTAATCACTTGGAGTTTACAAAGAGCCTTCACATGGTGTTTACATAGCTTTTCAGTGGTGTTTACATATCTTTTAAAATAGAGACTGGCTTTTTGATGAGAAAATGAATGAAATATTGGTGTAAGGTTTTTTTTTAAAAAAAAAAACACAATTACTACTGTATATAAGGCCGCTAATTGTCCTTTTTTTTTTTTTTTTTTTAAGCTTTTATTCACGAGAAACAGAGAGGCAGAGACACAGGCCGAGGGAGAAGCAGGCTCCACACAGGGAGCCCGATGTGGGACTCCATCCCAGGATCACAGGATCACCACCTGAGCCAAAGGCAGACGCTCAACCACCGAGCCACCCAGGTGTCCCCGGTGTAAGGGTTTTAATGCCTAATCTCAGGCTCCAGTTGGAGTTTTCTCTAACAACAAAGCTTTATCTTTCTCACTGAAGGAACACCCCTGGTTGTTTTGGTCTTTAAATTCAAATGTTGCTCTCTGAGTCGACCAATCATAGATGTCCTCTAAAATGCAGTGTAATGATAGACAGTTGGTTTGTGGTTAGATAATAACTTCTACTTGAGAAAACCTCCCGCCACACCTCTTGAGGGCACAGTGCGTCTTGCGTCATTTAAAGGCAGTACTTTCTCTTTTGCAATGATTTCTCATTGGTCAAAAGGAAATTGTTTAAAAAAAAAAAAAAAAAAGAGGTCTTTGACTTCACTCTTTCACTTCCTGTTCAGCCCTGGTATTTCAACCTTAGCTTGTTCTGAGCAGAAGTTAGGCAACTTGGTATTACTGAGGGCATCACAGCCTAGCGGCTAAAGCACAGGTTTGCTATATCAGAGATGGTGATACGCACATTTCAGAATTTTTATAAAGGTCAAATACTCGTAACGTGCCTTGCATAGTACCTGGCATATTTAGTTCTCAAATGGTAGCCATTGTTGTTCATTGTGTTCTGATTTAAACAATATGTTGAATGAATGAATGGATTCTCAATAAGCCAGGCTTCAGGTGCAGCTTTCATTCTTTTCCTTTTGGGAGAATCTGATGAAGGCATTACATCCTCTCCTCAGGAAAATGTTTGTGATTTCAGGGGGAACTTTGGGGATGATGGGTATGTTCGTGAGTTTCATACATATATCAGAAGTCACCAAACTGTACTTATATTTGATGTGCTTTATTTTACATCAATTATACTTCAATAAAGCCATTTAAATTTTAAAAAAACTGATGCCTAGGATCCATCCCATATTAATAAAGTGAGAATTTCAGTAGGTCATGCACTCAACAGTATTTTTTAAGTATTACCAATTCTAATGTGAAAATGGTAAAATATTAAAATTGAAATAGTATTGGTCAGACTGTGGGGTAGGAAGAAAAGTCATAGGTAGTAGTATTTTTTAGATTCGCTTACCTCCTAGCAACCAACGCCCAGACCCGTTTCAGCACCCCACCCCAAATTCAAGTCCCTATCTTCACTCAGACTGTCTGCCTCATAGTAGAACACAGGTTGTGTTTCTGAGAAACAGAAGGTGTAATGCATTAAATCACTATCAGGTATGTTATTGTAGAGTCAGGCTTTTTAAGAATCCACCAAAGGAATCCAGTCTTATCAGGGGATCCACTAGAATTGTAAGCAAAATTTTATGTGAATATGCATTTTTCCATGGGGACAGTTCATAGTTTTTAGCAAATTCTTAAAGACACCCAAAAGACTAAGAACCACCATGCAAGTCATATCAGGAAACACTGCATGAGAACTCTGGGTGCAGGGTACATGGAGTGGATGGACATTGAAAAGAAAAGAATAGACACCAAACATATTGGGAAACTAAGTCACCAATCGGCCGAGGGCAGGCTGGAGTTGAGTGACTGACAACAACCATTCTTGCCTAGGTCTATATGTCAGACTACTCTGTTTGCAGAGGCTCTGGCCCCTCTCCAGCTGGCTCACAAACTAATCGGCCTGCTCCAGAGACTGGTTGGGCCGTGCCTTTTCCAGTTTAGCAGACAGGACTTCCTGAGGCTGAGATCTGGTGGGCCCTCAACCCCTCTGCTCTAACCATATCAATACCAGTGGTTTTTCTAGTCTTTCCCAAAGGCATGTCAGTGCCTGTGGGCTACAATGGGCTGTGGAGAAGAAAATGTTCTTTGAGGATAAATTACATGTTTATCTGGACTCACTTTCAGCCTAGGCCTGGGTCCTTAGACAAGAAACTTCCCAACTTCAGGATATCTTTTAGGGACATAGGACCCAAAGAGTCCAATAGGGAAGTGTCTTCTGCCTTCATAATAATTACTGTCAGCAGTACTAGGAATAATTTCTTTTTTTTTTTTTTAATTTTTTTTTTTTTTTTAATTTATGATAGGCACACAGAGAGAGAGAGAGAGAGAGAGAGAGGCAGAGACACAGGCAGAGGGAGAAGCAGGCTCCATGCACCGGGAGCCCGACGTGGGATTCGATCCCGGGTCTCCAGGATCGTGCCCTGGGCCAAAGGCAGGCGCTAAACCGCTGCGCCACCCAGGGATCCCACTAGGAATAATTTCTAATAGCCCTTCCAGTTCTAAGATTCAATGATTCAATTCAACATGGAAAATTATTAATGAAAGGATCATGAGATTTACAAAGAAAGGTCACATATCCCTGCCCTCGGTTGAGAAAACAAATCACACAGTGTATCCTTATAAATTTCCTCAAAGACACCAAGAGATAAGAAGTGTCACGTTCCTTCATCCTTCTAGGACAGTCAAGATTATAGGGAATTTTTCCAGAATTATCCATCAGACTTGGAGAAAGTCCTCTGGTCCTCTTCTGTCCACTGAGATGCCTAGTGACCAGATCCCTAGGCCAGCCCTATTCAGACACAGAGGCCTGAGTCCCATTCCATCCCATCAGAAGTCTCACTGCCATGGGTCACTATTAGAACTCAATTCTCAAAGAAATCAACCACATGTCCACCCCTTCAGTCTCAGGAAGTCCCACTTTTGCAGAGGTAGGTAGGATTGCTTATTTCCATCTTGTAACACTTTGAGCCATTTCATCACCCTTGAGACTTGAAAAGCAAAGCACTTGTCTCTCCACGGGGACAAGTGAACCCCTAGGACTCCAAGACAGAAAGCACTATTACCCTCTTCAAATGGCAACAGGAAAATTGCCTTTCAAGAAATTAGCACCACTGTGTGCCCAGTACTTTTTAAAATACTTTTGAGAACTATTTAATCTATGTATGTTAATGAACTGGATTTGAAATAAAAACTTGAAACTACAAAAAAAAAAAACCTAAAGTGACAATGTTTGGTTTCAAAAATATAATAATAAGGAATGCCTGGGTGGCTCAGCGATTGAGCATCTGCCTTTGGCTCAGGGTGTGATTCTGGGTCTGGGGATCGAGTCCCACATCCGGTTCCCTGCAAGGAACCTGGTTCTCCTTCTGTGTCTCTGCCTCTCTCTGTGTGTCTCCCATGAATAAATAAATTTTTTTAAAAAAGAAAAGAAATAGAGCCACAGAGAGGGTGGTACATAACCTGCCTGTGGTCTACAGTTTGCTCAGGATCTGAACCCAGACTGTGAGAGCCTGTAATCTTAGTCACTGCTTCTCCCCACACAGAGGCAAGCCACAAACAGAGCCCAGAAGGACTACTTCAGGGAATGTATGTCAGAAAAAAAAGAATGAAGACAGCAGGATCAGAATATGAAGGGTCTTTGAAGACAGGCAGAGGAATATGAACTTGTGATCAAAGCTAAAAAATTAATGTGTCTTTTTGTGCTAGCATCTACTCTCAGCATTATAACACACATAGGTTCTCCCATGGTATTATCCATGGATGGACTTCGTAGCATCTGGAACCCCCTACAATTTTAGTGTATTGTATCAATGTACATATTTTTGGGAAGAGGAGCTAGAGCTTTCATCAGATTCATATGTGGGCCCATGTCTTCCAAAGGCTAAGAAACTTTGGAGGGTGAATATCAATGGCTAAGTCCCTGTTCACCCATATGGTTGGTGAAACCTTGGGCAAAACTCAGAGCCTACATTTCCTTATCTGTAAAACAGAGATAATAGGGGATCCCTGGGTGGCTCAGCAGTTTGGTGCCTGCCTTCAGCCCAGGGTATGGTCCTGGAGACCCAGGATCAAGTCCCACTTCGGGTTCCCTGCATGGAGTCTGCTTCTCCCTCTGCCTGTGTCTCTGCCCCTCTCTCTGTGTGTCTCTCATGAATAAATAAATAAAATCTAAAAAAAAAAAAAAAAACAGATAATAATGTCTACCTCTCCATAGTAAATGTGGAAGTGTCAAATCACGATATTGTACAACTGAAACTAATATAGCACCATATGTTAACTATACTGAAAATAAAACATAAAGATAGCTCCCTGAGTTAGTTGTGAGAGTTAAATGTCATTATAAATAACATACACAGTCATACCATATAAAACTCATACCATTAAAATGTAAGAAGACTATAAAAATGTTATGAAACAAATGTGAGTTGTGATCATGAAATCCATGTTTTAAACTTTTTTCCAACAATATAGTGGATTAGAAACCTAAATAACCCTCCTGATGAAAAAAATTAAAATGTTGTATAAAGGAGAGTTGTTGGTGCTTTTTAATTCTTTTTTACTATGCTGCTGAGCTGCCATGAAAGTTAGGAGTATGGCCCTGCCCCAAAATGAAGTGAAACCAGGAACTATGGAAAGTAAATGCACAAATTATCTTTAACCCTCAGGGTGCCTGCCAACACCTGCCCACCATAACATCCTCCTTCCCTGTCTGCATAGGACATATAGGAGACAGATAAATCCCAGGGCCTCTCCAAGATGGGAACATTAATATGAGACCCCAAAGGATTATAACTACAGCACAAGGACTAATATGAAACAAACACTAGCACCCAAAAGGGAGGAGAGTTAAAACTTCCTATGTCAATTCTGGCCCTGGGAAAAAGGGGCAAATAAAATTTCCTTTAAGAATTCATAATTTGAAAAAAAAAAAAAAGAAAAAGAAAAAAAAGAATTCATAATTTGTAGGGCACCTGTTAAGCATCTGCCTTCTGCTCAGGTCATAATCTCAGGGTCCTGGGATCCAGCCCCGCATCAGGCTCCCTGCTCAGTGGGGAGTTGGCTTCTTCTCTCTGCCTCTCCTGCCCTGCTCCTGTGCGTGCTCTCTCTGCTCTTTCTCTCTTTCACTCAAACAAATAAATTAAAATCAAAGAAAGAAAGAAAGAAGAAAGAAAGAAAGAAAGAAAGAAAGAAAGAAAGAAAGAAAGAAAGAAAGAAGAGAAAGAAAAAGAAGAGAAAGAAAGAGAAAGAAAGAAAGAAAGAAAGAAAAAAGAAAGAAAAGAAAAGCAAGAAAGAGGGGCACCTGGCTCAGTCAGTAAAGTGTGTGACTCTTGATCTTTAGGTTGTGAGTTTGAGCCCCATGTTAGGTGTAGAGATTAAAATAAAATCATTTTTTAAAAAATATTTTATTTATTTATTTATTTATTCATGAGAGACACAGAGAAACAGAGAGAAGGGCAGAGACATAGGCAGAGGGAGAAGCAGGCTCCCCGTGGGGAGCCCAATGCAGGACTCAATCCCAGGACCCCCGGGGATCATGCCCTGAGCCAAAGGCAGATGCTCAACCACTGAGCCACCCAGGTGTCCCCTTAATAATAAAAATCTTAAAAAAAAATTCATAATTTGCAAGCCAGCTCCCTCATGAAATAGGAAGTCAAATCACATTACTTATGTAATCTTAAAATCCTCAAGTAAAGAATTTAATTTAAGGTGGTATGGGTTAGTAGTACCAGAGCATTATTGACAGAAATAAATACAAATTGTCTTTGGAGGAACTTGATGTCAACACAGGCCTCAAATAATTCCTACAAATTTCTAGGCAATGTGAGCAGCTCACGGTAAGAAAAGAACCAAACACACAAGGTGACAAGGCACATGAGGGAAAACACATAGAATTGATGTGGCAGAAACAGACCTTCAAAGATATCGGAATCACCAGACGCACAATATAAAATAACCTTAATATGTTCAGAAAATAAAAGAGAAGCTTGATGTATTTGGGAAGTAGTAAACTTGAAAAAGAACCAATTTCTGAAAATGAAAAAACATGCTGATTGAAATAGAAAATTCAGCAGACTAATCATCAGGTTAGAATGGCCAATGTAACAGCTGAAAGACATAGAACCTGTAAATTCTAAACAAAAAGAGGCAAGGGCTGGGGATCAATCCAAAAAATGTTTTTAAGAAAATAGAGGGTAGCGCCTGTGTGGCTCAGTCAGTTGAGCGCCCAACTGTTGGTTTGGGCTCAGGTCATGATCTCAGGGTCTTGGGTTGGAGCCCTGCCAGGCTTTGCGCTCAGCAGGGAGTCTGCTGGGGGTCCTCACCCTTTCCCTTTCCCTCTGCCCCATCCCCTGCTCACACGCACTCTCTCCCTCTCTCTCTCTCAAATAAACACATCTTTAAAAAACTTTAGGAAAAAAAATAGAGGGGGGGAAGTACAAAAATACAATGCACATTACAAGCTGAGAAAAGTAAATAAAAATAAATTCATCTCAATGAACAAATTCAGAGATAAAAGATGTCAGATCAAATAAAAGAACAAAACCCAATCATGTTCTGTTTACAAAAGGCAGATCTAAAACATCAGAACACAGATTGACAAAGTTGGGGAAGAGGAAAACTAGGTTAAATAAATAAATGAAAGTGATATCAAGGGAAAAAGCATCACTAGAGATAAGGAGGGTCATTATATAATGATAAAGTTCAGTTCACCAGAGGGAGGGAGATAGAACGTTTCTAAACTGGTACGCATCTAATAACATAGCCTCAAAATGCTTTGGACAAATTTGGAGAAATGGAGAAATCCAACATCCTATGATGGGCTATATTAACACACCAATCCTAGTAATCAATAGGTTAGGTAAACAAACAAAAAATCAGTAGGAAGATGGGAGATTTGAACCATGTCATTAATAAGTTCTATATGTCCCAGTCATCTATTTGTCTATCCCTACTGTCAATACTTCATGGTTTCATTTACTGCAGAATTAAATAAATTACAAGCCAGCTTGTACATCATCCTTGGCACATGGAAAGTGCCCAATAGGTGTCAATGACAGCAGCACCAGGAATTCACTCTGTGACTTTTCCAAGTGTAGACACTTCACCTCTGTAAGCCTCATCACCTCTTCTAAAAAGTGGCCCTACAATAAATGATTTTTCCAAGTGGTTTTGCAAACCAAATGAGAATAATGCATGTGAAGGTATTTCATAAACTACAAGAAAAAAATATAAATGAAGGAGTGGCTGCTCTTACCGGTTAGCTGGTATTGCACAGCACCAAGCATCAAGGTAAATAACGTCGGAGTGGTCGGCAGAGGGAACAGCAGCGCTGAGATGCCCGGGAGTGCCGAGTAATGCCAGGCAGCCCTGTGGACCCTGCGGCTATGGGAGCTTGGAAAAGAGAGTCCGTAGGTGAAGGCGAATCAGGAAGGCTTCTCGAAGGCTGAAGCCTGCCCTCTGGTGGATGCGCCCGGGATACTCGGCGCAAACGCGAGGTGCTCCGTGCCTGTCCCTGGGAAACCTCTCCCCAGCGTAAGCCCCTACATCCCCTCGGCTCATGATTCCTGCAGACACTGGAGGGTAGAGTGGGGTGATTTGGAAACAAAATTATCACTGTGGCCTGTGTCTCACAGTACCAAGCTCGCCTCATCTCAGAGGCTTGTTGGGCACCCTCCCAAAGAAGGGGTGGGGGGCACCTGGGTGGCTCAGGTCATGATCCCTGGGGTCCTGGGATTGAGTCTCACATCAGGATCTCCGCAGGGAGGCTGCTTCTCCCTCTGCCTATGTCTCTGCCTCTGTGTGTCTCTCATGAATAAATAAATAAATAAAATCTTAAAAAAAAAAAAGAAGCAATTAACCACAGATGCCAGGGAGGGGACGTGGCCTAGGCTCCTGACCACCAACCTGTTTCAGATCACCACTAGGACTGGCAGGGATGGCCTCTCTACCTGTGGCTGGAACCTCAGGAGGCCAAGTGGAGCAGTCCACGCAGGGTTTAGGCCCTTTATGGAGAAAATATTTACTCCCATTCTCTCTGGAAGGCGTTTAAAAATTGTCAAGGCTCTGGAACTAGTGGGTGCTTAATATTTGTTTGCAAAGCAAATGTTGAAGGGAGGAGGAGGGATAGGATGTGTAAATCTCAAGTAGAGTAGGAAGCCTTGTTGGAGGAGCTGCTCAGAAGCCCCCTTCAGATGGCCTTGGGCTCTAGGGAGAAGCCGGAGACAGAGGCGAATTGTTCCTGGGGACTTGTTATGTTCCAAAGGTAATACGTCGCTGATGTCACAGCTGAGTTCTCTGAAAGCAGAGCCCGAGACAGAGTTTGGGTAAAGGATGTTTATTAGGGCCTCAACCCCTATGAGAGAAGGGGCAGGAAGCTGGCTCGGGCAGGGGAAGGGGTTGAACCATGGTCCAGGCTGGCAAAACCTGGCTCAGAGGACCTGCCCAGAGCTCTGGCGTGAGCTAGGTCAGTCCGTGTCCTGCACTGGGCTGGAAAGCCTCGACCTTCACACCCCACCTCTGCCAGTCAGCAGATAACAGGCTGCCCTTGGAAGGGTATGACTTTACCTGAGGGGGATCTGGGCAGGGGAGGCCTGCCCTAAAGGAGGGGACAGCTTCCGGCCGACTGCACTCACCACAAATGGGCAGCAAGCCCCTTCTCTAAAGTCTGGTGTCTACCACAGACTGCCCTGGAACTGCCTGAATCTGCTTCCCCGTAAACATTCTGAGTCCACTAAGAGTCATTCAGGAGTCCACTGGCCAGCGAGTCCAAGGAGGAGAACCTGGGAGGAATGTTAGTGGGACAAACTAGATCCCCCGCCACTGCAGACTGGCTCAGGGCTGCAGCTGATAATCATCATGTCTCTTCTCCTCTATGATTCCACCCTACTGTCAGCTGGCCTCAGTGGCTCATCTGGTGGCATGATCCGGCCCCTCCTCCTCGAGGAGCCTGAGCCCCTGGTCTCCAGGACCTTCTCAGGCCAGAGTTGTATTATCTGGCCATTTATAGTCACAGCTGTACCAAGGAGTATCACGAAACACTCCAATAGATCACCTGGAGTCGATTATCCTAATTGTGTAACAGCAGCTTTATTCCTTTTATAAGCAGGGTCAACCCCTCCCCCTCGCCCTCCCCAGCCTGGCCATGACAGTGGCAGCTTTTCTGACTGTCAGTCCCTGGATACAAGGAGCTCAGAACACCCAGCAGGCAGATTATAATCTAATGCAACTCCTTTTGACAAAATGTGCCTCCTCTGAGGGCCAGGACCTCTTACCTGCAGAGCCCAGAGTGGCAGTGTTGTGCCCAAGATTGCGAATCCGAGAAACCACCAAGGAGCCAACACCGATGCAAGCGCACGAGGGTTTATTAGCAAGCTCGAGCTTGGGTCCAAGTATACCTGACACAGCGGAGCAGGGACTTGGACCCCGAAGTGGTTTACAGCTGGGTTTTTTATAGGCTGGTCTAGGGGATTTTCAGAACTCTGCCGAGGGCAATTCTAAGCTCTGTTGTCTTTCTGATGTGGGATTCCCTGCCGAGGACATTCTGCAGTTTTTCCTGCAAAGTTCAGCTCTTATTCACAGGGGCCTAAGATGGCTGTACTCGTGCTAATGCTAAACTTTAGGCGGGATGGCCTTAATTTTTCTCAGCCTCCACAGCAGGACTGAGAAGCACGAGGTCTCCAGTGGGATATTAGATTGATAGTAAGTGGGGTCACTCCTGCTTTCACCCTTGGTTCCTGTACTCCTCTATTCTTCCTATGGGGACACAGTGCCACATAAAGGTCTTTGAATTAGTCAATGCTTTGGAATAAGTATTGTTCATCGGTGTCCCACTTGGGACCAAAAGGGCAGATCTTTATACCCTCACCTGCCTCAGTCACCAGATGCGGGCCACCTAGGGAAGGGCGTGACCTTGCGTAAAGGGGCTCTCAGCAGTTGAGAAAGACAACGAAGGAGGTAAGAGGCACAGGCAGTTTGACTGACTGCACTGCCCACAGATGGGGGCACTGAGCCATTCCTTGAGGGTGCCTGAGTAAAGGACCCAGATGCTCCACACCTCCCACCCGCTGCATTTTCCTTAGACTGACTCTACTCGTGGTCCCCAGATGACCAGAATCATTCTAAAAATCACATCTAGGCAGCTCCTCTAGAGGAGGAAAGGGACCATTTCTTCCCGTGTCTCCTTGAGAGCAGGGAAATTTTCCCTAGGATCCTGCAGGAGACTTCCTTGCATCTCACTGGCCAGAAAAGGAAATCATGTGATTTTAGAAGGCCTTCAGGGGCCCAAACTTGCATCACTCTGGTCCCAAGACCCTCAAGAGACCCTCTCAAGCCCCTTCCACAGTCTTTCCATGATTTCTTCGAAATCCATTCATGAAACAAATGTATTGAGCACCGCTAAGCACAAGGCACAGTGCCAGGTGCTCAGAATGTATCAGTGAACAGAATGAAGGTCCCTGTTCTCACTGAACTTATATTCTAGGGGGGAGACATTTATGAGCATAAATCAAGAAGTTATTTAGAATTATAGAATGTGCTAAGTTCAAACAAACAAGAAGATGCAAAGAAAAAGTAGAGCAGGGCAAAACGTGTTGGGGATGCTGCAGAAAGATGCTGGCCGAATTATTAAATGAAGTGGTCAGGGTAGATCTCGCTGGGGCAAGAGTTGAACCACATCTTAAAGGAGATAAAGGAGTTAGCAAAGTGGAGCGCTAAAGGAAAGGCATTCCAGGCAAAGGGTCAAAGCCCTAAGGTTAGACATGGTCGCGTGTTCCAGGAATAGGCCAGGAAACCAAAGGACCTGGGGCAGGGTGGGTGAGAGGGAGGTTAGCCAGAGAGAAGATCTGGGTCCTGGAAAGCCTTGCAAGCCTTTGAGGGCTTTGACTTTCACTCCAGAGAAAAGAGGTGGGGCCTTTTTCAGGAATTTGAGTGGAGAAGTGATAAGGTGATTAACTTCCACACTGAAAGGATTGATCTAGCTGCTGGACAGATAAGGTTAGGTGGGAGCCCCAGAAGCTATTGCAGTGCGGCAATCCAGGCAAGGAAGGATGATGTTTGGATCAAGGCGGTAGGAGTGGGGTGAGACAGGAGTGACCTAAGTTAGGGTGCGTTATCAAGATAGAGCCAACAGATGTTGCGAATGGATTTGATGTGGAATGTGAAGGAAAGACATGTGTCCAAATGACTCCAAGGTTTTGGCCTCAGCAATTGGAAGAACGCTGAGATGGATCTGGAGGGATAAGAGATAGATGAGTAGTTGAGTTTTAGACATGTTGAATCATGGGTTCCCAGATCTTAGCATCAATTCAAAGTCAATGCCTAGTAATGTCTAATAGGTCTGAATTTTCCCATCCCCCTTCCTTGGAGAAAGACATACACTATACACTCCCGCCCCCCCCCTATAGCAGTGCTACAAGGTCCTCCCTTAAGGTACCTGGCCTCCTATTCAGTGGGGACTTCAGCTCTGTGAACCAGCTTGGGTGTGGAAATTAGCCGCAAGGCCGGAATGTTCCATTGTGACAATTCACATTAGATTTCTGGCCATAAGACATGGAGCTTTTACTGTTCTATGTAACTCAAGGATATCTAATAAGCTGCTCATCTATTTCATTCCTAGGGCAACTCTGATCAAAGGTCCCTGCAAGTGAAAACATCCTGGTGATCACTTCATCCTGCAGAGAAAGCATCTACCTTGACGCTGGCAGCTCAGCCCTGCCGCTTGCCCTCTACTCCTTCAGGAACCCATCACCCCTAATGAAATCAGGGAGCCACCTCAGCACTGCCTCTCCCGGTATACCCAAACTGCAGAGGACATCCACCATAAAATTTCTCAAGGATCCTGGTGTTCTCACTTGTGCTTATCTCAACAGCAAGGTGGAGCACTTGGGGATGTCCTCAGTGGGATGAGGGAATAGATGCAGTCTCATGTGATAAATCTCCAATACTCCTGTCTTCTTGGACAGGAGAGACATTAACCAGAGAAATGCTGACATCTCAACCTCAGTGTATACGGGTCATGTTGAACACCGGTTTCCGTCAATTCAACAAGCAATATTCAAGTTACTTTCAGCTGTGAGAGGTAACACATTAAGTCTAGAAGCTCTAGTAAGGGCATTCATATCAATAAAATCACACTGATCAACTATTATATTCTTTCCTTCTTGACTCCCCACCAGATCTACTAAATTAGATTCTCTGAGGGCAGAGGTCTGGCATCTGTTTCATTAGCAAGCTCCACAGGTAAATTTGAGGTAGCCAACCAGAATCCACCAAGGAATAGCATTGGGAGACCACTGGTCTAATCCACTTTCTTCCTTTTTTAACAGATCAGAATCTGAGGTGTGAGAGAGAGCAGCTTGCTTCAGACCAAGAGTGAGTTGGACCAGAACTCTAGTGTCTTGACTCCTTATGAGAACTTCTGCTCTTTCAAGCCAGCTTTACAGTGAACCTGGAGGCATTTGTTCAGCATTCTCCAGAAATTCGTGCAGAGACGGGTTGCAATGATAAGCCAAAAAACGCTGCACATGTCCAATGCTACAAGCCCTGTGATAAAGGTGACCCTAGTTTTGGAGAGCATGATGTGTTTCTTTCCAGTTTATTTTGGTTGTGACTGAAAAACCAACCCAGCAGGGGTTAAGCCAAAAGGAAAGGTATTGGCTTCCCCAACTATAAGAACCGCTACAGGTTTGCTTCAGACATGACCAGATACAGAAGCTTCACTCCTCAAGGTCGGGTTTTCACTGTCTCTGACTCTTAAAGCTGCTCTCTCTCTGCTGACTCAGTCTTCAGGCAGGCTAGACCCTCTGGGCTCTGTCTGCTTAGATTCCTGCACAGCAGGGGAGATAGAGATTTGTCTCTGCAGTCTCAGCAAAAGTCCCCTTGGCTGTAAGTGAGTTATATGCCCATCTTTAAATGAAGTGCTGGGGCCAGAGAAACGCGATAGGCTTTTTGACCCAAGCCTAGGTCAAGTGCCCCACTCTGAGTCAAGTTACACCACTCTGAGAGCACAGGTGGCCAAGGTCAGGGCAGGATGAGAGCAATTGCTGAATGGCAAAAGCCTCCGATGTTCACAGTGCTAGGAACCATGGAGAAGTTGACAATCACTGTGAAGGAGGTGACGATTTTAATCTAGGGGTAAGGGGCACCTGGGTGGCTCAGTGGTTAAATGTCTGCCTTCGGCTCAGGTACTGATCCTGGGATCAAGTCTCGCATCCGGCTCCCTTCAAGGAGTCTGCTTCTCCCCCTGCCTATGTCTCTGCCTCTCTCTCTCTGTCTCTCATGAATAAATTTTAAAAATCTTAAAAAAATAATAACAATAATCTAGGGGTAACATTAAGGTGTTAGTTACAATGCTATGGTGAGGAATGCGTGGGTGGCTCAGTGGTTTAGCGCCTGCCTTCCGCCCCGGGCATGATCCTGGAGTCCCCGGATGAGTCCCACATCAGGCTCCCTGCATGGAGCCTACTTCCTCCCTCCGCCTGTGTCTCTGCCTCTCACTCTCTCTGTGTCTCTCATGAATAAATAAATAAAATCTTAAAAAAACAAAACAAAACAAAACAAAACAATGCTATGGTGATATTAGCAACGATGGTTATTGATGTGGGAAACAATGGCAGAAGAGAAATTATTAAATTTCCTTACTACTTACAGCCCATCGACAAGTCCTTGAAACAGTTACATTCCTCTAGGGACTCAACTGCCTCATGTTAATACTTTGCTAAGGGCAAAAGGCAATCTTAGCCTAATCCCCAGGATCCTGTAAGTCTACTTTAATATATAAAAATTCCTTTAGAAATTTCCTTTATCTCTAACATCCCCAAGATACATGTTGGCAATCACCTCCCAAGCATATAGCCCACTGATACACATCTGAAGAGTCTCCTGCCTAAGGTTTTATTAGGCGGTAATAAATGACCTTTTTCTAACAATAGCTAGCCCCCTCAAGGTCCTGGGAACCTTGCTTCCAAAATTCCTTAGAGACTTACACTATCATACCTGACCCCCTCCCAACTTGAGAGTATAGAGTAGGTCACTCCTCATAACCCCAGGGCAGTTCTTTCTGCCCACAGGTCCTGTCCCTATGCTTTAATAAAATGACCTTTTGCACCAAAGACATCTCAATTCTTTCTTGCCGGTCAGATTCGAAACTTAACGCCTTTTCCTACATCTTATAATAATAAGTCACCTTCTTGGGCATCTACCTAGATCTCAGCTTCTACATTCTCTGGGAACTTGCTCATATACAGAAGGACAGGTCCCCACCATCAGGTATATTCAATGTGACACAACACCTTTCTGGCCATCGCTCAGTGCCAACCTTAAAACCAGCTAGAGGGATCCCTGCCCTTCAAAGGGGGCTCCAATATCAAAATCGCCCCCAAAGTCATTTATTAAAGACCATACAGACATCTCAGTTCGATACAGTGTAAGCTGTAATCCTCTACATCTGCTATCATACCTAACATCATTCAGCCCCAGGGAAACAAATGCTTCTCCACACCTCTTGCTCTCTGTCCTTGAAACAAAAGATCACTGCATCCAAATACCATGAAGCTTTGCACAGCTGCTGGCATCACAAACAGCCACGGTTCCAGGCTGTGGAGTTCGGAGTGGTAAGGGACCTTAGGTAAGACAAATGAGAATTTGTCTCTCTTGTCAAATTCTTCCTCTCTGAGAGCAGGAATGCTGTAGCGAGAACATACTATCCCCCAGCAAATGCTGAACATCATTTTCTTGCTCCACTTCAAGAGTTTCAAACAAGTAGATGATTTTTGCAGTAGTAACATATGACAGCAGAGGAACATTTCTGCGATGTTAAACAATGTAGTTTACTCTTACATTTGGTTTTTTGTTGTTGTTCTTTTAAGTAAACTCTACAGGGGCTTGAACTCCCAACACTGAGATCAAGAGTCAAATGCCCTAATGACTGAGCCAGGCAGGGCCCCTGAAATTTTTCATTATAAGAACATACTTGGTCATTTTGCTCCAATCAAGGAAAGAAAAAAAAAATAGATTTCATGGCATTAAGATGGAACAATTTGTGAATTATTCACATCTTTATTTTCTTACCCATCCAGTACAGCTGGCCCTTGACCAGAATACCCACAAATATGTTCAATAACAATTACATTCAGTCATGTTTGATATTTTCATGACTTTGTGTAAAAAAAAAAAAAATCAAAACATTTTTCAACGTGTCATTAAGGACCGTGTATCTGTCAGTATTTGCAGGAGGATAGATTTCTCGGGGCTGCACTGCTCGGGAACCCCGGTTCCTTGCCCACGTGCTCGCTACCGTGCTGGGTGGGGACCGGATGGCTTTTGTCCCTGGTCCTGGATCTGGAGGCGCCTGGCTGAGCACAGCGGTGGAAGGTGAGGACGGAGGTGACGCAGGTGCGGAGGAGGAGGCGGGCACCAGGTGTCGGTGGCGAGCGCCCAGCCGGGCTGCCCTGGGCCACCCCCCCCCCCCGCCCCCAGGAAGCCTCCGGGCTCCTCCTCCAGGCGGGCGGCGCAGGGGCGCAGGGGCGCAGGGGCGCAGGCGCGCGCGGGACCGAGGCCGGCGTGCAGCTGGGGTGGGGTGCGGTGGCCCGGAGCCCCCGGGGCGGCCCGGCTCCCCGGCCGCGGCTGCGTGGCCCCCGCTGAGTGCCCCCCCCCGCCTGGGCGGCTCCCCCCCCCCCGCCCGCGTCCGCGGGGGCTGCGCGGGAAGCAGGTGGCGGGCGAGCGGGGCGCGGGGTCGGGGTCGGGTCGGGTCGGGTCGGCTTCCTCATCCTGCCGCGGGCCGTCCGCGCTGCGAGAGCCGAGGCCGATCCCCCACTCGCTCGCTTCGCCGGCGGCGCGGAGGAGCTCCGCCAACAGCGCCGCAGACACCTTCCTCTCCGCGCCCCCGGTGGGTGCGGGGCGCCGGCTCTGCCCAGAGGCCGCACCCCTCACCGGGGGAGAGCGGGAGCCAGGCTATTGTTGTGGCTGAGATTCTTTCCTAAACGGAAGGCCCCGAATTACGGGATAGCTGCTCTAATCTCTGTGGGGGTGCACAGGGCGGGCGGAGGGGCCCCACCGACGCCAGCGTGAGCCCCTCCTCCTGGCTGAGCCAGACCCCACCTGGAGCCCCATCTCCCCAGTGAGCTCCCTTTTCTCAGGACCCCCATCACCTCTTTCATCTCACAGATCCCCTCCCTTCTTTGTACCCTGTCTTCCCTCTCGGCTCTGCTGAGCCTCTTCCTCCCTCCCTCTTCCTTTCCTTCTCACTCTCTGTCTCTTTCTGTCTCCCCGCCCCCCCCCCGCCCCCCACCCCCCCAGCCCCTTCCTTCTCTAGCCTCAAGGTCCTGGAAACCTTGCTTCCAAAATTCCTTAGAGACTTACATTATCCCTGATCCCCTCCCAACTTGAGAGTCCCTCCCTGACCCCTCAGGGAGGCTCTGGCTCCTGCTGACTTTAGGCCTGTAGCTCTCACCATCTCTCCCCCAACACCCCCACCTCCCATCCCAACCAGGCCAGAAATCCCTTCCAGGGGCACAGAGAAACCCACTCTTTGACATTGCTTCCTCCTGCCCCACCCCCTTTCTCTGGCAGAACCAACGTCCTCCCCTGTCCCCTGCTTTGATGGCCTCTGTCACAGAAGCACTGCCCTGGCTGGAGTTGGGATGAGTCTATTACGCCTCTGCCCGAGCCCCCCACCCCAACCCCTAAGCAGGCTGAGCTTCCTGAGAGCAGAAACCATGTCTGACCTATTTGCTGACCTCACAGCACAGAGCATGTTCAGAATGATTTGTCGGAGACAGAGAAAGGATTTAGGTCGGAGGCATCAGCAAGGTGTCGATGCAGGGCAAGGGGTAAAACGCAGATTCATCTAACATTTATGAGCCCCTTAAGGCACCAGGGACCTTTCAGTTGCCACAGCCATTACTTCTTCATGCCACTCAGGAGCTGGGTCTTGTCGTTCCCATTTTACACAGAAGGAATCTCAGAGAGGTTAAGTTCTTGCTCAGGCCACACAGCCAGTGAGTGGTTTCACCAGGGTTAGCATCAAAGCAGGGCTGAGGTGTGGGTGGTGTGGTGAGAGGGCTGTAGCTGGTGGCTAAGGGAGGTAGGTACCACTGTGGGTCTGGGGTCTGTGGCTAGATGTCCAGGCCCCCCCTGAGCCATCTCTTTATTCCCGACACTGACCAGAGCTCCTCCCTCAGCCTTCCCTGACTATCTCCTCCGGAAGGAACCAGTTCTGACTCAGGCTTATTCCAATCGATCATCAAGGTGATCCGGGAATGAGCTTGGACATAGGAAGGAAACACCTCTCGGGTTTGGCCTCCCACTGGCCCGAGGTCCTTGATCTAGCACCAGAAGGAGCCACTTTAAGGATCTCCCTAGGGATCCAGGACCAGAAAGACAGATGATCTGTTCACAGAAAGAGTGCCCAAGACACCCTGCAGGGCAGACAGCACCCTCATGATCTCCCTGCTCCCACTGACTCTTTCAAGGCTCTTTCACCCAGAAAGCCAATCCAGTCTGACCTCTCCTCTAAGAGCCTACTCTGGTCGGTTGATAGGATAGAGGGTCTGTGTCCATTGGCTTCCTGGGACAGGGAACTGTCACCCCTCAGACTGGGAGCTCCTGAGAGCAAGGCTCCTTGACCACCTCCCACCTTGGACTCCTGAAGGCAGAGCTTCTGTCTCCTGTCTCCCCTCTCTGACTGGGCACTCCAAGGTCTGGAGCTGGTCTCCAGCAACCCCCCCATGGAGTGTTCCTGCAAAGAGGTGGTGTCATTTCCAGTCCTCAGATCAGGGGCTCCCCCAGGATGGCACCTGAGTTCCACTCTGAGTCTCCTTTTTCTGTAGCTCAGCATCTGTCTTGGTCCCTAGAAAAGAGTTGAGAAGCCCACCCCCCACCTCCCACCCTCATTCCGCTTGCCCTTCCACCCAACCCGGATACTCCTTTAAGACCAAAGCGATGGGGGTTGTATCAAGTCAGACACAACAGCCCCATCCTCCCCCTCCTTCACAGGCCAGGTTTCCTGCCATTGACAGCATCCCAGCTGGGCCCTGCCCTGCCTCCATGCTTAACCCCTTCATGACCAGATCTCAGTGCTAGGGGCCTGTACCCCAACCTGTGTCTGTAAAATTAGAATAAAAGCACCCCTTTCACTGGGTTGTTGTAGTTAATCACAGAACAGTGCCTAGCATATATTAATCCCCCAATAAAAGTTAGCTATTAGTCTCATTATGTGAGCTTGGATGGGTCATTTCACACCTCCGAGCCTCAATATTCTCAGCTGTTAAGTGGGGAAATAAAACCCATTACTCCCCAAAGATTGTCTTAGGGATGAATTGTGATCATGTAGATGAAAGTATTTTGCAAAGAGCCATAACCGTACAATATGGAACTATCATGGACCCAGAAAAAGAACCCAAAACAAAACAAAAAAACAAAAAACCTTCCCTTAACTAGGTGGGAAAAAAAACCTCTTACTACAAATGGGCCTCCTGTTTTTTTCAGATTCATTATCTTGCTTGACAGGCAGAGCGGGCAGTGTAAAGAGTGGTTTTGGAACTGGATTTTGGCAAGATCCCATTTCTTCATCCATCAAGTGGAGTGGTCACCCCTCCTAGGTCCCCCTCTAGAATTCTTGGGAGAGACAAGGGAGATCCAAGAGCACGGGTGCAAATGTGCTTTGCAAACATTACAAGTTCTACAAGGGAGGGGAAAAGGTTTGTGGGAAGTGGCCAGCTAGAGGGAGGCAGGGGCCCCTTGGCAAGGGTGTTGATTTTTGAGCTCTGGGTGCTGCAGTTTACTAGGCAGAGGGGAGGTGATCTCCTGGCACTAGCACTTTGGGGACATGGCTCCCCCTTGAGACAAGAGAAGTCCCCAATGGGGCAAAGGAGAAAGGAGGCCAAAGGCCCTGGAATCATCCATTCATAACCCTCTTCCCATCCAATTCCATTGGCCATGGGGAAGACTTGGGCAGAGGCACCTCAAATAGGCTCCGAGGTGACTGTCATGCCAAGACTTGCTAGGACTGGCTCACCTTGCACATCCGCAGCACCAGTGCCCTCACCCTTCAGCTGCAGATTCCTGGCCTCACCTCTAGGGAGAGCGGGCCTGCCACCATCCACACACCCCAACTAGGACAGGCCTAAACCTGCTACAGAGGAAAATAAGCACAGTCAGCTAGAACCCTGCTCTGCCTTTGCATTTTAACCCACAGGTTCTTCCGAAGCCTAGCAGAGGAGGCTGACCCCCCCCCCTCCCCCCCCCATGAATAGCATATCCCTACCCTAGGCCTCTGGAGGAAGCTAGGGAGTCAGGAGACCTTGTCTGGGTCCTGGCTGTACCCCAAGCTCACTGCACCTTCATGCAGATCGCATAACCTGTCAGGGCCTGTGTGATCATCTGTATAAAATAATGAAAGAAGCTGGACATGGTCCAAAGGTCCTCTCCAGCACTGAGACTGTGACCAGGAAGGAGTTAACTAGAGACTGGGCTCTGGGTCAGGAAGGCGAGGGTTAATCTGGGGGGGTGGGGGTGGAGGCTCTCTCTCCTTTTCCTGTGGAGAGTGAGGTTTGGCTGCCACCAAAGTTACTTCCAGTCCCTGCTGTCCCTTCTGTCCTTGTCTGATCCTGCCCAGGGACCCCTACATTCAGCCTCCATACCCAGAGGTGAGTGTGTCCTGAACCCAGGGCTGGGATGGGAAGGCACTGGGGGACCCAAGGGCAGGGAGGCTGGAGCCAAGCCGGTGAGCAAGTTCCCAGCCCACGTCCAGAGCTGAAGCCATGGGCAAAGTTCAGACCACTAACCACAGGACTGGGAGGAGGTGGGCGAAGGGACAGAGGGCACAAGGATGTCTGCCAGGCTTCTAGGGTGGAACGTCCGTGGTGAGCATCAGGGCCAACCCAGGAGGCAGGGAAGAGACAGTGGACACAGACTATTTTGGTCCTTGTGTTTAGGAACTTTTTATAGCCTTGCTGCTCAGGGCTGGGAAGAGGAGAGAGCGCTGGGAGGATACCCATAAGGTCAGACAAGCACAGTGCCCTCCCGAGACCTTGGAATCTGACCCATTGCCTGGTAGAGTTCTTGAGAGCACTGCCAGGCTCTCCTTGCTGCCTGGGTTCCCAGTTACCAACTACCTATATGGACTGACTTACTAGACACTAGATAGGGGTTTGTGAGAGAGAGAGACAGAGCAAGGACAGGTCTGGGCGGTGGGGGGGGCTCCCCCCAACCCTGCAAGTTCTGTTCTTTTGTTGCCTGCCTGACTGGAGGTCCCTTCAGCTCTCAGAACTTCTGTGCCCCTTTCAGCTGAATGGAGGATTCGGGAAGGAGGGAGCCCGGGGTGGTATGGGGTGTGCTGAGCTGTGTGGGTGGCCCATTCTGTTACTGCCAACAGAACTGTCAGCTCTTGATTTACAGCCCCTCCTGGTCCCCTTCCCCAGTGACAGAGGGGAGGTGGCGGACAAGGGTCACAGGGTCTCAGGATGAGAAGAAGGCAGGGACCCTAAGGGCAGATTTCTGGGAGCCAGTTATTGGGAAGAATTCGTGGAAGCAACTTTTTAGTGAGGCAAAGGGCCCATGTCTAATGGCAATAGCTTGGTTTTATAGCAGCAAGAATAGAAGCAAAACATAAGAGGGAAGTTCTGATCGGCTATGAGAGAAGCCATCTGAACTAGTTCTGCACTGCAAGGCTAGAGACCTGGGTTTCAACCCATCTCTAACTCTCAGACCTGAGCAAGCCCCTTCCTCTCTACCAATTTCCTTTTCTGTAAATGGAAATGCAGAGGTAGGCGAGGTGGTGTTTACAGGTAGGCATTGAGGAATTCCCTTGGCAGGGGTACAGAGGTGGCAAGTAGCTGACTGACATGACCTGGTGGCCACCTCTCTTTCTTCCCCCTTGGCCCTGCTGGGACTGGGCAGGGCAGTTGGCTGCAATTACTGGAGGCTCCTACCCTGTGGTTATATCCCTGACCTCGGTGCTTGGGGGCGGGAAGGGTGGGCCCTGCTGGAGCCAGCCTGTGGCTGGGGAGCCTTCTTGTCTTGGACTCAAAGTTGCTGGGTTGGGAAGAGGTATTTTTTCCGGTTGAGGCCACTTTCGGGAACTGAACTGGGACCAGCCCCATTTCCTTTTCCAAGTGTCCCACTTGCTGATACTTGCTTGGCATGGCTCTCTGGCCAGATTGGGGCACCCTCAAAGGGGCATGTTTCTGGGTGACCAGGGCGCCCCTGCTCAATGTCTTTGAGGGATAGAGGAGGGGGGAAGGGGTAGCCTGAACCTCTGCCCCTTAGGCACGGTCTGGCCCTTTTAGTTGGGGGAGGGGTGGCTGACTGATCCTATTCCCAGGAATGCCTGCAGGAGAGATGCAGGGACATCTATTCTCTCCCTGACTGACTGTCCCTCTTTCCCTGTAGGACACCCCCCGCCCCCCAGCCAACTGCTCTTGGCTCCTCAAGTAGCTGCCTACATCCAGTGGCTTATGGGGTACTATCCTGCCCAGCTCTGCTAAGATGATCCTGGCCTCTCCCTCCACCCCATCCAGGGGACGGACCCCCAGCGCGGTGGAGAGGCTGGAGGCCGACAAAGCCAAGTATGTCAAGACACACCAGGTGATAGCACGCCGCCAGGAGCCAGCTCTGCGTGGGGGTCCCGGACCGCTCACCCCGCACGCCTGCAATGAGCTGGGCCCCCCTGCATCGCCCAGGACGCCCAGACCCGCCCGCCGGAGCAGCGGCAGGCGGCTGCCCAGGCCTGACTCCCTCATCTTCTACCGCCAGAAGCGGGACTGCAAGGCTTCGGTGAACAAAGAGAACGCCAAGGGCCAGGGGCTGGTGCGGCGCCTCTTCCTGGGCGCCCCCCGAGACGCCCCCTCGAGTAGTCCGGGCCCAACGGAGCGACCAGCGGCTCCTGGGGTTTGGGCAGCGCCCCAAGATGCCCCGGAAGCGGCAGGAAAGCGGGCGCTGTGCCCCACATGCTCACTGCCGCTGTCGGAGAAGGAGCGCTTCTTCAATTACTGCGGCCTGGAGCGCGCGCTGGTGGAGGTGCTGGGCGCTGAGCGCTTCTCTCCGCAGAGCTGGGGCGCGGACGCCAGCCCCCAACCCGGAGCGTCGCCGCCGCCCGGCTCTGGGGACACCAGCGACTGGACGTCCAGCGATGGCGACACGGATCGCCCGGACGGTGCTGACCGCGGCGGCGGCGGCGGCGGCGGCTCAGAGGCGGCGGGCTCGGCGCGGGACGGGCGCCCCCCGGTGTCCGTGGTGGAGCGCAACGCGCGCGTCATCCAGTGGTTGTACGGCTGCCAGCGCGCCCGCGGCCCGCCGCGCGAGTCGGAGGTGTGACTGCCGCCGCTGCGGCCCGAGCGCGCTCCGGGGAGTCCCGGACCCCAGGAGGGTGAAGGGGTGGGCGCAGGGCTGGTCCCGGGCACGGGCAGGGACGCTCCGCCTCCGACGCGCCGGGTGCCTCTAGGGAGCCCTTCCCTCCGGGTTCTTGGTCTCTCCCTGTGAACCTTGGGAGGATGGGACAAATCATTCCGAAGGCCCTTCCCAGAGTAGACGACGGAGGGGGAGGGGGCAGCTACGTGGCTCCTGTGGAGGCCGGGTCTGGGGAGAGAAGCCTGGAGTGGGGGATCCGAGAATCTACTGAATAAAGGCAAAACGTTCATTAAAGGAGTCGTGATGCTGGATTAGAGAGCAGGTATGGAGGAAAGGAGGGCCGGGTTTGCGGGGTTACACCCGGGGGTTTTGGAGTGTGGGTTCCAGGCTCACTGTGTGACCCTGGGGAAGCACTTAACCTCCTCGAAGCACAGCTGCACCCCTCGATGATCAGGGTATTTTTGAAACGGTCTTAAAGCACCTTGCAAAGTGCCCCCCTGCATTATAGAAAGTGTTCGATAAACGACAGCCGCTAAGACCACTACTGATTAGTACTCTTGTGATCATCTCCTCCACCGACCCCAGGTCTCCCAACCAGATCCAGGAGCCAGGAATACCGCCTGTGAAGAGTTTTGGGGAGGGGTCTGTTCCAGAAATCTGGGGTCCCCTACCCGAAAAGGGGCCCCATTCCTGGAGATGTGCAGCCTCCTTTTGGTTACTAGCTATGGATGGGCTGAGAAAGGAATAATTCAAAATTGAAGGGACCCGTTCAAAGCAGGATTTTGCTAACCTGCAGCCTCACATCTGGCCACTATCTTCCTTTCCCTCAGAGACACACCAGGTCCTTTGTTTGCTTCATGCGACCACACCTTCAAGTCCCTGCTTAGGGTTCCCCTCTTTGCCTGGGCTACCTTCCCCTTTCTTTCCACTCAATCTTTCCAAGATTACATTTATTCATTCTCCCTCAGAAATTCCTGAATTCCCCGGTCGGCTTCATCTCTTCTGAGCTCCCAAGTGCAGCCTTATTTTTGTGACTCAACTTGCTACCTGTGTGGGACCCGCTGGTCTTCCCCTTGTACAGGGATGGTGCACATAGCAGGGCCACAGGCTATTTGTCGAATTAAAGAGGCTGAACAGGGCAATGAAGCCTGTCCTCTGGGGCCCCCCAGTTTCCTGGAAAGTTGCGCCCTAAATCGGACTAAATCTATCCTTACACCAGGACTGTCTGGTCATTTTTCCCTTGTAGGTTTGTGGGACAAGGGAGGGGGAAGACCCTTTGAGCTAGACCCGGCCTTGAGGTTGCCCACCCAAAAGCAGTCATCCCCGCTGTCCGGACAAAGACACGCGGTCACACGGGGGGTCGGGTCAGGGTTTTTATGGGCGCGGGGGAAGGAAGGAGCGGGTGCCCTGGTGGGCCGCAGGCTAGTCGCCCTTGGACGCGGCCTTCACCCTCATCTCGGCCAGTTTGTGGGTGAGGAAGCCCCACTTGAAGCCGGCCACGGTGTCGGCCTCCCCCGGCTCGGGGCGCTCGGCAGCCTCCTCCGCGGCCTCGTCCCCCGCTTCGGGGTCCGGCTCCGGGTTGGGTTCGGCGCCGCGCAGTATGGACGCCGCCGCCGCCTGCTGCTGCTGCCACCTGCTGGCGAACGCGTCCCAGAGCCCCGGCCCGCGCGGCTCCGCCTCCGTCGCGGTCACCGCCTGCGAGGGGGACTGCGCCGCCAGCGGGCTGCGGGAGAAGGACGAGCGTCACCGGCCCAGAGGCCCGGGGAGAGGACGAAGAGGGGGATGCGGGGCGCAGGCGCTAGGAGTGGGGCAGGCCGAGCCAGGCGGAGGTCTGGTGACCTGGGGCGCAGGGTGACTGCAGGCCAGGGGAGGAGCTCAGAGGCACAGGGAAAGGGGGCTAGGGTGGGACAGGGTCAGGGGGTGAGGTGAGGGGTCTGGGAAGAGGGAGGCGACACCGGGATTCCCCCGGGAGAGAGTTTAGCAAAGACTCGGGGAGAGCGCGCGGCCTCCGCGAAGCGCGAGGTGCCAGGTGTGGAGAGCGGCGCGGGGAGCCCGGGAGAGGGGCGGGGCCCAGCGGCGCTTGGGGCGGGGTCAGACTCCCGGAGCAGGGTGTCGGGGAAGCCAAGGTTGCGGCCCCGGGGAAAGAGGCAGGGCGGGGGCGGGGATGAGGGTCTGTGATGGAGGGAAAGGAGGACTAGGAAAATGAGGGGACGCTAGAAAAAACCACGGGTGGAGCGACCCAAGGAAATGAGAAAGGCTTAGATCAGGGCTTAGTGGGGAGGGGCGGGGGGTGGGTGGCAGGGAGTGTGGGGGGAAGGGTAGTCAAGGATTGGTGAGGAGTCTTGAGGTGGGAGCCTCAGATCTGAGGAAGAGTCCTTGGAGCCCTGGGAGGGTCAGGCAGTGACTGCCAGGAGGGAGAAAGGAAACCTTGCGAATGGAGAGATGGGTGGGTCTGGGGGACCCCCGGGAGGAAGGAATAGGGGAGTGTCAAAGAAAGGGGGCGTTGCTGGGCTGGAGGGAAGGCCGGAATAGAGCTAGGAGAGAGGAGCTGCCTGGGGTCCCAACCCCTAACCCCTCAGCTTCAAAGCCTTTCTGATTCAGTGGTTCCTAAATTAGTGTGCCTCGGGTCCTCAGGAGCATGCTGCAAGTATAGATCCCAGCTTCAGGCCATATCCGCTGAATCAGAATCTTTGAAGGAGGGTCTGGCACAAACTCCCTAGGAGGATGAGGGTTTAGACCGGTATCGGGAATCACTGATCTGGGCCACCCTCTGTTCCAAACATCTAAAGTTTCACTTTTCTGTTCCCTGACTGTAGGGAGATGGCCTCTCCCATGTGGATGGAGAGAGAGAGCACCTAAAATACCTTCTAGCACCTCAATCCCAACAGCCCTTTAAGTCCTCCTGAGATCTAACCTAATCTCCAGATATGTTGATTTGGCCTCTTTCCTGCTGAGAGAAACTGAAACAGCCAGGGGCTGGCCCTTCCCCTCCCTCCTTGATGAGAAAGATACACAAATAGACCAGAAAGAAAGGACATGGGAGAAGGGGGACCCCAGGCCCATCCCAGCCCCCACCAACACACACATACTGGTCAGCACAGGGCTCCGGTGGCAGCAGCTTGTCCTCATCTTCTTTGTTAAACAGAGATGACACTGTCAGCCAACCTTTCACCCCAACCCCCTGAACCTGGGAGGAAGGGGCTGGGAATCAGGGAGGGGTCACAGCACCACCTCCCAGGATTCCACAGTAGCCTCTACCGGGTTCCCCCCACCCCCAGGAGTTGGGGTGAAGAAGGAAGAACTCACCCGGCGGGCCAGCTGTGACATGGGATGGCAAGCCTCTTCCGCAGGTCTTGCTGGCTCAGATTCCACTAATGCTGGGTTCCCTCGCTGGGACACAAGACCCCCTCCCTAGCATGAGAAAGGCTCCAGACGAACAGGACCTCCCTCCCCCACTGCTAGCCTGGTATGCACACCCTGGCACCCCAAATCCTCACACCTAAACACCCATCTAGTCCCTTCACACCATCCATCCATCCATATAGGTTATACCTCTACACAAAGCTCCCAATCACATACCTTACCTGTATAGTTAATCCCTGCAGACACCCTTGAGCACACATACCTGCCCTCCCACAGACATATCCACACACACCCAAAAATGTGTGGACAAGGGTATGCATGCTGATGTGGACACACACCCGTACTGCGCATGCCTCCACACGGCTATACCTCTTCACCTGTACGTAGATGTACATGCTGTGAAGCACCTACATAAGGACACATACACAGTTATACCATTCATACCTGTGAACTTATACGAATGCAGACATCTGTGCCAAGGCCCACCTGCAGCACACTAAACCTCTCCATCCATCCACAGACACGAAGACAGACATGTACACACACACGCTATACAAACCTGAGACCTGCAAATGCTTTCACAGAGGGATTCAGGAAGAGACTTACACACACCCAGAAATACTTCTATCTGGTTCACACCTACACATACAACTTCATGAGGTATTTTACATGGATTCCAATCCTACTACTGACCCACAGATACTTCTACACAAGCCCCTCCTTGGACACCATGCCGTCTAGACATAAACTTATTTACAAACATACACACACACCCTTCAGAAATATTTCCCGTCCCTGTGATATCTGTTTGCAGAACTGCCACTTATCACAGCCTCTAGATGCAAGATTGTTCCCAGTTTCAGAGCTTTTTTGATCTTTAATGTTAGGATAAACATGATCCAAGTCTGGCTCTAATCTGATGCTGCGACAGTGACCTATGTGCAAGCACCACTTTTCCTATTTCCAGCACCATAGAGCTCACTCCCTCTTAAGGCAAGCCATCCCAGTTCTGCAGCCCTGCTCATTAGAAAGTTGTGTCAAGCTGCATATACCCTGTGTGGCTACTGCCCTTTGGTCCTGGAAGGATATCTTCCATGTGGTCGCCATTGAGATCTTTGGAGACAATAGCCATTCTTCTGGGGGCCCCCAAATCTTCTTCCTCAGTTTTCTTAAATGCCCTGGCTTTCTGTACTGTGCCATTTGTCATCTCTGAATGTGCCAACTGCTTCTGCACAAATATGCCCCCACCCCAAGCCTGTCCCTTGCCCTTCATTGTACCTTTCACTCCTGCTGCCCCTCTGCCATGACCCACCCAGCAAACATGGATGGTACCCACCTCCTCTGCCAGGTCCTCCTCAGATTCCCCACTTAGGGTCTGTAACACTTTGGACTTGTAGGTTTTCCAGAATGCCTGGTTCATGGCTGCAGGGGAAACCGACCTGGCACCCAAGCTCAAGAAGGCAATTGACTCAGTGGGCACCCAGTGGGTCTGGCTCCAGGAACTTGGTGAGGCCGAGAGCCTGTCCCAGGGATCAGGTGACTTCATTAAAGATGCACCAGGCTCCCCAGCTGGCACAGTGCCCAGCAGGTGAACCTGATCCAGAGGAGTCTGGGGTGGGGGTGGGACAGAACTGGCTTCTGTGGCCTCAGCCCCTTGTCTTGACCCATATTGGCCAAGAATAATGAAGACATCTCTATGGAGTCCTCCTTCCTAGCCCTAGGGGTACTTGAATTTGATCTCTTGGAATGGCTCCAGAAAAATCTTTCAGCCACAAAGTCCATTTATAAAGTCCTTGGGCCCAAGACCCACACTGGACTGGTGCCTCTGGGACTGTAGCCATACCAGTTGTGCCTTCATGGGGGCCTGCCCTATATCCCTACTTAGCTGTGAACTGGGTTGAGGAGGTCCCAAGGCCCCCAGTTGGCACCCTGAGCTTACATTTCACTGCTTTGTCTGGTCTGGAAACTGATTCCTGTCCCCAGGGATGCACGTGCATGTCTCCCTGTTTCCTGGCAACAGGTTCCAAAGAGCTGGAGTCCCTGAATTATTGCTGAGCTCCTCTGGTCAGCCAGGAAGGCACCAGGCTCCGATGAATGGGGAGAGGCTCTCCGGCCCTCTCCCCGCCCTGATCACACACAGCCCCTAGGCTGGCTCTCTGCCTTGGCTGCTAGCCCATGCCTGGGAGTCCAGGGCTCAGAAAAGGGGGCAAAGGGGGGGAGTCCTTCCGTGAGCACCTCCTCGGGGAGAAGCTGACCCCCGGTCAGTCTGAGGGGGTGCCTGAGCACTGCGCTTCCTGAGGAGGAACACGGCTTGCTCACGGATTTGGACGCGGGCGGACGAAGGATGGAGACGCAAGGGAGTAAGGGCGAGGTGGTGAGAAGGCCTTCGTCGGGATCTGGAGGGATCTCCCGAATCCTGTGGGGGCCGGCGCACGGACTCACTCTCACTCATTAATTCATTTATTCACATCACGGACATTTTTCAGTGCCTCCGGAGATGCTCAAGGCATTTTCCCTCTTCCCACTGACCGCGGAATCCAAGATCTGGGAACCAGCAAGGGGAGACGGTGCCAGGGGATGGCGCAGAGGCAGGCTGGGCCCGGCGGGACGCGAGGGCGGGGGCCGGAAGCCCGGGGCGCGCTGCACCCGCTACCCCGCGACAGCCTCGCCCAGGCGCAGGACGCTGCCCTGGGCCCCGCCCGGCCTCCGTCACTGACGTCGACCGCCGCCCGCGGGCGCTCGGGCTGCGAAGCGCGATGACGTCATCCGGGGCGGTCCGGAGGAGCCCGCGCCGCCCCCGGGCGTCACGTGACGTCACCCAGCAATCCGGAAGCGCCCGCACGTGTGCTCCGCTGCCCGCTCTGAGCCCCCCGGGCCCGTTGTCCCTGGCCATGGGTCGCGCCCGGCGGACAGGTGCGCACCGAGCCCGCTCCCTCGCCCGCCAGATGAAGGCGAAGCGGCGGCGGCCCGACCTCGATGAGATTCACCGCGAGCTGCGGCCCCAGGTCCCCGCGCGGTCTCGGCCGGACCCAGCGTCTGAGCCCGACCCCGACCTGCCGGGGGGCGGCCTGCATCGCTGTCTGGCCTGCGCGTGAGTCCCGGCCGGGCCTGGCCCGGGGAGGAGAAGGGTAGGCGGGACGGGACGGGGGCGTGGGGTCCGGCCCGCGGGACGCGCGGGGTCTCCTCTCGTGGGACCCGTGGGTGGGCTGGCCTCCCATCCGTTCAGGCGCGCAGCCTGGCGTCGGGAAGAGCTCGGTTCAGGGAGGTAGGCGTTACCTGAGAGGCTTCAGCTCACTCTTCTCCTTACCGGCCTCCCATCGCTGCAGGAGGTACTTCATTGATTCCGCCACCCTGAAGACCCACTTCCGATCCAAAGACCACAAGAAAAGGTATGGAGTAAGGAGAGGATTGATGGGTGAGTGCTGGGCACACAGGGCTTGCATCTGGTCAGCTCCCAACTGTCATTCTTCTTTCTCCCAGGCTAAAGCAGCTGAGCGTGGAGCCCTACAGTCAGGAGGAGGCGGAAAGGGCAGCGGGTATGGGCTCTTATGTGACACCCCAGCGACTGGCAGTGCCCATGGAAGTATCCACTGAGGTCCCTGAGATGGTCACAACTCCCTGCATGACCTGAGGCTGCAAAGTGCGGGAGCTGCCCATGGACAGCACTGCAAGGGCTAGGCTGAGAGGGACTGTGCCGGCCTCTTTGGGCCCTGGGTTTGGGGAGTGGATGGCCTCTCCTGGGTACTCTCACCCCCAATAAAGGAACTGGATAGAGAAGACTTGCCTCTGACTGTAATCTCCAGGCCACTCCCCCAGACTCCTGGGCTGTGGGGTTTCTCTGTTACTCTTGTTTACAGGACCTAGGGTGTCTGTTCCCCACTTGGTCCAGCTTTTCCCTACAGCCTTGCCTTCCCTCAGGGGTCCTGGGCATCTGAGCTGGAGCCTCCAGAGGGAGCCCAAGTCAGTAAAGGAGAGAGGGAGGGTCTGGTTAATGCTGTCCTCTTCCCCATGAGAGCAGGAACTGACCCTCAGAAAAGAAGTGTGTTCCCAAGATTGCAGCCCCTGCTGAGTCACCTCCCCCAGGACCCAGGTGGGAGGCCACCTACTTTATCATCAGGCCTGTGGCGGCCGCCGCTGCCCCACCATCTTCCAGACAGCATAGCAGGAGCCACCCAGTCCAAGGACAGCCAGCAGTGTAGCCACAATCCCAGCCAGTGGACTGCGGGGCTCTGCTTTCAGCTCCCCAGCTATCTGCATCTGAAGGTACACAGAGGGTCCATCTGAGGGATCAGTTGGAGACTTCTCGGAAGGTAGTGGGTAGGAAGGAACTGGAAGGTACAGTTGGGTGAAGAAGGTACGGATGCCACTGCTGCCCCAGGGAGATTCCACCCCAATCCCTCTCGCTTCACTGCCCATCTGGGCCCTGGCTGCTCAGGCGGCAGGAAACGTGACCGCCTGGCTTCTGGGGGTGTCAGCCCAGCGATGGTAGGGGAAAGTAGGGGGTCGGTGCCAGAAGCCATCGGTGAGAGGTACTTACCTGTAGTACACGGAAGTAGCCAGGGGTCAGGCGTCGAAATCTCATGGTGGATGCCTCTAGTCTCCCTGGCGGCCTGTGGGATGGAAGCAGGAATGAGGATAGCGGTGTTCATGATACCAAGGAGCAGAAATCCAGGCATAGAGGTTTCCGACTTCTCATGTACATGAGAGCCATGCCTCAGAGGATGCTCACCAGCGTCTGCCCTCCCAGGTCTGGCAGGGGGCGGGGCAGATGGACCTTTAAATCTGGTCCCTTCCCCCTCCTGCCCGTCCTGCCAGCCTCAGGAGCAGCTGTCAAGAGAGATCAGCATCAGGCCTGAGCAGCACCTCCCCCACTCACCACGGAGGGCAGGCTGGGTAAGCAGGAGAGGCCTTGCATGATAGCACTTGGGAGTCTTAGACCTGGACAGGTACGGGAGACCCAACCAGAGTTGGGTCCTGGCTCTATCCGTACCCCTCAGATGATTGGATATCACCAGTCAGCCCTCAGCAAAAGAGGGGCAGGGTGTCTTATTAACCCGCCTCTCCCCGCAGACATTGGTAATCCTTTTCACTTGGTTTCTGTTAGATCAAGGGCCCCTACCTTCGGGGAGGGCATATATCGCTTCTTTTTCCAAGATGAAGTTCCCGCAGGGACTTTCCTATTCTTGGCTTGGGGACAGTAATAAAAGGAGTTTAGTATATACTGATTAAGAAAGCTGTCCACGGCATGCTAAAATACAGTAGCTGACTGTGCTAGGCAGTATTCTAAGCAGTAAATGTGTATTATTTCATTTGGTATTGACTATCTCATAAAATGAAAAAAAAAATTTAAAAAGCACATTTTCAGAGTAGCATGTAAAGTATCTGCCCGTGTAGAGAATAGAAACTGGTCCCCACTCCAGAATGGAATAGAGATATAATGACCTGCTGTTAACCTTTGAATGTTTTACAATAAACGTGCAGAAGTAACTTTTATAAACTCAGACAACTATATTTACTTTTTTAAAGATTTTATTTATTCATGAGAGACAGAGAAAGAGAGAGAGAGAAGCACAGGCAGAGGGAGAAGCAGGCTCCATGCAGGGAGCCTGACATGGGACTCGATCCCGGGACCCCAGGATCACGCCCTGGGCTGAAGGCGGTGCTGAGCCACCGAGGCTGCCCAGAAAACAATCTTTTTTTTTTTTTTTTTTTTTTTTTCAGAAAACTATCTTTAAAATAGAAGCTACCATTTACTCTGTCCTTACCTCCCTAGCCCTGGCAGGTGACGGCGGCACAAAATAAAGGCAAGATCTTGAATGTTAGGCCCCTAGTCCTTTTAGGGGAGCACGTGAGCACAAGTGGTGAGTTCCTGTCCATTTCTCCCCTGCAGGATTACGTGTTTAGGGAAGGCAGGGGCTGGCTGACTCAGGGTAGGTGTTTGATGGAACTAAGATGGTGGAGACAGGTCTTTGTTTATTGGGCTTCCCCAAAGTGCCACAGGCAGGTCGTTGAAATGAGAGGCAAAAATGTGAAAGAGGGACACAGCACGGAGTAGTGATGAAGGAGCATGTGCCCCACAGGGTGTGAGGGGCATGAAGCAAAGGAGGGAACCAGAGAGGTGAGGGCTGTGTTGCACCTTTGGAGCCTACTGGTTCACCAGTGAGGGAGCAAGGCCTGCAGGGACCTGTGGAGATGTTGAAAATAGCAGTCAACAATCTGCATTCATGTTTGATGCCACATGTGAAGATGGGAAGGGGGTCAGCAGAGCTGGCCAAGTTCCAGAGAACTGGATTTATCTGCGAAATTATGGAATGATAACAACTGAAACACACACACTATATGAGCCATCCATAGGCCAAGTACAGAATTTGGATTTGGGGCAAGATCATGACAGGCTTTGAAGGCTGGGTGTTGCTCCCCTGGTAGGGATTCCAAAGGGATAGTCAGAGGCCCAGGCTCCTCTTCACAAAATTAAAGCAATAATAACTCAGCTCTATTCCATAAGACAGATTTCAAAATACTTCAAGCAAATCTCCACAGCACTAAGGTCTAGGTGTCCCTGTTTTGGACAGGAAGAAACAGGTTCAGAGAGGTGTGGAGATTAGGTACAGTCACACAGCAAATGATACTGATACTGTTTCTGATTCCAAATTCCTGGGAGTCTCCTGGTCTGGGATAATGGTGGTGATGGTGGTGATAATGGTGACAACAATAAGCAGTATGTTTCAGACTACTGTTTTAAGAGAAAGGCTCCTAACTGGGATTTAGAATTTAGGGGGCCCATAAACTTGGATGGGAAAAATGGTATGTTTTTGCTAACTTGTAATAGAGATTTACCATTTCTGGTGCCTGGGTGGCTCAGTTGGTTAGGCATCTGCCTTCGACTCCCGTCATGGCCTCTGGGTCCTAGGATTGAGCACTGAGGCAGGCTCCCAGCTCAGCCAGGAGTCTGTTTTTCCCTCTCCCTCTGTCTCTTCCCCTGGTTGTGCTCTCTCTGTCTCTCTCAAATGAATAAATACAAATTTTTTTTAAATTACCATTTTGGGAATCCTTGGGTGGCTCTGTAGTTTAGCGCCTGCCTTTGGCCCAGGGCGTGATCCTGGAGTCCCGGGATCGAGTCCCACATCGGGCTCCCTGCATGGAGCCTGCTTCTCCCTCTGCCTGTGTCTCTCATGAATAAATAAATCTCTTAAAAATAGATAAAATTACCATTTCTTTCTACATGGATTGAAGTATGAACAGTATCTGGCTTTGTCACCTATTAAAATCACAGATATTTTTATACCAAATTATAGTTATTCAAATATCTCAACATTGTATATGCTCATAATTATTTCAAAATCATGATAGTTATAAACCCATTTCAGACACTCCTGCTATGTAGCTGCCATGGATTGGGCACCTCTAGGTCTAGTAGAGGGTCAGTGACCAAATGGTGAATCTCCCTGTTCTCACACTGGTGACCCAGGCTTCTCCATTATGCTCCTGCATTCCCTATGTTTACTTGTTAACTGATAATGTGAGAGAAGATGAATAAAAGATCACACCACAGTTTAGTGTTCTTCAAGTTTAACACCATGCTGATAACATTAAAAAGGACAATTTAACTTAACAGTCTTGTTATATTTTTTAAAGGTTTTATTCATGAGACACACACAGAGAGAGAAGCAGAGACACAGGCAGAGGGAGAAGCAGGCTCTCCTGAGAGAGCCCTATGTGGGACCCAATCTCTGAACTTCAGGATCATGCCCTGAGACAAAAGCAGAGCTCAACTGCTGAGCCATCCAGGCATCCCCTTGTTACTTTTTTTTTTTTTTTTTTTTGAGATTTTATTTATTCATGATAGAGAGGCAGAGACACAGGCAGAGGGAGAAACAGGCTCCATTCAGGGAGCCTGACACAGGATTCGATCCCGGGACTCCAGGATCACGCCCTGGGCCAAAGGCAGGCGCTGAACCGCTGAGCCACCCAGGGATCCCAAGATTTTATTTATTGATGAGAGACACACAGAGAGAGGCAGAGACATAGGTAAAGGGAGAAGCAGGCTCCCTGCTGGGAGCCAGATGTGTGACTGTATCCCAGGACCCCGGGATCACCTGAGCCAAAGACAGATGATCAACCACTGAGCACCCAGGTACCCAACAGTCTTGTTATCTGATGCTGATAAACACATTACTGTATCATCAATGTATGGGTTTTTTTTAAGACGTTATTTTTTCTCTACACCCAACGTGGGACTCAAACTCACAACCCCAAGAGCAAGAGTTGCACACTCTACTGACTGAGCCCGCCAGGCTCCCCAATCATAAATCCGTGTTTTAAATATGTTTTGGTTATGATTCTCTTCCTTGTAATCTTCAGCATTTCTTTAATGCTTCCAAAAGCCCAATTCTGAGAAAGGGTCCATCGGTTTCACCAGACTGCCAGAAGGGTCTGTGTGTGTGCCCAAAACAGAGGGGGACTAGAAACCCCTGTTCCAAAAAGTTTTGGCGCTATTAAGACAGGTACTCGGCACAGCAGCCCATTTTGCGGAGAACCATGCACGGTGGGTAGGGTTTTGGAGCTAACAAGCTGCAAAGCTGGTTTTCGCTGCCAGGGTTCTGGCTCCTTCTGTGCTCTGACTTGTTTTGTTTTGAGGAGCCTCTTTTGAGGTCAAAGTGCAGTTTGGGGCGGGATCCCGGCCCGCTCCAAAGTCGCCAGGGTCGCAGAGCGGCGGCACCGCCCCGGGTCAGGCGGCCGGGCAGCCCGCGGGGGCGGGAGGCGGGGCGGCGGCGGGCCAATGGCAGCGGCAGCGCCTCACCTGGCCGTGCCCGTGCGCCCAGGTGTGCTGCTGGCTCCGCCCGGGGCCCGGCCCGGGGCCCTCCCCAGGCCGGACTCCGGGAGCGGAAATTCCTGCGCGGGCGGGCCCGGCGGGAGCGGCTGCGGGCGGGCGGTCCGGGCCATGGAGCCAGTAGCGACCTGGAGCCCCGGGAAGGTGGCGGCTTGGCTGAGAGGTGGGCCTGGGCAGAGTCGGGCTGGAGGGGCGCTGGCACGAGCAGACGAAACGGAAAAGGGACGTGCCAGGTCTGTCAGCGGCTTGGTCAACAAGTAGTTCGGGGCGCCTGGCCAGGCGGAGGGATCGACGAGACGCCCCGGGGGCCGGGAGCTCAGCAGGGGTCCCCCAGCGCCGCGCCAGGGGCCGCGGGGGTGCGGGCGGGGAGGCGGCGCCTGCGGGATGAAAACAGAGGGACGGGCCGGCGCCCACGGCCGCCCAAGCGCCTTCATCTTCCCTCCGCCCCAGGGCTCGGTGGGCTGGTATTAAACCCATTTATCAGAAGCGGAAACTGACGCACTGAGCCAGGAAGTGATTTGCTAGGGCTGGGCAACAGGGCCCGTCCTCCTGTCTTTTCCCTTCTCTCCACTTTGAGAGAAACAGAAGGCCCAGTCAGACCGAAGGGGTTGGCACAGCCGCATCCTGGGGCCCCGGGGGAGAGGACGTGGTGGCCAGAGTCACTGAGCCCCGAAGGCGGGGAAAGGGCCCAGACTGCAGCTGGAGAGGGGAGGGGAGTCCTGACAGCCCTCCCGGGGAGCCCGAGCGGGGAGGGGAGTGGAGCTCCCTGCTGGCAGGCTCAGGCCGAGCAGCCCTGGAAAAGCAGGGCTTCAGGGCTGGAGTCAGACTCCCAGGCTGAGTTCCAGGCCCCACCGCTCCACTTACCAGCTCTGCGACCAGAGGTCTCGGTTTCTCTGTCCGTAAGATTAGAAAGTCAACAGCCATCTCATGGAGTAGACAAAATGAGACCATCGCAGCAGGTGCCTAGCCTGCGTGGCTCAAGGTAGACTTGGGAGGAAGGCGGCGCAGCAAGGTCACCGTACTCGGCAGAGGAGCTGCCTGAGGGCTGGAGCCCTGGAGTAGCAGGTCCACCAACTCCCAGTCCAGTGTTCTTAATGTCACACGGGGAACGAGGAAGAGCTATTAATGACCGCTCACATTCCCTAATGATGGAGCCTCACTTGGGATGGAAGGAACTCCTTCAAAGAGTGAGCAAGCTACTTCATCTCTATTTGTATCCATTTTCCCACCTATAAAATGAGGATAATAATAGTCGTTACCTCCTACATTCAGTGAGCACCAAATGTGTTAATACATAGAAAACCCTTAAAATCTTGCCTAGCACATAAGCTTTCAATGGAATTTTTCCTGTCTTCGGTCTGCCTCGTCTACCTTGTGCCAGGCATGGGCTAGAGTTAAGGAGGAACAGTTTTGGATGGCCTAGAGCATGAGGGGCAGTGGGAGCTGGAGAGATCCCAACCCACCCCGGGGAGTTATGGAAAGCTTCCTGGAGGGAGTTAGATTGAAAGGGAGGGTGAAGGAGCTAGAAGAATCCAGGCAGAAGAAATAGTGCATGTGAGGACCCTGAGGCAAAAGAGCATTCCAGGAGCTCCAGGGAGTTAGGGCTCTGGATCTAGAGTATTGAGTTTGAGGGGCTGTGCCAGAGGATGAGACTGGAGAGTCAGGGGGGGCCTGATCATACAGGGCCTTGTAGATCAGGGTAGAGTCTGGTGATGATACCATGGCAGCTACTACTGTCTACCGTGGAATGTAGGGAATGGTCCAAGTGCTTCACGTGTTCCATGTCATTTAATACCCACATGATCAGAAAGTAGGTGCTTTTATTGTTGCCATTTCACAGGTGAGGAAGCTGAGGCATAGAGTGATTAATTTACTTGCTCAGTAAATTAGTCTGATCTAGTCTCATCTGTGAAATGGGCAGAACACGCCCTGGGTCCCAGGATTGTTGTTACGAGCAGATGGGAGGAAAGAGGGCTTTGTGAGAATGAAGAAGTGGCCTGAAAGCCCTGCTCTCCCTCTAGGCCTCCATGACTCCCTACAGGACTACTGCTTTGAGGAATGGGAACTGCCTGGCAAGTACCTGCTCCAGCTCTGTCCCCGAAGCCTTGAGGCTCTGACCGTGTGGCCTCTGGGCCACCAGGAGCTCATCCTGGAAGGGGTGGAACAGCTCCGGGCCCTGGTGAGTGAATGGTGGCCACACTTGTGCAGCTTCCACCCATCTGGGGGTTGCTGATGAGGGGCCGTCTACTGCCAGGAGATAACCTGCCTTTTTTTCTGGCACAGAGCTCTGGGCTACAGACAGAGAACCTTCAGAGCCTGACAGAGAGATTGCTGGAGGGGATCTATGCTTTCCAGAGCTTAGTCCAAGGTCACCTGGAGGGCTGTGTGGAGCCCCCTGCCCATGTCCTCAGTGCAGCTGTGAAACTGATACATGAGGCCCATACCCTCCTCTTCTGGCTCAACAGGTACCCGGGGCTCCTCCTAAGACCCTGGTTGGGCCAGCTGATGAGGGGGACCCTCCTCGTCCTTGGCCTCCTCTGGGACCTGGGAATGAAGAACAGAGCTTGGCTGTTCCGATGTGGAGCAGGGCAAGAAGATTATTTGGTCTGTGTTGGGGGCATCAGGGCACCTGGCTTCCCACCCACCCCCAGCTTGTAATCAGAACAGTCAACACTGCATGAAGAGTTTCTTTACTCCCTTCAACTGCTGCCGCTTATCCCATAGGTCCCGGCTCAAATGTCACCTCTCTGGGAAGCCTTCCCTGTTGTACGTTCTCAGAGCTCCCTATACTTCACAGCAGATCAAATCATATCATTATTGATGTAATCATAGGTTTAAGGTCTGTCTCCCCGGTGCCTAGAACAGGGCTTGGCATGTATTATGCACTTGACAAATAAGTCCTTTGCTAAGCTCTTTAGATTTATCAGTCCTCTCGTTTACCCCAACCAAAACCCATCAGGGCGGATATTATCTCTCCCCATGTGTCAGACAGGTAGTTGGCTCTGAGTGGTTCCATGACTTGACTGGTCATCACAGTCCCCTAATCACTGTTCCACCCTTCCCCCTGCCAGATACCTCTTCTCCCACTTAAACGACTTCTCGGCCTGCCAGAAGATTGGGGAGTTGTGCGGGGAGCTGGGCCAGGCCTTGCAGGAGGTAGGAGAACCAAAGGCCGGGCTTGGCCTGGGCCATAGAGACCAAGTCAGGCTAGAGCTTTTTATAACCTATGAATCAGCACAGGATCGGGTGTGGGGGTTGGGAAGAGGCAGGCACAGGAAGAAAGGAGGCCTGGCCACTGCGTAGGGGCAATGGGGGTGTGGGGTCTTCTAGCTGGCAGGGGTGGCTTGGGAAGTTTAACTCTCAGGAAAAAGTGGAGCCAGGGAGGGCATGTATGGTGATTTCTGGGCTTGGCGTCAGGGGATGAGACCTTGGAGCCAAAGCTCTGAGGCTGTGTAGTTCTAGAAGGAGACCAGCACGCAGGACAGAGTGGGACTATAGGGAAGCCCCCCCTGCCCTTGGGAGAAGGCAGTGCCCCTGACTCGGGGAAGGCTGACGCCCTCTCTGCTTCCAGGACACTCCAGCGGCTGAGAAGGAGAGCAAAGTCCTGAGGATTGTGAGTATGGGTTTGGTTGAGTGGGGAGTTGGGGTGGCGGTGGGACGAGGTTCAGGCTGGCCATCCTGCTCCCCCTCCCCCAGTGCAGCCACGTGGTCGGGATCTGCCACAACATCCTGAGCTGCAGCCCCCAGGAGCTGCTGGAGCAGAGGGCAGTGCTGGAGCCTGTGCAGCTGGACCACCCTTTGGTGAGCCCTGCTCTCTTGGCAGCCTTGTCTGGGCCCTGAAATATGGCTCTAGGAACCCGCGGAATCCTGTATTCTGTACAGCTCTTAAAGGCCCAGAGGGCTTTCCTGGGGTCTCATGTCGTTAAGTACTTTCTCCAATTTTGAGGGGCTTTAGCTGGTGTGGTCTCAGGTGACACATTCCAGCCCTGGGACACAGACATGGCAGGTTAGGGGACTGGGACTTTCTTGCTTTAATCTTTGACTGCTTGAGAAAACCAGAGACCCCAGCCCTGCCCCTGTCCTGCCCCAGCCCTGCTTATCCTTTCTGGAGGGCTGCTGAGAATCTCATTAGCCCACAAGCCCCACTTCCCTCTGGCCCCTATTGGAGAAGGAGGCGGGACCCAGAGAAGAGTGGCAGGCCCAACGTCACACAGCAGGTTGGGCAGTGCTGTCCTGGGGCCAACTAGCTCCCCAGTTCCACCCACCCAAGAATTCTGGTCCCCCATTACTCTCGGTGACTGCCGCCTCTGCCTCGGCAGGGCCTGGAAATCCACACCACCAGTAACTGCCTGCACTTTGTGTCCCGTGTGGGAACCCAGGTGAGAATCCCACGCCTTTCTCAGCTGCCTGCCCCAAGGCCCCCTTATTACCCTCCAGCTGAGCCCACTTCAGGCCCATGGAGAGCAAACCCTATGAGCCTACCCCACCTACCAGGTCCCTGCCAACACTCGGCTGCAAATCCTGCCTGGAGACGAGATTGTCCAGGTCAATGAGCAGGTGGTGGTGAGTGAGAAGGGGAGGGACATAGGGGGTGGGCGGCAGTGAAGGGACTACTGAATAGAAGCCAGGGCTGGTGGGTGGGGAGGGCCCCTTGTGGAGACCAGGCTTATGGGGGCTGCCATCCGGGTCAGAGTGGCCTTGGTAGAGTCAAGGTGAAGGGGCTGGTGGGGGCCTCCTGGAGGAGGAGTGGCAGGAGGCGGAGGGTGAGGGCAAGGGCTGTTGGCTTAGCTCAGAGCCTCCTGGGCAGTTCCAGCAGCCCAGCACCCCTGCCCGCCCCCTGCTCTGTCCCCCAGGTGGGCTGGCCCCATAAGAATGTGATGAGGGAGCTGCTGCGGGAGCCAGCCGGGGCCACCTTAGTGCTGAAGAAGGTCCCGGTGCCAAAGACCCCTCCACAGGTACCTGCCCCCAGCCCTGCCCCTGTCCTGCTCTCAGACCCCTGTCACCAGCTCCATCACCATTTCTGGTTGTTCCCCCAGACCTCTCCTCAAGCCCTGGGCTCTCCACAGCAGACAGTCCCCTCACCCCCCTCACCGGCTCGCCCCCCACTGTCTCCCAGGTAACGGGCTCTCCCCCCCCCCCACTATCTCCCAGGTAACAGGCTCTGCCCCAGGTGGGTTTTGGTGTCAGTGCCCTGGGCTCACTCATCTCATCTCTCCTCGCTCTCCCCAGCACCCCATCTGAAGACATCTTTGCCTTTGACCTGACTTCAAACCCAAGGCCTGGACCCAGCACTGCCTGGACAGGTAGTTTCAAAGTCCCACCAGGTGGCAGATGCCCTGGGCAAGACATGTTGGATGCCTGGCTCTGACCCGCAAAGTCTGACATCCTCACCCTACTGCCTAGCCTGGGGTTGGGCTCATGGACCCTCCTCTCTCATTCCTCCTGACAGACTCTACCTCCCTCGACCTTGAGTCCCTGCCCATTCCCCCTGCATCCCCAGCCACACTCCCAGCAGGAGTAGCAGATACTCAGAAGCCCCCAGAACACCCTGACAAGGTAAGGTGAGGGCTCGGCAAGGACAAGTTGTATGGCTTCAGACCAGGACCCTTCTGTAACCCCTTATGGCCTTTTCAGAGTCCTGTTCCTGGTCGGAAGAAATCAAAAGGTAAGAGATGTACTTGACTAGGTGGGGGTCCCTTGATATGAGGTCTTCAAAGTTTTTATAGTATCTGGCAAGACCACCCCTCACATTGCACACACAGCCTCCCCTGAACAGCTGGGTGTGACAGACCTGTGCTTCCAGCCTGGGCCTCTCACCAGCTCTGTGACTTTGGGCTAATGGCTCATCCTCTGATCTTCCATTTCCTCTTCTCTAAAATGGGAAGAGTCAGCTCTACCTCAGGCAGACACCTGTGACATTTCAAGCACAGAGCACGGGTTCAGCAGTATCAGCTGGGAATGCTGGTAGGGGGGCAGGGAGCAGGTTTGGGAGTCCACGACACCGTGTCAGCCCCTAATCACCCAGGCCGTGCTGTGCTGCTGCAGGCGTGGCGACTCGACTGAGTCGCAGGCGGGTGTCCTGCCGGGAACTGGGCCAGCCAGACTGTGACGGCTGGCTCCTGCTGCGCAAGGTGCCTGGTGGCTTCATGGGCCCGCGCTGGCGCCGCTGCTGGTTTGTGCTCAAGAGACACACGCTTTACTGGTACCACCAGCCCCAGGTGAGCCCCCCACCACATACATGGGTTAGCAAGTGAATCAGAGCCATGATTTTCATCCTTACTCCACCAGTCTGCTCCCCCTGTGGTCACAGGAAGGCCACAGGCCCCCTCCCTGAGCCCTATCTATAGAATAAGATCACTCTTTGGAGAAAGATGAACTAATATGTGTGTAAGAGCAGCCTGAGAAAGGTATCACGGGCAGTGTAGAGAGAGTCACCTTTACTCTGCCCACCTTTCCTTCCTCTTCTGTTACCCTGTCTATCCTAGTGATGGGCCATTTGTTCAACTTCTTATTCAATGAATGTTCAGGTGCCTACTGTGTACCCAGCTCTGGGCTGCGTACTAGGGACAGAGGGAGGATGGGACAGTCCCTGCTACTCCAGGCTGGTAGTGGTGAGGATGAGTGCACACCCCAGGCCAGTTCAGCGAACCCATGCTATGATAAAGGAGAATCCCAGGGGTGGGTAGGAGCCCTGCAGAGGTGGACAGTCCAACCTGGAACGTCAAGAAGGCTGAGAAATCAATGCCTGGAGGTTAGTCAGATGGAAAGATGAAAAAACCAGGAAGGGAGAAGAGAGTTTGCAAAGTTCAGGGGTATGGAGCAGCTTCCTGCATCTCTAATAACACAACAAATGCATAAGCAGTCTTTTCTTCTGTGGCCGTCTTCCTGGATATCTTTGGCTCCTCTTTCCTGGCTCAAAGGCACCTCTTGGTCACACACTTTGCCCCATCCCAGATTCCTGCCCTGAGCTCTAGGCATTGGGAGATTTGTGGTTGGAAAGCCCAGGAGCTGCCCCTCCACCGCCCCACCCCCAGGAGCCTGACTGGGCCTCCAGGGTCTTGGGGCTGCAGGCTGACCCTTACCCTGTAATTCCCCCCAGGATGAGAAGGCTGAAGGTCTCATCAATGTTTCCAACTACAGTCTGGAAAGCGGTCAGGATCAGAAGAAAAAATAGTTAAGTCTTGGAGTGTGACACTGGGGGGTGGGCTGAGAAAGGGAGAAAGAAGGAGAAGTAGGGGGGAGGAGGATGCACCAGGTAGCTAGGGTTCCCAGTGCAGCCTCATGGGTTCTGGATGGGCACAGCCAGGCTGAGTGAGGCCTCTGTGCTCCCTGGCAGTGTGTTCCAGCTCACCCATGACGTGTACAAACCCTTCATTTTCGCTGCTGACACCCTGGAGGATCTGAGCATGTGAGTGCCAGCCCCCATCCCCACCCCCTTACCTCCCAGCTTCCACATGAGTGCTTGTGAGCCTGGCTTAGGAACCTGGATTCCGATCCCTGTTCTCTGATGGTGGCTGATCAAGGCACTCACTTCTCCAAGCCTCAGTTTCATCATCTATAAAATGGGTTAGTTCGAGTTCCTACCTCTCAGAGGTACTCTGAGGGTTAAGTTAGAAGATGATAACAGGTGAAAATCCCCTAGCATACAGTAGACGGAAACTCCAAGACCCATTTGCTCCTACACAGGTGGGTGCGCCATCTAATTACCTGCATTTTCAAGTACCAGTCTCCACGCCGGGCCTCCCTGCCCCGAGAAGAAGGTGGGTGTCTCACAGGGGTAGGTCTCACCAGGTCTCAGCTGAGCCTCTGTCTTTCCTGGGATGGGGGCTGGGAACTCCAATGCCCTAGCCACTCTCTGGCCTCCTAAAACCCTGTGATGCTTAGTGGGCTCCCAATTGCTCCTGTTCCCCCAGACTGCTACAGTGAGACAGAAGCAGAAGACCCTGACGATGATGCTGGGTCCCGATCAGCCTCGGTGAGTAGGAGATGAGTGTGTGTGGGGGGGTACATCCGTAGCGCTCAGAATGATACCCACTTCTCCTCCCACCCTGCCCACAGCCCTGCCCAGCCCAAGTCTGGGGTCCGCTCCATGGAGACACATCACCTGCAGCTACCCCGACGCAGGGCAGTCCACGGACATCCTTTGGCTCACCAACAGGTGTTGTGCTGGGGTTGGGAGCGGAGATGGAGGGCAGGGGGTGGGAGCAGAGATGGAGGGCAGGGGGTGGGCACATGGTCATCTGCCCCCCTCCCCCACAGACAACAGTGAAGGGGCGCTGGAAGGAATGGTGCGGGGGCTGAGGCAGGGTGGCGTGTCCCTCCTGGGCCAGCCGCAGCCCCTCACTCAGGAACAATGGCGGAGCTCTTTCATGCGGCGCAACCGAGACCCCCAGCAAAATGAGCTAGTGCACCGCGTACGAGCACTACAGAGCACACTCAAGGTCAGCTGGAGGGCACTGGGCATGGTGGAGGACAGGGCTCCGGGCTTGTGGTTCTGCTTCCTGGCCTGAGCTCTGGGCCCAGCTGTGGACCGAACCAGTTCCAGGCTCCCAGAGCCTGCCTCTCCTTGTGAGGGTTGGGGCTGGAGCGGGCCAGGTGCTGGGTTCCAAGCACTGGACCCCAGAGTGAGCCCTGAGCTCGGGCTCTGCCCCTCTCCCTAGGTGATCATGCCCCCGAGCTCCCACTCTCTTCACAGGCAAAGCTGCAGGAGCTTCAGGCTTTGGAGGAAGTGCTGGGTGACCCCGAGCTGACAGGAGAGAAGTTCCGACAGTGGAAGGAGCAGAACCAAGATCTCTACTTGGAGAGCCTGGGGGCCGGGGCAGTGGTGCAAGCTGAAGGCCCCTCCCAAGTCCTGAGCTCTGACCCCAGAGAACAGCCTTCCCACCCCCTGCCCTCTGACCCTGAGGAGCAGTCCCATCTCTGCCCCCGGACCCCAGAGAGCAACTTCCAGCCTCCTGACCTCTGACCCTGGTCAGTACTCTGGCTCCTGACCTCTGGCCTCGAAGACCACCTCAACCCCCCAGCCTCTGACACGCCCAGGACAGGGCCCCTGCCGGCTCTGTTCAAGGTCAGAAGTAGTGCTACCCCGAGATGGCCCCCTCTGCCTAAGTGTCCACCATTTCTGCTCCTCTCTCCCCTGGAGTGGGGTCAAGTGAAGTGAACTCTGTGCCATCCTCTCTCTTGCCAATGAAGTGGTGGGAAGCTGGCCTGCAAGAAATTCTCTCCCACCTCATCCTCTGACCTGTGGGGGCACAAACCCGTTCCCTGCCTAGTCTTGTATAGGTGTTCATTTTACACAAGAAACACTTTCAACAAAATAAAATCAATCATATCTAAAATGAATCCACATGTGCCTTTGCCTTCCATATTAGAACCAGGAATCTGCTCTCAGAGGGGACAAGCATGGAAAGGTATCAGGACAGGAATGGGCAGCTCGGGTGGCTCAGCGGTTTAGCCTTGCCTTCGGCCCAGGGCCTGATCCTGGAGACCCGGGATCGAGTCCCAGGTCGGGCTCCCTGCATGGAGCCTGCTTCTCCCTCTGCCTGTGTCTCTGCCTCTCTCTCTCTCTCTCTCTCTCTCTCTCTCTCTCTCTCTGTCTCTCATGAATAAATAAATAAAATATCAAAAAAAAAAAGGGGGGGGGACAGGAATGCTCTTGGTAACTGGTCCGCCATGTGTGCAGACCACTGGCCTGAGCCCTATTCCTGAAGTTCTGTGCCTCTCAGGATGAGAGCTGCTGATCCATAGCCAGTGAGGGCCTCCGCTTATGCCCATCTCTTTCCCACCCTTCAGAAACCAGGGGGTACTCTCCTGCCCCCTCCCCAGGGAGGCACAGAGAAACAATAGACTGGCCTTTCTCTCGATGGAGAAACATACCTGTGTGGAAGGACAGGGTGGATGGCCCTGAGACGGGTTATGGATGGTGAAGCTGGTGGGGACAGGTACAGGTTAAGGTCTTCTGGGAGGAGGATCTCTTCTCTTCCTCCTCCCAGTCTCCCCTCCAGCTCCTGGACCCAGAGTAAGGCCATGCCCCTCTGTCTCCATCCAGGGGTGTACAAGAAACCTGACTTGTTCCCATCAGCCTCTGACCCCTGACTCCAGCCCAGCCCCTCAGTGCCCCAGGCTTCCTCCGTGGGGTACCCAGGGGAGTCAGTGGGAGGAGCTTTTCTTGAAGCTCAAGAATTCCTTGGTGGAATGTGGACAGCTGGAGGTCACAGAGTCCTCTATGATATCACCACGAGGGGGAGCAAGACCACTTGGAATGAAGTTTCTTTGACAGGTGGGAGGAGACTGAGCAGCTATGATAGACAGCCAAAAGAAGTGGTGGCAGCAGTGGACTGACACCAATGTTAAACCTTTTAATATCATGGTAGGTGGCCCCTGCCTTGGCCCACCAAGCTGGGCACATTGGGGGGTGAGGGAGTGGGGGTGCAGGTGCATCGTGCTGGGTCCCAGGGACAGAGGCTGCACTGATGGGCTCTCTCCTCACCCTTGCAGAGGGCCACTCATGAGCCCTACGCCTGGCCTGAGGAGCAAGTGCTCATCAACCGCCAAGACATCATGAGCACAAAGGTAAGGAGGAAGCTGGGGCTGCACCTGCAGGCCCCCTGCCTCCCGCCTCCATGGTCACCCTTGTGCAGCAGTATTTCCTGGGGAGGGGGGGAGGCAGCAGGCTGTCACAATGACTCTCCCTCTTCTAATTTCTAAACATCCTCCCTGAGGACCCTCCCCAGCGGTGACTTCTGCAGTGACCCCATCATGGTTTGTTAGGACCCACCTGGCAGTGCTCCCCACGGGAACTTCTATATAATGACAGTCACTCTCTGCCAGAGCCCCTAAAGGTCTCCCTTGCAATGACTCCCACAAAGATCCCCCAGCAGTCACCCTCTCTTAGTGGCCATTTAGGTAGTGGCTCCTACACTGATGCCCCCATTTCATGACCCCTCTCGGGCAACTTGTCCCCCTAGAGCAGCACCCCCCCCCCCGAGGGCCCCCATTCACTGAGAACAAACATTCAGGCAGAGGCCTCCCACAGTGATGCCTGCCTGAAGGAAGGTCCCCCACCCTCTCCCAGGATGCCTGGGACATACAGGAGTTCATCACTCGCATGTATGTCAAGCAGCTGCTTCGACACCCGGCCTTCCAGTTCCTGCTGGCCTTGCTGCTGGTGGTCAACGCCATCACCATTGCTCTGCGCACCAACTCCTTCCTTGGCCAGGTGGGACTCCAGCCTGACCTCTGCCCCCACTGATCTCACGGTGGACCTGGGCAAGGCGCTTTTGTCTCTGGGCCTCAGGCTCCTCATCTGTTCATGATGATTGCATCGAATGTTCTTCAAGGGCCTGTCAGCTCTGACCTTCTAGAGAACTAGAGATCAAGGAAGACTTTATGGTGGAGGGGACCCAGAATTGAGGAAGATGTTGGATCTGTAGAGAGGCAGGGCAGGAGAAAAATGGTGTGTGCAGAGGCAGACAGCTGGGTGCCTGGTGGGGAAGGGTATCCCATTTTAGTCAATAGTCACCATGAGAAGATCACTCTGTGCCAGGGTTCTAGGTATGATCACAGCAGACCTAAGGCTGTCTCAGACACAAGTGTGTCATTACAAATGCCTGCCTGAGTGTCACGGAGTACGTGGGCGCTCAGAATTAGCATCAAACCTAATTTGTACCGTCAGGGAAGGCTTCCTGGGGAGAAAAAGAATGCTTCAGATGAGAATAAAAGTAAGTGGAAGTCAGCCAGGCAGAAACAAGTGGGAAAGCATGTTTGGGGATGGAAGAAACAGCTTGTGAGCAAGTTCTGTATGTCCATCTTGAAGTCCAGTATGATTTTGGTCCTATCCTTGATGTTTTAATTTCCTACAAGGAGTATACTACATCCACAAATTGCGCCATTTGAAATCAGTATTTTAAAAATGTCCAGTGTGGCAGCTGATGATTTCATAGAGGTGGTTAGCAGCAAGCTGGCGCAGGGTCTTTATGTTCTCTTAAGGAGGATGGCTTCTGTCATTGGAAAGCCAGGAGATGGTTTAAAGCTTGGAAGTCACATGACCAGACGTGTGTTTTAGAAAACTTATACTCACTCCCACAGGGTGGACCATAGAAGAGAGGGTGCTAGGAGCGGGAAAAGATGGGCCAGCAGGACTATATTGTGATTTTAAGTGAAAGATGGTGGGGCTTAGATCTGGGCAAGGGTCATGGATAAAAGAGATTGCATACATCGAGGAGTCAAATTCATGGGCCTTCCTGATTGCTTTGCTTTGCTTGCTTGCTTGCTTGCTTGCTTTCAGATTTATTTATTGGGGCACCTGGGTGACTCAGTTAAGTGTCTGCCTTCAGCTCATGTCATGATCCCAGGGGCCAAGGATTGAGCCCTGCATTGGGCTCCCTGGTCAGTGAGGAGTCTGCTTCTCACTCTCCTTCTGCCTCTCCCCATGCTTGTGCTCATGCTCTTTCTCTCTCAAATAAATAAAGAAAATCTTTTTAAAAAAGATGTATTTATTTGAGAGAGAAAGAGGAGAGAGTGAACAGGGGGAGGGGCAGAGAGCTAGGGAGACAAACAGACTCCCTGCTGAGTGAGGAGCTTGATGAGGTAGGGCTAGATCCCAGGACCCTAAGATCATGACCTGAGCTGAAATCAAGAGTCAGTCACTTAGCCAACTGAGCCACCCAGGCATCCCCTGTCTGCTTTTCTTTACAACTAACACTTAGTGAGCACTTATTACCTGCTGCCTTGTTTAACATACCTTGTCACCTCACACATGTAGAGAAAGGGAGAGCAAGGAGTTTCATTTCTAGCTTGAGCAGCTGTGCGGGGACCATGGTGTTTGTCGGGATATTGGGGACATAGGACCATGAGCAGCTTTGGGGAGGATGCTGAGGTCAGTTTGAGTTGAGTAGTGTTCGAGATGTGCATGCAAAATCCACACAGAAATGTCTAGGGAGAGGTTAGAGGTCAATTCTAAAACCCTGCCAAGAGGTCGGGGGTAGAGATGGCAAAATGAGGGTGGACAGCATCTGAGTGGATGGCTGCCAGAAGCTAAAGGAGTAGAGGAGGCCACCTGGAGAGTATCCAGTGAGAAGGGATGAACGCCAGGACAGAGCACTGAGGAGAGCATCCCAGTGAAGGACAGAGAATAGAGGATGAGGCACAAAAGGAGACTGAGAACAGGTGGCCAGAGGACTGGGAGGCCCCGGGAGAATGTGCTGTCAAGGAGGATGTGCAGGGCCAGAAGAGGCACAAGAGGAGGCCAGGGAAGGATCATGGTGCATCCCTGGGTTTAATGCTTGTGGCCTTGACAAGAGTGGCCTCTAGTGTGGTGGAGGCATAAACCCAACAGCCAAGATGGCAGAATGAATGTGCTTCCATCCGTCAACTGTGAAATCAGTTCAGACTGCAGATACCAACATTTTGATATAGAATGAAATAGAAGTTGTATGTGTGTATGTGAGGGAGAAGGGGAGGTGGGAGCAAGAGGGAGGCTGAGTATTTTGCTGTGAAATATAAAACACATCTCTTACTGTGGGTCCCAGTCAAACATGCTAAAGGCCCTGGTGGAGGATATGTATCCATGAAGGTCAAATCCTAGGGGACTGTGAATGCCAGACTGGTTTTGAACCTTGCCTTGCAGGCTACTGGGAGCCATGGCAGGCTTGTGGGTAAAGATAGCAACTCTGATTTAGCCATAGATGCTCATGACTTGAAGAAGGAAGAAGGACTATTTAGGAAGCTCTTACAGTAGACAGGGAGGAGGGCTTATTGCCTCCTGGGGCCAGCAGAATCGAGCTGAGGGGACAGATGAGGGAAAAGAAAGTGCTTCCTCATTGTAGGCTGACATCCCTGGCCTGTGATACCCTTTGGGAATTTGGAACAGGTAGGAAGCCCATAACCTTAACCTCCTGTCTGGGTTTAAGAAGCTCTGCCCAGCCTCTCTTTGGCCAGTGGATACAGGTGATGGCAAGGTGTGGGAACCAGGAGGTCTCTGTGTGTAACAGTGACTCTTGAGTCACTGAGTCTGTTGGCCATGGAAGTGAAGGAAGGGAAGAGTCCTTACAAGACTTTGGTAACTGCCAAAGTGGAGTTGAGGGCTGGGAGCTGTTAGTGGGGTCACAAACTATAGTAGGGTCATAGCCTCATGAAAGACTGGGAGAAAGTGAGTTGGATTTTAAAAAGAATTCAAGGTCATCAAATCTTCCATCCATCATCCATCAGTCCACCCAGGGAACTGGATCCATGAGTGTGAGGGATGTGCAGGAGTCTGGTCAGGCCTTCCCTGGGGAATTTGGGTGCTGGAGCATCAGGAGTAGTTGGGACAACCAGAGAAGGAAGGATGGGGCTTGGTGTCCAACATTTCAGGGTCCAGGGCTTTTTTTTTCCCCCAATCCTGGAGCCTGTCCTGCCTCTCCCCAACTTCTCTTTCTCAAGTACCCCTATTCTAGAGGTTGGGAGCAAAGGTTTATTGTCAGACAACAGTCTTTACTGCTAACTGGCTGACCTTGGGCACCTCTCTGATTCCTCTTCCTTGAGATGGGAATAAAACCAACTTTGTAGGACGATGGTGATGCTACCATGAATGACACATGTACATGGAAAATGTGCTTTAAAGAGAACTGCAAAGAGCTGAGGATGAAGAGCAGCAGGGATATGGGCCTTCCTTCCCCCACAGGTGCTCCTCTCTCCGGCCTCACCCAGGCTCTGCTCCACTGACCTCCCTGACCTCTCTTTTTCTCTGTCTTCCATGTAGAAACACTATGAGTTGTTCTCTACCATAGATGACATTGTGCTGACCATCCTTATCTGTGAGGTTCTCCTCGGCTGGCTAAATGGCTTCTGGATTTTCTGGAAGGTGAGATCCTGGGCCCTCCCTGCCATCGCCCCAACTCCTCCTTAGGGACTGTACCCCACCCCTGTGCTTTTGACCTAACAAGCTGAATGTGTGTGTGTGTGTGTGTGTGTGTGTGTGTGTGTGTGTGGTGTGGAGAGACTGACTGTTCCTGACACGTCTGTGATGCAGCAGAAAATAACTTGCAGCCTCCCAGAGTTCCAGCCCCTGGGTTAGCCTTCCCCTGCTCTGTGATCTTGGGAAAACCTTGATTTCCTTACCTGAGAAATGAGTTTGAGGGTTTTCACCTTAATTTACAGAGTTCAAGAGCAGAAGTCAGCTAACTTTCTGTAAAGGGCCAAATAAATACTTTAAGCTATGTGAGCCATACAGTCTGTGTTACAAACACTCACTTCTGCCGCGGAGCACAAAAGCCCTGTGGACAGTGCAGACAAACAGAGCAGGGCTGTGTTCTCGATAAGTAGTACTCATGGACACTGAAATTGGAACTTTATATCATTTTCACTTGTCACAAAATATTGTTTTGAATTTCTCCCTAACCATTAAAAAATATGAAAGCCATTCTCAGCCTGACAGCATTACAAGGAAAAAAAAAAAAAAAAAAAAGGTCCCTGGCTAGATTTGGCCCAGAGGCTATAGCTTGCTGACTCCGTTCTGGAGAGTGTCAGCGAACTGTCTGGGTGGGAACAGGTCTTAATGTTACGTTAAATGACACAAAGACTCAAACTTTCTTCCAATAGGACTTCTACAGTCAAATGATTTCTGAAGTCAAGGGATGTATTTTGCCTTTGGGCATGTTTGAGAAGAGGCTTTAAAAAAACCTATCAGGGGCGCCTGGGTGGCTCAGTGGTTGTCTGCCTTTGGCCCAGTGCATGATCCCAGGGTCCTGGGATCGAGCTGCGCATCAGGCTCCCCACAGGGAGCCCACTTCTCCCTCTGCCTATATCTCTGCCTCTCTTTGTGTCTCTCATGAATAAATAAGTAAAATCTTTAAAAAAAAAAAACTATCAGGGGGGCCTGGGGGCCTCAGTCAGTAGAGCTAGCAACTTTTGATCTCAGGGTTGTGAGTTCAAGCCCCAGGTTGGGTATAGAGACGGCTTAAAAATAAAATCTTAAAAAAAAGAACTGTTGGGATGCCTGGGTGGCTCAGTGGTTGAGTGTCTGCCTTCAGCTCAGTGCGTGAACCTGGAGTTCCGGGATCAAGTCCCACGTCGGGCTCCCTGCGTGGAGCCTGCTTCTCCCTCTGCCTATGTCTCTGCCTCTCTCTCTCTCTCTCTGTCTGTCTCTCATGAATAAATAAATAAAATCTTAAAAAAAAAAAAAGAACTGTCAAGTATTTATACCTTTCATGAAAAGAAAATATCATCTAAATACCATTACCAGGAGGTGCCTGGGTGGCTCAATCCATTGAGTCTGACTTCGGCTCAGGTCATGGTCTCCCAGGCCTAGGATGGAGCCCCTTGGCTGGCTTCCCACTCAGCGAGGAGTCTGTTCCTCTGCCCCTTCTACTGCTCCTGTTCTCTCTCTCTCTTTCTTTCAGGTAAATAAATAAAATCTTTTAAAAATAAATAAATACCATTACCAGGACAACCATTTAGAATTATAAGCTTTCCAGGGGTTAGAGGTTTCACTCCATAGAACACAGAGCATAGAACCCAGAACATTTCTGAAGTCTGGATGTCTTAAAGACTGCTTTGTACAAATAACATTTGCAGTGATGTTTATTAACAGAAAAGAATGGGCTGGTGCATATTTACATGTTTCCACACTTAAGAGGAGAGTAGGTGCCATGCTTTTTGTCACCATTTCATTGTACCACTTTACCAGAACTAGCCCCAGGACACAGGCAGACACCTGTTCCCTGAGAGAAAACATCTCCTTCTTCATCTCTTCTTGAGGTTTCAGCAGAGTTAGGGAGTCCACATTTTCTTAACAATGTTTTTTAAATTTTTAAAAAAGATTTTGTTTATTCATGAGAGACACACAGAGAGGCAGAGACATAGGCAGAGGGAGAAGCAGGCTCCCTGCGGGGAGCCTGATTTGGGACTCAGTCCCAGAACCCTGGGATCACAACCTGAGGCAAAGGCAATGTTCAACCACTGAGCCACCCAGGTGCCCCTATTTTTTTTTATTCTTTTGTTTGTTTGTTTGTTTTAAGTAAGCTCTATTCCCAGTGTGTAGGGCTTGAACTCATGACCCTGAGATCAAGAGTCACATGCTCTACTAAGCCAGCCATGTGCCCCAGGGGGCTTGTACTTTCAAGACTAAGCCCCAGCGTTTCGTTAGCACAAAAGAATTGAAGCAAGACTGAGAATCTTGTGTTCCTCTGAGGCACTCTGCTTATCTCCTAAATCAAGGTTTCTCAATCTTGGCTGGCACTACTGACAAATTTTGGCCTGGGTAATCCTTAGTAGTAGGGGCTGTGGACTGGAGGATGTTCAGAAGCATTCCCAGCCTCTCCCCACTAGATGTCATTAGCACTTTCCTAGTTGTGACAACCAAGAATGTCCTCAGACATTCCCAAATGTCCCCTGAAGGGGAAAACCATCCCTGGGCTGAGCGCTAATGTCCTAAACCCTAACCTTCATCCGGGCCAGGATCCCAGTGCCAAAAGCCAGGGCTTGTTAGAGACTGCTTCTGCTTCCTCCTTCCTCACCCCCCTCCCTTCCCCTAGGTCCTGGTTTACAAAACCTGCTCCCTGTTGAATGGCTCTCGTGGAAGGGGAGGCAAGAGGAGGGAAAGGGGAAATGCAGGAAAGGGAGGAAATTCTGTAAATTAATATCTCAAAATATTACCCAGCCCCATAGGAATCCTCAAAATTTTGTCCCCAGCTCTTCCTTTCTTCTGCCCTGTGGGGTCCCTTCCTCCTCTTCACCCCCACAGCCTATTAATCACTATTTCACCACCTAAATATTTCTCAAATCCTTCAAATTACTGCAGTGGTTCCCTACTGTTTATAGAATCGGGTCCAATTGCTTTATCGTGCTGAAGGCCTTCCGTGATGTGGCTTGCTTACTTCTGCAGCCTTATTATTCTGTGCTCTGCCCTTGATGTACCAACCACCAAACTGCTTGTAGTTGCATTCCCCAACACACACACACATGCACGCACACACACACAGCTGCTGCTTCTTACCTCCATGCTTTTGTCCAAGCTGACCCCTAGCCCAGATAGGGAAAAAGAGAGCTCCCTGACACTTTATTCATTTACTTTATTCCTGCTTACAGCTTAATACTCAGTTTAGATGTCTTCTCTTCCAGGAAGTCCTCCTGTCTCTGCTAGACCAGTTTAGGTGTTGCTATCCCTCCCTGATACTGTGTAATTATCTCTCTCATATGGAGTTTAAATTTACTATCTCTCTTCCTGGAGATAGTCTGTGTGCCCCACAGGGCAGAAATCCTGTTTCTTCACGATCCAGTTCTGGGTTCAGGGTCTGGGCATATAGTAGGAGCTTCATACTGACTGGGGAGGGGGCTGGATCTGTACAGACTTACATCTCCTTTTGGATGTGTAGGCACAGGCATGCTGAATGTGGGATACCAGGAGGGCTTGTGTTCATTGGAATGCCCGATACATTTAAAAACATTTTTTTCCATTAAAAAATAGTTTCCAGGGCACCTGGGTGGCTCAGTGGTTGAGCATCTGCCTTGGGCTCAGGTGGTGATCCTGGGGTTGAGTCCCACATCAGGCTCCCTGCATGGGGCCTGCTTCTCCCTCTGGCCATGTCTCTGCCTCTCTGTGTATGTCTCTCATGAATAAATAAATAATATCTTTTAAAAATAGTTTCCTTTTTGAATATTTAATGCAGGTACAGATTGGTCAAAACTATATTGAAAGGTACGCAGAGAATATTTCCTTCCATTCCTTCTCTTCATCTCTTCCCCTCCCCTTCCCTGTAATCTGTTTATATTCATCATCATTTGTTTATCCTCACAGTGTATTTTGCAATCATAAGCTAATATGTACATGTTTTAACCTTCACTTTCCTGTATCCTCCTCCCCTTGTATTTTGCTTTTGTCACTTAATGGATCCTGGTCACCTTTCTATATCATCAGCACATGGATCCTTCTCATTCTTCTTTTCTGGCTACACAGTGCTCTATGGTTTACCCAACCAGTGTCTCATTGCCAGACACTTGAGTTGTTTTTAACCTTACACAAATGTCATTTTGTATTGGGACCAGAGTTCCCACGAGTCAGATTTTCTGAAGTGGGATCACTGGTTAAAAGGTCAATGTATCCAGGGGCACCCTGGGTGGCTCAGCGGTTTAGCGCTTCCTTCAGCCCAGGACCTGATCCTGGAGACCTGGGATCAAGTCCCACATCGGGCTCCCTGCATGGAGCCTACTTCTCCCTCTGCCTGTGTCTGTGCCTCTCTCTCTCTTTCTCTGTGTCTCTCATGAATAAATAAATACAATCTTAAAAAAAAAAGGTCAATGCATCCATTGTTTGCTACCTAAATTCCCCTCTTTGGTGGCTCTGCTTGAACTTTTTGTACATGGGAGCTTCCTTTGTCCCCACTCTTTTCTTTATCTTTTTTTTTTTTTTTAAGATTTTATTTATTTGAGTGACCGAGAGAAAGTGCATGTGTGCCCACAAGCAGGAGAGACAGAGAGAGGACCAGATTCACTGCTGAGCAGGGAGCCCTTACATGGGGCTCCATCCCAGGGTCATGGGATTGTGACCCGAGCCAAAGGCAGCCACTTAACTGACTGAGCCACCCAGGCATACCCTCTGTCCCTGCTCCTATATGACTCTGTGCCTTCCTGAACAAAGCACTTGTAAAAATTCTCTGTCTCTCTCCCTCTCTCTCTCATACAGTGAGAGCTAGTTCACTTCTGAATGGGCCACTGAAGCAGTATTCTTTAATGTTTTTCTTAGTATTTATTTGTATTATATTATTGTCGTGTGTGTCACACGAAACCTGAAGCATCCAAACATTCTCCCATCACCTAACTGTAGGGCAAGGCCATTTTCAGCATTGCACTAGCCAAGGTGGGTGCTCAGCTTAGAAACTAGCTGTGTGTATGTGAATGTCCACTGTATGCCTCTGAGATGGCACTTGGCTGTTGATGTGCATATGAGACAGCGAGTGCCTGTGTGTTTTGTGGCACATTTGGGGGGCAGCAGAAGTAAGAGCAGTGGATGGCAGATGACCAGCCCTGCCCTGAGAGGAACATTGACACTCCTATCCTTGGGATGGTGGGAGGGCAGACCCAGGATGTCCCCAGGGGCTGGGCCTGATAGACCCCACTGGGGCTGGCCCACCCCCCTCCCAGGACGGCTGGAACATCCTCAACTTCCTTATCATCTTTATCTTGCTCCTGGGGTTCTTCATTAATGAACTCAATGTCATCGCTATCACCTATACCCTCAGGTGAGCTGGGAACTCTGGGGTAAAGAGGGGACCAGTAAAAAAAAGGGGGGGGGACCAGTCTGGACCCTGGGAAAGAGATGGATGGTGGGGATCATCTCTGCCCATCTGGGCAGGTCAGGGGGCAGTGGGGAGGAGGGTCTCGGAAGGGCTGAGGGGCACCCCTGAGAGGCTGTGACACAGGGCGCTTCGTCTGGTACATGTATGCATGGCGGTGGAGCCTCTGGCCCGGATCATCCGTGTCATCCTGCAGTCGGTGCCTGATATGGCCAATATCATGACCCTCATCCTTTTCTTCATGCTGGTCAGTGCCCTCCCCTATCCCCAGGTGCTCCCCTTCCCCGAACAGGGTCCCTTGGGTCACTGGGGATACGGGGTGTCTGGAGAAGAAGAGAAGCCTATGGGCCTGCATCCCCGTGGTTCCCTTGCCGGCATTCATTTGCATGGCATTTGCATGTTCATTGTCTCCAAGGTCCTTTAGCCATTTTCTTTGGTCTCTTGGACAGGTGTTTTCTGTGTTTGGGGTCACCCTCTTTGGTGCGTTTCTGCCCATGCACTTCCAGAACATGCAGGTTGCCCTGTATACCCTCTTCATCTGCATCACTCAGGATGGTTGGGTGGACATCTACAATGACTTTCAGTAAGTGCCTTAGGGGTGTCTCCCACATCCCCTCCCCCAAGCAGGGCAGGGCAGTGGGGGTAGGGCTCCGGGGCTTGGAAACAGAATGGCCCAGCAGGAGGGGGCTGCCTGGGGCTCCAAACTGGTGAAAAGGAGACCCCTGGGACTGGTCGTGGTCAGCTTGAAGCCTTGTCCCCCTTGAAATTCACCCCTACGAAATCCTAAGGCAGACCTGCTCATGAATATTTTCCCCTGTCAAGCTCAACAACTGTGTAGTTGAGCAAGAAAGCAGATCTGAGGCTTCAGGACAGCCTCCCAGCCCACATTCAAGCCCATTGCCTGGACTCCTGGGAACTTAGAGTCTCATTTCATTCACTTTTAGACTTGCTGCCCAAGGTCATTTTTGGTCACAGATGGTCACCAGATTCTGTTCTTTACTTCTTTTCCATTACATCTAAACCCTATTTGTGTCCAGTCCACTCCAGGGAATGGGTCCCCAGGACTGATTTCTTTTTATCACTTGTGAGAGTAGAAGCACAGTTGGCAAAGGGCTTTTGTAGGCATTGCCCATTATGATATAGGTAGTAGAAAAATCATAGGGTGTGCAATAAAGGTAGACTGGAGACTGGGCTTTTGAGTCTTTGCTCCATGACACTAGCCATGCAACCTTGGACAAGTTACTTCGTCTCTCTTCCAAGCCTCAGCTTGTTCACCGGCCACTTGGGGATTACAATAATTAACTATGTCTGAGTTGCTATGAGAATCAATAGAGAAAAGCTGTACAAATCTCTTAGCAGAGAGCCTGGCACAGAATATATATATACACATATATATGTGTGTGTTGTGTGTATGGAAAGAGAAAGAGAGAAAGACCTTATTACCTAGGAAAATATTTTAGGGGAGATTCATAATAAAGTGTTAAAAATGGATAAGCTTTTTTCCTATATATCTTCCTTCTGATCCTTCTATAATGAGCTTGAATTACTTTTGATGATAATAAGAAAAACATAGAGTATGGCCAATAGATTAAACTTGATAATGCTGATGTATAAATCCCCACCTTAGAGGGCTGGCTTGAGGCCCATGCCTGTCTCTGGCAGTACAGCAGGTGCTCAGCAAAGAGCAGCTACTTAGACGGTCAGAGCAGGCATTAGATCTGCCCAACAGCAGTGAGGTAGCAGAAGTCCCAGTAGGCCTTGAAATAATGACCCCATTTCATAGATGGGGAAACTGAGACTCAAAAGTCCAGGGAGGTGATGGGGCCCCTGCCTGCCATCTCCAGGATAGAGACAAGAGAGTATGCAATGGAGATTGGGGGCGCCATCTACTTTGCCACCTTCATCACCATCGGTGCCTTCATTGGCATCAACTTATTGGTCGTTGTGGTGACCACGAATCTGGAGCAAATGATGAAGGCAGGAGAGCACGGGAAATTGTGTCAAATAAACTTCAATGAGGTGAGTGGGATGGGGAGGGCAGAAGGGAAGAGAGGGTGAACGTAAGAGTGCTGACTAGAGCGCACCCGTGTGTGTGTGTGTGTGTGTGTGTGTGTGTGTGTGTGTGTGCTCGCACGCACACACGTGCACAGGCACGCTTGCACACTCAAGGGCCTGGAGAAAGTCAAGCCTGAGACCTGGGGGCACCATCCCCTACCTTGAGTGCCATCTGAAGGGTGTGGATTTCTTAGATGTCTTGTTTCTGTGGCAACACAAAACTGAGTGGTGAGGTGACCTTAGGGCAGGTAACCAACCTAAGCCTTGATTTCTTCCTCTGTAAAATGGGAATAATAATCATACTTCCCCCATAGGACTATTATGAGAATTACATGGATGAATGAGCAGTAGTTGGCACACATGTAGAATTCATTAAATGTTAGTTACAGGGTTATTCATTCAAGGGTGGAACTTCCAAAAGGTTGGTGGGAGTGGAGGGTGGAGTACTTTCCAAAGTGTCTATAGACTGTGGGCTATGACTTGAGAGTTGGCCAGGCTTTAGAAGTTTGCTGGGTAGGATTTATCAGGAGTGAAACTGGGCCCTAAGTTTTGAAAAGGAGTGAGAATTTTCAGAGGTGGGGGAGGGGCTTATGCATTTGAAGTTGAGCTCCCACAGCAGGGTAGGGGGTGCTAAGATTGGACCCACAGCAGGGTAGGGGGTGCTAAGATTGGAGCTGAGATGAGGGGCTTTAGAACCTTGGTGTCCTAAGAGACTCATCCTCCCCGCAAGCCAAGCAGGAAGGAGCTGGGGGAGGGGTGGCAGCTGAGCTCTCTGTCTCCTCCCCATTTCCTTCTTCCCAGAGAGGCAGGGAGGTGGAGGATGGAAGAAACGAGTTGCCACTGGTACACTGTGTGGTCGCCCGTTTGGAGATGTCTGGCCTCCCTCTGGAGCCATTTTCGGGGGGCAACCTATCTAACCTCTCAGAAAACACCTGTGACAACTTTTGTTTGGTGCTCGAGGCAATACAGGAGAACTTGATGCAGTACAAGGAGATTCGAGATGAGCTCAACACGTAGGGCGGGTACTGGGGGTACCCCGAGTCCCGTGAGTCCCGGCTGAGCGGAGCCTCAGATTCTTCTGGCTTCACGCCCTCACCATTTTTATAATGTGGACCCTGGGGCCCAGAGAGGTTTAAATGACTTGCTGGGGGTCCGTGGGTGGAGGAGCGGGAATCCAGATCATCCTGTTCCTTCCATCTCACAGGAGCTCACAGCCTGGCCTGGATCTCCATAGAGTGAAGGGGGAGGGCGAAGCGGGGTGGATGCCAGGGACGAGGTGGGAGGGCAGCCCACTCTTCCGCTCCCCCCCCCCATGCTCCCCCAGCCCTTAGAAAGTACTCACCCCTCCGCCCCCAGGATAGTGGAGGAGGTACGCTCCATCCGCTTCAACCAGGAGCAGGAGGAGGAGCTGATGCACAAGCACTTGTCATTGAACGCGTCGGTGGAGAGCGGGTCCTCCCTGGACATCCGCGACATGACCTGCCAGCAAGACTTGATCACTGCGCTCATCAATAGGGAAAAGGTGCATGCAGCTTCCCCCTCCCACCCAATAAGTGCTCGCCCGGCCCCCTCCCCCAGCCCAGCCTAGCCTCTGCCCCATTAGTCAAACTTTCTGTCTAATCAGAGATCTGATCCCCTGCGTGGCCTCCCACGCACTGCAGCAGCCACCGCTGATCCGGTTAGGTTCCACCCTTTCCTACTCCTCCGAGAGGCTCTGCCCCCACCCATCAGGCTCCTCCCACTGAGTCACTTAAGTCTCTTTTGCCCTCAAACCTACCCCTTCTTAGGATGGCTGGAGCCAGCTCAGTTTCTGCCCGGTGGCAGATACGTAGGCCCACGGTGGGCAGGGGATCCCTGGGTTCTCGCTAGAGTGCATCAGAACAGACTCCTCCGGAGGGAGGAAGCTTCTAGGGAGAAAAAGGCACACACCCACAAGACTTAGTTACTTTCTCTGCTTCCCACTGCACCTGACTGAGCTAGAATGATCCAGAGCCTTGTGAATGTCCACAGCCTGGGCTCCCAAGCTGGGAGAGGATACTAGGCAGCTAGAGTCTGATATATGAAGGACTTCCCCGGGAAGCCTGGTGGGGTAGCTGCTGAAGCTAGTGGAGGGCAGTGAGGGAGTGTGTGCCGTGTGAAGGTAGGGGATTGACAAACCCCTTGGTTTGCAGGTTCAGGAATCCAACCCGAACATACTCCTTAACAAACACAAGACTAGCCGATGAGAGGCAGGATGGGAGCCAAGAGGCCTGAGCACACACACCCAGCCGCTGCATCTTCCTGCATCTCTGCATGACTTGGCACAGCTTGGCCTGAGCCCATCCTCTCCCTTACACCTAGGCAGAGGCCTGGGGCAGTAAAGGGGGTGGCGGCTCCAGGGCTTGTGCCTGTGAGCCCCAGGTCCAGAGGAATTCAGATGGACAAGGATGCTGGAGAAGAGAGGGAGCCCCACAGCAAGGATGAGCATAGAAGGGGGGTGCTGGCCAAGGCAGCCAGGATTTGTCCCAAGGGTGGACATCTCTAGCCCCCTGCTTGAGGCCAGAGCTAGCTGGGGCCTAAGTGGGCTTAAGCACCAAGAGGAGAAAGGTGAGGCCAGTGAGGCCAGGCATCTGTGTACTGACAATAAAGTTTTGTGTTGGGATCAATATGTCTGAGTGGTGGATCTCCAATCCCCTTGGGGCAATCTTGCCTCAGTCTGATGGGCAAGACAGATCTTGCCCCTTAAAAGCCTGATTGTCTAGAGGGAGAGTTGCTGACTGCCCTCTAGAGCTTTCCAGTCTGATGGGAGAGCGAATCTGCACCCTGAAAACATAATCTCCCCTTAGTGTTCTAATTTTTTTGTTGGGGGAGGGGGTGGGAATCTGCTTCTCATGGCTGGAAACCCCAGTCTGATGAAGGAGACAGCCTGAAGGTAGAGAAGACTGGCCCTCATTCTGGGATGCTCTTCTCTGATGAGATCACCCACTGACCAAGTCATACAGGTACAGGCACTTCTATCCTGGGACAATGGAGAGCAACTGGGAAAGCATGGATCTTGGCAGCTTTCCAGAGGTGAGGAGCACTGAAGTTTGCTGGAAGATAGGAGGAGGAGTTTGTGGGTCAGGTGAATGAAATCTGGTGGGGTACTTGGGACCTGTGAGGTCTCCTTGGGACCTTCAGACTAAAGACTATTGAGAGCCACAGCAAGTTCCTGAGCTAGGCCACCCAAGAGTTTGAGAAAGTTGCAGCAGTCCTAGGCACTAGGAAGAGCTGCCTTAGAGGACTGGATTCTCGTCCTTGAGTAAGTTACTGGGCCTCATTTTCCCCATCTGTGCAGTGGGGAGAGGGTCAGATTGATCTCCAGCTCTAAAATCAACTGGCCAGCTCTTAGCCCAAGAGTTGGGAGACCAGTAAGTTCATCCATGTTGCTGAGACTCTGATTCCCTGGTGTTGGGTTGAGGGGGAAGGCTGGAAGGCCCAGAGCTCTGCCAGCTGGTCAGCAAAGGCTGACATTTAGGGGCCTTGGGGATATTCATCAGTTGGAATGGGAGTCCCCAGAGGCCCACTCATTGAAGCTGATGGGGAACTTCACCCTTCATCTCCTTCTTATCTACCGTGGTTCCAGCCCTGTAAAGCCCCCGGGGGCCAGTCAGGAAGGAGTCTGGATGACTGGGGACGGGGGTCGTATACTCAGAAGGCAGATGAGAGATGGTACCAGTGCCAGCAGTGCCTCATCATCTTGGAGCTGCTGTCTGTTCCCCTGTTGGAACCAAGACTCCTTCTCAGTGCCCTCCAGGACTATCGACCAGCAGAGTCACGGGCATCTAGTGTCTTTTGCTACTGCTGCTGTTTATTGCAGATGGAGCCCTCAGTCTTTCTGGTGAGCACCCACATTATACCCTTTCCATCTGTCCTTCTCTGGGGGCTCTCACAGCCCTTCCTCTGGCTGGCATGAGAGGGAAAGAGGGAAGAAGGTGACAAAAGAAGAGACAGAAGGTAGTGTCCCCAAGAAAATCTTATAATGTGAGTTCAGCCATTACCCACCCCAACCCTAAATTGTCCGAATGGCTTGAGACACCAACGAATTTCGAGGCAAGAGCGTGACAGGATAACTTCCAAGGAGCTTCTGGCTGTGCTCATCCATCCTCTTCCAGGATACTATCTTTGTCTATTCCCTCCATCTTGTCTATCAGCCCAGCTGTCTCTCCCTTGCTGTCTATCCTTCCCTGTGTTGGGCCAATAGCTTGGGCAGTTCCCTCTCAAGATGGTGCAGAACTGGGGGCCCAGGGCCTTGAACCCCTGCTGCCTACTCCAATGAGGAACAAATGCTACCTCTAATGACTCACTGAGCCTGAGGTAGGAGCATAGCCCTGGATCCTAAGCTCCTAGGACGTTATGGGGGAAGATATTGGGAGGTGGCAGGAAATTGCATGTCTCATCACTCCTATGAATCCCTAACTTTTGCCAGAGAGAAGTGTCCTTGGCAAAGTACCAGGAAACAGATACCAATCTTGGTGAGAGGAGCAGAAAGGATAATCATTACCAGTAGCAGGTTCTACTTATTGAGCATCTATTATATGCTAAGCATTGTGCTCAGTGCTTTACTGGTGTTTTCTCATTTAACCCTCATGACCATCAGTGAAGGGGGTACTATTATTATCCCTGTTGTATAGCTGAGGAAACTGAGGCTCATGATCATGAAGTGATATGTCCCTTATCACAGTTGGGATTCTATCCCAGGTCCAACTTCAGTCTGTTGTTTTTTTTTTTTAATTAATTTATTTATGATAGTTACAGAGAGAGAGAGAGAGAGAGAGAGAGGCAGAGACACAGGCAGAGGAAGAAGCAGGATCCATGCACCGGGAGCCCGACGTGGGATTTGATCCCGGGTCTCCAGGATCGCGCCCTGGGCCAAAGGCAGGCGCCAAACCGCTGCACCACTCAGGGATCCCCCAGGTGCAACCTCAGAGGCCAGTCTATACTTCACTTCTCAAAACACCAGCTGTGGGTAGGAAACCTCATTATCATAAGGCTGTTAGTTCTTACCAAATCTTTAATTGTAGCACAATTCCAAACAAAATCCCAACAGGGTTTTTGTAGAACTTGATAAGCAGATTCTAAAATATACGGAAGAACCAACAGCCAACAATAGCCAAAATAATTTTGAAGAGCAAGATGGGAGACTCATTCTACCAGAAGCTGAGATTTAAAGGAAGATAATATAGTGTTGGGGCTGCAATAGACAAACAAACCAAAGGAATAAAAGAGTATGGAAATCAGTCTGGATACATAATGATAGAAAGCATGACAAATCAGTTGAGAAAGGATGGACTTTTCCATAAGGCAGCAGGCGCAACTGGTTAACTGCATGGAAAAAGAACTCCATAAAATCAGATCCAATGGAAACATCCCTCCCTGCAAATAAACACTTGAGATCTCTGTGTCATGACATCTATTCATTATAGCCAGAATTTTTTTTAAAGATTTTATTTATTTATTGATGAGAGACACAGAGACTGAGAGAGAACACAGCAGAGACACAGGCAGAGGGAGAAGCAGGCTCCATGCAGAGAGCCCAATGTGGGACTCAATCCTGGGTCTCCAAGATCAGGCCTTGGGCTGAAGGCGGCACTAAACCGCTGAGCCACCCGGGCTGCCCATAGCCAGAATTTTTTGTTGCAGATAGACCCACAGGTCACTGGAGCTTAGAGGACTTATACAAGATTGAGCCCAGTCCCTCACTGTTTTGAGGGGGGACATGGAAGCACTAGGGGGTTGGGTCTTCCTCGAGATTACACAAGTCAGTAATAGAGCTAGGTCTAGAACCTAGGTCGTCGTCCTCTTTCCACACATTCTGGCCAGCTCTCCTGCCCTATTGTGATCCCTTAGCTCTGCATAGGACTGGAATAAAGTGTCTGGAAGGAGCAAGTGCTGGATGGGCAGAATTGAAGGCAAGGGTCAGTGTCTCCTCAGAGTGAGGTTGTGGGAAGGAAGAGCCTGCCACCTGGTCTGGGTCACCTCTAGTTTTTGGAATTAGTCCTTTGACAATTGTGCCAAGGATGCAATGACAGAGCATCAGGTAAAGGACCTATTTCTGCCCATTGCCCAGGGAAAAGAGGAAGGTATCCAAGAGATCCAGCTCAGCAAATCTAGCTGACTTGGGCCTTTCTCTCTAGAATGGTTGGCTCAATCATGAGAATGAAGCTATATTTTTGCAAAGTGGTGCAGTGTGACAGGGAAGACATTGGGCTCTTGAGTCCGATGGATCTCGTTTCAAATGCAGTGCCACCACTTCCTGGCCCTGTGACCTTGCACAAATGTCTTTGCCTGTTTGAACCTCAGTTTCTTCATCTGACAAATAGAAATAATAATCGTTACCTGGGGTTGGTTGTGAGGATTCAATGCACCAATGCTCATGCATTGCAGCAGCACCTTATTTGAACAAGGTGAAACTGAATGATGTCAAAAATATCCTAGATTGCTATTGCATTAAATGAAGCACCTGGATTGCAATTAGGGATCATATTATACCAAAATATTGCAAAATCTTTAAATTTTAGAACCATATTCAATGCAGTAGGAAACTCACATAAAAAAAAAAAGGCATCCAGATACCAAAGACCAAATGCAATGACAGATTTTCATCTTTTGCTAACTCTGTCCCTAGAGTAGTCATTGAGCAGAGGGAGACATAGTTGCCAGCACTAGTAAAATTAATCAGTTAAAATGAATTAAGATCATTTACTATTTAAGATCTATTAGCAGAGCTGGCACATAAACGAATGTGAGCCAGCAATAATGTAGTTGGTGTTGATATGATTTTTATTGAATTTTCCAATAAAGATACTTGGTTAATTGAGGACATTAGAAAAGAACTCTGGGGATCCCTGGGTGGTGCAGCGGTTTGGCGCCTGCCTTTGGCCCAGGGCACGATCCTGGAGACCCGGGATCGAGTCCCACATCGGGCTCCCGGTGCATGGAGCCTGCTTCTCCCTCTGCCTGTGTCTCTGCCCCCCCAACTCTCTCTCTGTGACTATCATAAATAAAGAAATTTTTTAAAAAAATTTTTAAAAAAAGAACTCTGGATTGGTGGAGGGAACAAGTGTATTGGTTTCTGTTTATTTGTTTGTTTACAGGCACTATTACAACTCAGGGGGTTGAGTCAAATACAATGGACTCCACCAAAGTCTCTGTGCTTAAGGGACCTGCAGCATGCTCACTGACAACCTTGGTGCTATCCATCAATGGGAGAGACAACATCTCTGCGGTGCCACTTAACACCTCCCCAACAATCAGAAGGACAACAATGTCAGAGTTCCACAAGAGTCCAACACCAGCTACTCCTCCCACTTCATCACAAGCCAATAGCTCTGCTGGGTCCACTGAGCAGACAACCCCAATACTTAAGACTCAGGATGAGAGATGCAGAGGCACAGCATTGTCCAGCATGGCCCCTTCAGCTAAGCCCTAAAACAGAATCAGAGAGCCCAACCACAGTCCCTTTAGCATCAAATTCTATAATCAATGGATTGGAATCATCAGTGTTCACTGACTCTCAGACATCAGCCATGATCACAGTTCTAACAGCAATAAATATACCAGGTGATGCCATTACGTCATCGGGGTCCCTGACAGCCACTGTATCTGAGAAGTCAGCTACAATGGTATCCCTGACAACACTGAATTCACTGATGTGAATCTCTACCTATGACAACCAATGCAGTCATCCACACCCCTTCACTCACCCTGACTATCCTATGGACAACTGTTCCTGGAACAACCATGTCTGGGATTCAGGAAGGGGAAACTACAGCTGTGCCCCGAACCCCAGCAATAGCCCTCATAATGAATGTGCTGTCTGAAACACATCACAGCATGGCCCCACCGACACCTTCCTGGCCAGTGGAATCAGCTCCTAGTGCTGGCACTACAGCAGCCAAGTCACTGAGATGGCAGCTGCTCACTCGACAGCCCTAATCCCCAGCTCCTCGGGGACAGCCTAGTCCTCTGACATGACTGGGTCCAGTCAAGCTTCCCCTAAATGCACCCAGAGCAGTGGTCCTGAACCAGGAGCCCGTGCTTTGGATTAGTACCCAGCTGGCGGAGGAGTATGTATGTGCAATGACAGCTACTATGCCCACTCAGGTGAGTCTGAGCACCTCATGTCTATACAGCAAAGAAGAGCCCGGGGGCCAGAGTGGACATCATAACCCTGGGAAGGCCCAGACAAATGTGTGTGTCCAATGGCTATGGGAGAGCCCATGAGGTTTGGCCAGACATTGGCATCTAAAGAGTCCGTTGGAGTACGGGTGATTTTCTAGTAAGAGGACAGGTAGCTGAGCACATGAGGCTATCGTAGTAAGTTCAGGCTGCTGGAACAAAATACCACAGAATTTGTGACTTATAGACAACAGGATCTTATTTCTCACAGTTCTGGGGGCTGGAAGTCCAAGATCAAGGCACCAGCAGATTAGGTATCTGGTGAAAGCCCACTTCCTGGTTCATAGACAGCTGTCTTCTCTGTGTCCTCACATAGTACAAGGAGCAAGGGAGCTCTCTAGGGTCTCTTTGATATAGGCATGAATCCCATCCAGGTGGGCTCCATCCTCATGACCTAATCACCCCCAAAGGCCTCATCTCCTAATACCCGTATTATTATTAGGTATTAGGATTTAACATATGTTAAAGGTAACGTATGCTACATTTAACTCTGTAGCAGAGTTAGAATGGACAATTCATCAGCCCCCAGTCCCTGGGATCCCAATTACTGGCCAGACAATGAATCTTCCTAAAAGAAGGAGCTGATGATCCACCAAAAACAAAGGCTGTAGCCCCAGCAGAGGCAAGAGGGGCTAGGTAGCTGTTGGGGCGAGATATTACAGAGAGGTTGAATTCACAGGGGCTCCCTCAAGCTGTGCAAGTAGCTCCCAGGCTTATCCTCTGGCAGGGCAGAAACTGGGTCCTGGGAATCAAAAAGATGATGGTGTCCCCCAAATATATGTCTGCCATAGTCAAAATAATTCTAACTCCCAAAACTTTAAGTTTTTTATAAAATTCTGATTTTCCTAAAATGACTACTCGGCTTTTTAAAATATCAAATTCCTTCAAAAAATACTTCTTTGGCATTACTATTTTCATCTCTAGATAATCTAGTCTTGGAATGAAGCTTCCACTACATTCAAAACTAGGCAGTGCTCAACTTAGGAGTCAGTGTCTCCCAAAATGTGTTTTGTGGGACACCAGTGCTTTGGGGTTTCAATAGACATTACCAAAAAAATATAAATAAATAAATAAAGGGTGAGGTTCTATTATTAAATATATTGAGAAAATACTGGATTAAATACAATGGTTTCTTAACTGCAGGACTTGTCAGAGCCTTTAATATTCCACTATCCACTATGACTTCCACAAAAACCATATTTTTTTGAATATATCTTTTTTTAAAATTTTTATTTATTTATGATAGTCACAGAGAGAGAGAGAGAGGCAGAGACATAGGCAGAGGGAGAAGCAGGCTCCATGCACCGGGAGCCCGACATGGGATTCGATCCCGGGTCTCCAGGATCGTGCCCTGGGCCAAAGGCAGGCGCCAAACTGCTGCACCACCCAGGGATCCCAAAAACCATATTTTTAAAGCAAATTATAGCATATATTTCCCAAGACTGTCCCTAGAATCCTCATTCTGAGGAATATTTATGTAGAATATAGCTGGCTGTAGGAAGATGGAATATAGCTGGCTGTAGAAGAGAGGAATTCAGATGAGAGTCATGCAGAGCTGGGCAGGCAGAGGTGACTGGGGTGATGAGTCCAGCCCAGGGTGTTTTAGTCAAGCCCTGAGTAGGTGCTGGCTCATTAGAAAGTTGTCCCCGTCAACAAGAGGACAACAAGGGGACAAGTTGTCAACAACTTGTATTGGTGAGACCAAGGTGGTGTGCTCATTTGTAAAGTACTGCATTTATCCCTCCATAGAAATTATGAAATATATCATTGTGTTTTCATGCACTGAGAAGGAGACAGCTTTTCTTTTTGTGTTAAATTTTTTCCAGGTTAGTAAGAACACGGACTCTGCAGGATAGACTGGGTTTGAACTATGCCTCATTTTCTTCTGCTGGGGTTAATAAGAGCATGTTTATTTTATTTTTTTAAAAAGATTTTATTTATTCATGAGACACACACACACACACACACAGAGGCAGAGACATAGGCAGAGGGAGAAGCAGGCTCCAGGCAGGGAGCCCAACGTGGGACTCGATCCCAGGTCTCCAGGATCAGGCCCTGGGCTGAAGGCAGCGCTAAACCACTGAGCCACCCAGGCTGCCCAAGAGCAAGTTTATTGCATAGCATTCGTGTTTGAGGGTTAGCTTTATTGATATTATTACTTGACATTCGGTATCACCATATACTATCGATTGCAATAGCAGAAAGTTATGTGACTGACTCAACCCCCACCCTGTCCCACTGAACACACATTGGTACAAAGCACCTGCCCCTCAAATTGTAACCCATCCCTCTGACCAAACATACCTGCCAAAGCAGAAATGGTGAGCTTCTTTTAAAAAGAAAGTGAGAAAAGTCTTTAAATTCAAAATAATGAAAGAGTCCAGAAGTGTTTAACACTAGTGTCTCCATTACATTTAGCTTCTTTTTTTTTTTTTTTAGATTTTATTTTTTATTAATGAGAGACAGAGAGAGAGAGAGAGGCAGACACAGGCAGAGGGAGCCCGCCCGACATGGGACTCAATCCCGGGTCTCCAGGATCACCCCTGGGCCGAAGGCTGTGCTAAACTGCTGAGCCACCTGGGCCACCCTACGTTTAGCTTTTTAATGACTTTTAAACAGTTCATCCCCAATTCAATAGAAAGTGTGGAGAGAGCAGCCACAGAAAGAAGGGAAGGGTTAAGTATAGCTTCTCTTTCATCACCCCCAAAGCATTGCTGTTTGACATGTATCAGGACACCATGTACTGCAAGTGGCAGAAAACCCAACTCCCATTGGCTTGAGCAAAATAGATAAATTGAAACCATGAAAGAAAGCGAAACAGAATTTGTTGGTTCATGAGACTAAGAAGTCTTAAAGAGGCCTTGAAGATGCTGATGCCCCTTCCTCCTGGTTTCCAAAGGGGCTCCCTGTTCCCTCCCTCCCTCCTCCTTCTCTCCTTCCCTCCTCACCACCCTCAGGGCTAGCTCTTCTTTTTTTTTTTTTTTTTAAGGTTTTATTTCTAAATAATCTCAACATGGGGTTTTTTTTGTTTTTTTGTTTTTTTTTTAAATTTTTATTTATCTATGACAGTCACAGAGAGAGAGAGAGAGAGAGAGGCAGAGACATAGGCAGAGGGAGAAGCAGGCTCCATGCACCGGGAGCCCGACGTGGGATTCGATCCCGGGTCTCCAGGATCGCGCCCTGGGCCAAAGGCAAGCGCCGAACCGCTGCGCCACCCAGGGATCCCCTCAACATGGGGTTTGAACTCACACCCCTGAGATCAAGAGTGGCACGCTCCACTGCCTATAGCAGCTGGTACTCCAGCGTTGTCTCTTCAGATTCGACATTTACTAGACAGAAAGTGTCCTTGACTTCAAACAGTTTAGGTCCTTCAAAACCCCCAAGGCCCAGACTACCTGTTGGAATGAGAAGGAAATCAAAGAACAAAACAAATTAGTATCTCTAAAAAAAATAAACTTGCCAGACGAGTATCAGAAACCATCTAGGCTGGTCAGGGAAGACAGGAGAATTTATTATAAAGTGTCTCCTGGGGGGCACCTGGGGGGTTAATCTGTCATGTTCCCAGGGTCCTGGGATCAAGGCACACGTCCGGCTTCTGGCTCAAAGGGGAGTCTGTCCTCCCTCTGCTGTTCCCTCTGCTTGTGCTCTCTCTCTGGCTCTGGCTCTCAAATAAATATTTTTGGGAAAAAAAGGATTTTATTTATTTATTCATGAGAGACACCGAGAGATAGGCAAGAGGGAGAAGCAGGCTGACCTTGCCATGAATTACCGGCACCACCCATCAAAACAATAATACTGAAGAGAAGAAGAAACCAAAACAGAGGGAGAGAAAAGATGTAAAAGGGAGAGAGTTGGGTGAGGGGAGGAGTAGGGGGAGGGGAAGAACGGACTCGGAGGAGAGACAAAGGAAGGGAAAGGGCAAAAGTATAGTCTTCCTCCAAGGATTGATGCGAGGATGGAATGAAAGCAAGCACGTAAAGTTCTGTGTGAGACGCAGCATCTACACTCAAACAGCACGGGGGGGGGGGGGGGGGGCGGGAATCCGTGTTCTGCGTCCACACCCCGCCCAAGCCGGCTCTCCTAACGGTGGGGGACGCTGCCTCTCCCCACAGCTGCCCAGTCAGCAACCGGCCGCTCGGGGCCTGCGGGCCCACGAGGCCTCTCGGCCGGTGACGATGACCTTCGTTCAACCTGTTCCACTTCGTGACCAACGACACGCTCCACCTGCACAGCCGGGTGACCTCGTGTGACGCGCGGGCGGGGCCTCCGGGCATCGCTGGCGTCGCTGGGGTTGGCCACTAGGGACCGCCACTGGGGAGCCAGACCCCGGGCAATGGACCAATGCCGCCGTCCCGGGGGCGGGACCAAGGAGGGGCCTGGGAGACGGCGGTGCCGGGGATTGGCTTATCTTGTCGGGGGCGGGGCTGGGGGCGGGGCTTGTGGCACTAGGGGCCTGTGGCTAGAACTAAGGGGCGGGATTTGGGGGAAACACAACTCCCGGGTGTCTCAGGCGAAGGGCTTCCCTGGCTGAAGCTGGGAGGGGGACCTCGCTACCTTTTTGCTGTTCCCCCCGCAGACCTGTAGGCAGGAGAGTTCACCTGGGAGAAATGAAGCTTGGGAGATCCCAGCCCAGGAGCTCCTGGAGAGCGGGCGGGCTGGATGGTGTTCAAGCCCAACCCGACAAGCGGTAACTGGGTCATTTAGGAGTCTCCTTGGCTCCTCTTGCAGAGCCTCCCACTGACTTCTGTGAGACCCCTCCTACCTTCTTGTCCTCACACTCCTCCCTCAATCCTGGTCCATATCCTCCCCAAACCTAGGTCCTCAACTTCTCTGCTCTAGAGGGGTCCTCTCCCCTCACAGATCCTGTTCTCATTCAACTTCTACTCCTCTCCTCTCATTCCTACCTTTCCTGCCACACCAGCTCAATCTTCTAGTCTGTCCCTTGTGCCAGCCTGCTTTTATATATATCCTCCTAGCTGGTCTGGAACAGTCTCTTCTTAATGTTCCAGAACAGTCCTCCAAAGCTTCGACCCTCCCAGGAAAGCCTATCTTAGTAAGCCCATTCTAATTAGAGACAGAAGAGTCATCATCACACTCTTCTGAGGCTCTGCTTCAACAAAGGGTCGGCCCCTTCAATCTTGATGAAACCATGAGAATCCTGTCAGGATGGTTTCTCAAGCTCAGTCTTTCTTTCTTTTTTTTTTTTTTTTTTTTTTTTTTTTTTTCAGTCTTTCTTTCTATGTGGTTTCAGAGTCCAAAGCCTCCAGAAGCAGGTGTTTGGCAAGTTGGTACACAGGTATTGGTGTGAAATTCTGGGTAGGTGCACTAGCGTCTGGGGGTGCATACTGGGTTCTGGCTGGTGCTGGTCTTGGAACCTGTCTCTGCTCAACTCTGTGTGACTTGGGAGAAGTCAGTTACCCTCTCCAAATCTCAGCTTACTCAGCAGTACATGGCAGAGCTGTCACTGTGGGGTTGTTGGTAGTCACAGAGCTTTACACCTCATGAGAACCTGAGACTATCCAGAAATAACTTAGAGTACAGGGTTTGGGCCAGGCAGGTAATAAATGAGAGAGGCTGAGTGGGGTCCCCATTGAACTAGAGAGTGCATTTCATCCCTATACTCCATCTGCCTCACCCCCAATTTAAGGGAGGGAATGTCAGACAGTTGGGACATGGGGTTCCAGGAAAGCTTTGTCGAAAGAATGCGTGAATGGATTACTAAAGAACTCCCCAAAGTGGAATATCTAAGCCTAAAAAGTTTCCAAGGCTCCCAAAGCCATCGAATCCTGTTTGTAATCATTGCTTTCTTTTCTGCAGGAGCCTGAATCACCCATTCTTCTGATGGTAATAGGTGTGATGCTATAATAAAAAGCCTGCCCAGATATATCCCCCAACTCTAACCCTTGGCTTCTAGTTTTGTTGTCTGAGGTAAGGATGGGGTGGAGAAAAACTTAGGGAGAGAGAAGTAGTCTATCCTCTTGTTAGGGAGTGAAGATGGAACCCCCATGGGTCCCAACTACTATCTGGTAAGAAATGTGGCTGCTGAGCCTCGGGCTGCACTTCATCCCACCATCCCTTCCCATCTCCGGAACTCTTCCAAGGGCAGGATCTGACTACAAAGCTTCAGCACTTTATGAGGAACAAGGTATATGCATATGTGAGAAGTCATTTTATTCTCTATGGGTTTTGGTTCTCCTATATGTTAAAGAATTTGACCAGATGATCTGGGCTTCAACACAGGGACTCTATTGACTCTGGTTCCAGGGAAGGTTCTTGGGCCTTGGCCAACTGGTCCTGTCTCCTTTCTTCTGCAGAATGGACAAGAGCTATTCAGTTTCAGAATTAGGATTAAATGATTCCACATGACTTATCTTGCCTATTAATTATTTCTGACCTCATAACCCCCTTCTCCTTCCTAGTAGAGGAGGAAATAGAGAGCAGTGTTTGTGCTACTATCATTTATCCATTTAAAAATTGGTTGGAAAAAAAAATTGGTTGGAATCTACTGTGTACCAATTCCCATGTTAAGCCCTGGGGATCAACAGTACATTAGACACAGTCTTTGACCTTACAGAAAGGATAGTTGATTAGTGTGGACCAGACCAGGAAACAGGACAGGCTTTATAAGTTGGCAGAGGTGGCACTTTCACAAAATCACAAGAAGGCCTCTTTTTGTTGTTTGTTTTGTTCCTTTTTTAAAAAAATTTTATTTATTTATGATAGTCACAGAGAGAGAGAGAGAGAGGCAGAGACATAGGCAGAGGGAGAAGCAGGCTCCATGCACCGGGAGCACGACGTGGGATTCGATCCCGGGTCTCCAGGATCGCGCCCTGGGCCAAAGGCAGGCACTAAACCGCTGCGCCACCCAGGGTTCCCTGTTTTGTTCCTGAAATAAAATACTACTTTTTTAAAATTTATTTTTATTTTTTTATTTTTATTTTTTTTTAAATACTATTTTTGATTGCTATCTATGATCATCTTGGAAATTAATTTCTTGGGAAAATACTTTGGTACAAACAACAATAAAAGCTAAATTTAGCAGTCCTAACTTTTTAAATTTAACTTTATTTATTTATATTTAAATATTTTATTTATTCATGAGAGACACAGAGAGAGAGGCAGAGACATAGGCAGAGGAAGAAGCAGGCTCCCTGCAGGGAACCCGATGCGGGACTCAATCCTGGGACCCCAGGATCATGCCCTGAGCCAAAGGAAGATGCTCAAGCACTGAGCCACCTAGGTGTCTCAACAGTCCTAACATTTTATTTTCAAGGCTTTTCTTTTTATTTAATGCTTTCACAGCTCCTGAAAAAATTAAGTTGGATGATCAGTCCATGTTATTCTTTTATGTACACCAAAGGCACACATTTATTAAATCAGCATGCAAGTAATTACGTTTCATTGGGAATTCATATTCACTTTATAGGTCTGGAGTCCTTTATTTATTTATGAGTATTTAAATAGACCTGTTGGTGAAGGCGTTAATCCTTGCCCTTATTTAAAATATATCCTGGGGGCAACTGGGTGGCCCCATGTTGGTTAAGCTTCTACCTTTGGCTCAGGTCACAATCTCAGGGTCCTGAGCCCCATGTCAGGCTCCCTGCTCAGTTGGGAGTCTGCTTCTCCCTTTGCCCCTCTCCCTCTCATGGACTCTCCCATTCTCTCTCAAATCAATAAATAAAATCTTAAAAAATACATATCCTAAAGTATAAAGGCTATATTATGTTAAATATCCCCAATAGAAAATGGAATGAAACAAAATTAAGTAAACAAGGAAACTATTGAACTTAAACTATACTTAGTTGACTGCATGAAAGAAGCCTCTGAGCTGTATAACAATAGATGCTTATAAAATAAGCCACTAGACAACACTTATGCATGTGAAAGTGGTAGCTCTAATGATGATTATAACTAACTGCATCTAGTTTATTTTCCTATTTCTTTGATTAAGCTGGGGTGGGACATATCTGGCTCCTTCTTCAGTCATGTCAGGTGATAGTTCCATTGACATTTTATTAAATTTTCAGCAAGTCTTTTATATATATATATATATATATATATACACACACACATATATATGTGTATATATATATATATATACACATATATATATATTTTAGAGAGAAAGAGAGTGAACATGTGGTAGGGGAATAACAGAGGGAGAGAGAATCTCAAGCAGACACCCTGCTGAGCTATGGAGCTCAATGGGGAGCTTAAGCCCAGGATCAGAGCTGAAATCAAGAGACAGACAATGGAAAAAAATAAAATTAAATTAAAAAAAAAAAAAAAGAGAGAGACAGACAATGGACTGAACCATGCAGGTGCCCCTTGCAGCAAGTCTTTTTGAAATAATAAAATAACTGAAGACTTAAAACTATTTCTTACCTAAAAATTGATTGTGAATATTCTCTGAAATGAACACCAAATCTTTATTAAAATATGAAGATTCATTCACATTTGAAAATTAGTAGTATTTCAAATTTGAAAATAACAGAGTTACTTTAAAAATACAGATATCTGGGTCACATGGCTGGCTCAGTCGGTGGAGTATGCAACTTTTTTTTTTTTTTAAAGATTTATTTATTCATGAGATACACCGAGAAAGAGAAAGAGAGAGGCAGAGACACAGGCAGAGAGAAGCAGGCTCCACGCAAGGAGCCTGATGTGGGACTCCATCCCGGGACTCCAGGATCACGCCCTGGGCCAAAGGCCAGTGCTAAATCGCTGAGCCACCCAGGGATCTCCAGTATGCAACTCTTGATCAGGTTGTGAGTTTGAGCTCCACATTGGTGTAGAGATTACTTAAAAATAAAATCTTTTAAAAAATTTATTGGAGGAAACTGTACAAATGCACTATTTGCCATTTGTAAATTTAAATCTTAGCACTTCCACTATGTTTCCAGTCAGGTTTGTCTTCCATTCTCTGTCTGCAACAGCTCTTCAAATCCTCCCTGCTCTTCTCAGTCCACTACATGCCCCTGCTTTCTCTCTTCACAGAAGTTTTTCACAAAAGAAATAGAAGCAGTCAAGTAGATGTTTCCATCACCAGTCTACTTCCTACCCATTAGTCCACAAGTTTCTTCATTTAGATACTCATTCTTACCATTTATGTTTTAACAAAAGTGTTTGGTCCTAATTTCAGAGAATATCCTCTAAATGCATCCATCACATCATTCCTAGGTTCATTATCCATTAAACCTATTCTATGCCTTCTATATTTTTACCTTAAAATGTTATAGGAGGCTGGGGGCCGGGAAGGGACGGAACAGAATTTTGGGGCACGTCCCCAGAGTCCTAACTATAGAGCGAATTTCATCCCGTAATTAACGCTCTTTAAGCCCGGTTCTTCAGAGTTAAGAAATCCTCCAACTTTTTAATGCCTCTCCCCCTCAAGTCAGGTTTCCAGAAACCTGGAATATTTCACTACTTTGGCTCGTGTCTTTGTTCCTCCTTTTAACAATTCCCCAATCTGATTCTTAAGTATATATGAACGCAAACGAACTTAGTACTTTTCCTGGAGACCGAGTTTGGGTAGGGAGGCAAGATCGATCTGTTAGTTACCCTTCAACCCGAGTGCTGGTTACAGTCTGACCCAACCAGCGCAAGCCCTGATCCCAGCCACAGACGGAGCCCTAACACTGACAAGGCAGTGACCCAGGTCGCACCCTAACTCGGGACCACAACCCGACCCCCTGCTTCATTTCAGGTAGGAGGACTGACAGGCCATGGGGAATGAGAGAAGGGTGAGGCGGTGTGTGTGTGTGTGTGTGGCGGAGGGTTCCGGAATGATTTTCCCTGGCCTCCAGCTTCTCGAACAGCCCAAGCCCGGCGAGTCACTGCAGACCTGAGACGAGAGCTCCGCCCACAGGCGAGACCCGGGCAGGGGCTCCAGAGAAGGCTCGGAGGAGCTGCGGGGTCATGCGCAGAGAGATCCGTCCGCTCCCGGCGCCGAGCGCAGCGTGCAGGGGCGGGACATCGGCGCGGCCCGACTCCTGATTGGCCGCGGGCGGCAGAAAGGGGCGGGGGCGGGGCGGCGCGCGCTCTCAGGCGCGCGGCCCGGCGGGCGTGTAACGGCCGTTAGGGGAGCTGGGGGACTGAACCGCCGCCCGCGGCTGACGTGGTGGCTGCAGTCAGCGTCCCTGGGTGAGGGATTTCGCTGCCCGTTTTCGGCCCCACGTAAGTCCTCCTCCCCTGGGGAACCCTTGTCGGGCTGGTAGAGCCCGCCCGCCTTGGGGAGCACCGGAGGAGCCCAGACACTCATGACCTACCTTCTTCGGGGGCCGCGGGAGAGCGCAGCGCATGCGCAGAGCCGCTAAACCGTCCCCTCCGGGTCTCCCCCTCTGGGCTTCCTAAAATAACGCCCCGCACACGCCCCCTCGCGACTCGGTCGCCTCCCCGCCCTCTTCGCCGGGCTTTCTCCGCGGTTCACTCCACAGCAGTTGCTTTACCTTTGTAAAGGGTAGGCCCTGTGCCAGTCGCCGGGGCGGGGGGGACAGCGGGAAGCACGTTGCTTGCCCTCGCGGAGCAGAGGATCCGGGGAGAAGAGTAGACGTGAAGCCGGTGCGGCTAGGTTAACACTCAGTGGTGTGGCCCGGAGAACCCGGCCCTGGGCACAAGGCGCCAGTGTAGTGGGAGACGGACGGCAGGGAGCCCTCCCTAAGGAAGGGAAGTTGGGGGTGGAGGGTTACAGGGTGAAGAGGGACGGTTGGGGAGACAGACAGCTCTTGTGAAAGCACCGGGCTGGAGTTTCCGAGCCGACTTTGCTCCACACGGGGTATCTGATAGTGTCAGGAGACAGTTTTAATTTTAGTTGCCACAACTCAGAGATTACGCCTGGTGTCTAGTGGGTAGAAATCAGGGCTGCTGCTACACATCCAACTGTGTGCAGGACAGCCCCCCCCCCCCCCCCCCCCCCCCCCCCCCCCGCCTTCCAGCAAAGACTTCTTTGACCTAAAATGTCAGGAGCATCCAGATTGAGGAACCCTGCTCTAGACAAGGAGGAACTGGTGCTTTGGATGAACCACAAGTTTAGTGGGTTATAGCGAGTTTGTTCAATAGAGGGTGTTCAGCACCTCATCAGGATAAAATAGGAGGATGAAAACCCCGTTTGTCTTTTAAAGCAGTAAAAGTACATGGTACAGAGGCAGGCAGATAGTAGGCCCTCAGTATATTTTGATTGATGAATACTGTGTGCTAGGTAGGGAGGGGTGATGATACCACCAGGATGATTAAGATAACCATACCTCACTACCTGCCCTTAGGCCTTGTAGGTTTTATAATAGTCTGGTGGCCTTGTATGTATCAGGACTTTGTAAAGGCAACTTCTTGGCAGGATTTGTTTTCTCTTTCTTTGGGTCTGGTTTAATGAAAGATCAAGGTCATGAAAATAGTGTGATGGTGTGAGATTCTTAATGTGCTTTTGTCAGCTGTGTATCCCTTCAAATCCTCCCCAGTCTTGATGTGGTTCTCAGCAGCTGCCAAGTGTGACGTTCCACCCTAAGATTATAATTCTTCAAGGGGAGAAATACTTGTAACAGTTGAAGCCTAAGTCTTGGGTGGCAACTTGGGAAATAGAGCCTGGGTGGTGACCAAAGGGCAACGTGAAGAAATCGTGTGAGCTCTCCCTGCCCCTAACTTCTTTAGGGCTTGCAGCTCTGGCTGTGTCTGAAGCAGAAACTCCCAATTTATGGTACCTTGGTAACTTACTTTATTTCTTTCTGTCACACACAGAAAGAATGCTGACTAGACTGTATAACATTAGAGCACAGTCCTGGCTTTGAAGTCTCTTCCTAGCTATATGGCCTTCACCTCTCTAAATCTTCATTTTTTTTCATCCATAAAATAAGGGTCATAATAGTATCTGCTTCACAGGTTTGATGTGAGCATTAAACATAAGACATTATACCTATAGAGTGTTTAGCACAGTGCTTCGTAGGAAATAAGTACTCAACATATGTTAAATTTGTTGAATGAATACTTTGGTAATTTAAAAGGCTTTGAAGATAGAAACCATCAATGTTGGGTGCTTTTTTTTTCTTTTTTTTTTGTTTTTTTTTTTTGGGTGCTTTTTTTTTCTGTCTGCTTCCATTCACTCCTACCTTTCTTGGCTGTATAATTGATTATTTGTATTACAATTCATTTCTCTCACTTTTATCTCAGGAAATCTTTATATCCTTCAAATGGTCTTAAAAACTTGTACCAGTACCTCATTTACTTGTGAACTTTGTAGGACTTCAAGAATTATCTCTTCTGGGGCGCCTGGGTGGCTCAGTTGGTTAAGTGTTTGACCCTTAGTCTTGGCTCAGGTCTTGATTTCAGGTTTATGGGTTCAGGCCCCGTGCTGGCGTGGCTGGGTGTGGAGACTACTTAAGAAAAAAAATTATCTCCTCCATACTGTTTTACTCCTTTTGAGAGTTTTTTTTTTTTTTTTTTTTAGTTTTTTTTTTTGAGGTAAAATTAATGTACAGTAAGATTCAATTTTATATGTGTACAGTTCAGTGGTTTTAGTACATTCACACGGTTGTGCAGCACCACCACTTTTTTTTTTTTTTTTAGCACCACTGCTATCTAATATCAGGAGATTTTCATCATCCTGGAAAGAAACCCCATATCCATTAGCAGTCATTCCCCATTCCCCCACCTCCCTCCTCTTAGTCCTTGGAAACCACTAATCTACTGTCTATATGGATTTGCCAGTTCTAGACATTTCACATAAATGGAATTTATTTATCAGTTGATGGACATTTGAGGTTTTTTTTACCTTTTGGTTTATCGATAATGCTGCTCTGAACATTCATGTACAAAATTTTGTGTGAACATATTTTTATTTCTCTTGAACATATTCTTAGGAGTGGAATTGCTGAGTTATAGAGTAACTCTGCTTAACTGAGTTCTTTTCTCATCCTATTTTCAACTCATCTGAATTTGGAAAGGTCTCAGAATCCAATGGACCTACTATCATTTTGTAATACCTTAAAGAAATGTGTGAAGAAAAGGATTTTGATATCACTACTAGGTAGACAATCTAATCCTTATGTGTTACCATTAACACACTAACTGATAATAGCCATAAATTGAAGCTTTGACTGAATAATCCTCTCTTACCCACTATGTGAAGACCTAGGATTTCAGGGGATGGTACCATTTCTATTGTAGATGCAGTGAATTAGGGTTTGGGTTGTTGTTACTAAGAGAAAACTCTAGAGGTCAGTAAAGCACATTAGAGAAATTATATAGAGAGATAGAATTTATAGATATAGATACATATATATCTCCTCTGTTTTCTTACCAAAGTTGGATTTCTCCTCTAAGAATTGTGATCTATCAACTGAGTTTGTCCCAAACTCTTTGGGGGCTCTTATAAATTCAGTTTCTAAATTCATACTTTATCTTCCAGAGACCCCCCCCCATATGCCACTTTTTATTGATGTAAACTGCCAAGAAATAATAACATAATTAAGGACTCAATGTGTGTCAGACACTATTGTGAGTTAATTCTAAATGAATTAGCATGAATTGGGTCCTGTCTTTATCCTCATTTGATAATGATGATGATGATGATAATGATGATGATGATGATGATGATGATTAAGTAGGCTTCCTACCCCACATAGAGCCCAACATGGGGCTTGAACTCACAGCCCGAGATCAAGACCTGAGCTGAGATCAAGAGTGTTGGACACATGGGCATCTGGGTGGCTCAGTGGTTGAGCATCTGCCTTTGGCTCAGGTTGTGATTTTGGGGTCCTGGGATCGAGTCCCACATTGGGCTCCCTCTGGGGAGCCTGCTTTTCTCTCTGCCTATGTCTCTGCGTCTCTCTCTGTGTCTCTCATGAATAAATAAATAAAATCTTTAAAAAGTGGGACACATAACTGACAGTCACATAGGTGCTCCTATCTGCATTGTCTTTTCTTTTTTTTTTTAAAGATTTTATTTATTCATGAGAGACACACAGAGAGATTGGCAGAGACACAGGCAGAGGGAAAATCAGGCTCCATGCAGGGAACCCAACGCGGGACTGGATCCCGGGTCTCCAGGATCACACCCTGGGTTGAAAGGCGGCGCTAAACTGCTGAGCTACCCGGGCTGCCCTATCCTAATTTTCATTTTATTTTATTAAGATTTATTTATTGAAGAGAGAAGGAGGGAGAGAGAGTGAGTGCATATCCACAAGCAGTTGGGAGGGGTGGAGGGAGAGAATCTCAACCAGACTTCCCACTGAGTGAGGAGCCCAACATGGGGCTCTGTCCACGATCCTGACACCATGACCCGAGCCAAAATCAAGAGTCACCTATCCAGGCAGCCTGGGTGGCTCAGGGCATGATCCTGGAGACCTGGGATCGAGTCCCATGTCGGGCTCCCTGCATGGAGCCTGCTTCTCCCTCTGCCTGTGTCTCTGCCTCTCTCTCTCTCTCTCTCTCTGTCTTTCATAAATAAACAAAACTTAAAAAAAAAAAAAGTCACATATACAACCAACTGAATCCCAAGCACCCCCATCCTTATTTTTATATGAAGGAACTGAGATACAAAGATATTAGGAAATTTGCCCAAGGTTACACAGCTAATTAAGTCAGACTTTAAGCCTAAACTGATTTCTGCCAGTGCTCTGAATGTCAAAGGAAGAAATTCAATGAAGCATGGGTAAACGGCGGGAGTAACTATGATTCTCTTAAGGTAGCCAAATGCCTCGTCATCTAAATAAGCCTAAACTATCCGATCTTGAGTTCATATACTGAACCACTTCCTGTACTTTCGTGACTCTCAGGTACTATGCAAATATATTATTAGTATTTGCTTCTGTTAGTTACAGTTAATTAAAGCTTTTGTTTACGCAGATAGATATCAGACTTCTGCTGAATTCTCACAGCTTACCATTAGAATAAATATAAATGTTCTAAGAAGTAGGGAAATGGGAAGAAAACTTCATGTTCCCAGCTGAGAATTGGGGTTCTGCTTATGATCAAGAATTCTATTTGTGTATCATATAACTAACTTCCATTACTAGAAGAATTGGGAGATTTATGTTAATCATAATTGAAGTTATAATACTTCTCTGTTGGTTTGGTTATTTGGTTCTTTCTTTGCCTTACTCTCCCATCCTGTTTTCATTGCTAACAAAATCCTTGGCAAAGTTTGTTAATTAAAAGTAATATGGAGCAGCTGGGTGGCTCAATCAGTTACATGTCTGCCTTCAGCTCAGGTCACAATTCCAGGGCCCTGGGATTGAGACCTGAGTTGGGCTTCTTGCTCCGTGGGAAGTCCGCTTCTCTCCCTCTGCTCCTCCCCTCTTGTGCTCTCTCTCTCTCTCAAAGTATTTTTTAAAAATAAAAGTATTATTTTTCTTTTTTAAAATTTCATTTATTTATTCATGAGAGACACACAGAGAGAGAAAGAGAGAGAAAGGCAGAGACACAGGCAGAGGGAGAAGCAGGCTCCATGCAGGGAGCCCAATGCAGGACTCCAGGACTCGATCCTGGAACTCCAGGACCACGCCCTGGGCCGAAGGCAGGTGCTAAACTGCTGAGCCACCCAGGGATCCCAATTGTTTTTAATTTTTGCAACAATTGAGGAATTCTAGGACCTTATAGGATCAGTGTTGGAAATCTCCATTTGGTTTTAGGTTTTCTCTCCTTTATTTTAGGAAGAGAAGTAGGATGGAGTATTAGGAGTTGCTTTACCTTAAAAAATATCTTTAAGAGTAAAACGTGGAGGACTATCGCATGTGGTTTTGACAGTTTCAGTTGAATGGGAGTGAATTAGGAATTAAAAGATAGATCTGAAAAAATAAAAAAATAAAAAATAAAAGATAGATCTGACTGGTTATTCCTTCATTCTACAGTTGGCTCAAAAAACAGTGTTGATGGCCATGCAGGAGAAATACCCAAGTGAGAGGATCTCTCATGTCACTTCACCAGGTGAGTAGTCAGAGTTTTCTGGGTTAAGTTTCTGACCTTTGCTCTGTTATTTCATAACTGAAATTTCCTTTAAAGGAAATACTACGCACAAAAACATTTACTGAAATGCTGGTACTTAAAGAATAAAAATAACATAAAGCTATATTGAGTAGAAAAACAGCCCTCTCCAAAAGAGCAGCTATTTATCTCTGGTCCTACATGGCTTCCAACAAGACCACATGATTGATTGGGAGGGGAGGACACATGAAGGAACAGAATGACTTTGGAACATAGTTCCAAATGAAATCAGAAAAACACAGCATAAATTACTGTGTTCTATGTTGTCTTTGTAGTCCTGTGGGTGGGTCAGTCATCTGCTAGCCCACAAAGATTGGAATTCTTCTTGGATGCCAACAGACTCAGTTATGTTGTCACTGGAGACTCGGGAATTTATCTTTAGAATGGATTGACAAGATTTTGAAAGCTCTGTGGATATATTAAGTATATATATTAAACATATATAAATACAGAAATATATAAATAAATACACCCAATAAACATATTAAGTAGATACAGTATATTTAAATAGGAAGTAGAAAGTTTTATTTAAGTGATCTCTACACCCAATGTGTGGGGCTCAAACTAACAACCCCAAGATTATGAGTTAGGTGCTCTACCGACTAAGCCAGCTGGGTGCCCCTCAAAATACATTTTTATTTTACTAAATATGTCTTCAGAATTGATGTATGGGGTGAGCAGATAGTAAAGTACTGGTAAAGAATGGAAGATTAGTACTATTAACAAGTAAGAGGACAGGAAGATGGTAATAGAGGCCTTCAATCAATTTTTATTATTTCAAAAGACCTGGCAAATTGTCTACTGACTAGAGAGATAACACCATATAGACTTATCAAGAATCAATTTTTTTTCCTTCTACCTAGAGTTATACTTAGTACAGATAGTAACACCAGCTGCTCTTATGCTGATCAGAAGCGCTGATTGTTGGGTAGGTCTTCTGTGAAAGGTTATTACCGATTGCTGCATATGTGTAGATTCTTTCACATCAAGCAGTCCACTGTGACCCCAACAGTGCCTTCCGTAAAATGCACAGGGTAGCAAAATTAGAAGAAAGTGAGTTAAAAAGATGGGAGAAGCACTAAAATTGGAAGAAGAGAATAAGGTGATTTGTGTTTAAATATCATTTGCTTCCCACCAAATCAAGGAGTCTATAGAACCTTCTTTTCTGATTTCAACTCAAACTCTGACACTTTAAATGGATAAGTAGCCACCTTCTTGTCTGTTTACATGGATCATCAGATAACAGCCTAGAAAAATTGTGGTTTTTTAACAATAAATACAAGTAAACCAAGTATTTATTGAACACTTTTCTACCTACTAGCCCTCAAGTAGTAAGCTAAAAAAGTTAAATGAATCTCATCTGTCTTACCCAATCAGAAATTTTAATGGTTCTTTGCATTGCAGTCAAAGTCTTAAACTCTTCAGATTGACTTTTAAGACTTACCTTGATCTGGATTACCCTGCCCACGCAGTACCCCAGTTCAGCCAAGCAATGGTTGGTGCCCTCCCCACCCCCCTTCTGTTTATTTGAGAGCACGCCCACATGCACATGAATGAGGGGAGCAGAGCCCTATGTGGGGCTTGACCCAAGGACCCCTATATCCTGATGAGCCGAAGGCAGACACTTAACAGACTGAGCCACGCAGGCCCCTAAACAGTGGTTTTCAAGAGAAATTGGACTGCGTGTTACCCTAGGAAGCATTTGGAAATATATGAGGATATTTTCAGGTGTCACTGTGTTGGTGGGATAGGATTAGGACTGCTACTGGCATTTAATAAGGGACCAGGGTTGCTAAACCATCCTGCCATGTATAGACTGCACATTGAAGAATTGTCATGTTCACTATGCCAGAAGCACCTATTGAGAAATCCTGTGAGAGGAAAGAATGTGGATATTGGAATCAAAACAAATTGGGTTCAAATCTCAGCTCTATCCTCTGTAAAACAGTGATGATGAATACTGTTCAGTAAGTAGATGAAATCATGTTGGTAAAGTATTATGGCTTCTAGGTTTCAAAAAATGATGGCTACTATTGGATAGTATTGTTTTTTATGTAGTGTCCCTGGCTTCTTGGTAAGTCTTATTTCTGTCTGTGAACTTCTCAGCTCTCATGCTGTTTCCATTTAAAATTAACTAAGAGTAGCTGAAATAGGCATAGGAGAGAGAAAAGGGTAGAGTGATGCTATTTTTTTCCATAGGTTTAAGTGCTTTATTTAAACAGTCTTGTGAGGTTACATCAGTTGGTTCACACTAAAGATGGGAAATGCTACTTGTTTCAGGATCCGGTGTAATTCAAAAGGGCAGCTCCCTGGGGACTGAATGGCAGACCCCAGTTATCTCAGAGGCTTTTCGGAGTCGCTTTAGCCGCTGTTCGAGTGTAGCTGACAGTGGGGACACAGCCATTGGCACGTCATGCTCAGATATTGCAGAGGGTAAGTTTGAATTAATGTTTTGATTACTAATATGTGTTGTCGTTTTCGGTTTGTGTTCCAGGTGTGTTGTCATTTCCAGAATATTCATAACTGTCCCTTCAGCCAAGGGGTGCTTGATTTTTCTTACTCCATGTTTCTTACATCTGCCCTTTCCTTTCAGTTTTTACTCCTTGTCCTATCTTAAACAACTTTTTAATAGGTTTTTTGGCCTTAGGTCTTTACTTCTACTGCCAGATTAATCTTTATAAAAACCCGGTTTCATAGTTTCCCTTTCCAGTAAATTTTTGACTACTACTGTTACTTGAAGGATAAAATTCAGAGGTCTTTGTTCTGTGATCTGGCCCTATCCCACCCATTCAGATACATTTCTTACTGTTATGAAGTGTGATGTTTTACTGTGCAATGAAAAAGCACAGAACTTTTGTTGTTGTTTTTGGATATCTGAGCTCTTTCCTTCTTTTATCTGGGCCCATTTGTGCTGTTTATACCTCCTCTCGCCCTTCCCAGCTATGCTGATTTTATTTTTCAAAAACTAGTGAAGTGTCTGACAGGACTTTTCCAATCTCTTCACCCATTACTGATATCCCTCTCTGAAATCTTGTATCTTTATTTTGTCTGCCATTTTGGGCAGTTATTACTTAAATTTAGTAATAACTGTAGACAGTGCTCTCTACACCCAATGTGGGAGTCGAACTCATGAGTCCAAGACCAAGAGTCTCATGCTCTACTGATTGATCCAGTCAGGCACTGCAAGAGTATTTTATTTTTTCATTTAGATAGTTCCTAAAGGACAGAGGATCTGATGATAATAATTAATAACTATTTATTAAATACTTTATGATGGATACTGTACTAAATTTTTTCTACATTTTTCATTAACATCTTTAAGAACTCTATGAAATATTTTATTATTTCTATTTTACAGATGGGAAAGCTGAATTTCTTTTTTTAAGATTTTTTTGAGAGAGAGAAAGAACATGATTGGGAGGAGGGGTAGAGGGAGAAACTCTTCAAGCAGACTCCTTGCTGAGTGCAGAGCCCTACAAAGGGCTTAATTCTATGACCCATGAGATCATGACCTGAGCCAAAACCAAGAATTGGACACTCAACCGACTGAGCTACCCAGGCACCCCAAGAAAGCTGAATTTCAAAGTGATTAGATGGCTTGGTTAAAGTCACAAAAGTAATCACTTAGTACTTTATCAGATGTCACTCATACTAGGATGGCTATAATCAAAGAGATAATAACAAGTGTTGGTGAGAATGTAAAGAAATTGGAACTTCTGTACAATACTGGTAGGAGTGTAAAATGTTCCAGCTGCTTTGGAAAGTAGTTTGGCAGACCTTCAAAAGAGTAAACATGGAGTTACCTTATGACTCAACAGTTCTACTCCTACCTATATACCCAAGAGAAATGAAAACATATGTCTACACATAAACTTGTTACACAGATATTCATAGCAATATTATTCATAGTAGCCAAAAAGTGGGAACAACCTAGATGTTTGTCAACTGATGAATGGATGAGAAAAATGTAGTATATCTATATAATAGAATATTATTCCACAATAAGAAGAAATGAAGTACTAAGACATATTATGAAATGGATGAACTTTTTAAACATTTATGCTAAGTAAAGCCAGACACAAAAGGCCACATACTGTATGATTCCATTTATTTATTTATTTATTTTTAAAGATTGTATTTATTTGACAGGGAAAGAGAAAACACAAGCAGGGGGAATGGCAGGCAGAAGGAGAGGGAGAAGCAGGGTCCTCAAGGAACCTGGAACTCGATGCGAGGCTCGATCCTAGGACCCTGGGATCATGACCTGAACTGAAGGGAGACGCTTAACCAGCTGAGCCACCTAGGTGCCCCTTTCTGTTTCCATTTATATGAAATATCCAAATAGGCAAATCTAGAGAGACAGAAAATAAATTAGTGGTTGTTCAAGGCTAGGAAAGTTAAGGTAAATGGAATGTGACTGTTAAAGGGTAAAAGGTTTTTTGGGGGGAGGTGATAAAATATTCTATGATTGTAGTGATGGTTACACAATACTGAGTATACTAAAAACCATTGAATTGTACAACTTCAAATGGGTGAATTTAATGGTATGTGAGTTATAGTCCACAATAAAGCTGTTTTTTTTTTTTTTTTTAAGATTTATTTATTTATGATAGACTGGGGGGGGGGGGGGGGCAGAGACACAGGAGGAAGGAGAAGCAGGCTCCATGCCAGGAGCCCGACATGGGACTCGATCCCGGGACTCCAGGATCGTGCCCTGGTCCAAAGGCAGGCGCCAAACCGCTGAGCCACCCAGGGATCCCCTAAAGCTGTTTTTTTAAGAAAAGGGCAAAAATGGGGGCACCTGGGTGGCTCAGTGGGTTAAGCATCTGCCTTCTGCTCAGGTCATGGCCTCAGGGTCCTGCGATTGAGCCCCACATCAGGCTCTCTGCTTAGTGGGGAGTCTGCTTCTGCCCCTCCCCCTCCCCTCTACTCATACTCTCTCTCAAATAAATAAAATCTTTAAAAAAAAAGAAAAGGCTAGAAATGTTTGAAAATAGAAATGAAAAGAAAAAAAATATCAAACAGATATTTACTAATATTGACTCCTAGACACATGACATTTAATTTTAATAGTTTGATAGCTGTATGTATATGGGCATGGTGCTCAGCAGTTGAGCAGTACTGAATTATAGATTATGTTTTAGGCAGGACTTCAAAAGTCATTTAATCCAGTTCCTTTTTGCTGGTGAGGAACAAAAATTCCCAGAGGGGTTAAATAATTTGCCTAATGTTGCACAACTAGTCAGATTTAGGTCTCCCAGCTGTAGTATTCTTTCTATCACTTGTATAATCAAGTGTTATTGTCAATTTAGTTGTTTGTTAAGATTTGTCTACATGTGCAATCATGGGACCTTTTCCCTTTGACTAAATAATAGATCTCTTAAAAATCAAACAATGGTCTAGATTTTCCCCCTATTGAATTGACTGGCAGTATTTAATTCAGTCACATTGTTACATAGACTGTGCGCTTTTTATTCCTTTGGGGGGAAATCTATTTCCTGTGTAGTGCATTCTCTTTAAATTGTAGTAGCCTTGATGTAGTGGCCAAAGCCATTGGTCTAGAAGTTGTTTTTTTTTTTTTTTTTTAAAGGATCCATGTTGGGATACCTGGGTGGCTCAGTCATTTAAGCATCCAACTCTTTTTTTTTTTTTTTTTTTAAGATTTTATTTATTTATTTCTGAGAATACACAGAGAGGAGAGAGAGAAGCAGAGACACAGGCAGAGGAAGAAGCAGGCACCATGCAAGGAGCCTGACATGGGACTCGATCCTGGGTCTCCAGGATCAGGCCCTGGGCCAAAGGCAGTGCTAAACTGCTTGAGCCACCTGGGCTGCCCTCTTTTTTTTTTTTTAAGAATTTATTTTTTATGTTTATTTAAAAATTTTTTTTTTATTTACAAGAGACACAGAGAGAGAGAGAGGCAGAGACACCAGCTGAGGGAGAAGCAGGCTCCATGCAGGGAGCCACAGGCAGAGGGAGAAGCAGGCTCAATGCAGGAAGCCTGAAGCGGGACTCAGTCCTGGGTGTCCAATATCACGCCCTGGGCCGAAGGTGGCACTAAACCACTGAGCCACCTGGGCTGCCCCCAACTCTAGATTGTAGCCAAGATCATGATCTCAGGCTGAGATCATGTGAGATTGTGAGATTGATTCCTTCATTGGCCTCCGCACTCATTGAGGAGTCTACTTGAGATTCTCTCCTTCCTCTGCCCCTCCTACTTACACACACACACTCTAAATAAATAAATCTTTTAAAAAAATAAATAAAAGATCCAAGGTGTCTTCTCTGCTGTGTTTGTTATGTACAATGGCTTTTATCTTAATCTTTGCTCGTTTTTTTTTTTTTTTTTTTTTTTTTTTTTTAATCCTTGCTCATTTTGTTCATGAATCTAGCTTGGTTTTATTTAGAGCCCTGTTGACAAGAACCCTTATGACTGGTATAAAATATAGTCATCGTTTCATCTTTAAACTGGACAGGTCGTTTGATTCCACTATTCATTAAAATGTTTTACCTTGGGATGCCTGGGTGGCCCAGTGGTTGAGCGTGTGCCTTCAGCTCAGGGCATGATCCTGGGGTCTGGGGATTGAATCCCACATCAAGTTCCCTGTGAGAAACCTGCTTCTCCCTCTGCCTATGTCTCTGCCTCCCTCTGTGTGTCTCTCATGAATAAATAAATAAAATCCTTAAAAAAAAAAAAGTTTTACCTTGAAGATTCTCAAGGGATGGGGTAGAAGTAGATACTGAAGAACCCAGAAGGCTTTCGGCTCTTTGCTGCAGACTGAAATAATTACTGGCTTAGTTCAGACTACTTTACTTCAGAAACCAGTAAGATTTAGCAAGAGCGAAATAGCTAAATCCACCCCTCAACAAGAAAGCAGGGCTGTTAAAAAGAATTGGGTGTTGAGGCAGAGGGTATGATTGAAGAGAAGAGAGATTTAGAAATATGAATATCCTTAAAGTGGCAGAAACCCATTGATTCTGAGAACTGCAGACTTTTCTAAAAATCACATATCCCATTTTGAAAGCCTTTGAAAATTGTAAAAAGTAAGTGGCCTTTTTGAAAATAAGTGTTGCTATTTTGTTTTAAAATGTTTCAAAATACAGGGGGCACCTGGGTGCCTCCATGGGTTGGGCATCTGCCTTTGGCTTGGGTCATGATCTCAGGATCCTGGAATCAAGCCCTGCTTCGGGCTCCCTGCTCAGCAGGGAGTCTGTTTCTCCCTCTGCCTCTCTCCGTGCTCATGTTTTCTCTCTCTTTGTCAAAAAAAAAAAAAAAAAAAAAGTTTCAAAATACAAACCAGACTTATGTTGTAACTTAACATATTTTATAGTAATTTATCACAATTGCTAATTTCCTTATTATAAATATATAAAGACAGACACATTTATCAGAAATTACTATTGTTTTAGTATGGCCTTTTATATATATCCCCAAGATCACCTAAGTATAGAAAATTAGATACTTTGCATTATCCTATACATTATAAGGGATAATTGGGCATGTCCATGGTTTGGGGGTTTTTGTTTGTTTGTTTTTATGTATTTTTTAAAGGTTTATTTATATATTTGAGAGAAAGAGAGCATGAGAGGGACAAGGAGAATCTGAAGCAGACTCCATGCTGAGCGAAGAGCCTGATGTAGGGCTTGATCCCACAGCCACAGGATCATGACCTGAGGCTAAACCAAAAGTTGGACACTTAACTGATTGAGTCACCCAGGCACCGCCTTTTTGTTTGTTTGTTTTTAATATTTTTAAAATGTATTTATTTTAGAGACGAGTATGAGCGGCTTAAGGGGCAGAGAGAGAAGGAGAGAATCTCAAGCATGAGCATGGAGTCTGGCTTGGGGTTATCAGTCTTACAACATGAGCCAAAATCAAAAGTTGAACACTCAGCTGAGCCACCCATGTGCCCCATGTCCATGTTTTGTTTTGTTTTGTTTTTTGTTTTTTTAAGATTATATTTATTCATGAGAAACAGAGAGAGACGCAGAGACACAGGCAGAGAGAGAAGCAGGCTCCACGCGGGGAGCCCAATATGGGACTTGATCCCAGGACCCCGGGATCATACCCTGGGCCGAAGGCAGGCACTCAACCGCTGAGCCACCCAGGCGTCCCCCCATGTCCATGTTTTTAAAGAGCTGCTTACAAACCCATATGAGAAGATGGTAGTCGATCCGTAGTAATTCTGGGAAAGGTTGTAATATCTGTCCTCATTAGCTGAGTGTGTTCTGTGTTGGTTGATGGAAAGAAAAAAAAGAAATGAATTAAATTGGTAGTCTACTCTTCTCCATGATAGATGTGTTTGGTTTGGAAAAGAGTACTAGGCATAGTTGAAAAAGGAAGACATTTATATTCCTTGTCCCCTTAATCAAATTTCTCCCTGCTGAAGGTAACATGTATGTTTCCTAACATTCCAGTCTTCTTATTTGCTTGAAGCCCACTGCCTTGGCACATTAATTCTGTGAACTTATAGTCTTCAGAGTAGAGCTTAAAAGTTGGAAATAATGTAGAAATGTATACCTTCTGCAGCTGGTCTAATCAGAGAGTTGTCTCCCAAAACTAGGCAAGAGTTAAAAGAAGCATAAATCCAGTGTGAAGGAAAAATGAAAAGTTATAATTGGATATAAACAAGGGGGAAGTGAAAGGCAAAATACAAAATAGAGGATTTCAGTGTGTACCCACTTGAGAGAGCTCACTGTGCTAGAGTGAAACCTGAGAGTTACTAAGAATAACTTCACATATCCAGGCAGTCAGGTCTGGTGTGTGGGAGAGAGAATAGAATCCTGATTCAGATGCTATACTCCCTGCCCTGGATACAGAGCAGCACTGTCCACTTTGCCTATTCTTTGGATAGTTTAGATTCATTGCTTACCTTCACTGGGAAGCTTTTGGAGGCCACAGAGGATTTTGGCAGCCCTTGGAAAGGATATTTTTATTGGATTGGATTATGGCTTGAGAGTTGACCAGCTCCCAGAAGAATAGGACCTAATTCATTTCCCTTAAGTAAGTGGTTTTTGTTTTTTTTTGTTTGTTTTTTGTTTTTGTTTTTTTAAGTTCATTTTTCAGCTTTGTTTTTGACTGGTAAGATTTTTTATTCAAATAAAAAGGACAGAGTTTAAGTTGAAAGTAAAGCTGATGTTGCCTTTTGTTGGTTTACCTTGTGAATGGCATTTGAGATTCTAGAATACACACTTCTCAGGTAGGCTGCCTGTCTTTCTGCCTGGTACTTGTGATGATAGTGTCTATATCCTGCCTGGTCTCAGGACAGGCAGAGAACACCGGGCATAGCAGCCAGACTCAAAGCATGCTGCTTTAGTTTTGACTTACAGAAGACTATTTTCTTTGCAGATTTTTGTAGCTCGAGTAGCAGCCCTTCTTTCCAGCCCATCAAAAGCCACATAACCATTCCAACAGCCCACGTGATACCTTCTACTTTGGGGACCTCTCCTGCCAAGCCAAATTCTCTACCTGCTGGACTCTCTTCCTCCAAACTCCCTTTGTCAGGGCTGGCTGAAAATGTGGGGATGACAAGAAATGGAGACCTTGGTGCAATGAAACGTTCTCCAGGCCTGTCTAGAGATTTCACATACCTTTGTGGTGCTACTGGAGAAAATGGAATTGAGCAGTCCTGGTTTCCAGCAGTGGGCCATGAAAGAGAAGAAGAAATGAGGAAGTTTGATATTCCTGGTATGGAGTCTACTCTTAATCAGTCGGCAATGATGGAGACACTATATTCAGATCCCCACTACCAAGTCCACTTTCATAACCCAAGAACTGACACAAACAAGGAGTTATACAAAGTGTTGCCTGAGACCAAGAAGGCACCGGGCAGTGGGGTGGTATGTGAGCGGAATGGACCTCACCCTAATAGCAGTGGAGTGCTCCCTTTGGGACTCCAGCCTGCTCCTGGCTTCTCCAAGCCTCTACCCTCTCAGGTATGGCAGCCAAACCCTGACCCTTGGCACCCCCGTGAGCGATCTTGTGAGCTCAGCACTTGTCGGCAGCAGCTGGAGTTGATCCGTTTACAGATGGAACAAATGCAGGTAGAGGCCCTTCTTTCTTTGGATTTTTGTGGGTTCTTTGCAGATTTTAGAACTATAGATTTTTACACTGACTTAAAGAAAAAAGAACTATATAGATTTTGTCCTATAAATTTTGACTCAAAAATTTTTTTGTAAGAAAGATGGAAGATGGGGCAGCCCGAGAGGCTTGGTGATTTAGTGCCGCCTTCAGCCCAGGGCCTGATCCTGGGGTCCTAGGTTCGAGTCCCGCATCGGGCTCCCTGCATGTAGTCTGCTTCTCCCTCTGCCTGTGTCTCTGCCTCTCTTTCTCTCTTTGTCTCTCATGAATAAATAGATTTAAAAAATTTTTTAAAAGAAAGATGGAAGATGTTTCTTAAAGGGAAATGAGGGCAGCCCGGGTGGCTTAGCGGTTTGGCGCTGCCTTCAGCCTGGGGTGTGATCCTGGAGACCCAGGATCAAGTCCCACGTCGGGCTCCCTGCATGTAGCCTGCTTCTCCCTCTGCCTCTCTCTCTCATTCTCTCTCTCTCTGTGTGTCTCTCATGAATAAATAAATAAAAAATAAATAAAAGGGAAATGAAGGCTTGTGAATGCCATTGAATATGTTGGTGGTCTAATTCAATAGTAGGTAGATCCTCCAGAGTAGAGGGTTACAACGGAAGACCCCAAAAGGTGTGTCATTAACACTGTGTTCTTATATACCAGTCACTAGGCTACGTACTTTTGCTTACAGCATCTTATTTAATCCTTTACCTTTGATGAGGTAAATACAGAAATCTACCAGTTTCTTTCTTTCTTTTTTTTTTTTTTTAAGATTTTATTCATGAGAGACAGAGGCAGAGACACAGACAGAGGGAGAAGTAGGCTCCCTGCAGGGATCCTGATGTGGGGCTTGATCCCAGGACCCTGGGATCATGCCCTGTGTCAAAGGCAGACGCTCAACCGCTGAGCAGAGCCACCCAGGCGTCCCAGTTTACCAGTTTCTTAGAATAAATAATCTGTCTAGGGTTACAAAGCTGGTAAGCAGCAGAACTAGGGTTTAAAACCACCTCTGAACCCCTATATTTCTTCCATATACCAATTTTGTCTTAAAAAAAGGCCTTGTGCTGCTTAAGAAAGGGAAGGAAAGAAGCAGGACATAGTCTCCTTTCCTGGTTGGTGAGGACATCTTAGCTCCTGGTTTGTCTCTCTTGCCAGATAATGCAAGATAAGTGACCTTTTCTTAGAAACTGGAGCCTTTATAAGCAGGGAGTGTCCATTTGGCAGAAGTCTCCCTGGCAGGTTCTTTCCAGTCATGCATCAGAGCTAAAATTATTCATAAACACTGGGCCTCTTCAGGCTGAGCCAAAGTGAGCCTTGACTAGAGACCCAAGTGGATACTGCTCAGGTGTTTTCAGGTGTCTGTAGTTAAGATCAAGCTCCTCTGGGCTTTCTTGTCTTCCAGCTTCAGAATGGAGCCATCTGCCACCATCCTGCTGCTTTTGCTCCATCACTGCCCACATTAGAACCAGCACAGTGGATCAGCATCTTAAACAGTAATGAACACCTTTTGAAGGAAAAGGAGCTCCTCATTGACAAGTAAGAGGTCAAGGGGTGCCCTAGGATCAGCCTTTGCTCTCCCAGCCTCCACTGAGGGCACCTAATGAGGTCTCCCAAAGGATAGCGTATCCCTCTCTGTTTGGGTCCACCCCTTGCCTCATGGTAGAGCTAGGTTGATAAGCAACCTACTCTTGTATCTGACTAATGTGATAGGCCAATTGTGTATCCCCTGCAGGGGCTCTGGGAGTCCCTAAAGCGGGCAGCCAGTTCTTTGTAATTGATCTTTCCTCATTTCCCCCAAGTCAGCTTTCTTATTTGCTCTTCCTCTTTTAGCAGAACAGTACTGCCCAGACACAAGGCCTTGCTTTACATAGTATGAATTGTACCCACCTAAGGAAGGTGGGGGTTCATGTTGTAAGTGAGTTAGTGTCAGGACCCTGGACCTCATTCTACTGGCTTTTGCAGGCAGAGAAAGCACATCTCTCAGCTGGAGCAGAAAGTACGAGAAAGTGAACTGCAAGTCCACAGTGCCCTTTTGGGCCGCCCTGCCCCCTTTGGGGATGTCTGCTTGCTGAGGCTGCAGGTAAGCATTGGCAGCCAGAATGGCATTCTGGTTATCATAACTCTGTGTCTTCCCTTGCTTAGTACTAGTAGGTATGCAAGACATAGAAGAGGGATCGAGTGATATAAGGTATCCTTGCCTTCAAAGTGTAGGCATCCTAATTATAAAGCATCCCTTGTTCCGCCTCTCTGGAGGCAGAAAAGGCTCGAGGGTAGAATCAGGTATGCCTTGGTGTCAGGACATACTGGGAAAAAACTAAGGCAGGGCAAGGTACGTAGTAAGGTTCTAGAGTTGGGAAATGTTCTGATAAATAATATACGAGCAAAAAAAAAAAAAATAATATACGAGCCTTAGCCAAATGGAGGGAGAAGCAGAGGTAATGGGATTTTTTTTTAAGATTTTATTTATTTATTCATGAGAGAGACAGAGAGGGGCAGAGACACAGGCAGAGGGAGAAGCAGGCTCCATGCAGGGAGCCCGATGTGGGGCTTGATCCTGGGGCCCCAGGATCACGCCTTGGGCTGAAGACGGCGCTAAACCGCTGAGCCACCCAGGTTGCCCCAGTAATGGGATTTAGAGCCATTCTCATTTTTATTTTTCCATGTCTAGGAGCAACTAAAGGAAGCCATGTTTTCCCTGAGGGTAATGCCTCCTTTAAAAAAAAGCCTGCTTTGTTAACTTCTGCAATATGGGCTTTTGAGTGATGGGTATTAGATTATAGTACTGGCTTTGCCACCTAGTGGGCCTGTTAAAATACTGTTCTATCTTACAGAATTAGAATGTTAGAGTGAGAAGGGTCCTTACATAAAATCTAGCTCAGTCCTCTAATATTCTAATGAAAAGATTGGGGCCCAAGAAAGAGGAAGAACTTTTGCCTAAGATCATATAGAGAATGAGTAGAGGAGAAAATTTGAGTGTGCATTGGAATCACCTGGAGGGTTTGTTAAAACACAGACTATTGAGCTCCATCCCCAGAGTTTCTGATTCAGGGACCTAGAAGTTGGCTCAAGAATTTTTATTTCTGGGCAGCCCCTGTGGCAGAGCGGTTTAGCGCCGCCTGCAGCCCAGGGCGTGATCCTGGAGACCGTGGATCGAGTCCCACATCAGGCTCTCTGCATGGAGCCTGCTTCTCCCTCTGCCTGTGTCTCTGCCTCTCTCTCTGTGTGTGTCTCTATGAATAAATAAATAAAATCTTTAAAAAAAAAGAATTTTTATTTCTGACAAATCCCCGGGTGATGCAGAAGATGTTAGTCCTAGGACCCCACTGTGAAAAGCACTGCTTGAAGAAATTCTTAGAGAAAGCTGATATTTGACCATAAAGTATACGGAGGATAAGTAAAGTATATGGGGCTGTAAGGATGAGGCACATTTATGTATCGAGAATCTTTATGCAGGAATTGCAGCGAGAGAACACTTTCTTACGTGCACAATTTGCACAGAAGACAGAAGCCCTGAGCAAAGAAAAGATCGAGCTTGAAAAGAAACTCTCTGCTTCAGAAGTCGAAATCCAGCTCATCAGAGAATCACTCAAAGTGGCGTTGCAGAAGCACTCAGAGGAGGGAAAGAAACAGGAAGAAAGGGTGAGCTAAGGAGTTGGTAGCTTTCTAACTCACAAAGGAGTTGGCAGTCAGCCTTTTCCTGCCAAACCCTAAGTTGTTTCTGGCCCCCATTCTTGGAACTAGGAGGAGCCAATTGCGTGAGATCCTACATTGACTTTTCATGCAGGACTGGGCTGCTAGAAATGGCACCCTTCCTTTTCACTTCATCTCCACAAAAGTGCCACAGACAAAGTCCCTCACTGCCCCAGGTTGTGATATGCCTCCCAACTGACTTGGGTTGAAAACCAGCTTGAGCAGTCATACCAGATGGTACTGTTGCAAGATGATTAAACATCTGTGGTAAATTTACATCATTCAGCCTGGATTTTCCTTATTCTACCTAAAAAGTAGAAAAGAATTCCATGTGTGCACCCAGTTTGGAAATTTGTACATTTTTGCTAGTACTCTTAGAATTGCCTTAGGGTAAGATTGGTCATCATAGAAGGAGCTGATTCAAAATCTTTTCTTTATGTTCACAACTTGCTCTAATGCAGATGTTCTTGGGGGACCAGTGTAGTAATGTTTAGTTCTGGACCACTTGCATCAAGATCAACCAGAGCAGTGCTTCTTAAACTTTAATGTGCTTAAGAATCACTGGGTCATCTTGTTTAGAATGCAGATCCAGGGGAGCCTAACTGGCTTAGTCAGTAGAGTGTGTGGTTCTTGATCTCGGAGTTGTTTGACCCCCATGTTGTATGTAGAATGTACTTAAATAAAATCTTTTTTTTTTTTTTTTAATGTAGATCCAGATTTAGTACTTCTGGGGTGAGATGTGCCTGAGATCCTGCATTTTTAACACATGTGATGTTGATGTCGCTAGTATAACAAGGACTTAGAAGCTTGTTAAAAATGAAACTTTAAAAAAAAAAAAAAATGAAACTTTTAGGGCAGCCTAGATGACTCAGCGGTTTAGTGCCGCCTTCAGCCCAGGGTATGATCTTGGAGACCCAGGATCAAGTCCCCATGTCGGGCTCCCTGCATGGAACCTGTTTCTCCCTCTGCCTATGTCTCTGCCTCTCTCTCTCTGTCTCTATCTGTGTCTCTCACGAATAAATAAATAAAATCTTAAAAAAAAAAAAATTTAGGGCTCCTAGGTGGCTCAGGTAGTGATTCTGGGATCCTGAATTGAGCCCCATATCAGGCAGGCTCCATGCAGGTAGCCTGCTTCTCCCTCTCTCTGTGTCTCTCATGAATAAATAAATCTTAAAAAAAAAAAAACAAAAAACTTTTAGTCAAAAGTACATATATCTAAGTTAAATCATCAAATACCAGTATATTTATAATAAAATTAGTAGCTCTGTACCCAGCCCCTTTCCACAAAGATTTCCATCCTTAACTCTTTTTCTCTTGACATACCTTTGTATTTCTGAGTAGTATTCTTGAGGTTTTTGCTGGTTTTGTTTCATGAGTGCAATATCTTCTTTCTCTGATGATATTGATTGTATCTTTTGGGATATCTCCATCTGCTTATAGTATTATTTCTTTTTTTTTTTTTTTCCCCAGAACCTTTTGTTCTTGTGTATTTCATGTCAGAGGCTTGGTGATCCTTGAATGAATGGGCACTCATGTTTAAGAATGAAATATTTAGGGGATCCCTGGGTGGCTCAGCGGTTTAGCGCCTGCCTTTGACCCAGGGTGCGATCCTAGAGTCCCTGGATCGAGTCCCAAATCAGGTTCCTGGCATGGAGCCTGCTTCTTCCTCCTCCTGTGTCTCTGCCTCTCTCTCTCTCTCTCTCTATCATTCATAAATAAATAAATAAATAAATAAATAAATAAATAAAAGCTTTAAAAAAAAAGAATGAAATATTTAAAAGCTGGATAGAAGCTCTGGGTTCATAATTGTCTGGTGGACTACATTATAGGATAATCAGATTTAGACTTCCTTCTCACCTAGGAACCCTCAAATATTAGTATTTGAATGTCTGTCTTATCTTTTCTCTTCCAGAAAAGAATCTTCAGTCTGCTGCCTAGTTGGGAGGCTAAGGCCAGGAATGCTTTTTTGGCCTTTAGGCTCTCAATATTGAGAAAGAGGTTAGGTTTGGAGTGCCACAGTTCTGTACATATATTTTTACTTATACTTACTTTCAACCCAGTCACGTTCTCTCTGCTATGACTTATATACCTGAGTCCAGAATCTCCCCTATCTGATTTCTCCAGCAAATAAATCTCCAGTCTCCGGTTGGGGAAACCTAGGATGAAAATGGTATCCAGCTAACCTGTATGTAGACCTCCAGTGAGTACCCTGTTCTCAGATCTATGGCTGATGCCTGGCTCAGAGATACTTGGAGCTTTGAGTACAGAGGTGTGAAGGGCACATTGTTTTCCATGTAGTCTGTAACTCCCACTGCAGGTTATAACTCTTCCTCTAAGTAATTTATCTCCTGTCTACTTTGATCTTCTATAAACACATAGAAATCTCTCATACACTTTTGTTTCCTCCTTTATTAACTTTTAAAAATTAATACTTTATTTCCTTCCTGTCATTTTAGAAATGTTTTGAAAAGTAGAAGAGATAAATGTCTGTGGGTAATTCACCATTTATTCAAAGATTTCCCCAACAGGAGACTGGAGATTTATTCTCCGGAAAAATCAGATGAGAGAGATTCCAGACTCAAGGATATCAGCATTTTCAGTAAGCTTCCCAGTTGAGTCTGATGCATATTAAAATGTGAGAATCATTGGTTTAGAGCTTTGAAGGGTACAGATTATACCTGGGGTAAAGCCTTTGGCTGATTTTTCAGGTATCCACTCTTAGTACTTTCTTATCTTCGGATTAAATTAGGTTAGGTTTCCTTTTTAAATTAGGTGTTTCCTTTTGACATCAGTAGATTTGCCTTTTTCTCTGCTTTCTTTTGCTTCTTCAGCATCCTTTTTTCACAAGCCAAAGGAAAAAAACGTAATAATGAAGAAAAGGTCTCTATTTCGGCAAATCTTGGTTGGTGCCCACTCTATGCCAAGCATTGTGCTATGTATTGTGACTATGATAATGAGCAAAATGGATATAGCTCCTCTCAAAAAGTTGAGAGTATCATTAACCCTTCCACTTGGTTGCTTAGCTTTATTTTATTTGTTTATTCATTCATTCAAAGAGAGAGGCAGAGACAGGCAGAGGGAGAAGCAGGCTCCATGCAGGGAGCCCAACGGACTCAATCCCAGGTCTCCAGGATCACACCCTGGGCTGTAGGCGGCGCTAAACTGCTGCGCCACCAGGGCTGCCCGGTTGCTTAGCTTTAAATCATGAGTGGTGTTTAAGGAAGAATGCATTACCTGTCTCACCAGGACAGATCAGACCACTATGAATAACAAAGATGCTTCCATTATTTGGGAAATTCTAAGAGTTTAGAAATTTTCTCCTGGAAGCCCAAGACAAAAATCAGACAAATTTTTTATTACAGGCATACCTTGTTGGGTTTTTGTTTGTTTGTTTTTAAAGATTTTATTTATTTATTCATGAGAGACACAGAGGCAGAGACATAGGCAGAGGGAGAAGCAGGCTCCCTGTGGGGAGGCCAGTACAGGACAGGACTCAATCCTAGGACCCTGGGATCACGACCTGAGCCAAAGGCAGATGCTCAACCACTGAGTCACCCAGGTGCCCCATGGCATACCTTGTTTTATTGTGCTTCACTTTATTGTGTTTCCCAAGTACTGCATTTTTTACAGATAGAAGGTTTGTAGCAACTGCCTCAAACAAGTCTGTTGGTGCCATTTTTCCAACAGCATTTGCTCACTTCATTTCTCTGTGTCATATTTTGGTAATTCTTGAAATATTTCAAACTTTTTCATTATTATGTCTGTTACAGTGCTGTGATCAGTGATTAAGACTTACTGAAAGCTCAGATGATGATTAGTATATTTTAGCAATAAAGGTTTTTTTTTTTTTTTTTTTTTTTTTTCAGATTTGTTTATTTTAGAGAGAGAAAATGTTGGGGAGAGGAGCAGATAGGGAGAGAGGATCTAAGCAGACTCCATGTTGAGCATGGAGCCCAATGCAGAGCTCAGTCTCATGACCCTGAGATCATGACCTGAGCTGAAGCCAAGAATTGGACACTTAACCAACTGCCAGCCAGGCATCCCAGCAATAAAATATTTTTAAATTAAGACATGTACATTTTTTTTAGATATAATACTATTGTACACTTTATAGACTACAATATTGTGTAAACATGACTTTTACATGCACTGGAAACCAAAAAATTCATTTGACTTGCTTTATTGTGATACTCGCTTTATTGTAGTGGTCTGGAACCAAACCTGCAGTGTCACCCAGGTATGCCTGTATATTAGAACTGCTACCAGTTTTTAAAAACTGCCCAGGGAGCCCTTCTTCCCTACCCTTGATTGGAAAATTCAGATGTGTTTACTCTGCAGTTTAAGCCTTAATCTTAAATGGCAAAATTTGATCAGCTCCCTGCCTTCATTGCAGTAAAACAACATTTACAGACCTAGGGGCAGAGACAGTGGTCACTTCTGAAAAAAATATGTTTGGGTCCTAGAGGAGTCCATGGAGACAGATTCTTGACACTTCTTTCCCAGGTAAAGGGTCGTGATAAACATATCAATAATTTGAAAAAGAAATGTCAGAAAGAATCAGAGCAGAACCGGGAGAAGCAGCAGCGTATTGAGACCTTGGAGCGCTACCTGGCTGACCTGCCCACCCTGGAAGACCATCAGAAGCAGAGCCAGCAGGTAGCAGCAATTTCTGGGTATATGTGGGGCAAACAGGGAGTGGGCAAGCAGGGGCACTTTCTCATCCTCTGCTGTATGCAGTTATCCTGTGGTTCCTGAAAGGAAAATCCCAAAGGAGTAATATCCAGACTCCTATCTGTCAAATTTGCACTGGGACTGCAAAGGTTTTGAGACCCGGATATTCTTCCTTGACCTAAGTGTGGGATCCTGTCTCTCAGCTTAGGGATTCTGAGTTGAAGAGTACAGAGCTGCAGGAGAGAGTGACCGAGCTGGAGAGTTTGCTGGAGGAGACCCAGGCAGCCTGCAGAGAGAAGGAGGTTCAATTGGAAAGCCTGAAACAGAAAGGAACAGAATTCTCCGCTAGACATAGGTAAATACCCCAGTGTGGTTGAGGAAAGGAGTGGAGAGCTAAGTCTACTCCACTCACTACCTGTGTGACTTTGGGCAAGTCCTTTCTTTTCTTTTCATTATTATTATGTCTGTTAGAGTGATCTGTGATCAGTGATTAAGACGTACTGAAAGCTCAGATGATGATTAGTATATTTTAGCAATAAAGTAAGGAAGAGGTCTTTGAGATGGAGAGTGAAGGATATAGTGGTGTAGTGGGGGCTTGTTATTGTATCCTTCGGAAGGTGCAGCCCAGTGCCTAGCATAATAATACTGGATAATAATCCCGGAGTATGTAGGTGTTAGATGAAGGGAACCACTTTATAAACTGGGAAATTAGTTATCTGTATATTTGCAAAAGCAGATCCTGGTATTAAGGATGGAGAGGAAAGAGATTATCTACATTTTGAACCTTGTAAGCTAAAGGCTACCAGGAACATCTGTTTCTCTTCAGCCCTAGGGATTGTTCTCGATTGTCACAACAGGATCTAAGAACAAAACAAGATGCCATAATGTACTCTCAGGGTGTCTTGAGAGCCTCTTCCATATTAATTGCAGTTTTGAAAATGTGATGGCTGTTTCAGGAGCCTCTTGAACCAAATCCAGTTTCTAATGGGATGGATTGGATTTCTCATCCCATATCCAACCACAGTGACCCTGTTGTTTATCTCAGCAGATGAACCATGATGAAAGTGATTGTGGGGATCCATGGGAGGAGACCATTGGTTGGAGTCAGAAGAGAGGTTGGGGTCAAAGTTGACTCTGCTCCAGACTATGTGTGCCAAGAAAAAAGATTTTTTTTTTTTTTATTTCCCAGAATTTCTGCAGTATACATGTATGACTTTTATAATCTAAGTACATGAGGTGAATATTTATTTTTGAATATCAAAACAAATATAAAAGAGGTTTGGGCAGGTGGAAAATTGGTGGCACATTAGATAGATGCTGGCCTCTAGGGAAGGGAACTAACATACACTAGGCAGCTTGTGTGTGGCACACCCTCTGTTACAACAGAACTAACATTATCCCCAGCTGTGGCTTGGAACGGCCTGAGTGTGTCTTGCCCCAAAATATACAGTAAATAATAGAATAAGGAGTCAAAGCCACATCTGTCTGACTTCAAAATTCTTGAAGAGGCCACTGTTTTTCAGCCTACAAGATAAGCAGTGTGTGGAGGAGGCCAGTGGAGAAGGTCCAACCCAACAGGGAGAAGGTCCAAAAGCGGAAATGGAGTCCTGGCAGAAAGAATGTGATTCACTCCAAAAGGTGACTGAGAGTATCCAGGCTGTAATAGAGGGCAGGCTGAGAGGAAAGAGAAGATTCTGTACTGGGAAGGAACCATGAATTTCTAGCCCCAGGCCACCTAAGATGTGTTACCCAGAGCTTTCCTCCCTTTTCTGAGAAGCCACTCCTGCATTATATAAAGTTTGCGTTTTAGATATTTATCTTTATGACAGACAAGCAGAGTTTGGGGAGGATATACTTCTGAACAACTAGAATACTAGATACTCCAAAATGGTACACTGAAGCTTGGTGTGCCCTTCATTCATGGCTTAGGCCCCATACAGAACCTCTTGCATTGGGCAGAGATTTGACCAGTGAGGTGGCGTATTTCAGCAGAGAAGAGAGTCTCCATCCCTGTTGGTGAGACTAATGACAGATCAGCAAAAAAGAAGACCTGGAAATGGTTTAGAGAATATCTGAGGTCTCAAAGGACAAGAAACTGGGCCTGTTCAGGTTCTTTCCCTAGACCGTCAGTGTGACCAAAACTATAAATAATAGCATCCATCACAGCCCTGGATAGGGCAGACTGCATTAAACTGAATTTTTAGTTATGCCCTTTACTAAAGAACCAGAATGTACACTGGTTATATATAAAGTTTATTCCACTGGCCCACACTTAATCAGGATGGGTTCCCCTCTTCCCCCAAGTAGTGGTCATAGGTCCACACTGCATTCCTCTTTAAACCTCTTTGTGAGTAAAGTACAGAATTGTGAAGCTATTTAACTAGGATAGGGAGTCTGGTTTATATTTCTGTAAGTAGAGCTAAATTGTCTTCATTCTGGTTTCACTACTGATTGGCTATAACCAATGGGGCTAATAGCCAGACCACAGATCCTCCTGTAGTTACTTGCCCTCTGACCTCACTGCCAGCCTGTTTTTATAACCTTCCTTGGTAACTTTGCTTTCAGATTGTGCAGAAGCAACAGCAGAAGATGGATCAGCTGCATTTACAAGTACAGGTGAGCTGGTGTCCTTGTGACATGTTGGGCAGGACTTGATGGAATCTCTGGAATTCAACTCTTTATTCTGTATCATGCAGTTTGCTAGTGTTAGGAGTATAGCAAGAATGAGACCCAATCAGTGCTTTTAGCCTACAGTCTTTTTGGGAAGGAGTGTCAGCACAGTATTGTGAGAGCGATATCCATGTTACTTTGGGGGAACAGAGTCAGAGCAGGGGAGGCTAAGGAAGGGTTTCTGGAAATCATGAGCCTGGAAGGAGGAAGAAGAGTTAGGCAAAGTAGAGCTGGATAGTTTGGTTTTGGAATTCCAGATAGAAGGAATAGCACTGGTAGGAACATGGAGGCATGAAACAGCAGAGTTTCCACATAAAGCTGCAAGCAATTTGGTATTGTTTAAGTAAGGTGGTGACTAGAAACTGGGCTATGGAAGTGCTTCATCCAATTAAGTTTGCTTTTATTCTTTCAATAGGTGATGGGAATCTACTATAAAGACTTATTTATTTCAGAGAGAGAAAGAGCACGCACATGCAAGCAAGGGGAGGGGCAGAGGGAGAGAAAGAATCTGAAGCCGACTCCTCGCTGAGTGTGGAGACCTATTTGGGGCTCAGTCCCAGGACCCTGAGATCATGACCTGAGCTGAAATCAAGAGTCAGATGCTTAACTGACAGAGTGACTCAGGCACCCCATGGGAATCTACTATAGAATTTAATTTGGGTGTTATGTAGTTAGGTTTGCAATTTTGGCTTGAGCGTGGAAAGAAGATTGGCACTTGGAGAAGGGCGAGGCTGGAGGCTGGTGGAGTATTGCAGAAATTCTGGTGAGAGATGATGAAGGAACCTGGCATGAGGCAGCATAGCAAGATGTGAGGGAACAGATTTAAGTAAATTTTAGGAGGTAAAATTGAGAAGAATCAGTGATTGACAAGATGTAGGGGGTTAAAGAATAAGGAAAAATTAAAGATGACTCCTGGTGTCTATTTTGGGCTAGAGTAGAGGGGTGTCCTTAATGGGTTCTCCAAGAAATCCTAGGCAAAGCATGTTCACTCAGGTTCTCCTTGGACTCCAAAAGAGATTTTCACGTCAGAACAAGTGAAAGGCACTCATTCTGAGAAGAGCTCAAAGCTGCCATTCTGCCTTTGCCATCATGTGGGTCAGGCTATGCTGTCTAGTTCCCCTATTTCAAGTCCTGTTAGGATAGTCAAACCTAGTGAGTGTTTATACCCATTTAAATCCCAGATTCTTAGTACAGTTTTTAATAGATCTCAGATACACTCCCTGAGACCCTCAGGTTCCACAAAAGTTGAAAAAGCTCAACATTTAAGTGGTACATTTACCCATGATGAAACTCCTTAGGCAAATTAAAGTATCAGGTGAATTTGCTGGAATATCAGGTAGATTCTAAATGATCGCCTTGGATATTTCATGGTGATGAGATGTTCTCCTTTGGCAGTTAAATTTTTTTATTAATATAAAATGGGAAAATTCAGAAAATGTTTAAATACTTTAGTCAAATAAGTTTCAAACTTGGGATAGGGGATTGGAATTAATAGAATAAGAGGCAAAACAGCAAGTGTAAATACCTCCTTCTTCTTGACCATCCCTATACACACACTCTCTCTTTCTCTCTTTCTTCTTTCTTTCCTCCCTCCCTGCATCTGTCTCTCTTTCTTTCTCTCTCCCCCTCCCTTGCTCCGTCCTTCCTAACTAGATTAGGTACCTGTGGGAACACCCTCCTACCTTTTATCTCTGTCAGAAGCATTTACTATACAGTATTCTCAAGGGCTTTGGATATGAGCTTCTCAAAGACCGGTATTGTTTGGTATTCTCAGTATCCTCAGTGTGTGTCACAGTAAGTGCTCAATAAATACTGAGTTCAACTGAATGGACATTCCTTACCCTCAAGAAAGTTACAGTGTGGGGGGTTTACGTACACAGCCAACAAACGTACTCATGAACCATGACAGAGGTATAAGTAGCAGGGCAAGAGTACAATTAATAGGATCTGATTGGGTAGCCTGGGTGGCTTGGCAGTTGGGCATCTGCCTTCTGCCCAGGGTGTAATCCTGGAGTCCCGGGATTGAGTCCCGCATCAGGCTCCCTGCATGGAGCCTGCTTCTCCCTCTGCCTGTGTCTCTGCCTCCCTCTCTCTCTCTCTCTCTCTCTCTCTCTCTCTCTCTCTGTGTGTCTCATGAATAAATAAATAAATCTTTAAAAAAAATAGGATCTGATTTGCAGATTGAGGAAGGCTCAGGTGGGCCTTGAAGGTTTCCTAGGTGACAGGCAGAGCAGAAGAGTAGCTTGGGCAGAGGGGAAGGAGAGTGAGCAACTGCATTGGACCTAGAGCCTTTGGGAATGAAGGCTGTTCAGTCATTATGTGTGGCTGGAGTGGAGGCTGTGTGGAAAGTAAAAAGAAATATGGCTAGAAAAGTAGGTAAGGGCCAAACTGGCCTGGAATGCCCTGCTGAAAAGCTGGCCTCTAGTTGGTACATGGTCATTGACTTACAGGAGAGTTTCAAAGGGAGGTAGCAGGTCAGGGCTGTTCTAAGGTAATCTCTTAGCAGTGTGGGGGTGGGGTGGGGCTTTACTGTTTAGTGCAGGCCAGAGATGATATGGTCTGAACCAAATTTGTTACTCTACATGTGTATCCTACCCCTCCTTGCCGTGGGATTCAGAACCTAGAGCAAGAAGTGGCTCAGGAAGAAGGAATAAGCCAGGCCCTAAAAGAGGAGGCCCAACGGAGGGAGACAGCTCTGCAGCAGCTGCGCACAGCCGTGAAAGAGGTGAGCAGCTGGGCCTCTCTAGCCTCCATAAACCTGAGTTCTCTGAGAAGCCTCCCCATCCCTGCTCCCACAGGAGCCCTCATGTTTGAGAGGTCCCTGCTGAGCTTTTTTGGTGGAAGAATGAGAAGAGACATTGCATCATCCTATATATTAAAGATCCTAAGCCCATCTTAGAGTGGCCATAATTACCCAGGAATACCTTTTGGATGTGAGAAGTCCGTTTCTGTCCCTTTGTCTTCTGATAGCCACAGGTTTGTGGGGTTGGGGAGGAAGGGTCCAAGAAGACCTAGAGCTTGGTGGTCCTCATGGGTAAACAGAGCTGTCAGCAAGGGGTGAGCAAGTTCACTGACCTAGGAACCAGTCTCTCAGAGCTAGGATTGTACATGGCCCAGTGTGGGTGAAGGACTGGGACTAGAGGAAGAACTCTATTCAGTGTCTTTAAAACGGAATAGAGGTAGGGAGGGGAGAATGAGTTAAGCTGTTCAGGGAAGGAAACAGACATACATGAATGTCTGTTCTTCAGTGACAGTTCTTAAAACTTTTTGTAGAGAAGCCTGAGTCCACTGAGGTGAAGGTGTGAAAAGGCTGGCAGGACACATTCTACACTGTGTTCTCCAGGTTCCTAGTTTCTCCTGCCCTCCGCCCAGTGGCTGCTAGCTGTATTGTTGTATTTCTTGCCCTCTATTCCTCTGACACACACTGATCAGTCTGGCTGGTGGCCACTTTTGTCAGGGTGACAGGGAGAGATTGAAACCAGTGTCTCCTCAGATTTCACAGTTCACGTTAAGCCTTCTCTAATAGCCTGGTTAACAGAGTTGGCTGAGGGACTGGCTTCAGATAGAGTTCCGAGGGGCAGGAGTATCTTCTCTGGTTCCTTAACAGAAACCTGGAGGCTGATGACTCAGAGTCTGTTGGGGAGTGGTTTCCTCTCCAATGCTACGGGCCTGACCCACCTGCAGGAGAATTTAGGCCCAATACTGGGAGTGGGGGGGAGTGCTAGGCCTGTTGGTAGGGGTGAGGAGAGGAGGGATATCACCTGTGACTCATATATCCACACACATGTACAGATACTCTGCCCTTCCCTGGGCGTGGGTTAATGTGTTTGCCCATCTATCTACTCAGCTTTCAGTGCAGAACCAAGACCTGATTGAGAAGAATCTGACACTCCAGGAACACCTGCGCCAGGCCCAACCAGGGTCTCCATCTTCAGACACAGCCCAGCTGGCATTTGAGCTGCACCAGGAGTTGGCCAGTTGCCTTCAAGATCTGCAGGCTGTCTGTAGCATTGTGACCCAGAGGGCCCAGGGCCATGATCCCAATCTCTCCCTGCTCCTAGGCATTCACTGTGAGTCCTTAGGCTAGTCCGGTACCCAGGAGAGTGGCTTTCATTCTCCTGTCACCCCTGCCCAGCTTTCCCATCCTTATGGTAATATGTGAATAAGGCTTTGTAGGCTTGGTCACTGTTCCCTGGAAGTTCCTGTGTTTTGCAAAGTAGATGGTAAATCTTTTTTTGGAAACAGGCATCTTTATGGGTACCTGAATACAGGACAAACAGAAAATGGCCCTTAGGCAGCAAGTTTTCAGCCCACTATCCCCATCTACCTTTTTTTTTTTTTTTAAAGATTATATTTATTTACAGAGAGGCAGAGACATAGGCAGAGGGAGAAGCAGGCTCCATTCAGGAAGCCTGATGTGGGACTCAATCCCGGGATTCCAGGATCACGCCCTGGGCTGAAAGCAGATGCTCAACTGCTGAGCCAACCCCTGCCCCCAATATACCTTTCTAAAAGCATGCTATGTCCTGGGATGCCTGGGTAGCTCATTCGGTTAAGCATCTGACTCTTGATTTTGGCTCAGGTCTTGATCTCAGTCAGGGTCATGAGTTCAAGCTCTGCATTGTTTAAAACAAACAAAAAAAACCCAACGTGCCGTTTCTTAAGATCATGGGCCTCAAAGTACTATTTATCCACACTGCCCCGTCCACATGAAAGCGTCTCGTAACTGACTCACTAACATTCTCTTGAAATGCTCTCCTACTCAGCTGCGCAGCACCCGGGGACTCAGCTGGATTTGCAGAAGCCGGATGTGATCAAGAGGAAACTAGAAGAGGTTCAACAGCTGCGCCGTGACATCGAGGACTTAAGGACCACCATGTCAGACAGATATGCCCAGGATATGGGAGAAAACTGTGTCACACAGTGAGGAATGCTGGGGATGGCACAGGTTCTGTTCCCCCAGGGAAGATATGGTCTGCTGAGAGCCCAGTCTGGCCGGTCCTGCCCTGACAATCTCTCGCCTCCTGTCTGCTGCTATTCCCAGAGAGAAGGGGTGGAGGGGGTAAGAATCTGGATCTGGGGCCAAGGGCTGATTAAGGAACTGTGCCTGCCTTGCCCCACACTGGCTTTGCCTTGTTGGATTGCATTTGTCCTGTCATCCTGATTTACCCTTTGAGGGTGAGTTACTAATTAACTTTTGCAGGTTGACTGATAAGTCCTCACAGAGTGTTCCCAGCCCCAGGCTGATGTCAAGGGTAAACAGGCTGCTCAGTTCCCTTTTCCATCTTCTAGGATGGATCCACATTCATTCCCACTTCATAGCTTGGTCCTGCTGATGCCCAGAGTTCAGTAGAAGGGCCTTGAAAAGCTGAGTACCAGTCACAACGGCCATATGAGAATGCTCAGGCTAGTAAGCCAACCTGGGATCTGAGCTGACTTTCTGGGTATTCTTAGGCCTGGTCTCACTGCTGCTTCCTCAGGGTGATCTGTTTATTAGCAAAGTACCCACTAGAATTGGCCTAAGGACTATGGCCAGGCCTCCTCCATCTGTGCTGTCATGTCATTTTACAGGATGCCCTACTCCAGCTGCATCTGTCCCTTGGGGTTCCCTGTCCCTTGGGGTCCTGGCCATGTGTTTAGCACAGCTCTCTTCTCTTTGGTTCTCCGGCCAGTCAGGTAGTCTCTTGTAAACTCTATGGTTCTGGGTTTGGGCAGGATTTTCCCCTAGAATACCACAGAATAACTGTCAAGTTCCCCACCTCATTCTGGGGCTAGGGTGGGTGACCAGCCCTGATTTGTGCCTCTCGTTTGGGGACAGGATCCTTTCCCTTTCTTGCTTTGGGGCTTCTTGAGAGTTCAGAGTACCCACTATAGTTTGGCTCTTAAGGTATAGCTTTCTGTATTTGCTGGGTTTTGTTTGGGGCCCCTGGACCCTGTGCTTTCTGGTTTCTCTTGCCTCATTTAGGGAGCATCTCACAACACAATTGTTTATATCTGGTGGTTGGACTAGCCACAGGCCGCCTCTAGATCTGGAACCAGGCCAAGCCAGGGCTTTGTAAGGGTAAGAGGAACACTGAGCAATTCAGGGGCCAGCTACTGTGAGTTTGTTGCTAAGCTTTGAGCTGTCAGAGAAACATCTTGAACCTCAATCTTGGGTCTGAATGAGACTCTTTAAGTGTTTTTACAATTTTGTGTCTTATTTATGGAATGATGTATCCCTTCCATTCAGAGCAGCCCCACCCAGCCATCCTCTCAGCCTCTGGGCTCGTTCCTGCCTCCTAAAAGCAGAGCTGTCTGGTTGGTCTCCACCCTGTGTTGGGAGCCCAGCCACCATGCTCACGGGTATTTTTCCTCAAAGTTTATAAGCAGTTATTTATATGAATCCTTGTTATGTCAACTGGTTTGTATTGCCTATTTTGATTATAAAATAAAATATTTAACAAACTCCTCAGTTTTCCATCACCATCCCTTACTCCACCCTTCATTTTGGCTTGTTGGAGCCAAAGCCTGGGTGGTTAGCCAAGTTCCCCAGATGGCAGCAAGGAGGGACCTTTGGCAGGTCCAGCCTCTCTGTATTTCTATCACTTCCGCTCCTCTGTTCTCTTTGGGGACAAATAAGATCTCTTCCCACACCACTTTGTATTGGGTAAGGCTGCCCTGAGTCATTGAGCAAGTCTGTCATTGAAAAGCATTTCAGTAATCCTCTGAGAGGAAGTTGGCTGCTTCAAGGTTGCTGTGAGGAAGTGGCTGCAACCAGGCAGGGCACATTTACCTCAGGGAGCTAGAGTTTGTCTTCCTGGGCTGCTATTGGACCTGGACCTGGGGGGAACTTGTGAGGGAAGTCCTGTCCAGCCTCAGACAGCCAAGCCTCCAAATTTGGTTTGGTTGTTAGACCTTGCTCTCTGAGCCTTGTAGGTTTTTTGGGGGGGAGCAGGAGTGGCAGTAGAATGCCATCTGGGGTTGAGGCTGAGCTAGGGCCACCCTAAGACTAGCTGTGGATCTTTTACAAGGCAGGGGGGTGCAGGTCCTCAGAAGTCCTGGCAAGCCTCTGCCTCCACCCTTTCTAGAGCTAGTAGCTGCTTACCTCGGCTTCCATCTGGTGCCTTGAGGGTGTGGCCTTGTCTCTGGCCACCAACTTACCTTGTCTAAACCTGCCTGAGTGGAGAGGAACTTTTAGGGAAGTCTCCCAGCAGGGGCTGACCCTGCTTTGGTGTGCCATGGGGTTAGCCATGTGTACGTGTCATCCCAGGGACCGTGGGAAGGGGTCCCTTGGACCGAGGTTCCCTAGCCAAGGAACTGTAGGTTTCAAAACAGCCCAAGCCTTCAAAGCTCCGAGCTGCCGAGCTACGCTGCACTATTGCGGCACCAGGGGTGGGTGGCTGGGTGCAGCAAACCTGGGGGTGCTGAGAGAAGGCCCCTGGCAAACCCTCACCCCTGCCTTCCCTGGCCTTTCTGGCCGTCCGGGCCCCCTCCCCGGCCTCACTCTGAGCCCTAGATCAGGGAAGGGCCGAAGGGGCGGCGGTGCGCGGCACCCCGGGGTCCTCGGCACGCCCGGCTGCTGAGGGGGGAGGGGAGGGGGGCCGCGGCGCGCGGGGCGGGGTCGCGCAGGCTCCGCCCCGGCCGCACGCCTGCCCGCGCCGCCCATTGGTCCCGAGAGCGGTGACTCGCGGGCTGAGCAGGAAGGAAACCGCTCCCGAGCGCGGCGGCGTCGTCTCCAGGCCGTGCAGCTGCCGCTACCGCTACCGCCGTCCGTCCGCCTGTCGGCCCGCTCGTCCACCCGCAGCATGAGTGGCCTGCGCGTCTACAGCACGTCGGTCACCGGCTCCCGCGAGGTGAGTGCTCGCCCGGGGAGAGAGCTGGGGGAGAGCGGGCGGCGGTGGCCCGGCTACGGCTACGGCCCGGCGCCCGAGACCCGCCCCCAGGGTGAGGGCGGGTGGGGGGGCGGCGAGGGGCTCGGCCTCTCGGGTCAGGTCCCGAGGTGGGCTCCGAGGCTCGGACCCCTCCGTGGGGCACTCTGGATCCTAGGCAGCCCCAACACGAGCTGCCCACGCCCATCCCGCCACTCACACACTCTCAGCACCCTCACTGCCACCCCGATCACGTCCTGATGGTGCCCTTCCTCTCCTCCACTTTTTTCCTGGGCCGGGGTGGCCCCTTACCAGCCCCCACGCAAGCCTGCCCTGCTTTCCCCTCGCAGATCTCCTGCTTCTCCCCACCCAGAACTTTATCCCACTTCCCTTTTTCATTCTGATTGCGTCCCTAAGGTGGTCCTGCTTTCATCGGGCACCACCGCAAGCCTGACTCATCCTCCTCACTCACTGGTGGCCAGAACCCCATCCCAGGGTGTGGAGGGGGACAAAAACTATTGCCCACAGCCCCTTTCTTTCTGCCCAGGGTCCCCCCATAAATCCTCCAGCCTACTCACTAATCCCTGCCCGCCCTCTACCCCCAGATCAAGTCCCAGCAGAGCGAGGTGACCCGCATCCTGGATGGGAAGCGCATCCAGTACCAGCTAGTGGACATCTCCCAGGACAACGCCCTGCGGGATGAGATGCGAGCCTTGGCGGGCAACCCCAAGGCCACCCCACCCCAGATTGTCAACGGGGACCAGTACTGTGGGGTATGGGCCCTGGGGGTTGGGAGCGGGGAAGTGTAGGACTTCTCCTGGGCCAGAAGTCAGAGACCTGAGCTAGAACACCAGCATACAGGTGACTGTCTCTCCCCTCCCCTCCCCTAGGACTATGAGCTCTTCGTGGAGGCTGTGGAACAAAACACACTGCAGGAGTTCCTGAAATTGGCCTGAGCCCACTGGGCTCCATCACCACATCCCCCAGCCACCGCCCGGCCATGAAGGACCTTATAACTCCCTGTTGTTCCTAGCCTTCTGACCTTGGAACCTCTCCCCTCAACCCAAGCCCCTTCTCCTCCTCTCTCCTCCATTCAAAGGCAACATTCCTTACCCACTAGTCTCAGAAATTGTCTTAAGCAACAGCCCAAGTGCTGGCTGTCCTCAGCCAGGCCCTGAGGCTGCCACCCTGCCTGGCACTGGCTGATGGGCACCTTTGTTGGTTCCATTAACCAGGGCTCTGCCAAAGGCCCCGCATTCCCCGTCCTGGGAACACCCTAGAGACAATTAAATGTCCCATTCCATTGACACTGTGTCTGTCTGATATGACCTGGGCCCTAGCTCTGAGCAAGGCTGGTAGATGGGATTGTGCTGAGGCTGTGCTGTGGGCAGGTTGGTTGAACGGCCTCCTGTGTGGCACCTCTGTGTGCATTTGTGCACATATGTGGGTGTATGTCTGGCATATGCATAACTGTGTAGGACCTGCGTTTCTGGAAACAGTGGGTGGGTCACCTCATGATTCACATGCATGTGATAGTGCCCGGACACGCCCAGTTTGGGGAGTATAGCACATCTGTATGCTTGTCAGTAATGTAACCATGCCATGTGGCCACCTGCCTGTGTTCCAGCTGACTGGCTAAGTGTGGGTGTGTCATGGAAGTGGGTTCACAGCTGCAGTTCTACCCCTTTCAAGACAGTGGCTTTGTGCACAGTGTTGGGGAAGTGTCCCCATGTGCTTGTGGTTCTGTGCATATGTATGCACAGGGATCTGCTGGTGGCACACTTGCACATGAGGCTCTTTTATATCAGCTGAGGCTGAGCTGGAGCCTGCCTTCCCTCCACTGGATCTGCTTAGCCCATCTGGGGAGAAGAGGAAACTAGAGGACAAAGACCCAGCAGCCAGGCCCGCCAGCTGGGGCTCAAGTTACAGAGGGGGCAGGTCGGCACCGCCCCCTCCCAGGCCCAGCTGGGCTGCCCGGCTGAGAGAGCCTCACAGAGCAGCCTGTGTGGGAGCGGGCGCTTTATTTGGAGCTGGGGCTGGGTCCTGGGTCAGGCGGTGGGGCCCGGCTCGCCCGAAGCAGCAGCGCTGCACTGGGCACCAGGCCTGCTGCCTGCAGTGTGGCCGTGTCGTCGTGGTAGACCGTGGGTGGGAATGTACTGAAGATCTCGAAGGTGGTGGCATCCACAGCCCTGGAGACCCAGCAGAATGGATCAGGCTGGGTCCTGGGGCCAGAGAACCCCCTATAGCTGCCAGCCCCACCTCTTGCCCACCTGGCCTGTGCAAGCAGGGTGCGCACATCACCAACAGTGTCCTCAGGCCGCATCATCAGCAGGAAGGCCTGCTCACCATTCTCAGACTTGATGCGCAGCATGGAGAGCAGGCGTGCTGGTGACTCTGGGGACTCCTGGTTCCTGTGGGCCTAGAGGCCATCAGTGCCCCCTGGTGGCCCAACCCCAAGGTCCTCACCTCTTCACTAGTCAGTCCCTCACCTCTCGCGCTCAGCAGCCAAGGCTGGTGTCTCTACCACGATTTCCTGGATCCGAGCAGGCAGTGGGCAGCAGTTCTGGAAGGCATCGATAAAAGGGAACAGAGCCCTGGGCCTTGCCAGAGTCACACCCTTCCCCCAACCCTTCTCCCTGACCAGGGATGGATGAGACCAGTGAGCCAGAGGGGGATGAAATGGAAGGGAAGCTTTGGGAGGCAGCCTCAATGTTCCCTTAAGAAGCCTTGAGGTCCCTCAGGGGAGGAGGGGAGACAGAACCCTGCACAATGACTGGGCTGGAGGCCTAACCTAGCATGGGTCAGGGAAGGCTTCTCAGGGGAAATGACACCTGAGCTGTGACTAAGGACAAGTCCAGAGAAATGGAATGGGGCAGGGAAAGAATCCCTGGTCAGGGAAAACTTCTCTGTGGGATGATACATCTGAGAAAGTATTAGCAGTTCATGTGGCTGAAGCTGACAGGTGGACTGGAAGAGAAAAGGTTGGATATGGGAAGAGGACCAACACGGGATGGTGGGCCTCGAATGCCAGGATAAGAGCTTGGCCTTACCCAAGAACCACTGGAGGGTTTCAACTGGGAAGGCCCAGATGCGGTTTAGGTTTAACAGAAGCACAGAGACTGCTGGGGGAGGACAGCTGGCAAGGCAGGAGTGGAGGTGGCAGGCTAGTGAGAGGCCGCTGCAAGTGTCTGAGAGCCACTCCGGAACCTAGTCCAGATAGTGGGCAGAAGGAATGGGGAGAAGGGACGGGTTCGGGAGAGGCGCTGGAGATGGACAGGTCAGGCAGGACTTGGCAATGTGGGGTGAAGGAGGCAGAGCGGTGGAAAACAGGTTGGGTCCCTTCTGCAGGTGGAGATGGGGGAGGAGCAGCAGGATGAGGGGTAGTGAGAAGGGCAGATGCAGGAAGGGGGATCCAGGACTGAACTGGATGTTCCGGTCTGGACCTCGACGAGGTCACCCAGGCCTTGGACTCAACTCCTGGCCTAGACTCTGACTTTTCCTCTCTTGCAGCCACACTGCTGCCAACTCAGCCCCTTGCTGGGTGCCACCTGAGCCTGCCCCAGATTGTTTTCAGGAGATAGTGGAACTGCTCTGAGAGCCTCCTTTCTCCATCTAGGCCCTCCTCAGCAGCCCCTGAGCCTGAGTCTCCAGATTAGCCACTGCTCTGGTAGGTTGGGTCAGGGAGCCCAAGAAGTCTGGGGGAGCTAGAGCTGGCCTTACCTGCAGGGTGTCCCGGATGGGTCCCCGGATGTCAACCACCTCACCTTGCCGGATCACAAACTTGGGGAGCCTGTTCAGGAACTTCTCAGCAGTCATCCTGGAGCCTGCAGGGAGTGCATTGGGAGCCTGGGCCTGGGGAGGGACTGCGAGGGATGGCTGATGGTGGAGGAAACCACCCAGAGCTGGTCCTGCCCAGTGCCCCCACCCCCCTGGCTCAGCCTCAGGGCCAGGTTCACCTGAGTGCTCCATCCTGTCCAGGGGCTTGTGCATCCTCTGTCGGCCCACCACACGGCCCTCACCTGGGAATGGGTCCAGCCCATTCTCTGGGTAAACCTGATTGCGCAGATCACTCACCTGGCAGGAAGGAAAGGCAACAGTGGGGGCCTAGACCTGTAGCCCCGGGCTCCACCCCACAGTTGCCCAGAGGCCTCCCCAGCCTCCCACCCCCCTGTCCCAGGAATAGGCTCAAGGGATAGTCTGATGCAATCCCCATTTTTCAGGTAAACTGAGGCCCCCAAGAGAGCGAGAGAGCTGCAGTTCATGCTACTGTCACCCACCTGGGCGCAGCTCCTACAGGCACTCCTCACTGTGCCAGCTGGAGCCGCTGTACCAACATCCTCCCCAGAGAGCCCCTCTCAGGACCCAGCCAGGAATCAAGGGGCCAGGGTGTGAGGAGAGGGCAAAGACTTATCTTGGCATGAACTGCCTCAAACACCCCCAATCATGACTCACATGGTTTTCAAGCCCAGGTGGTGGTGGTGCACACCCCCTCATGTCCCCTTGCTGTGGAATGACGCACCACACTCCGGGCTGCTGCTGGTGAGTTAACATCGTGACACCCTGCCACAGCACCCCATCTCACCCCCACCCACCCCTGCCAGGAGGGGGCCAGCTCACGCCAAGTCCTTTAATCCCAACATTTGCCCCCCACAGTGCCGCCTTCCACAAAAGCAGATGGCCTCAGGAGATTCTAGGCCAAGCCAGGCCACTTTTGCATAGAACCTCGGGAACCCCAGGCTGTCATGGTGTCCTGGATGCTGGGTGGGGCAGTGCCCCTGCAAGGCTGAAGACTGTGCCTCCAGGGTGCCAGCAGGGGGCACCCCCTGCCGCTTAGTCACAGGCCGCCGCCCTCACTAAGGAAGCGACTGAGGCCACCTGGAGCCTCCCTCCTACGCCCTTCTCAGCCTAGCTTCAGGCTCACCCTCTTCTGGGAAGTCAACAGACCAGGGTTCCCTTGGGGGGTGGGGGTAGTGGCTTCCCACTTCAAACTGGGTGATGTCCAAGGAAGCAGTTTATCCCCACCCCCTCCAAAATCCTCGCACTGGGTATTTTGAGGAGCAGCCCATCACCTTGAAGGGGACTCCATCAGGGTACAGCCGCTGGAGCTCTGAGGGGAAGAAGCCATCCAGTATGTCTCGGAGGCAGCGCTGTGGCAGGGATTGGAAGAGTGAGGCCCGGCTGGACCTGTGCAGTGCCTTCTGCTCTGCTTTCTGTCTGGATGGCAGGCTCTGGGCCTTGGGTCTACCCAATGAATCATATTCTGGACATTTCCAGGGTTCCAGGACTTGGGCAGGGGGGCCATGCTCTGCAAGTTGCACGTGGGCTTGGGTACCTATGAAGGGTTGGTGGAGCTGCACCCCCCCACCCCCCCATCTCCAGCTAATGGTGAGAGAGGGTGGGGCAAGGCCACCAGAGTGGCCTGTCTCCCCTCCCCACCACTCCTACCTGTGTGGAGAGGTCACGGAAGGGCCGGAAGGGCCCATCGAACATCATGAGGCCATTCCGATAGAGCTTCAGTGGGATGGGCTCAAGGACATGGAGCCGTGCTCCACCGGGCATTGGTATCACCTGGGTGTCACCGTCTACCACCAGCTCACTGAGATCCTTCAGGCTGGCCAGCAGCCTGTCAAAGTCCACCTCGGGGGGTGCCAATGAGTCCCCTGGCAAAGAGGATAAACACCCATGAGCCTTTCTTCATGGCAGCTGTGTGCTCCAGCAGCTCTGACCGCCATGGCCCCTGGCACGCTAAGCAGCGGCCTCTGCATCTCTGTAAGTGGCCGCCCGGTGGGGGTGGGGGACAGTTACTGCTACATAATAGCTCTCTTTTACGGAATACTCACCTTGTGCTGGGGGCTTAGTAACTATTGTGCCACTCTCTTCATACCAACTCCTATGCTGTAGGGGCTGTCATCACCCCCATTCTTCAGATGAACCACAGATTAGAGGAGGTTAAAGGCTGCCTAGGGATGCACAGAGGAAGGAGCAGGAGCAGGATTTGATCCCAGCTCTGCCTGTGTCAGCAGCTGAAAAAGCACAGCCCAGAGCTCCCACCTCTGGATTATCTGCCTGGATTCAAATCCTAGCTCTTTGGCTTCCACCTTTGTGACCTTGGTCAAATCATGTAATGCTCTGCACTGCAGCCTCCTCTCCTACAAGGGTCTGGGAAGGTGGACCACGAGAGGGCCAGCTCGGAGCAAGCACCCTGTCCTGTGGGTTACTGTTGCCAACTCTACCTTGCACAGATGGACCTTGGGCCAACCCAGAGGCTATGACGCAGGAGTCATTTATCTCCATTTTACACATGAGGAAACAGGTCCTCAGAGATGAAAAATGACTTGCCCCAGGTCACTTGGCAAATTAGAGGAGGGGCTGACTCTAGAGAATGCTTTTTCCACCCATCTGCACCATCCGGAGGGGGAGGTTGGGGTAGGCACACAAGGTTGTTGGGGTGGATGTCAGGACAGCTGCTGGACAGATCTGCGGCAGACCTCGGCTTGTGCAACTATTTCTGGGTCACACACCCCTTTGAGAAGCTAACATGCTTTGGCCTCCTCTTCTGAAAAGTATTGCACACACAGGTGTGCCTAAGCTTCAGGGGGTGGTGGGGACAGCCACAACAGATGCTAGAACAGAACAGCTGGAGAGCAGGTGGATGCTGGAGGGGTACAGGCTGGGGGCCCTTGGTCAGTCCTGGAAGGGATCTGGCTCCCAAGTAAGTCGTCCACCAGGGTGTAACCCTACAAAACCTCCTGTTTTCACCAGGACAGCCAGGCTGCAGCAGGATGTGGGTCAGGACTCTGGAGGCCCAATTCCTTTCCTCAGAGTGGTGCACCGGCTCTGGAGGTGTGGTGGCTGTGCTGAGGAAGTACGGATGTGGTGGCTTTGTTTCCTGTTGCCTTGTGGCTGCTCAAGGCCTCAGCTGGACTCCCCCATCCCCCTAGATCTGCTAGGTTGTAGGGACTGCACCTGCCCCCACCTCCTCGTGGGGTCCCCTGAAGTTCCTGAGATACCCAAGAAAAACTCACAGAACATCCCTGGGCATCCCTGGTATGAGTCGGTACAATATCAAGCCACTATTCTCCTTTAACAAAGAACTACATTCAGAACACACTGGTAAACCTAAAGATAACAACAGAAAAGCTCATCTCGTTGAACTCCTGCCCCTATCCCTATGTTCTTCCAGATAGGGAAAGAGGCCTAGAAAGGTCAGAGGGTTGGGCCCACGTAGCCCACACCAAGCAGAGCCAGGACCACTCAGATATGGTGACTGCCAATCCAGCTGCATCCTGGGGCCAAGGCTTTTTCAGGGAGTTGATGGACATGGGGTGGTGGGCAGTGGAGGGGGCAGGTGGCAGCCCAGGGGAGGATGCCAAGAAGCAGCTAGAAGGAAAAGAGTCTGCTGAGAAAGTCAGCCCCAGAGGCTCTCAGCTAGTGGGCCTAGGGCGTGGGGACGTCAAGGTGGGGTGCGGTGGGCACGTGTCGGGTGCAGCTGCCTGCAGCGAGCCAAGGGGTCCAGGAGATAGAGCCGCAGCTCTGGGCAAACCAGGCCTGAGACTAAGGAAGCCCAGCACTGCCACCACCTAGCAGGGAGTGCACAACAGAAGCCTGGCCTGTCGCCAGGTCACATGGGGTGAGCCAGGTCAGAGGTCTACTGAGGCATTTCCTCTCTGAGCTGCAGCTCTCCCTCCCTGGAGTGGGAGAGAATAGGAACCTTTATCCCACCCAACAAGATCCAGCGGGGGACTGACTGTAAGGACGACTCCGGGAGTGTCCACTTTGTGCCCAGCACCTAGAGGCAGGTATTACCACTCCCGTTTTAGAAATGAGGAAACCAGGCCTTATAAGGTGACGTGCTACTAGTTATGCAGCTTTTGGAGCCCAGGGGACTCTAAGACTCTAGTCTCCGTGACCATGGAGGCTGCCTGTCAGTGCTGGTTCTTTGGATATTGCTCCTGAGGTCCCTTTCTAAGGAGGGGTGTGGTGCAGAGAGATCATCTCTGAGGCCTCATCCAACTTTGAGCACCCATGATTTTATTAAAAAGGGGATTTAGGGGGATCCCTGGGTGGCTCAGCAGTTTAGCACTGCCTTTAGCCCAGGGCGTGATCCTGGAGTCCCCCCATCAGGCTCCCGGCATGGAGCCTGCTTCTCCCTCTGCCTGTGTCTCTGCCCCCCCCCCCCCCCCCCCCCGTCTCTCATGAACAAAATTAAAAAAATAATAATAATAAAGGGGGAGTTAGGGAGGCATGGAGATCAAGACAATGCTCCTTGGCCCAAAGCCCAAGACCCTGGGAACCCAGGTTCCTTGGCCTCCCCTCAACCTGTTCCCCCATTCCTCTCTGGAGCCATACTGCCAGGGCTACAGCTTCCAGGCTGTGTGGTCCTAGACAAGTGGACCAACCTCTCTGGGCTTTGGCTTCCTCTTCTATAAAATAAGGACAATAAAAGTCCCCACTTCATAGGTGGCTGTGAGGCTCAGAGGAGGTGCCTGGCAGGTGGTGGCTGCTGTCACCCACATCCCACCCTCTTGCTCACCACTGGCTCACCACCTCCTCTGAGACGCCTTGCCAGGAGCCCCTCCCTGCCCGGAGCCTAAGCCTCCTGAGCTCCTAGAGCCTTGGGCCCACTCCAGAGCTTGGCACTTATCACAGGCTGTTGTCCTTTGGTTTGTTCGTCTTTCCAACCACAGCGGGCACTCCATGAATGCAAGTAGAGCATCCTGGGCCTGGCCCAGAGTGGGTGCTCCGAAGCATGAACTGGATCCATCCCTCCATCCTACCAGCATGTCTGGAGTGGCCAAGCTCTGCTAGGCCCTGAGAATCATGGCTATGCCCACACCCAGCATCCTGCCCTCCTCAAGCTCATACTTGAGTGAAGGAGACAGGGTGACAGCAGTGACCATGGCAGGTGATAAGTAGGACCACTGCGGAGGCTGCAGAGCCCAGAGGAGGGCCAGACCCTGCCCTCCCAGCCGGTGAGTGGTAGGCCTGCTCTGGGCTAGGTTCCTCACACCTGCTGCTGTGAATACTAAGGTGCACCCTACAGCCGCTATGCCGGTCCCCACTACCTCACCAAAGGCTGAACAGGAAACAGACCTGCTATCTCCACACCCCTGCAGGCGTGGCCCTGCTCTAGGGATCTGCATTCCCTCTGCTTCTCAGGGGAAAGAGAACAGGCCCTAAGAGTCTCACCACTGCCAGGGTCACGACTAATTCTCAGGCCCCTGTGGTTGAGCATCATGCCACCCATCCCCACCTCATCCTGTGCAGATGACTGTCCCAGGGCACCTGATGGTCCAGGCCTGGGCACCCAGGCACTCCCACCAAGCCTTGGCCCACAGCCGAGCACTGTGTCCCATGCTGGGCACTCTGCGGCCTGACGGGGGCTAAGCAGCCAGGGCTCACGGGCCTCGTTCATCCACCACCAGCAGCCTGCGAGAACCTCCACGTGCACTACAGCATTCGGTGCCCCCAGTGGCCTGGGCATCAGCAGGCTGTCTCCTCATTTCACAGATGAGGACACGGACTCTGAGAGGTGAAGCATTCACCACACAGGCCGCTGGCTCCTCAGCCGGAGCTGTCCACGCAGTCACTCCAGTGCAGAGCCCCTTCCCACAGGCCGGGTGGTGCACAGGCAGCGCTGGGCTGCAGGTACTCCCAGCGGATTCTCCATGGGATTGGGTTTCAGCTAAGCTTCAAAAGAGAGGATAAAAGGGGGCAAGGCACTTGGGGGGACAAAGTAAAGGTTCGAGGGGTTACTGGGGGTGGGGAGGACTCTAGCCTGCCTGGGGTCTAGACTGGGGACACATGGGAGCCCCAGGGACAAGATCTGGAGTCAATATGGCTTCCTGAGCAGAGGAGGGAAGAGGCTCCCACCCAGATGCTGGAGACTGGGGCTTGGGGGAGGGGTGCTAGGGGGTAGGCAGAGGCTGGCAGAGGGAGGAGAGAGGTAGAGGAAGGGCAAGAACTTGGTGAGGCGGGGCATGAAGAGCTGCAGAGGGGACAGGGATGAGGAGGAGGAAGCGTTCATAAGAGACATGGAAAGGGGAGGAAGAGCTCAGAGAAGATGGGAGATTAGTGGGAGGGAGGGGATAGGGATGGGGGATGGGAGCTCAGAGAACAAGGAAGAAGGAGCAAGGAGTTCAGAGGGAACAGGGATGAGGGGGAGGGAGCTCAGAGGGGATGGGGAGGAGGAGGAAGAGTTTGCAGGAAATAGGGAAGGGGAAGAGGAGCTCAGAGGAGATGGAGATGAGTGACAGTGGGGAGCTCCGAGGGGATAGTGAAGAGGCAGCAAGGAGCTCTCAGCCCTGAGGCTCAGCACCTGACAATGGCTTGTGACTGAGCAGGACTGTCCCTTTCAAGTCTCCGCATGCCCTGAAGCACCAGGTATTCTATTTAATGCTCAATTTACTGGTGGGGAGAGCAGGGAGTGGTGAATGATCCAGCCTGGGGCCAGGTCCTTGCAAGGCTTCCCCTGTGCTGGGTCCCCTTCACAGGCCAGTGGACCCTCCTCCCCAAAGCAAGACTCCTGGCACTAGACTGGTTAGCACCATACAGATGCCCTGGCCCACCCTCCCCTGCTGCCTGAGGCCTGTGGGAAGTGGTATCTAACAGAGGGAGAGACAGAGAAATGAGCCTGAGTATCAGGGCCAGCAAGGGGCCCCCTCTGTGCACCTGAGGGCCCCTAGGGCAGAGGCAGCCTGGTGCCTGGGGACAAAGCAGTGGGGGAAGAGAAGCCTAGAGAGTTTGGGGGTGGGAGTGGGAGGAGGAAAAGCTGCTGGAAATGAAAAACATGTTGTTCATCTGGCAGAAGGGCTAAATTGGGGCATCTGGGTGGCTCAGTGTTTGAGGGCTGCCTTCAGCTCAGGTTGTGATCCCAGGGTCCTGGGATCAAGTCCCGCATCAGGCTCCCCACCCAGAGCCTGCTTCTCCCTCTGCCTGTGTCTCTGCCTCTTTCTCTGTGTCTCTCTCATGAATAAATAAAATCTTTTTTTTTTTTTTTTTTTAAAAAAAGCTAAATTGAGGCCCCTCCTTGTTTAAGAACCAGAGAGCAAAAGGAGGAGGATGCACAGAGGGAGCATATAGCTGGGGGTTTTCACAAGTGCTTTAGCTTTGAAGCACTTCAGAGCCAGCTTATTCTGAGCACAAACAACACAGACCTGAGAGGGCTGCTCTGTTTCTGGCAGGGACTGGGTAGGACAGGAGTCCACAGAGCCAGGTCCAGAACCAGCTATCTGGTCTGACCCCCAAAGGCTCTGGAAGGCCCTCCACTAGCCAGGAGGAAGGCTGCCCTTCAGCTGGCAGGGGCATGTGGAGGACCAGGGTGCGGTGTTGGCAGGCCTCTGGCCCTAGACCCCAGGAACGTTCTTAGGGCATCTGGCAGTCACCTTTCAGAGCTCTACCTCTCACCCAGGAGGGGCTGTCCCAGGCGTCCGTTTCCTCCTGTCTGCTCCCTAATGCACAATCACCAAGGCCACAGATTCCACCGCCTATATCTGCCCTGCCCCTCCTCGCCGTGCCTGCCGGGATCACCCTTCCACCAGACACCAGCTCATCCCCTACCTGGATGACTGTAACCACCTCCTAAATGGGCTCTCGGCCTCAGGTCTTGCCCCCTTCACTCAACGGTCTCCAGACTTCTTAGGGGCCTTGGTTTCCCATCTATAAAATGGAACAACCCCTGGCCCATGTTAAGGCTATTTATGAAAATGCTTTGAAAGCTGCAAGTGTTGTACAAATGGGAAGTGATGTTCTCAGAACAAGCAGTGAGGGAGCTGTCACCTGAGACTTCAGAGGATCTGCTCAAAGCTCAGACCTGAATGGGAGAGAGGACTCTTCATGTTTTGAAATTTATGGAATCAAGACCGTGTTATCATTCTCCAACTACTCCCCTCAGGAACCATGCTCATGCCGGCTCCCAGGAGGCTGCCACTGCCACCTGACTATGGAAAACAAGAAAAGCCCTATTTGTTGGTAGGCCTTGCACAATGACGGGCAAGGTTGGTGCTAGGTGCTCTGCATCCACCCCACTGACTCCTTCCAACTCCGCAGGGAAGAGCACACCCTCACTGATGGGGAACTGGGAGCTCAGAGAGCAGAAGCCACGTGCCCAAGTCACACCTGGAACAGGTGGTGGAATGGAGATGAGAATCCAGGTGTGACTGGCTCCAGAGCCTGGAAAAGCACCTTCTGGGCAATCACCTTCGTTCTTTGAAGAGAATGGGCTGGGCTTTCAGAAATGGCCAGTTCTATGGCCCCATGTCTGGGGGGGTGCATTCCTCTGGACATGAGCATCAAGTTAAGAGTAAAGAATGGTGGCGTCCTAGAGAACCGGGGTGATTTCAACGGCCCGGCTACAAGCAAGGCTGAAAAAGGAACGCGAAGAGGGGATGAGCCCGGCACCGCGGGCAGCTTCCAAAGCAGAGGACTCAGTTTTTAACAACTTTGGGGCAGACGACACCATGTAAACTCTGGAGCCTGAGACAAATGAGGTCTTCTTCCATCTGTCTCTGGGTCTCTGGAGCCCTTGAAAGAGGAGCAGGCAGAGGGCCCGAGGCAGCTTCGGTGGTCAGTGACGGAGCCTGAGGCCTTTCCTCCCTGCTCCGGGGTCAGGGGCGAATGAGATGGGCTCTGCACAGCTGCTGGCCCAAAGGAGGGTGCTGGGGAGCTCCTTTCGTAGGAGGGGTCGGGGGCGGACCCCCTACTCTACCTGGTTTCCACAACTTCTTGGCTGTCATCCAGTCCCTCTTGCCATCCTCTGAGTCTGACTGGTCCTCGGAGTCCTCGTCGTCCGCGGGCTCGCCCACCCACTGCAGCCCGTAGTCCCCGAGGAACCGCTGCACGGAGAGAAGGGCCAGGTATGGGGGGCGGGGGGCGGGCAGCCAGTCCCCAGCCTCAGGCTCCGCTTGTCAGCTCGCAGAGCCAGCTGGGCACAGGGACTGGCGCTGGGGTCTTGGCTGCTTCCCGCCCGACCCTGGGAAGCCTATTGGCCCCCTGGAGCCACAGGCTCTTTCCTGCCCCATAAGCTTGGGAGGACTCAGTTAAGGGAATTCACGTGGAGGGCTTAAAGCAGGGTGTCCGGCACCGTGGGACCCACCGCAGGCGGCCCTGATGGCAGCGGGGACCCCGTGGGTGGCCTGAGTGGAGGAGGGGCAGGGACGGGGCAGGGCCTCCCATCCCCTCTGCCGCAGGGAGACTTCTGACTCGGCTACACTTCCTGGGGCTGCTTCTGCAGCTCCTGCTCTCCTAACCCCCTCAGCAGCCCTAGTGGCCTCCCGGGGCCAACCCTTCAACACGGACCGCCCCGCCCTTTCGTGCGTGCTCCCGGCGTCCACGCTTGCGGTCTCCCAGGCCTCTCAGGATGGACTCCTTCCCCTGGGCACGGCTGCGCGGCCCCGGCCCCGGCCCCAGCCCTCCAGCGTCGCCGCCCCGACAACTGCAACTGCGCTTCCACCCGCCTCGCCGTCCACACCTCTGGGACCTCTCCACGGTCTCCCATCCTCGAGGACAGAATCCAGCCCCGCACCACGGACGGACGAGCCCCCGATGGTCCTCGCGCCTCGCCCTCTCCCTCTGGCCCGCCAGGCCCGAGCCCACCAAAGTCTGCGCAGCAGGACGCGGAGCAGGACGCGCAGCAGGACGCGGAGCAGGACGCGGAGCAGGACGCGGGGCAGGACGCGGGGCCCGGCATCTACTCTGCGGCCTTGACGCTCATGCCCGGCCCCCTCCTCGGCCTCCAGATCTGCCCGATGCCACCCCGCCGAGCGGTTCAGGCTCCGGCTCGTCTCTATCATGTCACCCCTCTAAATACCTAAATATTTTGTCGAAATCTCTGTACCCTCTGAGAGGGAACAGCACGGGCCAAGGTCCTGAGGTGGGAAGAGCTCGACGTGGTCAAGCAGAGGCAGGCCCGGGCTGAGAGGCGAGGCCCCCAGCGGGACCCAGGGGCTGGCTGGTCGGGCGCCGGACCCCTCCCCCGCTCTCCAGACTCTGGGTTAGTGCTGAGGAGGGAAACGCGGGGTGTACGGGAGGGGGACCCAGACCGGTGCGCCCGGGCCAGGTCCTGCGGGGCGACAGCTGTGGGGCGCCGGGTCTCTCACCTCCATCTCCCCGACCTGCCGCTGGAGCCGCGAGCACATGGTCTCCAGCTCCTGCTGCTGCTGCGCCTTCACCTTGCCTGCAGGGGAGGATCGGGAGGGGTCTGCGGCCGGCAGGGAGGCCGCTGGACCACCTCTGGCCTTGCCCAACCTTCTACCCCGAGAAGGGCATTTGGAGCAGCTGCCCCTTGAGAACTCGAGGGCTCCCCTGAAGACTGCCTGCTTGGCCTCTCCCCCTGACCTTGAGAGGAGAGCCCCCCAACCTCACCCCCCCCCAAAGGCTCCTGAGAGGGCGGTGTTCCTTCACACTTCTGACAGTGTGCCCTGTGCTCAGGGCTGGGCTATGTGTGCACCCAGGGGACTCAGTCCCACAGAGGAGGGCGCTGTCCTGGGTGTGCCATTGCCTGTGTCTGGGCTCAGCTGTCCAGGCCCCGCTACAGGACTCAGCTTGATGGTCCTGGAGCCCTGATGCCCAGGAGCCACCAGCCCACGGGAGGTGCCCCAGGAGGGCTGACCAGCCCACCAAGTGCGCCTCTTACCCTCGTGCTCCTGGAAGGTCTGCACCATTTCCTCCAGGGCCCGTATCTTCCGATCCTGCAGCAGCAAGACAAGGAGGGGCAGGCAGATTTGGGGGTTCCCAGAGTGCAAGGGAACTTTGCTGGGGACTTCTCCCTTCAGCTGGGAAGATCCAAACTTCTTGCCTCTGTGGGGCACTGGGGAGTTTAAAGACCCTGCCCCTGCCACTCTTTGGCACAGCCACTGCTCCTATACCTCAGATATCCTTGTGGTTCCACTGTGGTGAGGAAAGGTGTGGAGCACCCCAAGTGCTCCAGAGCTCAGCAGCACTGCTGCCATCTAGTCCAAGGCTACTTACTGGCCTTGTTCGGCTGTAGAGAAGACCCTTAACCTCTCTGCTCAGGTCACAGGGATCCAGATCAGCCTCAGGCCATACCTGGTCCTTGAACTGGGACGTTCAGTGGGAGAGATGGTTCTAGAACCCACCTACCCTAGCTTATTGCGGGAGTAAGCTCACTGGCCTCCCCAGCCTGGGCCCTTCCACCCCTCAGACCAGACCCTGGCCCTCTCCCCACCAGGGTCCCACCTTGGACAGAAGCTCATCAGCCTGAGACTTCACTTGCCGCTCCAGGTCCCGCATCTTCCTGGTCAAGGTGGCCACCAGCTCCGAGTCATGGAATACAGGGACTGCCAAACGGACAAAGTCCTAGAGCCCAGGCCTACAGCAGAGGCTGAGGCGTGGGGGGCCAGTGGACGGGGACAGGGATCTCCAGAAGCAGAAATAAGAGGAGTACTTGTAGCTGCCACTTAGATAATAGGGACTATCCTACATACTCTGCTCATGTCAGCTCATGCTGTCCCCACAATGCGCCTCAGTTTACAGGAACACAGAGGATAGGGGAAGCGAGTCAGCACCGAGGACAAACAAGCACCCAGATCTGCATGTGGGCCCTCCAAGTGGTGCACGGCCTGGACTCCTCGAGAAGTCAGTGTCATTTTTTAAAAAGGCAAAGTCACTGTTCTACGGAGGTGTAACAAACACAGTGCGTGACCCTGATTAGAACCTAGATCAGGAAAAACAAGAGCTGTGAGATCATTTTGGAGCATAGGAAATTGGAGCGCAGAAGAGGCTTGAGCGTATCACCGCATCATCCACATTCTTAGGTGGTGTCACTGCTCCGTGGTCATGTGCTTCCTTATTCTTGGGACAGGCACACTGAAGTGCTTACGGGTGAAACGTCATGATACCTGTAATCGACTTCCAAATGGTTCATCAACAAAATACATTTACATTCATAGATATGTGTATACGGACAGAGAGAAAGCAAATTTGTGGCAAAATGTCACTCATTGTTGCGTCTAGATGGCAGACATAGAGGTGTTCACCTTACTATTATTTTAATTTCTTTATAGGCTGGAAATTCTTCAACATAAGAAGTTTGGGAAAAGAAACCGAGAGACACACAGGGAGGAACAGGTCCTCCTTTCCCTGCACATGGGCCTGTGTGTGAAGCAGGAACTGCATTTTTCACCATGCAGCCATATGGGCTGACATGCCAAGGATGGCTCAGTGGAAAGATGGAGAAACCTGAAAATTTTTTATAGATTTTATTTATTTGGGGCAGCCCGGGTGGCTCAATGGTTTAGCGCTGGCTTCGGCCCAAGGTGTGATCCTGGGGACCCAGGATCGAGTCCCGTGTCAGGCTCCCTGCATGGAGCCTGCTTCTGCCTGTGTCTGTGCCATTCTCTCTCTCTGTGTCTCTCATGAATAAATAAATAAAATATTTTTTAAAAAAAGATTTTATTTATTTGAGAGAGAAAATGCACACTTGAGTTGGGGGCAGGGGTGGGCAGAGGGAGGAGAAGCAGACTCCCCGCTGAGCCCGATGGAGCTGAAGGCAGACATTTAACCCACTGAGCCACCCAGGTGCCCCAAAACCTGGACTTTCGATGATGTCTTTGAGTCGATGGATTAACAATCCTGGAGCTGCCTCCTGGACTTCATGATATGCCAGACAACAAGTCCTCCTCAATGTTCATGCTAACTGATTAAGGGTTTTCTCTGACTTGTAGTCAAAGCTTTGTAACAGACAGACAGACATCTGGGCTGGTCAGTGCATAGAGCATGGATGAGCTCACTGAGGCAGAGGGGAGGGGGGAGAGCTGGGGAGAGAGAGAGGGAAGGAAAGAGAGAGGGAGAGGGGGGAGGAAGCATCACACTGAAAAGCTGGGAGGAAAAGAAGGAGCTAGCAAAGAGAGGAAAGAGCCTCAGAGGCAGGAAGAAATCTGAGAGAGCAGTGTCATGGTGGCCAAGGGCCCAGAGTGATCTGAGAAGGAGGGAACGGTGACCCATGTGGAATGCTGCTGTGCACAGAAGTGAGACAGGACAGGCAAGTCCTTGTTTGTGACCTCGGTGGGGACAGACATTGGCTGAGAGTGGGGTGAGGAGCAGATGTCAGGGGAGAGGCTGAGAGTCCTGGGATGGCTCCTTAAGGGGAGGAGCTGGTTACTGGGGTTACTAAGGAAAGTGTCCCCAGCTGGGCTGACTCTGTGCCTGAATGGCTGTGGGGCCAGGCTCTTCTGTCTCCTTTCCCCACTTCAAATCCCTGTCCTATAACACGGAGGAGTGTTCAGTGGAGGACTGCCTCCCACCTCACACTCACAGACCTTGTAGGAAATGGGAGGCAGAGACATAGAATGTTGCCTACCCAAGATATCACAGCTAGCGGAACATTCTAATCTCATTCCCAGCTCCTCCAGGCTTGCAGCAGACTCTGACCCTACCTGCCCACGTCTCCCCCATGTCTGGACCCGTTCCACCCTCTCTCCTCTGGGAAGCTGCCCCGTGAGCTCCATCTGGGGACCTCTGAGATGAGTATCACCACAGCTCTTTGGGGAGGGTGCAGGCCAGGCAAGGAGGGCTGTCTGGGGACCGTGGGCTCACTCACAGCAGGCCACAGTAGGTCTGTGCCTCTCTGGGCTTCCTTCGGCTGCCCCCTCTCTGAGACCTTCTCCGGCTGCTAGGGACCCAGACCCTTTTAGGCCTCTGTTCTCACCTTGCCTACTCACAGGGGCACCTACGCCGCCATAGCATGAAGGGATGGAGATCCTTTCTTCTGAGCCATGTCCATTATTCAGCACGTCCACCTCGTCTTCTGCAGACAGGGATGCCCAGGTCACTGCTCTGGGGCTGAGGCCCAGAGGAAGCTGGGACCCTGGGCTCTGGCCTGGATAAAGCAGCCTGGATGCTGTACTCCCAAGTGTATGTGAATAGAACATGTGGGATGTCAGGGAGCAAGGATCCAACCAGAACAGGCTTCTTGTAATTCTGACAGCCTGGCTCCCGGGAGGACTTGAGTAGCCAATGCCAGCCACACGGTGGCAGCAAGAATGGGGTTGGGATGCCAAAGTCTGAGCCTGCAGGAGGCAGGGCAGAGAAATGAGGATGGGGCTTCTGGGAGAAAAGGTGGTAATGGGCTGGAGAAGGCTGGGGTCTGACCCCTATGGCTTCTCGGCACCCACTGGCCCGCCCCACAGTAAGTGGAGGGGTTCAAATGCTAGCAATGACATCTCTTCTAAGGGGGTGCGCCTCCTAATCAGAAAGCTGCCAGGAAGCCCTGTCCTCGGGGAGGGATGAGGGAGCTGCAGGTGGGCCAGCTGCTCTGGTTGACAGGGGTGATCATCCTGTTCCTTCTCTCCATCTGCACCCCAGGGAGACCAGCAGGTGGGAAGTGAGGGGGACACGAGGGCAGAGCCCACACTTACCATCTCCGTAGAGTTTTATCCCTCGCCTCCTAGGAACCCAGGCAGGAAGGAAAAGACAGATAGACAAGTTAGGACCCTCTGGAATGTCCCAGGGGGTCAGTCTAGGTGCCCAGCCAAGCCTAAAGGAGATGGAGGCTGGGCCTCTGCCTCCCGAGGCTATCTCCTTCCCAAATCGCATCCTCGGCACTGGGCAAGCCAAGGGACAGGCTTTGAGGTGTCCCCTCCTCCCAGCAGAGAAGGGCGGGGAAGGGCTGAAGGGCAGAGGTTTGGGTGGAAGACACAGAGCTCCCAAGCCCAGAAGCCCAGCCCCAGCTGTGTTTTAAAATGACTGTGCAAACCCCAGGTGGGTCCCTTGACTGCTCTAGATCTCCCCGGCCTTCAAATGACTCAAAGTGGTGTTCAGAAGAGCAAGAAGAGAGGTTAAAAAAAAAAATGCTTCAAAAGGATGAAGTGCTAGACAGATGTAAAGCGTTCTCTTCCTGAGGGCCAGCACGTGGCTGGCCCAGGGGAGCCCTACAATCGGTGTTTGCCAATGAACACGAGAACGATGAATAACCGGGTGCCGCGCCGCTCCCACCCAGCCCACACCCTGCTAGACGGCACAACCCAGTGTTTGCTCAGACGCCGCAGAGCCTCTCTGAAGAAGTTAGAAGAGAAAGATACGGTGGTCAGGGAAGGCTATGTGACTCCTCACCTTTTCCCGGAGACACTAGGAGCCCTTCTCCTAGTCCACTGGGCTGAGAGGAGGCAGGGGCATGAACATAAATACCCCCTGAGGCTGGTTCCTTACCCTGGATTCACAGGCTCTGACTGCAGGGGGACTCTTCGGGTCTTGCCAAGGGAGGCCAAAGGTGAGCTCATAGCTCTACTTCTAGATTCTAGCTGTCAGGAACTCCCTGAGAAGATGGAAGGAAGTCAGTCCCAGGGGACAGAGGGAGCCCGGGGCTTCAGGATCAGGGAAACTTCCTCTTCCCTCATTTCTTTTCCCAGGAGGGAGCACTGTCCAGGGAGCAGCACCCCTCACTTCTTCCCACCGCCCCTGCAGAGGTTTCTGGAGGCAGGTTGGCCTCACGATCCGTGTACTTGACGTCTGCTGGATCCTCTGGATATCTTGCTTTCTGCTCTGGCCCTGGGGGCCCCTGGACTGGCTGGGAAAGGGGGATGGGGTACAGAGATGGGTCAGAAGCCTGGGACTTTCCCAACTTACAGCCGGGTCACCAGATTACCCAGAAGGCCTGGGGCTTTTAGCCATCCTTCAAGGAGCTGTGGACACAAAGCTCAAGTGTCCTGTTCCCTCCTACAGGAACTCAGCTGTCATTCTGACTCTCGGAGCCACAGAGGAGCAACCCAAGGGCAGGATTCGACCAAGGCACAGTCTGTGTGGTAGGGAGATCAAGAGCCAGGCTCTGCCGTCCACCAGGTAACCCGTGCCTTGGTCTCCTTTGATATGGTGACAGTACCAGCCAGGTAGGGTTAACAAGAGGATTCAGAGATAACACACATAAGGCACGGAGCCCAGTGCCACACTGAGGGGAGGCACGGAAAAATGTAAACTGTGGGGGCGCCTGGCTGGCTCAGGCTGGTGGAGCCTGCAACTCTGGATCTCAGGGCTGTGAGTTTGAGCCGCATGTTGGGTGTAGAGATTAGTTAAAAATAAAAAAAATTTGGGCAGCCCTGGTGGCTCAGCAGTTTAGTGCCGCCTTCAGCCCAGGGCGTGATCCTGGAGACCCTGGATCGAGTACCACGTCAGGCTCCCTGCATGGAGCCTGCTTCTCCCTCTGCCTGTCTCTGCCTCTCTCTCTCTGTGTCTCTCATGAATGAATAAATAAAATATTTTTTAAAAAATAAAAATAAATTTTAAAATTTTAAATAAAATAAAATCTTTTAAAAAAGTTTTTAATGTTATGGCTTTTGTTGCTATACACTGAGGACATTCAAACATGTTCATTCCCTTCCTTTCCTCTTCCTTCTGGAAAGATGAATGCACATCAGTGATGGAATTAAAGGCCAACACTAGGGCAGCCCGGGTGGCTCAGTTGTTTAGCACTGCCTTCAGCCCAGGGTGTGATCCTGGAGACCTGGGATCGAGTCCCACGTTGGGCTCCCTGCATGGAGCCTGCTTCTCCCTCTGCCTGTGTCTCTGCCTCTCTCTCTCTCTCTCTCTCATGAATAAATAAATAAAATCTTTAAAAATAAATAAATAAAGGCCAACACTATTCAGTGAATTAGTACATTATGTGGCTAAATATCTACAAATCCTAGAACCAGAGGACCCCCATCAGGGCCTGAATCAAGCCTTTTTAGGACAAATCCAAGGCAGTTTCACTTTGAAAATGTATGGCACTGGTTTCCACCCCGCCCCTGAAGCTGCCCGGCATGGAGGCTGGAGGCAGCTTCTCAGTCTTCATTCCGGAGTTTGGGTCTCATACCCCACCAGGTCTAGTGTTGCCTCATCCCTACCATCAGCCTTCCCAATCTGCCCCTAGCCTCCCCCTAGTCCCTGCTGTCTTGTCCAGGCATCCTAATGGTTTGTGTGGCACCAAGTGCAATAGTCCCTCATGGTTCCCTGCTCCAGCATCTGGCCAGAGGGATCTTCATAAACATAAAGCTAACACGTTGGGGTGCCCGGGTGGCTCAGTGGTTGAGCATCTGCCTTTGGCTCAGGTTGTGATCTCGGGGTCCTGGGATCAATGCCCACATCGGACTCCCCACAGGGAGACTGCTTCTCCCTCTGCTTGTCTCTGCCTCTCTCTCTCTCTCTCTCTGTGTCTCGCATGAACCTCCCAATGGCTCCTCCTCACCCAGAGAAAAGAAATTCAAAATTCCTTAACATAGATGATCAGGTCCCTGCCGATGCCTCCTAACCTCACTCCCCCATCTCCCCCTCTTACACTCAAGCCAGCCTGGCCTCAAAAGCACTGGCCTTGGCACATGTGGCTCCCCCAGCCTAGAACCCCTTCTTGGAATAGCATCCCTACTCCTATCTTCACCCTTCCCTTGGTTGGGCTAACTCCTCTTTTTTTTGTTTTTGTCTGTTCTTTAGTTTTAAGTTTTTTTTTTTTTTAAGATTTATTTATTTATTTATTTATTTATTTATTTATTTATTTATTTATTTATTTATGATAGACACACAGGGCGGGGGGGCAGAGACATAGACAGAGGGAGAAGCAGGCTCCATGCCGGGAGCCCGATGCGGGACTCGATCCCGGGACTCCAGGATCGTGCCCTAGGCCAAAGGCAGGCGCCAAACCACGGAGCCACCCAGGGACCCCCCCAGCCACCCAGGGATCCCCCAGTTTTAAGTTTTTATTTGAAAGTTATTATAGATTTGCAGGAAATTAGGAAAATAGTACAGAGGGGATTTGTCTGCCCTCACTCAGTTGCTCCCAACAGTGACACTCTATGTGTGTATCTATTTATGCTATCCTACCCATATGTACATCCCAGATAACCACCACTGCAGTCAAAATAAAGAACTACTCCATCAGCACAGAGTTCCCCTCACCATAAGGCTCTCCCTCATGCCAACCCTTTCTAGTCACCCATGCCATCCCCAACCCCTGGAAACCACTACTGTTTTCTTACTTCAAGAATGTTGTATAAGTGGAAACACACAGTATCAACCTTAAAAAAAAAAATCTTTATTGAGACCTAACTCAAGCACTTAGTTCTTTTAAAGTGTACGATTCAGTGGTTTTTAGTATATTCACAGAGTTGTGAAACCATCACCACAATCAATCTTTAGAACATTTCATCTGCTATCAGGTGATGTTCCTTTTGTGGCTAACACTGTCCTGTGTGAACTTCCACTGGGCTTGATTACCCCTCCCTTCTCCAAACTCTTATCACCATTAATGACCACTCAGAAGAAACTACTTTTAGGGGATCCCTGGGTGGCGCAGCGGTTTAGCGCCTGCCTTTGGCGCAGGGCGCAATCCTGGAGACCCGGGATCAAATCCCACATCGGGCTCCCGGTGCATGGAGCCTGCTTCTCCCTCTGCCTGTGTCTCTGCCTCTCTCTCTCTCGCTATCTCTCTCTCTCTGATGACTATCATAAATAAATAAATTAAAAAAAAAAAAAAGAAACTACTTTTAAAAAGGCGGACATTAACAAGTGTTGGTGAGGTGAGGAAATTGGAACCTTAGCTTGAATGGAAATGGCACAGCAGCTGTGGAAACCTCTCTGGAAGTTCCTCAAAAGGCTACCTTATGGCTCAGCAATTCTGCTCCTAGGTAGCTTCCCAAGAGAATGAAAACTTTTTTGTGTGTATATTTTTTTATTGGCGTTTGAATTGCTAACATATAGTATAACACCCAGTGCTCATCCCGTCAAGTGCCTCTCTCAGTGCCTGTCACCCAGTCACCCCATCCCCCCCCACCTGAGAACGAAAACTTATGTCCACACGAAAGCTCATCTACACGTTCACAACAACATTATTCATAATATCCAAAAATGGAAACAACCCAAAGGTCCATCAGCCAATGGATGGATAAAGAAGTCTGGTATATCCTTACAATGGAAGCCATGTCACCACATGAATGGATCTTGAAAACATTATGCTAAGGGACAGTCACAAAACACCACATATTGTTATAACCCCATTGATCTAAGATGTCCAGAATGGACAAATCTAGAGACAGAAAGTAGACCAGTGATTGCCTAAGACTGGGGGCTGTTGGGGGGGTGGGGCAAACAGAGGTAGTTGCTGAAGGGTACAGAGTTTCTCTTCAGATGCCAGAAAATGTCTATATTGATTGCAGTGATGTTTGTACAACTCCCATGAATATCCTAAAAACTTGAAACTTACATTTCAAAGGGGTAAAGTATACAGTATGGGAATTATATCTCAACAAAGCTATCACAGAAAAAAGGTCCCCAAACCCAACCCAACACCTTCCCTGAAAATAAGCTCCTCGCACTTTCCCCTACTTAATGGGACCCCATCAACCAACTACAAAATTTTCCTCTCCTTCCTTCTCTCTTAATCCCACCCATCTCCAAACGTTGCAGGTTAAACTCTGCAATGTCTCTCACACAGCTCTGCTCTCTGTGCCCACGGTGGCCCTCCTAGGGGCCCTCTCACTGCCCTTCCTTGGGGCTGTCACGATGGCAGCTGACTTCCCTGCTTTCCGGCTCACCTCCAGCCCATCCAACACACTGTCTCCGGATTAATTTTCCCCATGGATTATGAGACCCCTGAGGGTGACGACGGCATCTCCCTATCAGTTTGGGGACTCCGGAGCGAGGGCGGGACTATGTCTCCTCCTCCCTCAGACTGGGGGTGGGAGTGGATCTGAGGATAGAGCTACGTCTACCCCCCTCACTTGGGGGCTTCCAGGCTGTGACTTCCCCCTCAGGCTGGGCTGTCTCCCCTTCAGGCCGGGGCTGGGAGAGGACAGCTGTGCCCCATGCCCCACATCTCTGGGGCCCAAGTCGGGGCCCAAGTCAGGCCCCAGTGTTCTCCAGCGCCGACAAGGCCCGGCCGGCTGCACGCCTTCAGCCCTCAGTCTCCAGCTGGAAGTGCTCACGACGCGACTTGAGTCACGATCCAGCCCCTCCCAGGGAACCGCGTCGCCTCCTCCCGCCTCCTCGCGGAGCCACGGCAGGCGGGGGCCCGAAGCCGCTCCCAGGCCGCGGGAGCCTGCCGGGCGCGAGGCTCGCGGGTCCCGGGGCTCTCGGGGCGAGCACCCCCGCCTGCGTGGGGGATGCCGGGGCCGCAAAGTTTTGAGCCGGGACTCACCGCGCAGGGCCTGGGAGCCGTCCCGCGGCGCCGCCATCTTGTTGTCACGCGGTTTCCCAGGCGACCAGGGCCCGTGCGCTTCTCATTGGCTAGTTCGAGGGTCCCGGGCGGGTCCCACCGCCTGTGCTCGAATGCTATTGGCCCGCGGGTCTAAACTCTTAGCGGGACGCTGCAAATCCCAGAAGCCACCGCCCTGAGCGTGTTCGAAATCTGGAGAAATGAAGGGTCCAGTTACACCCTCCCACCCCGAGAAAGGGGGGGAACCTGGGGTTGGATTCATGAAGCCTCTGAAACCTGAATGTGTAATCCGACAGTGCCACTGTTTTTGCACACTTGATTTGCGGGGAGATTATCCCTCTCTCATGTTTCCCCATCTGTACAGTACAAAGCGCGGGGGTGCTTTTTTTAAAAAAAAGTATTTATTTATTTGACAGGGAGAGAGAGCATAAACTGGGGGAGCAACAGGCTCCCCGCGGAGCAGTTAGGTGGATGCTGGCTGGATCATGACCTGAGCCAAGGCAGACAACCGACTGAGCCACCCAGGCGCCCCTTTATTGAGCATGAACTGAAATGATGCAAGTACTCAATAAATGTTTCCTAAATCGGAAATTCTCTGCTCGCTTCTTGACCAGATGGCGCCTTATCAGGGATACTCAAATCTTAGTTCCTTTGTGTGAAAGTTAAGGTAAGACTCCGAGACTCCCTTTGCCTTTGGGTAACACATGACTTTGAGAGAGATAATTCCCCTCCCCAGTCTCATCAGAAAAAGTTAAGATGTTAGATTAGATCAGCTTGAGGCAGTTTGATTAAAAGCATGGACTCTGGCCGCAGGAGTCCAAGTGACTGACTTGTGTGTCCTGGAGCAAGTTATTCACCTTAGTTTCTTCATCTGTAAAATGGGGGAGAATACCCTCCCTTTGCAGGGTTGCCCTGAGTATTAAATGAAATAATTATTAATAGTACCTATCACAACACCCACATAGGGTAAGCTTTCAAAAACATTTGCTGCTTTCAACTATTTTTATCAGTGTCTCTCAGCTTTTCAGCGGTGATGGTCTAAAAATCTATGACTTCTATTCTCAGGCACCCACTTCCTTACTCATGGGCTCCACCACCAAAACTCTCTTGCATATCTCAGACTGACTTTGTAATGTTTTCCATTTGACTGTCTAATCTGCATTCAGGAGAGGACCAGCTTCTTGAGGCATTCCTAACACACCAATTGGAGGCTGAAGGGAGCTATGAATTAATGAGCGCCTTCCAAGTGCCAGATGCCAACATTATGAGGTTTATAGATGTGAAAACAAGCTCAGAGAAGTGAAGCGATTTGCTCGGGACTATGCAGGTAATCAGCAAAAGTGTATTCAAACCCAGAACTGTCTGCCTCCAAATTCTGTACTCTTTCTAGAAGCTCCCACTTTGGTGAAACAGGCAGGGGAAGATAGGCCAAGGTGCAAGTGGTACAGGCCTCCTGTCAAGGGAGGAGTTCAGGTGGAAAGTGTAACTGGAAGTCAGAGGTGGGAGAGTGCTCTTGCCTCTGAGCTTCTCTTAGAAATTTCTCTGAGGCTTGAGGTATAGGAGTTGAGAAACCTTTAGGTTATACTGGGCCAACTGTTTCTGGGAGGTTGGAGCTGTGGTCAACAACTTTATACCGTCACCTTGTTTACATTCATTCTGCCCTTGAAGGGGTCTGCCTTGGGAGCCCTGCTGTGGTCTTCCTCCCTCCTCCCTCCTCAGCAAGACTAGGGAAGGTGGATTCGCATTTACCCGGGCATCAGGATTTACCACATACCTCTCTCCTACCCAGAACCTGAGGCATAGCCTATGGTCCTGGAGCAGAGGACACTCAAACACCTAGTTCACGTGAGAGAGGTGAGAGCCCTCTACCCTGGCAGGCCAGTTTATTAGTTTAAAAAAAATTATTGGGAGAAGTCAAAGCCTTATTATAAAATAAGGATACAGGGCAGCGGTTAGCAGGGTTAGCGCTGCCTGCAGCCCAGGGCATGATCCTGGAGACCCAGAATCGAGTCCCGTCAGGCTCCCCGCATGGTGCCTGCTTCTCCCTCTGCCTGTGTCTCTGCCTCTGTGTGTGTGTGTGTCTCTCTATGAATAAATAAATAAAATCTCAAGAAATAAATTAAGTATACATTTTCACATAGACACTTGGGAGATGGGATGCCTGGGTGGCACAGCAGTTGAGCGTCTGCCTTTGGCTCAGGGTGTGATTTCGGGATCTGGAATCAAGTCCCACATCAGACTCCCTGCATGGAGCCTGCTTCTCCCTCTGCCTAGATCTCTGCTTCTCTCTCTGTGTGTCTCTCATGAATAAATAAATAAAATCTTAAAAAAAAAGAAACTTGGAAGATAATTATAGCTATCATTTATCAAGGATGTATTATGGGTCAGCATAACTTATCAAGTCTATAAATCTAGGATCTGTCACTTGTAACTGGCTGTTCCTGCTCTAGCTATTTCACTGAGCCTCAGTTTCCCTATCTATAAAATAGAGATACTAATAGAACCCACCTCATAGGATTCTTTTTTTTAAGATTTATTTATTTGAGAGAGACAGAGTGTGTGAGAGAGAGCAGGAGGAAGGGGCAGAGGGAGAGGGACGAGCAGACTCCCTGTTCAGGGGGGAGCTTGACGTGGGGCACAGGGCTCCATCCCAGGGCCCTGGGATCATGACCTGAGCCCAAGGCAGACGCTAACCGGTTCAGCCACCCAGGTGCCCCTTACCTCATGGGATTATTGTGCAAGTTAAATCTCATGACATTGTCACATTATTGATTTTAAAAAGATGTTTTCCAGAAATAGAATTATGAAAACAAAACAAGAGTCTAAGCTCACCTCATAGTTACTTTTCTTTTTTTTTTTTTTAATATTTTTTATTTATTTATGATAGTCACACAGAGAGAGAGAGAGATAGAGAGAGAGAAGCAGAGACATAGGCAGAGGGAGAAGCAGGCTCCATGCACCGGGAGCCCGACGTGGGATTCGATCCCGGGTCTCCAGGATCACGCCCCAGGCCAAAGGCAGGCACCAAACCGCTGCGCCACCCAGGGATCCCCATAGTTACTTTTCCTCATAGATTTCACTATTCCTCATCTTAGATGGTTCTGAAAATCTTTTCAAGATCTCTAGGCTCACATAAGACTTGAGTGTTTGGAGGACATTGGAGGCTACTTTGTCTAGCTTCCAAGGATTCCTGCTGGACTTCTGAGGTGGGAGCCATTCAGCTTCTTTTTCATTCCATCCCAGAGTGGATGTTCCCTGTTTGACAACAGTAGACAGACCCTGGACTGGGAGGAGGGAGGTCCTCAACAAGTCTCTCTCTGGGCCTATTTGCCCACCTGTAAGATGAGGAAGTAGACCCCAGATCTGGCATCAGATGGTTCTGGAAGCTCTATTCTTGGGAATCGACAAAGTTTTCTTTGCTTTTAGGTCATTTCCTGAAAGACCCTTATCAATTACCAATTTAACCCCTTTGGGGTTAAAGAGTTTATTGGGTCCTAGGAGCTGAGGAAGGAAAGGTAAATAATAAAGGAGAGAGAAGCCCTCTAAGTCCATATATTTCTTTCAGAATAAAACCCTGGCCATCTCTCCCATCTTCCCCTCTTCCCACCTACATCAAGGCCACCTTGGGTCAAGCCCCATGATTTCTAGTTTAACCTGCCATTTAGGGCCTTAAGATTATAAATCTTGTCCTCTGCCCTTCTCAGTGTTCCAGAATCTATCACGCACTCTCCTGCGTTCAGGACTCGATTTCCAGTGAGAACATCCACCTTTGCCTTTTCCCCCTGGGAAAATCCTTCTTAATCCTTCAAGAACTAGCTCAGGTGTCCCTCCCTCCATGAATACACCCGCTCCTCCCAAGCAGAATTACACCCCACATTCTGATAGTCCTGCTGCCATTACAGCATTTTTTATTCAGTTTTGTGATTATTATAGCATGTCTCTCCCTCTTAGACTATGAACTCAATGAAGAGACCCTCACTCATTCATCTTGTTTGATACACACAGTAGATGTCAATAAATTGCCTGAAATCAGATAGATGGGTAGATGGGCAGATGGATGGATGGATGGATGGAGGAAGGTTTACCTTAGAGTGCTCTGTGGTACTATTGGATCACAGCCCTCTCTCAGTGGGGATGAAAAATGCATGGCAGACCATATTGTAATATGTGCTGCAACTCCTTTCCCCTCCCTCCCAAGGGCTTGGACCCTAGTGATAGGTAGTTGAGGGCTCCTCCTGCTTCTCTTCTGAGCCTACACCTCCCCAATCCCACCCAGCAGGGGCCTCAAAACTCCTGCCCTGCCCCCTCCCTCTCCACTTCCTGGCTTTCTCTCACCAGTCTTGACTCAGATCTTTTTTCCTTTCTTTCTCTTTAGCCAGGGATGGAGGCCCCTAAGTGTCCACTCAAGTTTTTCTAAAGCTTGCAACAGAAGGCTTAAAACCATAGAAGGGAAGTGAGAGGTGTTTCCTGTATTACCTGGAATGCATATGAGGCACAAAATAGACTAAGGAAGGAAGAATGGATGAGGCTAGAGCTGGACTTGGGGCCAACCATTGGGTCCTCTAAGAGGGAGAAGGGCAGGGAATCAGGGACTTCTAGGGCAGCCACAGAGTTTACATACATGGTTGTGGCTTCAGACAGATCTGTGTTCAAGTTCAAATGAGGCTGGCTCCACCATTTACTACCTTGGACAGGTCACTTAGTATTTAAGCCTCAGTTTTCTCATCAGCAAAATAGAGATAATTAGAAAACCTATTGCAGAGCCCCACTGAAGGAATAAAGCAAGATAATGTATAAAGAATAGAGCACCATCTAAGCAGTTTTGTGATTTATCTCATCCTCCACACCTCACTATAACTTCATAGCCATCCCCACCGCAAATCCCTTCCACTAAGGTTTAGTCACCTGCTTGTCTCTCCACTAGCCTTCCTCCCACTCATCCTAGATTGATACTGTGAAAATTAATAAAAGCAAAACCTTATTAAAATGTGGTTGGGAAGACAGAAGCGGGAGCTCTCATGCCATCTCACTCAAGGCCAGCTAAGGAAGAATTGCCAGTTACAGACTCTAACAGAAAAATTGTCAACAGGAAAGAATCATCAATTACAGGCCCCAACAGGAAGAGATGTACATTGTACCCCAGCAACTCAGCCAATGAGAAACTGTCATCACCTTGAACCCGTGCTTTTCTCCATTGGACTTTCATTCAAAACACCTCCTCCCAATTTTCTCCTTCTCCATAAAATAATATTTCTCTCCTTTGTTTGTTGGACTAACCTATGGTATTTGCTGTAGGTTGTTTGTTCTAAAGTGAATTCTCTACTACGCCCAAAACAACCCATTTGTGTTGGCAAAATAACTGATAGTGTTATTTTTTTAATGTTATTTATTTATTCAGGAGAGACACAGAGAGAAAGAGAGGCAGAGACACAGGCAGAGGGAGAAGCAGACTTCTTGCAGGGAGCCCAATGTGGGACTCTATCCTGGGTCTCCAGGGTCATGCCCTGGGCTGAAGGTGGCGCTAAACCACTGAGCCACCCAAGCTGCCCAGTAGAGTTATTTTCAAGGTTAACATCACTTGGTGTCAGAAGTGGGATCCAGAGCTGACCCTATTCCCTACCTACTGCTCAACAACTCCAAGGCCAGTGAGCAAACAGGTGCCAGTACCCACTGAGACCAATGAGTTCGAAGCTTTCTCACATTGGAGTTTGAAGGTAAGTCTCTGCTGGACTTTGAGCTCCACTCTCATTGTGTCTTGTGCTCTCCAGGCTTTATTCAGGATCTGTTTTAAGGATTTGTCCATTCCAAGAGTACTTGTCTGGCTTTGGGTTTGACTGCTTTTGGGAACTGGGCTATTTCTATTGGAACTATGCTATTTAGGAATTTTTCCCCTCTAGAAAAGCCTGTAAGAAATGGGATCCCAGTAATCAAAATGCTTTGAAAGTGTATCCCTCCTTTCTGGCACCCCAGCTGGTTTTGTGTTTAAAAATTGCAGTTCCTTTTCATGTGCATTTCTTTTTTTTAAGATTTTATTTATTAGAGATTTATTTATTAGATTTTATTTATTAGAGAGCGAGAGGCAGAGGAAGAAGCAGGCTCCATGCTGGGAGTCCGACATGGGACTGGATCCCAGGACTCCAGGATCAGACCCCTGGCCAAAGGCAGCACTAAACCGCTGAGCCACCTGGGGCTGCCCTTCATGTGCATTTCTAACAAAATGGATCACTTAACCAAAAGTAATTTAGAACACAAATGCTCATTATGGGAACTTTAGATCACCCCAAACTTACTTTTCTCAGAATTGAACAGCCGTGGCTTTAAAATTGTCAAAATGGCATGGGATGCCTTTTTTGATGTTTTAAAGATTCTAAATGCTATCAGGAATCTAAAATTGCCTCTCTGCAAAATACAATTTCTGGACTGAGGCAAACAAACAATTAAAGACAAAAGGGCTTATGAGGCCTCTCTTTTCCCTCTTCCATTTCCTTTGTTTCCAAACACACAATCCCTTAAAAGTTAAGTCTCCCGAGGATTCAAATAACCCCCAATGAAAAAAAAATCCCCAATTTCTTCTGCTCCCTGGTTGAAGGCCAAATTTTGAGCCATAGTGAAAGAATTTCTTATGAAACCAACTGAAGACAATCACAGGTTTGCTGAAGAATTAGTATCTATTAATACTTACCAACCTAGTTCTTCGGATTTATATCAGTTAGTTTGTTGGTGAGGACCAGGCCAAACTTTGGCTAAAATTTGTCTGATGGGAACATCATGAACAGGATTAAAAATGAACAAGCCCCTAACCTATGGCTAGAACGCTTGCTGAAAACCTCCACTGAGCAATTGTTAGAGCTTTTCCTAACCTGCTAATTGGAACAAAATTCAGGCTTGCACACAAAAATCTGATGAACCTGTTCATGACTGTCATAATCCATTTCAGACTGTTTCCAAAGAAAACTCTGGTATTATTTTAGATGTTGGATCCTCTCAGGGAGACTTTATTTATTTTTAAATAACTAATTTATTTATTTATTTGAGAGAGAGAGAGAGCACTATGGGGGAGGAGCAGAAATAGAGGGACAAGCGGACTCACACTGCCCAACACAGGGCTTAATCCCATGACTCTGAGACTAGGACCTGAGCCAAAATCAAGAATCAGACACTAAACTGACTGAGCCACCCATGTGGCTGTTAGGCCAAGATTTCTCTTTTTTTTTTTTTTATTAAGATTTTATTTATTTATTCATGAGAGACACACAGAGAGAGGCAGAGACACAGGCAGAGGGAGAAACAGACTCCTCACAGGGAGCCCGATGCAGGACTCGATCCCAGGACCCCGGGATCACAACCTGAGCCAAAGGCAGATGCTCAACCACTGAGCCACCCAGGTGTCCTTCAGCCAAGATTTCTTGAGAGAAGTATCATACCAGAATTTCCTTCTCCCAAAAGGGGGAAATAATTCTAGAATTTGACAGTAGCAATCAAAATGGCGAAGCAGGTGAATTAAATGACCTTTTGACTGTTTTTACTTGCTCTATTTCTGATGGCACCATAGCTGAATCTGGGGACACTGATCATTAGTCCCTATTGGATCAGATATCACCCTTCTTATGGGCAAAATCTTCAACTGATATCAGCAGGATCCATAGTACCTATCTCACCTGTTCCACTTGTCCAGAATACAATCTAGGGAAATCTGTTGGCCCTGCTCCCAGACACTTAAAATAGCCTAATGGACTAAAACTTTGAGTTTTGACAAATGGATTTCATATATCTTGCCCCGTTCCATCAATATAAATATGTTATAGTCATGGTTTATGTGCTTTCTCACTGAGTTGTAGCCTTCTCTCATAGACAGGCCAGTGCCCCTTCTGTAGCTAAAATTTTGTTAGCCCTACCTGGAGAACCCCTCTTGAACATCAGTGATTGGGGAACCCACTTTACTAGTCAGGTGCTTTGACAGGTCTGTGCTGTTTGGCCAGTTTTGCAACATTTTCATTGTGCATACCATCCTCAATCCTCAGGGCTAGTCAGATATGGCACTGTTAAAACTCAATTGGCAAAATTTGTAGAAACCTTCCAAATACCTTGGCCTGAAACATCGCTATTTTTGCTTCTAAATCTCAGATCCACCCCCTTGGGAACACATAGACTCTCACCAGAGGGTCCAGTGCACTTGGCCCCTGCCTCCTTTGACCCACAGTTAATAAAAGGAGATGGACTTCAATATGGTAAAGGCATAACTGCTTCCATTAAAAATAACCATGCTGGTACTGGCAATGAAAACAGACATGTAGATCAATGGAACAGAGTAGAGAACCCAGAAATGGACTCTCAACTCTGTGGTTGACTAATCTTCAACAAAGTAGGAAAAAAATATCCAGTGGAAGAAAAGACAGTCTCTTCAACAAATGTTGTTGGGAAAATTGGATAGCCACACATAGAAGAATGAAACTGGACCATTTTCTTACACCATACACACACAAAAAAAACTCAAAATGGATGAAAGACTTAAATGTGAGACAGGAATCCATCAAAATCCTAGAGGAGAACACAGGGAGCAATCTCTTTGACCTCAGCCACAGCAACTTCTTGCTAGACATATCTCCAAAGGCAAGGGAAACAAAAGTAAAAATGAATTATTGAGACTTCATCAAGATGAAAAGCTTTTGCATGGCAAAGGAAACAGTCGACAAAACCAAAAGAGAAGCTATAGAATGGGAGAAGATATGCAAATGTATAATCAGACAAAGGGCTAGTATCTAAAATCTATAAAGAATTTATCAAACTCAACACCCAAAAAACAAATAACCCAGTCAAGAAATGGGCATGAACAGACATTTCTCCAAAGACGACATAGAAATGATCAACAGGTACATGAAAAAAATGTTCAACGTTACTTGGTATCAGGGAAATACAAATCAAAACCACAATGAGGTACCACCTCATACCAGTCAGAATGGCTAGTCAGGAAACAATAGATGTTGTCGAGGATACAGAGAAAAGGGAACTCTCTTATGCTGCTGGTGGGAATGCAAACTGGTACAGCCACTCTGGAAAACAGTATGGAAGTTCCCCCAAAAGTTAAAAATATAGCTACTCTGTGACCCAGCAATTGCACTACTAGATATTTACCCAAAAGACACAAACACAGTGATCTGAAGGGGCACCTGCACCCTAATGCTTATAGCAGCAATGTCCATGATAGCCAAGCTATGGAAAGAGCCCAGATGTCCATCGACAGATGAATTGATAAAGAAGATGTGGTATGTACATACAATGGAATATTACTCAGCCATAAAAAAAAAAAAGAAATCTTAGGGAATCCCTGGATGGCTCAGTGGTTTAGCATCTGCCTTTGGCCCGGGGCGTAATCCTGGAGTCCTGGGATTGAGTCCCACATCGGGCTCCCTGCATGGAGCCTGCTTTGTCTCTCTGCCTGTGTCTCTGGTTCTCTCTCTGTGTCTCTCATGAATAAATAAATAAAATCTTAAAAAAAAAAAAAGAAATCTTACTGTTTGCAACAACATGAATGGAGCTAGAAGGAATTATGCTAAGCAAAATAAGTCAATCAGAGAAAGCCAATTATCATATGATTTCACTTATATGTGGAATTTAAGAAACAAAACAGAGGATCATAGGGGAAGGGAGGGAAAAATAAAATAAGATGAAATCAGAGAGAGAGACAAACCATAAAAGACTCTTAACTATGGGAAACAACCTGAGGATTATTGGAGGGGAGGCAGGTGAAGGGATGGGGTAACTAGGTGATAGGAATTAAGGAAGGCATGTGATGTAATGAGCACTGGATGTTGTATGCAACTGATGAATCACTAAACTCTACATCTGAAGCTAATACACTATATGTTAATTAATTGAATTTAAAATAAATTAAAAATGTAAAAATAACCATGCTAGGGTGCCTGGGTGGCTCAGTCATTTAAGTGTCCAACTTGATTTGGGCTCAGGTCATGATTTCAGGGTTGTGAGATTGAGCCCCAGGTCAGGCTCCCTGCTAGGCATGGAGCCTGTTTAAGATTCTCTCTCTTGGGGCACTTGGGTGGCTCAGTTGGTTAAGTGTCTGCCTTCAGCTCAGGTCAGGATCCCAGCCCCTCATTGGTCTCCCTGCTCAGCAGGGAGTCTGCTTCTCTGTCCCTCTGTCCCTCCCCCTGCTTGTGCATGTGCTCTCTCTCTCAAATAAAATCTTTAAAGAAAAAAAAAAGATTCTTTATCTCCCTCTCCCTGTGACCCTTCCCCCTCTCCCACCCTCTCTAAACAAACAAAAATAACCATGCTTTGGTAGAGCAATGGTTTTATCTTGCACTCTTGGGAGACAAAGGCCTTAAACACCACACCTTGCACCTGGAGATTTTGTTTATTGGAAGAGAGACCTCCAGAAAGGCTTTTCAACCTCACTGGAAAGTCCCCTCTCTGGTGCTGCCAAACTCCAAGGACTAGAATCCTGGAGTCACATGACACATTATCAGGAAAGCACCAAACCCTGATTGGACCTGCACACCACCTGGTGACTCGAAAGGAAAGACTTCCCGGAATTGGAGCAGACAGACAGCATTCCTGAGATATCCAGAGCAGGCCTGTTAGAAGGTTCAGGATTCACAGAAGTCTCTCTTTTTCACGTAGACTATTAACTGACTCTGAATTCTTATCCAAATGCACATTTTCTTACAACTTTACAGGCTATTACTGATAACACATTTTGTAACAAGTTCTTTTGAGATAATATTGTTTTAAAAACATATTTGAAGTTGGGAACCCTGGATGGCTCAGCAATTTAGTGCCTGCCTTCTGCCCGGGGCCTGATCCTGGAGGCCCAGGATCAAGTCTACGTCGGGCTCCCTGCATGGAGCCTGCTTCTCCCTCTGCCTGTGTCTCTGCCTCTCTCGCTCTCTCTGTGTGTCTCTCACGAATAAGTAAATAAAATCTTAAAAAAATAAAAGCATACTTGAAGTTTTGCAAAAACTTCACCAATTATTGCTTCGTTTTCATACCTGCACTATATCTTCAAAAATGCACTCAATTCTTTCAATAGGCTCTTACAGTAGCCACTGTTCGGCTTTAATGGCTGAGTTAAGCAGGCACTTCCAGGAGGCACGCGTGACTTGGGGTTTGCCCCCACAGGGAGGACTTTTCTCCCCCATGTTGGAATAAGTGCCAGTATTTTCAGTTGGCTACTTTCAGAGCTAAGGTCCTGGTTTGGAACCACAATTATATATTTGGAATTGTCGTATTAGGGACGCCTGGGTGGCTCAGTGATGCAGCATCTGCCTTCAGCCCAGGACATGATCCTGGGGTCCTAGGATCGAGTCCCACATCGGGCTCCCTGCAAGGAGTCTGCTTCTCCCTCTGCCTATGTCTCTGCCTCTCTATGTCTCTCATGAATTAATAAAATCTTTTAAAAAAAAGGGGGGGGAATTGTCGTATTACTTTTGACTCTATACTTGTTGCCTGCCAAAACTTTCCAAAATGATGTATCCAACAAGGAGATATCTCCAATACTATGTTCTTGATAAATGTCAACTATAGGTGGGAAGTGCCTGAGAGCTCTGCTTCCCTTCCTTCTTACTTGAACGTGAATTTCCAACCTGTACAATTTCCCAGATGTGGAAATGACACTCAGGGAAGGCCCTTCCTGGCAGTGAAGGACAAAAAGCCACTGAATTAGGAAAACTGGACTCTTGATCAGGGATGCTTGTAGAGAAAGATCTTGATCAAAAGAAGGAGGGACACCTGGGTGGCTCAGTGATCGAGTGTCTTCAGCTTTGGGCATGAGCCTGGAGTCCGGGAATCGAGTCCCACATCGGGCTCCCCGTGGGGAGCCTCCTCCTCCTCCTCCCTCTGCCTGTGTCTCTCCCTCTCTGTGTGTGTCTCTCACGAATAAATAAAAATCTAAAAAGAGAGAGAGGGCAGCCCGGGTGGCTCAGCAGTTTGGCGCCGCCTTCAGCCCGGGGTGTGACTGGAGACCAGGGATGGAGTCCCACGTTGGGCTCCCTGCATGGAGCCTGCCTCTCCCTCTGTCTGTGTCTCTGCCTCTCTCTCTCTCTCTCTCTCTCTGTGTGTCTCTCATGAATAAATAAATAATATAAAAAATAAAAAATAAAGAGAGAGAGAGAGAGAGAAGGAAATGTGGAAAGAAAAGTAACCTCACTACAATGGAGTTGAGAGGTCAGAGGCAGGGTAGGGGGCCCTTATGCCATACCACCCAACCTCAATTACAGAAAGAAGGATCAGTTACAGGCCCTAACAGGAAAAGCTGTCCATGGCCACTCCTGCAAGTAGTGGGCTACCCCAGCAGCTCAGCCCATGAAAAGTCATCAGCACCCTACACTTGGCTTCTCTCCTTTAGACTTTTGTTCAAAACAACTCCTCCCCATTTCCTCCTTCTTCTCCCTTAAATAAGGTTTCTCAGGACACCAGGTTGCTCAGTGGTTTGGTGCCTGCCTTCAGCCCAGGGCCTGATTCTGGATCCCGGGATCGAGTCCTGCATCAGGTTCCCTGCATGGAGCCTGCTTCTCCCTCTGCCTGTGTCTCTGCCTCTCTCTCTCTGTCTCTCATAAATAAATAAATAAATAAATAAATAAATAAATAAATAAATAAATAAATAAATAAAAAGGTTTCTCTCCTCTGTTGGTCTAGACTCTGGTTTTTAGTGCAGCTTGTTTGTTCTGAATTGCAATTCTCTGCTATTCCCCAATAAAGCTTTTTTGCTGATCAAGTAACTGTTTCATTTTTTTTAAGATTTTATTTATTTATTCATGAGAGACACAGGGAGAGATAGAGAGGCAGAGACACAGGCAGAGGGAGAAGCAGGCTCCACGCAGGGAGCCCAGTGTGGGACTCGATCCCAGGACTCCAGGATCATGCCCTGGGCCAAAGGCAGGTGCTGAACCGCTGAGCCACCCAGGGATCCCTAACTGTTTCATTTTTAAGGTCAACCATACAAACAACCCATCTGCTATTTTCTGTATCCAAATCACAAAATTCTAGGCCTTAAAATAATAATCCACTTCAGTCTTCTCACTTGAAAGGTGAAACCTGAGGCCCGGAGGGAATGGGCTCATCTAGAAGTCAGGTCCCTGGATTCCTAAAGCCATGCTTTGATTTCACAGAAATTCATTAATCCTAAGTTTTCATGTTCCCCAAGCCTTCATTCTGACCCTGTGGAGCCATCTACAACCTTACCTTGAAACCTAAGCCTATCCCAGCCTTGTCTTCAGCTCCTATCCCCTGTTCCAATCTTCTTAATTATATTGTATTTAACGCTCTGGCAGCTCTTATGTTAAAGACTCAGAGAGGGGGGATGCCTGGGTGGTTCAGTGACTGAGTGTCTATCTTTGGTTCAGGATGTGATCCTGGGGTCCTGGGATTGAGTTCCCTGCGGGGAGCCTGCTTCTCCCTCTCCCTTTGTCTCTGCCTCTCTGTGTTTCTCTCATGAATATATAAATAAAAATCTTAAAAAAAAAAAAAAGACTCAAAGAGGGACAGTTTCTAGGCCAGGTCCAGGGTTGACAGGGGATTAGGCCAACATTCATTCCCTACTCTGCATGATTCCAAGCTCAGGGCTCTATCCCTTGGTTTACCCACCTCCCATCCCGACCCTTGCCTCAGTCCCTATCCAGAACCTACCATCTATGGAGGGCCTTAGAACTTAGGACCTGGTGTCCTCAATT